>NC_134182.1:5820405-6436490 GCF_964188355.1 Buteo buteo | reverse complement strand
GGATAGCGGGGAGGTGTGTGTGATTATTTCCTGCTCTAGCAGCTGCCTCTTTGTATTGTGTTGAAAATAATTAAGGGCGGGAGGCTGCTCCATATCTGTGATGGAGTGCAGCTTAAAGCAAGTAAGTTTTTTTTTCTGCATGATTTGTTTCTTGTGTGTGCTTTGGGGTGCCATCTTCATTTGAAGATCCCAAGAAATCATTCTGGGAAATATAATGGTTGAGGTGGATTCTTCCCCTATCACCTCCACACCAAACTAGCATTAGACTCTGACTTTTCTTGGTGGGATAAACTCCACTTTTTTCTTTATTTCCATATTAGAAGAACATCATTTTAGACTTGGAGAAGATGGAAGGATGAGTAGGTCAAAAGCAGAGTTCATGTAACTGTTCCAGGGGTTTGGATAGCTGAATTCCCATACTACTGGTGTGATCCCATTCACACTTGAATCATTCCTCCTCCTGTGCATGTTTTTTGTTGTCCCCTTGATGTTGTAGGTAATGTTGATCTCTCAGCTGGGGTGTCAGGACACTCTGGTGGGCGATAGACAAATTAGCAACAGGAGGCAGAAATGCTTGGGACTGCAGAGTTTGCCTGGCTTCTTACCTCTTCTGGGAGCAAAGAATATTTTGTTGGAAAAATTGAAGATCATTTTCTCCAATGCTTGCGTGTAATACTGAGCTAATGTTTCTCTGTAATCAGCACAAGATCCTCTACTGAACTTCTTTGTCCTTTGTATTTTTTTGTATGCTTCTTGGAGCAGCTGGAGTGATTGCTGGTAGCTGTATTTATAGTACTAAATATCACCTTTGATTTTTATTTGTTTATTTTTTCTTCCTGGGATTAGAATTGGTAAAACAGATTTTTCTGCAGTTTGTTGTTCATGCTTGTTTTGTAGCCTGATGGGTCATCAGTTCCACCCACACAGTTCTTGATCTTTTCTTTATTTTCATTCTCCCTTCCTTGCATCATTTGACTCTTCTAAGCAGTTTCTGTCACCCTTAATCATATTCCTGGTTTGTAAGTTTATTATTTTAATGATATAATAAGATCCTTTTGCAATAAAGAAAATTCAGGAAGCTTGTAGTGAAGTCTAGATCTAATGTAATTGTAGCAATTTTTGGGGGAAAAAAAAGCTAGCCTCTTGAGGTATGTTATTAAAATATATACAGGACTGACAACTACAGGATTCAGATTGTCATGCAAGTGACAAGTAAGTGTGGCTTGCTTCTGGTGAGCATTTAATGCTCAGAAAGCTAGTAGAAATTGATGCACAACTGTCTGCAGCTTGCAACGTGTTCTGTGGGGTGCTAGCAGTGTTTGACGTGACCAAAACCAGGGCACAGGCTGCTCCAGGGGAGAGTCTCACCCACCCCTGCGCTTGGCAGGCTGAGTGGAGTGATAACAGCCCATTCAGTCTCCTGTTTGTTTTGTTGTGTCAGTTGCTGAGCAAGAGGATTCTTCCTGAACAAAAGTGATTCCAGATCATCTCTTGATGGGCTTGGTTTAAAGTGTAACGGGTGCTGGAGGTGCCTGGAAAATGTCTGAAGAGGCACTCTGCTGGTACAAAAACCAAGTGGCATTTTCCAGGCCTGAAATAATCTGTCCGCATAAAGCGCAAAATGCAGGAGTGTGACTTTCTAGAGGTGCTCGGGGATGTTATTTTCCAAAATGCTGAACTGTGGCTATTCAGTTATACTAAAAATTGTCCCAAAATGACTAATCTTGGAGGAAATACTCACCTTCAGACAAGGAAAATGAAGGATTCAGGGGTGACTTGTGCAAGGACAGTAGATGAGTGGCCTGGAGGAGGAGAGTGCTTCTCTACAGCTGTGTGGGGTCTTTGGAGGGATGACTTGTTTCTGGTAGCAGGTGAAAGGCTGGCAGCGAGTGGTGGGTTCACCTTGGCTGGCAGCTAAGCCCCATGCGGCTGCTCACTCGTTTCCTCCCACAGCAGGATGGAATAGGAAGAGCAAAAGTGAGAAAACTTGGGACTTGAGATAAAGACAGTTTAATAGGTGAAGCAAAGCTCCATGGGCAAGCAGAGCAGTAAGAGGAATTAATTCACTACTCCCTATTGGTAGGCAGATGTCCAGCTGCTTCCTGGGAAGCAGGGCCTCAGCATCTGTAGCAGTTACTTTGGGAAGGCAAACACCATTAACCCCAAAGGTCCCCCCCCCTTCATCCTTCTTTCTCCAAGCTTTTACTGCTAAGCATGATATATGGTACGGATATCCCTTTGATTTGGATCAGCTGTGTCCCCTCCCAGCCTCTTGCCCACACCCAGCCTACTCATTGCAGGGGCAGAGTAGGAAGAAGAAAAAGCCTTGACTCTGCGCAGACATTGTCCAGCAACAGCTAAAACACCAGTATGTTATCAACACTTCTAGTCACAAATCCAACACACAGCATGACACAGGCTGCTATGAAGAAAATTAACTCCTGTCTCAGCCAGACCCAGTACGCAGCATTATTTGTGTTCAAATAATATGTGCCTAGACCACAGCCTTTCAGGTGAGTGGGTGTATAAAAGAGGCCTGGAAAACAAATCTGGTGGCGTTTCAGGAAATGAGTGTTGTGGCTCTGAACCCTCTGTCTATTACTTGCTTTCTGAACCCTAGAGTGTTAGTCTGGTTTGTAAGGTGAGGAAGGGTGAAGTTTTCCACACTGTTTTTTGTTGTGTGAGCTGTGTGTGCTCCAAATGCCACAGTGAATGAAATTCAAGTTGGTAAAGGAGAAGGTAATATGTTCCTGAGGTTCACGATCAGACTGACTGCTAGTACTGATGTTAGTGGATGGAGTTACAGCCATGAGAAATTTAGGCCACTACTTAATTCCCTAATTTCATAGTTCTGATAATAACTTGGTAAGAACAAAGGAATAAAGTGAGCAACTGAGACTTCTGAAAAGTGGCAGCTTTTTCTAAGCCCTGGATGTTCATGGAAAAGTCCAAGTTTTGGCATAGCTTCAATGAGAAATACAACTTTGAATTATTACCTGTTTCCTAGTGATAGAAGGTTACATATACAGCTGACTTCATTTTTTGCAGGCTTGACTGCTAAGAAGCAGCAAACACCCAAGATGCACTTGACCCTGCATGGTCTCAAGAGTATTATCTACCCTCCTGCTACCACATTTAGAGCAGGGCTGCGTATGCCCTGAGATGTTTCCAGGTAGTTATTGAAGACTTAAAGTAGGAATGTTGCATTTTCATGTAATGCCCTGAGCTAAATATCCTGCTGTGCACTGTGATTATAGTTCGAAGATGCTTGAAGCCTTTGTTTAAACTGCAGATCTTTAAATCTCAGCAGTAAACTTGTTTATGCCTGGCTTTAGTTTATTTGAAACAGTTCTTGACTGATGATTGGAGTTCATTTTCTAGCAACTTGGAAAGAGTGGAGCAGTGAGCAAATTCTAAGAGCACCTATTGTAAGAGAAGCTCCTTTTCTAGTGTAGTCTACAATATGGTTTAGTTCAGATGCTCAACTGTGTACATCCATGAGAGGGGAGGTGTGACACACACTTGTTTGGAGTCTGATCTTGCCTACCCTAATGTAAACCACAAGCTGCTTTGGAGCATGCTAGAACTTCTCCAGCTTTATGCTGGAAGACAGAGTAGAATCTGGTTCCCGGTCTTTTGTTTGCCTTTGAAGTGGTTTGTGTCTTAATTATGAAGAGAGATTGGAAAACTCAGATATGTTTTATTTTAGGTGCAGGCAGTAAATCTCAATAGTGAACATAGAGCCCTTGGAAGGAGATGCAATGTATTTAATTTGGAACCAATTACTACCAGTCCAGTTCAGTCTAGCTCTGATAATGACCAAGCTGATTTCTGATGGGCGGCATTGCTTTGGAGGTGGTGAAAGTGGGATCAAGGCCAACAGACCATGAGTTGTCTTCAGTCTATAAAATCACATTTTGCTGATGAGATATTTATCTTCATTGGCTTCCTGTCTGACTCTCAGTACTTCCTGCTCCAAGTTACTGTCTTGCATGTGGGATCTAATTGGAGATGACTGTCTATCAGAGTTTTAGTAGATAGTGTTTATGCTGTGTTTGGAAAGTCTCTTTGCTTCTTTCCTGTGGAGTCTAGGGATATTTTTCTCACTTTGTTCAGCTAATATCATCACTGGATTTGTGGTGTAGAAGCCTTGCTCAGTGGTCATGCATGGCTTGGCCGTATTGAAGGGTCTGTGCAAGTTAGCTAGTAACAGCAGACTTCCTTAGGCTTAAATTATAGGAAAACTTGCAGAAAATATGGAAAACTTTAAAAAATAATAAAAAAACCACAAAACAAACACCACCACCCCCCCCCCCCAAAATTATCAGGGCTTTTTAATCTAAGTATTATAATGTTAAAATCATGGTATCCTTTAAAAGTTACATTTTTTCTGAATGTATATTTCTGCATTATGCTATATGCTCTTAAACATTCACATGCAATGGAGAATGAAAGGTTGCCTGCCAGTTAAATGGCATGGAAGCAGCCCCAGAAGCAGTCCTTGTGAAGGCCTTGTAATGTCACTGATGCCTCCTGTGCTTCACCTTATGCTGGATTCTTTGGCCCAGTGCATGTAGTCTGCAAGACTGCAGATAGAGCTGTTTCTGAAGCAGACGTTCTGTGCCAGTTTGAAGTTTTACTGGCAGAGGCGGGGTTCTCATTAACTGGTGGGAGAGAGGAAAAGCTCAATGCAAGATGGGGTTTAACTTGTTTGTGCCCAGGCTTCCTCGCTTGAGACTACAAAACATGTGCATGCGTTTCCTTCCGTGCCAGTGCGCAAAATGCCATGGGCTGGTCAGCTATGCTGCCTTCATTGTACTGCCTGTGTCCCATGGTTGTTTTACCTGGGAAGCTGTCCAGTAATGCCTCACGGTGGGCTTGGGGTGCTTGGAAAAGATGCACGCTCAGTACTCCTAGTGGTGTGGGAGTAAGGCATGGGGGGCATGCACCATTGCTGAGGAGCTTTGAAGGAGCACCAGCTGTTGTGGTTGCCCATGTCATTTATAATCCAGAAAATATTTTAAAATTGAGAAGGCAATGAGACCCTGGGTAATATGGATTACTGCATGATTAGATCTGTGTCTCATTTAATCTTTGGTGTCTTTGGTCAGGTTAGGGGAGGCAGATGACGCTTCTTTTGTAGTTGTAGCTTAATCTGTGGCTGTGAGACAACGCCCTAGAATTCACTGCTTGCAAGGGTGATAGTGCACGTGGGGTGCTGGTGTTTGGTCTCGTGGTCTTACTGTTGTGAGGTTACTTCCCAGCACAGCTCCTTGGAATTGCAGGTTACAACACTGCTTGGATTAGGTGGGCCTCAGCAAAAATGTGCTTCTGTTCATCATAGTCAACGAGCATGTAGAAGTCAAAGACAGCTAATGAGCATAAATATACCTGAATGCTTAGACAGTAGGCTCACAGAGCACTAAACTCTACTGGCAGTGGCTTCATCTAAATGCAGTTTTGCTTCCCCCTACTGTGGTAGCACGGTGGGGGGTGAGGAGGATTCTGTTCTTTACTGAGAATTGTACTTTGAGAACCATGTTTGTGAGCTTTCTTCCTCCTCTCTTCTAAACCCCATGATTTGAGTTTATGGCAGGACCTCAGCCAGAGCACAGAGCTCCGAGTAGTGCTTGTTGATGTGCCTTATTGAGCCAGACATCCCGGACTGGTCTAGCCTCTGAGACCTGGCTGGCATGCTGAGCTGAAGTACAGGAGAAAACAGTTCAGTGTCAAACTTGGAAGATGACTCCATTGCAAAAGCCAGGATGTTCTAATCAAGCTGTTTTGCTGCTGTGCATTTGACCGTGTGGCTTAAGGTTAATTACAAAATGCCTGTGTATGTGGCTCACAAGGTTTTTTAATTCTGACCTGAGTCTTTTTCTTCTTATTTTAAAGGACTAGCTGTTGGTCTTGGCATTGGGGCATTGGCAGAAGTTGCAAAGAAGAGCCTTAGACCTGAGGAACGCAATGGTAAACCCTTTCTACATTCTCATCCTTTTCTTCCCACCTGCCCTCCCCTGCCCCCTTTTTTTTTTAATTTCCCAGACACAGTTTACCTGCATTTACAAGTTTTTATTCTTTTGAAAGTTGGGATGGTGGGGCAGTCTGAATAACAGGGGGATGTGGGCAGTTCTTTTATTTTTAACAAACCTTCTCCACCTCCAGGCTCTTCTTCTAAGTACACCACAACCTCACTACGTAGACAGAAGTCAGAGGTATATGCAAGAGAATGAGCTTATGCCAGCACAATTCCTACAGCTTGCTTTCCCACAGCCACCCATGAGTTTGAATACTATACCTGTGCCTGCTGTTGGATTGTCTTGGCCTAACAATCTTTTTTAAACTGTTCAGTGAAACCATGTAGTTCTATCAGTACAGAAATGGTAGATGAACTGTTATGTCTGAAGACTTTGTTAATATTGCAGCAGTGGGGAGAGAAAAGACGTCTTCTACCAGCTTCCAGAGAACAGGACAGTATGTCATTCTCAACAGAGGCAGGTCTTAATCCAAGCTTATGGTGCTGGCAGCCAGGAAACTTGGACACATTCCCTGTGGTGGAGGGACAGGGGCAAGGGAGGGGTCGTGTGGCACCAGGACACTACTTGTTAATGCTTGCATCTTTGTATTCCCTGTACAACTAGGCAATGCAGAGCAGCTCAGCAGAGAAAAAGGATCCTTGGCAAAGAGTTGTTTCTCTCCATGACCTGAGGTGTTTGAGGCTGGGTGGGTTTCTTTGCTTTGGTTTAAAAGCATGCATTCAGGCAAACATGGCCACTCCTGTAGAGAATCCTTGAAGGTGCTTGCTTTCAGTGCTTGTGATGTTTGACAGGTTGTTCATACCTGTTGGAAGTTGATGATTTGCTTTGCGTTTAACAGAGGAGGAATTGCACAACTGTTGGTATTTCTCTGCTTGCCAGATTATTTTCTAATTGGGCACACCCCGAAGTAAAAACATGAGCTTGCAGACCTATGAAATTTGAGGGAATAACATGAGCTTTGTTTCTCTTCCTTACAGCTTGAGAAAGGATTCTTTAGAGGGCAACAGACACTTTTTCCTTGCAATAAAGCAATTGCACCTTCAGATTTTTTTTTCTTCTTGCTAGAAGAATTTTATTTTCCCCTGTAACTGTAACTTGGTGCCAGAAGCCTGCTCTGCAGCCCGAGTCATGCTTTGGGAAGAGTAATTTTGTTGAACAAACCTTGATTAAAGAATAAGGCAGTGAGGGCTGCTGACTTCGATGCTAGGCAAGGGAGTTAGAAAATGGCCTGGCTTTTATTTTTGGCTGTCTTGCTTTTGTTCTTGCTTCCTCTTGCTGTCAAGTCTGCTTAGATAAGAGCTTGGAGCAGTGGTTACACTGTAAAGGAGAAGGGTAGTGGGACTGAGAAAGGGCTATGAGCAGCAAGTACTGGGGTGGAGCTGAAGTAAAAGACTATTTCAGCTGCCAGACTCTCTTGGAGCTTCTAAGGCCAAGGACATAGGAAAGTCTCTGGGTGACTGAGCTACAGCGCCTAGCTAGTGTCCTTGGATGTCTTTTCCACAGGATTTTACAGTGGTGGGTAAGGCTCCATGATGAGAAGTCACTCCATGGGCTCTGCTCCTGCAGAAATGCATGGCAGAGGATATGTACAGAGTTTTGAGTCCAAAATCCCATTTTCTTACTGTTCTGGCAGTAACAGCCTTAGTTGTTTTGGGGGGAAATCCCTTGACATAGGTACCTGTACATTTCTTTAAAAATACCTCTGCACTGCTTTTATGATTTCAGATTGAGGCATTTGTGTCCAAGTTTTCTGGCTGCCAGCACCATAAGCTTGGGTTAAGACCTGTCTCTGTTGAGAATGACATACTGTCCTGTTCTCTGGAAGCTGGTAGAGGATGTCTTTTTCTCTCTCCCCATTGCTGCAATATTAATATTAACTTCTTGGCACTTCAAACTTAAACAAGTGGGATGTGTATATGCCCAAAGGCATGCCTGAGAATTTCACGCTCTCACTGGCATCCAGAAGTGACGGGAAAGAGCCTTCTCTTGGTTACTGTCCTCTTGTGCAGTCAGTACAAATGAAAGTGTCTTCACAGCTTTAAAATGGAGCTAGAAGCACTGATCCTTCAGTCACGAAACTGCAAGACACAAACTCCTGAGATACAAGTGATCCTAGTAGCATGGCATGTACTTCTTTCCATTGCTGTTGTCAAACAGAAGGATGACAAATACCTACTCTCCTGCATGTTCTCTAGCAGCTGCGCTAGTGTTGATCTGTCTTTTCCTGCTCAATTTCCCCATCCTTGTTTAGTAGCCGCAGGGCCCTTTTCTCTCTGCCTCGGATTGTCTCTGTTTCCATAAACAATTCACTTCTTAAGGGATTTATCCTAGAACAAAAAAGTCTGGTGCAAGAGTTTGTGAATTTTTCCCTTCTCCATCCAAGCCTGATGTCCTGGACTTAAATTTTTTTCCACTGCCAAATTCCTGTGAGTAGGTGCAGGTGGGGTGCTTTTGGCTTTTTTTTTTTTTGGTGGTTTTTGTTTTGTGGGTTTTTTTGGTTTTTTTTGTTTGTTTGTTTGTTTTGTTTTTGAGAGCCTAATGCTGCCCTCTTTAAGTTCTTTAGTAAGTGGTTTGGCTCATCTTATTTTTTTCAAAGAGAGGATGGCTGCACTTGATTTCCAGTGGGAATTTTCTTGGTAGGCTGATGTAGCTAATTAAAAATAACCTCCTTGGTCACTGGTGACCTTGATGGCAGTCTCAATATTTAGAGTGTGTATCTAAAGTGCAAGGCTGACATGGGGTGCGAATGGGAGGGTAGAATAAATTTCCAGAAATAAAAATGAAGGAGTGTCCAGATAAATAGCCACCATTACTAATAAAGAGACTCTGGGTTCAAGGTCAACTTTGTAACTTATTAATGACCTGTACCTGGCCGTTCTACTAGGCACTGTGCAAATGCCAGGCTGGGCAGAGCCTCAAAGGGCTGGCAGCTGGCCTAGGTTTGAATGTAGAGTTGTTTCCTAATGAAAAGCAATAATGCAGTCTCCTGGAGTTGTCAGTCCTAAGTGCTTAGGCTAGGTTCTTGACTCTTCCCTTGTCCTAAAATTTGTGTGGCAGATGGTCCTAAAAACAAATATACGCAAAGTCCAGTGGCTAGTTCTCTATTTGACAGTTGGAAAGGAGGTGGAAAAGCAGCGATACAGCTATGAGATGCACACAGATTTGGAAGGGTTCACGCTGATTCTGGATTTGGAAAGGAAAACGTGGGTCGAGCACTCCTGAGGGCATCTGCCTGCTGCATCTGCTGTGGAAGAGCTGACAGGCTCCAGGCACTGTGGCTGCATGAGCCTTTGCTTCTGAGGTCTCCTTGTTGCCACAGCTTGTTTAGATGTGACTTCTATTTGCCTTTTTTTATTTCCTTGATGAAGTAGGTGAAACAAAACAAAAAAAACCAAAACAAAACAAAATAATTTTGTGATCTTAAGATGGGGAGGAAATCGTTTGTAGCATCAAAAGTTGCCAGCCATCTTTGGGAACAATGTTAGCTTACATAAGATTGGCATATTTCTTCATGAACTTGTGCTGGGTTTTCTCCCCACTTCCTTTCCACTAGTCTTGGAAGCCTATGTCTGTTTTCTCTCTGCTTGCCATTTACATAATCCCGCTTTTGACTCTTGCTTTCAGGTCACCTTCTTCATGTCCACTTTTAGCAAAATACATAAAGCAACAGCTGATCAGGTGCTGTTGGGCTGCCTAGTGATCAGGTAGTGCCCCTGTGGGCTTGACTTCAATGAGAAGCACACCAGGAGAAGAGGATGGGGAGTGCCTGTGTTTGGCTTTTTCACTGATAAGACTGTTGTAAAATTGTCAGGGTTCATTGGCTTCTGGAGGCGACTTTAATCATTAACTAACTCCTTTATCCTGCTGTAGCCTCAAAGGAGGATGTTTTTATGTGCAGGTGGTGTGAAGGAGGGTAAGGCTTTGATGTTGTTTTTCTGATGGGACAGTTGAGATGGGATCATTGAGAGCCAGAGCTCTGAGAGATGGCTGCAAGCACTCCACATTCCGGAGCCAGCTGTTCAAGTGTGCAAAGCCAGATCCTTCTGCACCGAGCATCTACCTGTTCAATCTCTCAGACTCCTTACATCCAGGATCCAGAGCAAAATGTGCTCTCAGGGTTGCTGTGTGGGATGCAAATGGTGACTTCTGGGCCTCTCCTTTTCTGCATCCTGCTCTCAAGAGAAGGATAGTTGTCCTGTGTACTCCCTCCTGGTGTTTATTCCTCTCTGCTTTTTATGTACATTCATTACTTAGGACAGGGATTTGTACGGATAGATGTCCCCCGTGCAGTGCCATCTTGCTGCTCTCCCACAAAACGGGTAAAGGAGAGAGAGGGGGGCTGAAGGACAGGGGAGGGCAGGGCTTGGTGCCTCCGTGCACTGCCAGTGGAGAGTTCAGTGGTATCACTTCTCCAGGGAAAGCTTTGTAAGCAAGCCAGCTGCTTGCAGGGGCTGAAGGGTGTCTGTCAGACCAGTAGCATGCTTAGCACCTCAAGAAAGTGGTACCAAGTAGTGTGAGCCACCAGAGTTAGACAGCAGCTACTTCAGTCTGAATCTTGGTTCTTTTTCCTGTCCCCTGGCCAGTCTAAGCTCCCTTTGTATACCTTCCTGAGAGCTAGCTGGAGATGGAGAGGATCTCTTGCTGCTGTAGGCACTACATGACACACCAGTAATTTCCATCTGCCTGAGATCTTCAGGACTGTTGCAGCTGCTGTGCCTTTTTGGGCCCTGCTTGTTGTATATGGGGGCTTCAGCTGTTCTGTACTTAGTACCCTTTCCTCTGAAGTGTTGAAAAAAAAAGTGTAGCTCCAAGATCAGCATACCAGCTGTGGGCCCTGCAGCCTGGCTGGAAGACCTGACCTTCCTCCTGCTTGGCTGTCCATCAGCAGGAGCTGATCTGTAGCCCCAAGAGAAGTAGTTGGCAGGTGCCTGCTTGCCCCCTCTGTCCCTGCTCTACTGGGCATCACCCTGGAGAAGGATTTTTGGGTTGCTTCTCCCAAAGGGACCAGAAAATGGAATCAGAGTCTCCTTCCCTCTCCCTTTAAAAAAAAAAAAAAGTGGATGGCTAGTGCTTCTTATGCCACATAAAAAGCATGTTGCATACTTGAAACTGTGGTACTGGTGTGTCGATGGCTGCAATGACCACTTAGTGAGCCTGTCAGACATCAGGCTTTACCTGTTCTTGGGGACAGGAATGTGTTTGTATCAGTATGTATATTTTGGGCCTTGTTCTGTGCAAGCTGATGCTTGCATGGCTGCTGATGAGAGTAAGGACAGAAGGGTTTGGCCTCCTCCCTGCATGGCCTCTACATGCAGTCAGAACAAGTGACTAGCTACATTGAAATGTTCTTCTGTCTAAAGGCAGCATCTTTCTCAGTAGCCAGCTGCCCATAAGAATGTGGTGAGGAACACCATGCATGTGTGAGGATGTAAGAGGGGAAAAGGTTGGCGATCTTGACAACAGGACTCAATTTCCCCTCCAGCATGATTGTCCAAGAGCATGGTGTCATAGATGAGAGCTCCTGCTGTGCTTCTCCTTTGAGGGCTATCTCCAGCCTCCCTGGATTTGACTAGCTTGATTAACCTCATCACATATTTGCAATCTGCTGCTTTTTCGAAATGCTATATGCAGCCATGGTGTTTTGGGGTTATGGTGTTAGGAGAGTTTGTTTTGCCTGTGCATCAGGAGACAGTAAATTTCAGTTTGATAGAAAAAGTTATTGTGGACTTGGAGATGTGAAAGCTTTGTCTGGTCTCTATGGATTTCTGGTGCACACTCTGGACATGCAATTGCACAGTAATATGTGTTTGTGTATGAACATAGGTGTTTCAGGCAAGAATTATTTGGTATGAGAAAAGAGGTTTGGTACTGGTGTGAATCCTTGCTTCTACCCTAAGAAGTGCTAAGCAGCACATTCTCAGTCTACTATGCCAGTGTGCTGTCAAGGCTTTTGACAATTCCTTCTTGCTGTGGCTCACTCCTACTGTTCTTCTGAGGCTATGGCTATGCTACGGCCTATGGTGTGGGACTTAGGAGACCTTTATGTAGTGTTTTAGGCTGAGCTAGCTGGTACAGCGAGTTCAAGCACCCACATCTGCTCAGGATCCTGGACAGTGCGTAGCAGCATAGACATTCATGGCAGCTGTGACTTGCTGCTGTTGGCCCTCCAGCCAGCTATGTCAAAGTGATCACAAGATATGCGTACAACTTCAGTCCATGCCCCTGGGTTGCGGTGAAGGCTTTGAGTGTACTCCTAGTTTGATTTCTCTGGGGAAGGGCAGATCTCTTGTTGAATGTGGGCTAACATGATGAAGTGAGCTTGCTGAGATAAGGGTGGTGTTCATCCATACGCTTTCTCTCCTTGCCCTCAGGAAAGAAAGCGGTGATGGATTCTAGCCCGTTCCTGTCAGAGGCCAATGCAGAAAGAATCGTGAGAACCTTGTGCAAGGTCCGGGGAGCGGCACTGAAGCTGGGACAGATGTTAAGCATTCAAGGTAAGTGGTAACATAGGTCCTCAGCTATCCCCCTTAGTGCTGCCAGGTGGGGCAGTTGACTTCTTGTGATCCATGGTCAGTTGTCTGGAATCAGCATCCAATGAATGTGGAGAGACTGCACAAATGGCTTTCTTACGTGAGAGCAGTGATGGAGATATGTTTAATTCAGTTCAGTCTAATCCCAGTGTGAAATGACTAGACGTGTGCACTATATACCACTACTTTCCCACTGTCCCCATTGTGTCAGGCACACAAATGAAACTGGTTGAAAATAAGGTGACACTGTCTGTGAATTTTAATGCCTATGTTAAAAGCAATTGTTGAGAAGCAGAGCTACATCACACTCTACATGCAGGTGTCCTGCTAGAAAGGAGGACGATGGCAAGAACATGATCCTGTTCTTTGTTCACCAAAAGTGGTCAAGGTTATATCCACAGCCCTCTCCCATTATAGCAACCTGTTTGTGGTTTACATGCTTTGCTGGTGCTGAAGCTTCGCTGGAAAGGCCAGTACAGCTGATAATCTTATCAGGTACAAAACACTTGTTTTCATCTTGAGGAGACTTCAAACTGGTACTTACTCCATCGGGCTCTGAAGTCAGTGAACGCAGGTGAAGGCATGAGAGACATCAGTATCTGCACTGAACTGTTAGGTTACTCCTGGGAGATAGAAGGTGTTGCTGAATTCAGACCTTATCTGGACCTATCCACTTTACCTTCCTGCCCAACTTGATAGGAAGGAAGAACCAGCCAAAAATAGCTGTTACACTTGTCTGGAAATAGCTTTCAAGATGGCTCTGAAACTGAGTCAGTGTCTGAGTGTTTGAAGTACTTGAGTTGCTTGGCTTGTGCTTCTACTTGAATTTTTGTAGGTGTTGACTGATGAGGCTGGATCTAGTATGGTATTAAATAACTTGGGTTAGCCAATAAAGCAAGACCAGCTCCCAGTTCCAGAGATCCCCAACTCTGGCATTTCATCGTTGTTCATTTGCTAATCACTTGGTTTAGGTGCGTGCCAGGCTGATAGCAATATTAACAAACCTAGGTGGGAGGCAGCAGCTGCTGTGTCAAAAGCTGCTGCCCATATGCTGTTCTCCCTTTCAAAACTGCCAGGTGCCAAAGACTGATGGCTCATAGTGCAGATCCAGGAGGAGCACTTGTCCTCCTTGCTTGCTGTGGCCAGTGCCTCTGGTATGTGGGGTAAGTGAGCCACGTCTGGAAATCAGCTCTGAAGTTAACTTGTCTACCATAGGTGGGGATTAATTTAAGATTCTTGGGACACTATTGAGTTGCACCTGGTGTGGATGTGAGTGAAGAAGGAATAGCTGTCAAAGACCAGCTCTGAGGAGCAGAAATGCTCTGGATTTTGTCACTTGCCTGCTCTCTCTTAATGTTACTGAGCTCTGGCAGGAGTGTCAAACACTTGCTGATTGACTTCACTTTGGTGTCAAGAACATGCAGGCCTTCAGCAACCTCAGTGGTGCTGCCCAGCTCTCACTTGACTCTTATGACAAGTCCCTGGAGTGCTGCAATGCCTGGCGAGAACATATGCCCCTGGTAACCTTGCTGGGGGACAGTTGCGGTGAAATAAGTTAGACACTTCCAACAGCGCAGAGTATCGAGCTCTTGGGCTGGCTGTTTGGACAGGAGGGTTTCACACAGTTCCTGCCACTTTGTGGGCTTTTCTGTGGCCTGGTGAATTTGAATTGGCTCCTTCTATTAACAGGGATGTATGCTAATGGAGCACAGGGGCTCTGTGTTGCCTTGTCCAGGTGCAGCAGAGCACCTGTGAGCTAAACCACCCAAAAGTTACAAAGCACTGTCCTTAAAACCCCTGATGTTTGCTTCTGGGAGTCAGTGGATTTGTTAGGGACCCACATCCCTGAAGGTCATGCTGAGGGATTAAAAGGATGCCAAGGGCTCAAAATCATCCCGTGTTCTGACGCGTGTGCTCTGGAAGATGTTGGAAAGGCAGTTGCGTTTGCCAGTTGAGTGCCCTGCCTTGACTCTTGCTTTGTGTTTTATTCCCGGTAAGGCCGCCTCAGTTTACCACAAAGACGTATAACCTTATTCATCAGCATGTTGTAAGCCTCATTTTGTCAGAGTTGGCTCCACAGCATGACTGATTTTTAATGTTGCTGCTGAGTTTCTGTACGGTCGATCTGGACTTGCAGGTTTCTTGGCTATTTGGCATTGCACTCATGAACAAAGCAGTGGTGGTCAAGCAGCCCCAGTTAAGAACGCCCTCTCAGACTAAAGATTGAAATACCTTGTGAATTTTTTGGATGTCAGCAATAAGCAAAATAACAGAAGTTGATCCTAAATGCCGGTGGCAGACCCTGATACCTTAACACAAATGGCTTCTGGGAGCAGGAGTCACTTTTAGTGAGGTCCATTCTCTTTCTGCACAGTCATCCTAGGAGGTGCAGGTTATCATGTTACAGCATGATGGTTAATACTTTCACATACCCCTGGGAATAGTTTTTATAATGTTCGGAGGCTTGGCAGCAATATGCCATCAATGACAGAGCAGAACTTTCTTTCAGTGTCTGGAATGCACACACAAACGCAATGTCTAGCCTTCTTGCGGGGCTATAACGTCACAACGGGAGTTTTACTTGCTGTTCCTGCAAAGCCTGTTAATCGCTGACTTGCAGTGACAGAATGGGAGCTTGTCTTAAAAACTCCTGTTGATTCCACAGTGGGGTTTTGGTAGTACTTTTGAATGCTGCTCATGGCTTCAGTGGGAATTTCTAAACAATGCTGAGTGTTAATGTCATGTCTCTGCATTACGTATCTTTCTCTCGCCATTCCTTTCCGCCCCTCTTCCCAGGACAGTGCTCTTAAGGTAGCTGTTTGTTTCCTGGGATAGACTTATGGCTGCACATGCATCTGTAAATGCAGAGGAATGACAGATTTTTATTTGACTGTCACAAGTGCATTTGCAGGTTGAGTTCTCAAGATTAAGGCTGGTAGCCTGGACTTTTCCAGTGTTGGGAGAGCAGCAGATAAATCTAATTCATCTATAATCCTTTATGAAATGAAAAGTTTGCCAGAACTGGTGGCTTTTCTTTGAGCTGTTTTAAAGCCTTTGCTCAAAGGAGAGGACTAATCTTTCAAGATGCTCCTAGCCCTCCTCTTTCTTATGAGTGTAAATATTTACTTGCTAAATCCTTCTGACTCTTAAAATAACTTACTTTTGGCTCAGCTGTGTTTTCTTCTGCCCACTTGTAGTTGCTTTGCATTTGGGTAGTTGTTTACAGTAGCAGATGCTGAATCTTGATTTCTCTAAGAGTTCAGTGCTTGCGTAAGTGGTGTTTTACCATTGCACAGTTTTCTAGAGAAGCTGCTGCCCCTTAGAATGAACTGGAGTAAACCATGCTATGAACCTGGGAGCGCTGGGATGACTCTCCAGAGGGTTCCTTCTGTGACCTGTGTTTCCATGACACAGTGTCTTCTCTTAGACCTGAATGCTGTACAGTTGTCAGCAAGAAGATGGGCTGGTGGATGACAGAGGCTTGTGCAGAGCACTCTGCTCTTGGGTTTGTGCAACCTGCCATCACACCGAAAGCCTCTGTGCTGTGCGGAGCTGCCCGCTGCTCTTGGCAATGCTGCTGGACAAAGCCAGGGAGCACTATGACAACTGATGCTTGATTCCAAAGTATAAAAAGCTTCTCAGCGTGCTTTCTGGTGTATTCATACTTTGTCTTTCCCTTGGTAATTGGGAGGGGGTGCACGGAAACTTTCTGCTGCTGCAGCAGGAGGGTGGCTTAGGAGATGTTTGGGTAATACGCAGGTTTTTTGCCAGAGTGAAAAGGAAGGAGTAGCTTTTTTCCCTTTATTTTGCTACTTGTGCACAGGGTTTCTGTTTGTCTCATTTGTAAAGGTGTGATGCCTCAGGTGCTACTTCTGGATATGGAGAGTTTCTGAACTGGAGTTATTTCCAAAACCTTCACTGGGGTGTGCTTGGGGACAGTCCAACCTGGCTTGTCTGAATGCAGGTGCAAGTTTTTTTTTTTTGCTGAAGAACAACTGGAGAATGCAGTGCCTGAGCTGATTGCCGTGTACTTTTCCCTTGGCAGATGATGCCTTCATCAACCCCCATCTCCAGAGGATTTTTGAGCGTGTACGTCAGAGTGCTGACTTCATGCCGATAAAGCAGATGACGGTGAGGAATATTCCCTTCTGCTTATCAGGGGAGGAGGGACAATAACAAAATAAATGTCACCTGTGGCATACCCCAGTAAGGGAGGTGGATGGGGATTTTTAAGAGTATTCTTTCAATAACTGTTGCTTATTTTCAATTGTGGGTAATATCTGATTCCTTATTTCAATCATGTGCTGCCATTTCTCTCCAAAACATTGAAGCTCTATGTTCTAGACACAGGGAAAAATTTTTTTTTTTATGTCTTGAGACTATGCTGATGGAACAGGATGCTGCATATGAATATGATTATAGGGTCTTGTTGAATGTAGCCATCTCTTCTGTTTCCTCTCTCTCATCTTTCTCAGGGATGTTAAGCCAGTGTCTAGAAGTGCCTACATCTCACTTTAGAAACAGACTTATAAGCCTTAGTCTGATGGAAAATTAACAGCAACTTTGTCCTTTAATTTTTTGGTTAAATCTGACCCACCATCAAGAAGAGCCAGAATGAAGCAAACTAAGTTTGCTTTCCCCAGTGTACATGCTCTTTCTTTGTCTCTACTTTCATCTGTAAATTAAGATGTGAAGGGTGATGCAAAAGGAATTGCCAGAACTACTTATCTTCTGGAGGACACTGAGCAGAGCCAGAACTTAAATATGGCAGTCTGGCATTGTAGCAAAAAAGCTGTTAAAGCAGGCTGTGGTGTTTAATTGTCAATATTGCCTTAAAGAGAGTCATTCTTGCATGTCTGGATTGCTTCTATTCAGCTTGGCAGCATGATGAAAGAGGAGAAATATCTAACTCCTTGCTTGTTTTCTAGAAGATAACAAGTGGCACCAAAAAGGGGACTTTTCCATTGCTAAGGCAGTGGTGTTTGTGCTAAAGATCTCTGTCCTTTAGGCCAGAGCAACAGAGCCTCACACAGATCTGGTCAGCATCTGTTTAGTGCTGGGGGAGCACTGCTGGCTGGACCGCTCCTCGCAACGGTGTGCAATGATGAGGAAGGGAGGACAATCTAGAAAGCAGGGTGTAGGTACTCAGAACTACTATAGGCTGTGTGAGTCACGTTAGAGGAATGTGATTTCCAATAGCAAAAATCTTAGATCTTTGCTTCCTGTACCCTGATGCTTTCTTTTTATTTGTAGAAAACTCTGAACAACGATCTTGGCCCCAACTGGAGGGATAAACTGGAGTCCTTTGAAGAACGCCCCTTTGCTGCTGCTTCAATTGGTCAGGTTCACCTGGCACGCTTGAAAAATGGGAAAGAAGTTGCCATGAAAATCCAGGTGGGCTTTAGAGACCAGCCTTGTCTCTTGTCTGTGCCTTATAGAAGGGCAGGGGAGCTGCGTATGTGTGTTTACTGCTAGACAGATAAGGAACATTTTAATGTAAGTGAAAATTTGGGTCCAGCAATATTGTGCGTAGTGCAAGCAGAAGGGAGGGACAGAAAACTTGCAGCTCGAGCCAGTCTCTGACTCCAGATGGGCGGGAGTCATCTCATAGGAATAGCACTGCAGCGTGGGGATAATGGTGGTGAGGGACTGCTCGTGCTCTTAGGGCTGTGTGCGAAGGTCCTACCTGCTCCATAGGTCAGTCCCCTCTCTGGGATGTGCACATGCCACATGCCCCTTTCTGGCCACAGCCCAAAGGTTAAAGAAGTTTTAAGTGACAAGCAGGTGGCCCTGACTGTTGAGCAATGGCAGTCTGATGGTGCAGGAGGCTATTCAACTCACACTAAAGCTGTCAGCAACTTCAGGTAGGTATTTCTAACCGAATTGAGTTCTGGAGCTGAAAGCCCTTGCACAACATGGTTTAGAATCCAAAGGAGTGGGATCCCTTGCTGACTGAGCAGGGTCCCAGGCAAAGTTGGTCATCTGGTTGGTGTTTTTTATAAAGTGGGGAGACTTTAGAAACAGTATGGCTGGGTACTGGTGTCATCTTCTCAAACCATCTGTGTCCAAAGTACTCTCTGAAGTTAGGCTAAGGTAAAAGCAATGGAAAGTTAATCCTGTAGCATCAGCATGCATTCTGCTCCACAGCAGTATAGGCCGGTTCCCTTCTTGACGGACAAGGTGAGAAAGAACAGGAGGAACCTTTGCCAGGACTGGGCTGGGGCCTCACTGCTTGCCCTGCCGCTGTGGATGTAATGTTCTTGGGGCTGTCAGTGGCATGTGCTTTCAGCCGTGGTAGGGAAATGACTGCCACCTCTATCGTGAGATTTGTGTGTCTGAGAACCTTTCATGTGTTGGAAGAGACTCTGTCAGAGGACATTGCAAGGAGCTGCATCTTAGCCTGTCTCTCTGTCCCCTGTTTTAGATGCTTGGCTTTAAATAAGCTTTTAGAGGAGGGGTGTGTTGCTCGGGTATGCCCTGGTTCATGGCCAGGCTGTAGGTGGCTGTGTTGTGGGTGTCAGTGGATGTTGAACTGGAAGGTGTTTTTATCTTACTCTCTACAACCTGGTCATCTAGTCTCAACACTGCCCTCTCCCATTCTGTTTTGCAGTACCCCGGAGTCGCCCAGAGCATCAACAGTGATGTTAACAACCTGATGACTGTCTTGAGCATGAGCAATATTCTCCCTGAAGGTAAAAAGATGGAGACCCTTGGCAGGCCCTGTGTTCCTGCCGGCACATGTTGAGCTCTGCCAACCCCTTTTAAGCAGCGCATTGCGTACTTCTCTCCATAGACTGGAGGGAGGAAACAGCCTCAAGGAAGCAGTGAAAAGGACTTAGGAATTGCTAAGTCTGCCCAGGAGCAGATCTCCTGCAGAAAGTGGGAGAGGTAGTGGATGTGGCCAACCTGGGGAGCTGCGCTCTGCTTCCCTCTCCTGCTGCAGAGCTGCCACTGCTTTTGCTGGGCACGTGCCTGCTCCAGTATCCACTCAGTGGGGTGGGAAGTGCACCTGTGTGGGTTTTTCCTGGCCACGAGTAATGTGCGCTTGTCTCTGTGCGCTCCTTATAGTAAAGGATCCATAGGGACTCTTGGCAAAGTATAAAGTGTCTGGGTATACTCACTTTTGATGGCTTTCTAGGCATGAAGTGTGGGCAGTGTTCAGGTTAGGTAGTCTTGCTTTGTCCCTGTTATTTTCTGGTACATTTGCCAGAACTCGTTCTTCTCCATGTGTCCTGTACCCCTCCGTGCTTGCCGTTCTCTGCTCTTCCCAATCATTCTCTGGTCTTCCCACAGTTGTGGAGAGGTGGAGAACTGTCAGACTTGGAGCTTGCTCAGTGTCCCAGCACACAGATAAGTCCCTTTTCCCACAGGGAATGCAGGACTTACTGCTCCTTTTTTTCCAAATATCTGCCTGTAGCAGCTGTAAATCTTAGTGGAACTCTACAAATACTGCTTTAAAATTAGGCTGGGTGCTGACAAAACCTGGGACTGTTGTCTGTGATGGCTGGGCAGGGCCCTGCAGGGGCTGCTGCAGTCCCAGCCATGTCTGGCCCAAGTAGAAGATTAGTTTTCCAGCTCCAAGATGGAGAAGACTGGACTTGGCAACTTGGGCTCTGGCTACGTGCTGCTGCAGTTCACTGTCTTAGTCATGCTGACTGTTTCTGCATGGCAGTGCCTGTTCCCAGTTGTAGGCAGATACGGTTTGGAGCCTTTTGTGCTGCTTTTGCCCAGGGTAGTGTTTGGGTGCTTCTGCTCCTTGGTGTGTGTCTCTGCACAGCCATGCCAATACCAGGAACTGACACCTTAGGCTGTGGGGTGGGAGCTGGGGGCAGACAGAGCCCTAACGTACAAGAACGATGTGAATGTACCTTGCTTTAGGAGCAGCTGCGTAGAGTTGGTCTGGGATTACCTGCAGAACCTGTATCTAGTTGGAAATGTGCTTTGGCTCTCTGGGGCCTTTTGTACTCTTCAGCTCAGAGCTGGCTGAATAGCAGGCTGCTCCTCAGCTGCAGCTCTGGAAAGCTTAGCCTGAGGGGCTCCTTTTTTTTTTTTTTTTTTTTCCCCCCTAAGCCTACTCTCTTCTCTGCTGTTTGACTTTTCAGGTTTGTTCCCTGAGCATTTGATTGAAGTCCTGAGCAGAGAGCTGGCCCTGGAGTGTGACTACCAGAGAGAAGCTGCCTGTGCAAAGAAATTTCAGTATGTTCACACCATTGCCTTCAACCCTTCCCATCTGTGTGTGTGAAATGCAGGAGAGGTTGCTTAACTTCAGGGACAGTGGGGAGATGAGTGCCATGTCCTGGGGTGGGACATGGGTGCCTAGGTGTGTAGGGGAAGGGTGTGTGTTCATGTGATGCTGATGTTGAAGCATGGGGATGAGGCAGGTGGTTGCTATCCTCTCTCCTTCAGTGCGAGCCTATCTGTTTTACCACATGTGAAGGTACTGCAATAACTCTTGAGGCCAGAGTTACCACATGGGAAGGTACCACAGTAACTCTTGAGGCCAGAGTTACCACATGGGAAGGTACCACAGTAACTCTTGAGGCCAGAGTTACCACGTGGGAAGGTACCACAGTAACTCTTGAGGGCAGGTTGCAGTGCTGTTCTGTGTACTCTTACGTCAGCCTGTTGTAAACTTCTCCCATCCTTTGGTCTAGGAGGTTTTTCAGTTCAGCCCTCTTACAGCAATTACCACCACCAGCACTACCTGCTCCCTTGTCCTGCCTTGGCAGTGGGGACCAGATTGTTTTTACATGAGAGCTGGATGAGAGAGAGCTGCTGGTGGCTGGATGCTCCCTGTCCCTCTGCAGAACTGCCCCTGTGACATTGCTCCCCTTGGAAAAGGCCTGTTTCTTCCATGCGTGTAGTCTGGCGCTGAAGTGAAGTGGGTGAGCAGAGAGGCCCAGTGCCCCTTGATGTACCAGCCTGGAGCCCTCCTTAATGTCACTGCTCTGGCAGGAGATGTGACCTCAGGAGCCAGCAGCAGCTGTAAGTCACTGGCATGGTTTCTGGTGACTTGATCCCTACTGTAACTGCTGAGGAAAACTGGTCCTGGCAGCCGCAGCCAGGGTGCAGGGAGAAGTTGTATGAAGGGGCTATGTGCTGAGCAAGGTGTTGCGGAGTGGCCAGGCTGCTCTGAAGGCTCCTAACCTTTTCCTCTCCTTTCTCCATCCCCTAGGGAGCTGCTGAAAGACCACCCCTTCTTTTATGTCCCGAGAGTAGTGGATGAACTGTGCAGCAAGCATGTCCTGACCACAGAGCTGGTGTCTGGCTTCCCCTTGGATCAAGCAGAAGGGCTGAGCCAGGAGATTCGAAATGAGGTACTGTGGGGTGGTCTCGCTTCTCCCCTTGCTCAGAGCAGGGTGCTTGGCCTGCCTGGTGACCGGGGGATGCTTTGTGGAAGGGCACACCCTGAGCGGTGCAAAGCAGGGCTGAAGTTGGGGACTGTCTGGAGCCTCTCAGAAGATTTCTGTGCAGGGAATTTGGCAGTGATGTTGGAGTCTCTCCAGGCTGGTCCAGGCCTTGCAGGCGCCAGCATTCAGCAGGGAGGGGCTGGAGGGGGTGAATGGCAAGGGTGACTGAAGGGGAGGTAGCCTAGCTGTAACTCCTAGATGCCCTGTTTCTGATGACCTTAAGTTTGGGAGGGATTGTCAGCTAGTGGAGAGGGGTTTTGTTTTGCAGCTGCTCTTTTGGGCAGGAGTGCAGAATCGTCTCAGTGCAAGCCGTTGGGTGTCATCCTGTCCTGTGGGACTGACCTGTGCTGTACAGGCCTGCTGGAAAAGTACCTCTCAGTAAACAGGAGGGGGGATGTGGGGATGGGTAGGCGTCGACGCTGAATATAGCAAGGGATTGGAGCGCTGTGGTGGGACAAGCAGCTGCTCTAGTAGCAGAAATAACTGTCCTGGTATTTGGAAATTTTTTTTTTTTTGTCTTGGTGTGAGCTGTCAGCTGTTAGCAGGTCACTGGGGAAGAGGGCAGAGTATGTTCCTCTAGATAAACAGATCTCAGCGTCATATTGGACTTGAAGCTATGCCAGAGCTGGCTGCCCGTGTCCCCTGAGCTGTCTGTTTTTAGGGCTTGTCCACTCTGATGAGCTGCTGTATCATCAGGGCTGCTTTTAGGCTGTGAGGTGGGATGTTGCTGCAGGAACAGTCCTTCTTTCCTGTAAGTGACTGGCCTTGCTGACCCACAGCCTCCTGACCCAAATGGCAGTGTCCTCTGATAGAGTCTGGCTTGCATTTGGTCCTCTCCTCCCTCTTGGATTTGATGTTTCACTCAGCTCTGCAGAAGCTGAAGAGGGGCAGAATGAGGCTGGCAGTTCTGCTGAACAGGCTCCAGCTTAAATATCCTCACAGAAAAGCTCTGCTGCAGTATGTAACTCAGCAGTGGGCTCTTCAGGGACTGCTACTCTTGCTTCCCCCCATGCCTGTCAGTCCCAAGGTGTGGGTCTGCTGCTCCTCCCTCAAGCTGGGTCAGTGCTGAGCCCAGCAGAAGACTTGGCTGAGGAGTACATGGTGGGCGGGTGTATCTGTCTAGTGAAGAGCGCTTTCAGTAATGGTTTAGTCTTAGTTCTGTGTGTTGTTCGGCAGCTTTACAGGAAGAGACTCTCTTCTTTAGCTTCTTTAGGCCTTTAACTTAAAATGCCCTTGAACTGCATCTCCTTTCCCCTGAGCTGCCTCAACTTAATTTTGGCCAGGGTCCTGCAAGACTTTCCACCAGGGTAGGCTGTAATGCTCTACTGGCCTCCCCCACCTCTGCTTCTGGATCTCTCTTTGCACTGTGAAGATGTTCTGTTGCTCTCAAAGCAACAACAAAGTGCATAGTCAAAGCTGGCAAGGTAAAAGGCCGGACCAGGACACAGTAACACGTGCAGTTGAAGGACCCCTGGACCCTCCTGTTCTCAGCTGCCAGATAGAGGGTAGCAGCTTCTCTGGAAGCACATCCAGGGGCTGATATGAACTACAGCTCAGGCTGATGTAAACCTTGCACGGCACCTGTGCTGTCTGCTAAGGATGTCCCATGGCAAGTGTGGGCTGGGAGTTGCTGAGAGGTGCTCCCTCACCTCTTCAGGGGTTTTGCAGCATGGAGCAGATAGTTCCTGCCAGCGTGGTGATGTGTTCCCTGTTTGCTAATGCCTGCTGTAAATTACACGTGTGAGTAGGGCTTGCTGCCCTCCTGACTTCCTTCTTTCTCTTCTTGCTTTTCAAGATCTGTCACAACATCCTGGTCCTGTGTCTGCGGGAGCTGTTCGAGTTCAGGTACATGCAGACTGACCCAAACTGGTCGAACTTCTTCTATGACCCACAGCTGCACAAGGTAAGCCCAAGCAGCCGCTGTTCTGCCTGTCTAAGAGCTGGTTTTCACCAGCTTTTGACTATTCCCCATTCCCAGAGTTTAAGGAGCCCTTACTGAGATTCTCTGATTCCTGTCCTTGATCCTTGGGCAGGTAGGACAGTGAAACCTGTCCCTTTGCCACTTGTCCTCACTTGGTCTGGGTAGGAGAGCAGGGCTCCTGTAACCCTGGCTGGCTGCCTGTCTTTGGCCTTAGATCCAGTCACAGCTACTTTGTACTTCTCAGGGTCTGTTTTGAAGCTGGTCAGTGGGAAGTTGCAGCTGGCAGTGTTCTACCAGGGCACACCTGAGCCAAGGACTCTTTAGTTAAATGCTCTTGTCTTGTGCTGTGCTGAAGATAAGGGTAGCAATTACAGATGTCCTGCTGCTTGGCTTGGCTGTTTGCTTGTGCCCTGCAGGTCAGATGGTATTCCTTGTTTATCCCTGGGGTCTGTGTTGGAAAGTGCTGGGAAAAGGTTCTGTGCTGCTCTGTCCCCACACAGAAAGCCTGAGTGGAGTTACCAGCTGAGCAGGTGTGACTGTGAGCATAGACCATACCTCCTCTGCCATGTACTAGCACAAACGTTTGTGCTGCTGTCAGGGAATAAAGGAGATGGGGGAAAGCTGAGCTGCAGTGGAAAGGCGCTCCAGCCAGCTGAGCTTCCTGAAGACATCAGGAGTCTCCTTAAGGTCAGGCTCTACTTGAGCAGTTGACAGTGTAATACAGATGGGTTTGTCCATTTCCAGGTAGCCCTGCTGGACTTTGGAGCAACACGAGGGTTTGATGAGAAGTTCACAGATGTCTACATAGAGGTGAGGACTTGCACTGTGTCCTACAGTGCTGCACTGGGGGTCTTAGCATATTTGCAGAATTATGCCTATCTCTTAGCTGTATCACTTTTTACCCTGAATGCACTTTGGGTGTGGAGGGAAGCAGGGCTGGAAGCAAGAGGGAGACGGATCTCTGGTCCTCTTTCATCCCTCACCACAGCCTTCTGCATGTCTGCTGCAAGCCTCTGGCTATCTGGGTTTGGATGTTTAAACTGCATGACAAACATGGAGAACTGTAATGTTGCTTATTGGGAGACTTGAGCATATCAGAGCACTCAGAATTCAGTGATTTTTATATGAAGGTATGCAGGAATTGCTTGTCCTGTTCACTGTCTCTTCCTGCGATTTCTAGCTGGCTTACAGACTGAAAAATTTATGTGAAGTCGTACGTGCTTCCTTTGTGATCACCATGTTGATAAATTGAGCTGCAAGGGCCAGCAGATGTCACCTAAAGCTTCTCACAGTTGGCTCTACTATTTTGTCAGGGGAGGGACTGATTGATTTGTGAGGGTTTTTTGATGTCCCTTATGTTCTCTGCGTTATGTGTAGCCCTACTGGGAAGAGCTTTGGAAAGCCAGCAGCTCTGTCTTTTTACCAGTAGCTCTTAAACTGGCCAACGTGACACCTGAAGATGAGGGCAGAGGCAAGGAAGTGAGCAGGCAGCATGTGTACCTGTAGCCTACATAGTAGTCCTGTACTCAAAACATTTTTCAGTTATCCCCTAGCCCTCCTGAAAGTGTTCCTCCTATTCAGGTAATCAAGGCAGCTGCTGACATGGACAGAGAGAGAGTACTGAAGAAGTCCATTGAAATGAAATTCCTCACTGGCTATGAAGTCAAGGTATGGAGCAGAAGGGTCTGCTTTTAGTGGTGGCCACTGATTAAGTTTGTTGCAGGTCTGTGGACTTCCCCAGATTTACTGATGTGGTAAAAGCCAATGTCAGTCTGAAAGCCCTGTTGATAGGGATGAGGGAGGAGGGCAAAAAAGGTTTTGGCTTTTGTTCTCTCACTTCCTTCTGGGAGCAGGAGCAGTAACGATGATACAGCTAGCCCCAAAACCACTGTCCTTCCTTCTCTCCCCCAGCAAGACCCTGCAGGTGGTGATGACTGCTGAAATTTCATGACTGGGCAGATGGTCTTCTGGAAGGTTTAGTTGCTCAAAACTGTATTAATCAAATGTCCATCAGTCTTGCTGGGGGCTGAAGGTCACCTTTGTTATGGGTATAGCTAGGTATTTCTCCTGAGCTGCTGCTCTTAGGGCTAGCACTTTTCCTTTTCGTCCCTGGTGGTTAAAATAGCTAGTGATGTTATTTATGCCTCTTTCCTTTTGGGCAGGAAATGGAAGATGCCCACTTAAATGCTGTCCTCATCCTGGGAGAGGCTTTTGCATCTGAGGAACCTTTTGATTTCGGCAACCAAAGCACCACTGAAAAGATCCATGGTTTAATCCCAGTCATGCTGAAGCACCGTCTTGTACCTCCGCCAGAGGAGACCTACTCTCTTCATCGGAAGATGGGGGGTTCTTTCCTTATCTGCACCAAACTGAAGGCCAAAATTCCCTGCAAAAACATGTTCCAAGAGGCATATAGCAAATACTGGAGCAGTAGGGGCAAGAAGCCAGAGGATTAGTAAGAATGAACTAACATGTCTTGTTCTGAGGGCTCAGTTCATCTGAGCCTTGCAGAGAGCGTTCTAGCCTCCCATGCGTTGCACCCCAGCTCTCCATCCTCTTGAGATGCAGCAGCAGCCTGTGCCCCAGAAGCCAAGTGTGCGTTTCACAAGGACAAAGCTGTTCTTTCATGCTGTGTCTGTCCCACACTGACTGCCAGTACAGTCTACAGCTTGCAGGAAACTATCTTCTTGAGTGCTTCTGTACTGTTTCAAGGCACCAGCCGACTACCTTGAACACGTTTTTAATATTGTGATGGCGGCTGCATATTGATTGGGTTTTATAATGAGTAGGGGAAGGAGGACAAGAGCAGAATTTAATATTGAAACCTGTTTGTAATTCTTCAAAAATCATTTTTTTAAAAGCCTTCCCTTTCTCATGCTAAGGTGGAATTCAAGTAGTGCTCATACTGTGAATTACAGAATGAAATACTAAGGTGTACCCTACCACAGACACATTCAGCACCTCTCCCCCATTTTTGTAAGTAAGTCAAGTGGTGGCAGTCTGAGAACCCTCCTGGATTTTACTGACGTTGATTTAATTCAAGGAGGCTGCGTGTGTGTACATAGGATGAAGTTTCATGCTTTCTGCCTCTTTTTGGCTTGCAAGCTAAACATAGGAAATATTTTAAAAAAATCTGAGAATTGAGTGCCAATCTCTTTTTAAACACACATATACACTCACACAACCCATCTCAGTTCTGGGAGTCAAATATGTAATCAACAGAGCTATATCTGAGCACAAATAGTGGGATTCTTCACTGTCTGGTAGGTATCGGCTTTCCTGAGGGTAAGTTAGATAAGCTCCAACTCTGACACCAATTGCTTGCTGGACTCCTAACCAAGAACCTCGTCTGTCTATCTCTGTTTTCCTGTAATGCAGAACTTATGGCAAGGCAGACAAACACGTAATGTCTCTCATGAGCATTTCAAGCTTTTGCTGAAATGTCACACATTTAAAACCAGATGCACAGTTTTAAACTATTGGAGTCAAGCTAGGAAATTTACTTCCTTAGATTTTTGTACAAAGCCTGTACCTGTACCTGTATGACTTCCTGATTTCAATAAAAAAGTGCTTGTGCGGTGGGCCTTCTGCCTGCAGTTTTTTCATTTTCTGGTGCGGTAATGAATAGCCAAGTAAGTGAACCATGTCCTGTTCTGTGGGATAAACAGGAGTTGAGCAGGAGGAGCTTCCAAGTTTCCTCGTTTCAGTTGTAGTTTGCTCAAGGAATTGCTACTACCCTTGTGAAGCCATCTAACTGTGGCCTACTTATTCCTTCACCTTTCCATTGCAGCTGTGTCACTAGTGCTAGCAGTGATGGTGACCAGTTTACCAGAAGGACATCAGCCTGAGCATCTGCTGGGCCATGAAAATCCCTGGTAATTGACTTGTTTTCTTGTTTTCCTTTGTTTTAATCACTCTGTTACCAGCCTTCTGGACACAGGTCTTTTTGCCTTTCCTCCACTTTTGAAGAAAGAGTGGCTGCTGGATTTGATACTTAACCTGGTGCTAGTAAGGCAGATGTCCTCATCTGGCAAGTGCCAGATATTTAGCAGCAGGCTCAGCTGGTCCTACTCGGGTAACACAGCCCAGGAATGCAGAGGTTGTATGATCTTAAACTTCAGTACGCAAGAAATCCTGACTGCTGACACTTCCAGAGGTAAAGAACAGGTAAGTGAATAAATGGTCTGTCTCAGGAGGGACCTCTGAGAAACAGGAAAACAGATTACTGTATTATTACCTTTATTCTGAGATCACAAACATACAAACTTCTTCATTTAAGACTTGGTTGAGAAAGATCCAGTGCTGTTTAATTCAACTAAAAAGTACTGGTCAGGTTATTCCTAACCCTTTCAGAAGAGTGAACTCTGCTGTTCAGTGAAGTAATAGTTTTGCATTAAGCTGTTTAACTTTGTATACTGACACACAGTAACTTTCTTTGTTGTTTTGGGTTCTGATAGACATTGTTTAGTTTTTCTCCTTTGGATCTAGACCTTGCAGCTGGAAAAACAGTGGAATTGTTTGAGATGTTAAATGCTTATGTTAAAGGTTAAAAAGCAAATTATAAAAAGCTGACAAGGGTATTGGATTAGGTGAGCTGCAGAGCAAAATTTCTGAAACTTAAGATTTAGAGCCAGTATGTTCAGAGAACTTGCAAAGAAGTCAAAATAACTCAAAGAGCATTACAGTTCACTTTTCCAGTAAGCACAACTAGGTGAGATTCGTGTGTGCTTGTTCATGTGACCACAGACCTTTTGTGTAGAATGCTGGGGCATGAGTGTTTAACTCTCAGCAAACATTTCCCTTCCCTTGAGAGAGTGTTTCAAGAATAACATCAAGCTGAACAATGGAGTTGTTTTTGCATTTGCCTAAAGGATAGCAACTAGCAGAAGGTAAGGAAGGTGTTTCTTTATTAGAAGAGCTAATTAGAGCTCTCAGTCCCTAATTCTCGTGGTCTTTTGTGTATGTTCTGAAAGTGTTAATTTCTATAGCTTTGTCCAGAGAGATTTGTGACATAAGGAATTGCATGTCAGTGTAACAGCTGTGGAGAAAAGTTCAGCCAGAAACATGATGCTCTGGTGTCCAAGTTGTGATGTTTTACAGTGAGCAAGAACACTTGATCACTGCTGCTTGCTCTGTACCAGCTAGTGCATTTTGTTTGAACTATACACATAGATTGAGGATATGAACATTTCTCTGCTGCAGCAAGCTTGTAAGTTCTAGAAAAATCCTTTTGCAGAAAACAGTTCTTTGTTCCACAGGGCAAGCTGGAGGTTAAATCTGCTTCTCTGAAGACAGGGATTTTCTATTCTAAAGAATCAAGATTCAGGCTACATGCGGTCACAGTGTTTTTTCTACCTTCTTTCTTTAGTCAACCTGTCTGCTGCATCAAAACAGAAAATGAATGCTGAGGAGCTGAACAGGAAGCCTAATGCGCAGTTCACTTTCTGCTTTTCTAATGTCCCAATCCTTTGAGAACAGAAGGCCCATTTCCCAAGACCTTCACAGCTGTGATGGTGCAACTGGAGCCCTGGGAAATCAGAAATATAGCACTGATTGTAAAAGAAGTCAGAGCACAGGAAACAGATGGTATTTCACAGAGCTGCAGCAGCTAGGAGAGACCTGCAGTGGCCTAAATGGGATGAGCCCAGGGGCTTAAATCCACATAAGCTAGAGTAGGGGGCTGAGAAAGTAGTAATTTATTTTGACTGAAGGAGAGGGACAGGATCAGAAGTTTCTGTGCAGTAACGTAGCCTGTGGCCATGTAAGAAGGGGGAAGCCTGCTGACTGTTCCTGGAGGGGATTGGTGACAGGACAATGCCCAGGCTGGCACTGCTGGCAGTACAGGATCAGTGACAGCACAGTCCTGTATTCCTGCTGCAGGGGGTTGTGACTGAAGTATGTAATCAAAGCTAGGACTTTTACCAACAGGATAATGAATGAAGAGGAAGATGTCCCAACAAACAGTCTCTGGTATGGAGAAAATCCCAGGCTGACTTGAGGAACTGGTGGACGATGTGCAAGGGGTCAGGGCACATGCAAAACTTAACAGGTATTTTGAGATGCACTTGAAGATGCATGAAAGTCAGTTTGATGGTAGTAGCTCAGAAATAATAAGGGTCCAGCCTCTAACACTAAGCCAGCTGAAGCATTTGATGTGTAACTGAATTAAGGAGGAACATCAGAAAAAATGATTACAACTATTGACACAGAACAGATGACCTAAGAAAAAGGTCAGGAAAAGTGTAGTTGATGAAGTTCAATATATTAAAGTATAAGGTGGCTTGACTTTGAATTTTCAAAAAGGTTCTGGTAATTTTTTCTGAAAGCTGTTAGAGCTAAAGCTATTTCTTATATATTCCTTTTCTTCCCAGTGTGTACTGGTGCAGACATGTTACAACATGCTGGTTTTATCTTCAAGAACACCATTATTCTCCTTCCCCTTTCTTCCTCAAAGCTTAACAGGGGGAGGTAGGAAAAAAAGACAGAACTTCCACATTTCTAACAGTTCCCTGTTTTATTGCAGTACATCAAAGTAGGTTAATATTAAGTGTGTTACCAACATAAAATATTGGTGGTAAGTCATTTTTACATTGTTGACTTTTCCACCTTAAATATTTCTGTGCAAAAGAATCTACATCATTGTTCTGTAGCAGAGAATCTCTTACAATGTCCCCTACAACATTGAGGGCATTAAACAAAATAGTGAGAAGAGGCAAAAAGCAGAATCTTTCCCCCACACGCACACTTGTCAGCTTTTATACTCTAAAACAAAAAAGTGATTACATCTATGCCATGCAAAACTGTACAATAATATTACAATGAAAAACCTAAAAAACATATTTTAAAAATAAATGATATGAAACTGTCATACATAAAAAGGCAGGTATAATTGCTCTGAAATACCAACACTGGTTTGTTTGTGGATTTCTTCCCTGTGGATGAGACTTTCTTAAATGCAGAATGAAAATAGGTTGTACTGAGCTGTGGCTGAAATGAAAGACAAAGTGGAGTTGAAATTTAGACTGGAAAGCCTGCAGCGGAGTGGTTTCTAGGGGTGTTTATCAAATACAGTGTCAACACAAAGCACATGGAAGGGTGCAGTTTGTGTTAGCGCAGAAAGTTGTCCCATTTCCTCCATGGAACTAACTCCTATTAAAAAAAACCCAAAACACAGCAGAAGCTACTACGTGCCACTGATTCTCAGACTAAGGCTCAGGAGGTGTGGGTACTTGCACTGCAATGAATTTTATCCTTAATGTATTCATTTAAAATTAAACAGCGTGCATAAAATGGAAAAAAACCTGAGCTGCTTCTACCTAAGAGCATGTTTGTCCTGACAGTCAGGGTCTGGCGATGCAAGACAATACGGTGCCAGAATCTGTTTCTGTGTTAACTGTTTTATTCTGAAAAGCTGACACACTCTGTGAACTAGTTAGGTATAGTTAAACTACATTTCTATAAATACACTATGCTTTTTGGACTTTTTTGGTATGACAAGACCCTTAACTTCCCTCTGCCATATACCTGAGAATAACACACCTGGCTTGTAATTTTATCAGAATCAAATCAAGGAGATATAACATTCCTGACTTAGTTTTGAAGTTCATTAAAATGGGCAAAATGCACATTCATAACAAGCCACAGCAACTAACTGAGAGGAAAAGCAGCAACTACTTCACCACAGCCTCAGGAATGTTTTTTTGAAACCACCAGCTGTCTTCTCCAGGTCAAAGGCAACAGAGAAGAGAATACTATAACCCTGCTTTTGGGTTGATGAAAGGTGGAAGGAAGCCACATATCTGTGTGCGCATACGTGCAGGGGAAAACTATTTACCAAACCTTTTTCATTCTATAACCTGGAATCCTTAGTAGCTGCCTGAATCTGTTCAGATCCTTTGTTGCCATCAAAAGAGAAAAAAAATGCAAAAACCCAACAACCCATATGTTTAAGCAGTGTCAAAAACGCAAACACCTTCAGTCTCAGCCAAAAGGAAAAAATCAGCTAGATACATACTGTGTACAGAGAACATATGCTACAGTCAAAAATCCAATGGGAGATTTTAAGCTCCCTGAACAAAATACAGCCCTCTAACTGTGAACTTGAAGCAATGCTACAGTGCAAAGTAGCAAACATCAAACCTTAAGAGACAACTGTGAGATACCAGTCAAGAGTCTTACAGTTCAAATGACCAAGTTACTTTTCCTAGCCCAATGAGTATTTAAAAAGCCCAACTACCATATGCATATGTTTTCAGTGTTCATAGCAACAAAAAAAGATGAGTGTGGTTTAAAATTGAGTGTTTAACCAAATGGTCCCCAAATATATAAAACTATTCAAGTCCTAGGACAATTTTTCAAATAAGTGATGTGGTCATTTGCTTTTCAACTGAGAGAACAGTTGCTGTTTCTCTTTTGAACAGCTGCATTAAAAATGCACAGTACCAAACTAATGATTAAATACAGTAATCCTAAAGGAGACTGCCAAGGCTTAGAAATTGTGGTGTACAAACAGTGTAGGCCTGTGGAGCTCTCATCCTCTGGAGCTTAGTTTTGTAACACAGCTGACCTATGCTCTGCCTGAAAATGTCAGTTTTTGATATCAATAGATTGCAGGCACCATAACGGAGTAAACACTGGGGTTACTCGATTTAATTGTTTGCTGTGTCATGGCTCTTTGGGTTCCATTTTCAGATAGAGCATTAGCTCAACTGCAAAAAAAAAAAAAATCCACAAAAAAGATCCTGTGATCCTCTGTCAGGGGACTGTCACGCAGGCTGCTCTGTCTTAAATGACTGCTGTTTAAATGCCTTCTCTCAACATCAAAATAAGATTAATGTTTAAATACAACATACAGTAAATACAAAACTAGTCTGCAAAGGCTTTGAAAAGTGTGTGGACATGCTTCACCAAAAGGAGGGAATTGTGGGGAAAAAGCAGTGGCTATACTTGAAGCAATATGCAGCCTTTAAAAAGAAGCTGATGTGGAATTTTAATAATGCCAATAATGCCCTGCCTATCTGTCCCTCAGAGAGACTGAAAACTTCTGGGAGGAATTAATTTCAAGTGCTTAGCTATTTGCTAAAGCTTTTAATATTAAATGCCAGGCTTGCAAAAGTAGTAGCTTTGAAGTGAAAACAAACAACACAACCAGCTTGCTACTCTGAAAAACCCAAACAGGAGAGAGACAGGCTTTTGATGTGATGGTTTCTAAAAAAACTTCTTGAATTCCTGTCCCAAAATAACACTGAATGAGCTTAAAACTTGGACAGGCCTCTTGATTCAGAGTAAAAGAGAAATCTTACCTAGGAGACCCAGCATGATTAAATGGATTAGATGATCTGTGTCTCATTCCCTACTTCACATTTAGATCATACCTGGAAATCACTGTATATAGTTTGAACTTGCCTATAACTTCTATTAGGGAAGACAGAAACTGGAAAACTCCAAACATCTCTATGTGGGTGAAACATCATATACCGCTGACTGCAAGAATATGGAATGGTTTAATAAAAGCCATAACAAGTTTCCGAAACCCACAAAACCCAGTATTCGAAATACAAAAAGCCCTTAGATGTTTGAGTATGGTCATAGTATAAAGCCAGCAACAATACTACTAAGAGAGGCTCATTTGAACACAATCCCAAATGAAAAACACATCTGCCTTCCAAATTAAAGAGAAGAGACATCTTCCTCTTACCATCCATTTGTACATTGGTCTCTCACTTTATTCTGTTGACTGCATGACCAGCTTCAGCTTTTTATTTATTTTTGCAACTTCAGTGGGCTCTGTCTTCCACTGCAATACTTTCTGCCCTCCAACCTGACCTGCTACTGGAACCAAACGGCAGGTGAGCACATAGAAACAACTGCAAATTGCACAAACCCACAGCACAGGTAGGGAGGGAGGGAGAGGAAAACCAACCTTGCCAGCATGGCAGTTGTGGGTGACTAGGCATCTTTGACTACCACAGTGTTGAACAGTGTGAGGTCAGTCTTGAAGGTTCTTCGTTGCTACAGTGACAGCATAGCCAGCCGTGGCTAGCTTTGGGCTAAGGGCACTCATTTGGCTGATGTGTATTAGCAACTAGTATTTGGTAACAACAGTAACAGTTTCTGGTTAGGGATGGTTACAGTAGATGTGGAAAACTGCTCGCTTCCCAGTTAAACCTAGTCAAAGGCTGACCCAGGGAAACAGTTTTCCTGCTGAATCCTGCTGCACTGAACTCCCTCGCTGCCTTAAGGACCTCTACTGTAGCATGCCGTAAAGTTCCTCAGCTGCACAGCTAGCACACAAGAAACCAGGGCCGCCACCTGGCTGACTGGTGCCCTTGGTTGTCAGGGCAGGGGGTTGCTTTCCAATTGTCATTTTTGCAAAGGATGGGGATTAACATGGAAGTAGGAATTATAGCTTCAGTTATGCTACCGCCAGAAGTAAAGAAACGTGAAAGTACTGCAGGGACCTCTCCCGGCAGTGCAGCGAGTGCTACGCAAAAGGAATATCTGTCCTGCAAAAGTTTTTAGGCCAGGCCTCCAAGTCTGTATATTACCGAGCATGAAAACAGGGACAACACAAATCTTAAATTAAAGGCTCTCTTAAATAAGCATCCATCTTCTGCTGCATACACAATGCTTTTTTTCTTTGAATATATACATACGTATTTTACTCTAACATCTGCGTATTTATTTAAACTCTGTACTGTAGTAAAATATGCATCATTTTAATCAATAAGGATTTGCTGGCGACAATCAGATTGACATTCAAACGTGGTGGCTGAAAGCTTTTATGTGCCTCTGACATACTGATCATTCCCCATGCAGGGGAAGGGGTCTCTGTGCTACTTTTGTACAGTACAATGAGCTATTGTATGAAAACAAAATCCCTCTGAATTTTCTCTTGTTGATACTGGTCTGGTCTACTTAAGCTACATTTTGGGAAGTGGAAGGGGGGTGGGATAAATATGTCTTTAAAAATGAAGCAGCCGTAACCACAAAAATGAAACCAATACTAATACAAATCTACAGCATCTGATATTTACCAACACCCTAGCTTTGCTCATTTGCTGCTGTCAGATCTAGGGAAGGGAGGGTGAGGCAGTGCCGAATGGTGCTGAAGACGACCAGCTTTTACCTTCCTCTGTACCCCACTCCCAGATCACTTTCAGGCAGGGAATGGGGAGGGTTAGGATGATGAAGGTGAGAACTGGAACAAGTGAAGGGGACAGCCATGGGGACAGCAAGCTGCTGTGATGTCAAATCTGAATGCTGAAGCAGTTCATGAGTCCCAACTCACGTGGTCAGAGCTCTCCAGGGAGAGGCTCTTTGTCTTGTGAGGAGAAACCGGGCTGGGAGGGCTGCTGAGGTTGGAGCTGTTCGATGCAGTAGAGTGTCTTGGAGAGTCAGAGTCCTGCAGCCCAAAGACACATAACAACACTGGTAAGTAACACAACAGCAAGTTTGAGAGTGACTGAGGATGTCTCAGCAACAGGTGACTGGATTCAAAGGCCTCCATGTATTTTGCTTGTGTCCAAAAATACAGAAGAATTTTTTTTGCTCAGTATTTCCTGGTCTGGGGAGACTTAAGAGTAAGTGGTGAGATCACTCTGCTTTCAGCAGGCATAACTGACACTGACATAAGGACACAGCACCTGTGAGATTCTTGCAGTCTGCACGTTGCCGAGGGCCTCTTGGTCAGCAGAGCATGCAACTTTAGGTTGCCTGTGAAGCTACAATGCCTCCTGCCTTTTCACAGATTATGAGCTGAGATGCTCTTGCGCTAAACTGAGGAATGTTTATGGTACAGGCTTCACCACAGCTACCTCTTCTATGTCAGTCCCAAGATATTAATTCAAAGCATCCTAATCAAGTTACGCCAGCTGGATCTTCCAGAGTACAGTAGAATGCAACTACATCTGAGTTTTGAGTTTGGGTTGATGGTTGCCTTCCAGCTTCAACTGAAAGGATATATTCGGTACCATGAAAAGCCTGTGTGATCTCTAATTTTCTCACTCCTTCATAAGAAAACAGTCTGGGGAAGTTTTGCTGGCCAACTTCAGATTGAACCCTTCCCTGTAAAACATTCTTGGAGGGACTGAGTTTAGCACTGGGCAGGACTGCAATTCTATCCTAATGATAGTCTTGTTCTGCACAGAATATAAATTATTAAATCCAGTTTCTGCTCCAAATGAAATTATTACATGATAATTCTTAAATTACCTTGTTAATTTTAGGCACTCTGAGAACAAAATGTCTCCTGTGAAATGGTTGCTAAAATAGGTTAAGAGTCTTTGCAAATAAAGGGCAGAAGGAATATCGCCACTTCAAGCTGTGATAGGTCACTATCAAGCATATATCTCCAGGTAAGGAGTGCAGAGAGTTTTCTGCATGCTAAATACCAGGACCAGACCTGACACAGTTTGACTAAAGTCTTTTGTCAGGATAGCTTGAAATCCAGGAAATCCAAATTTTCATTGTCAGTGACTCCCAAACTTGTAGCCAAACCCATGACAGAATTCAACGTCCTCGTCTTCATCAATACACTTAAATTTTCTCCTCTTTCTCCTGTCACTCACCTCTCGCTCGTAGTCCCTTGTTGGTGCATCGCTGCCTTGGTCCAGGCCACCAGAGGATAAGGAACCATCTGAGGGCGATGCCATAGGCTGACGCTTTGCTCCATAGCTACCTCCTGAGAATTCCCTCCGCAAAGCACTGCCGTTTTGTGCAGATGATCCTAAGACGTGCAGAGGAATTAAACTGTGTTACAGACACCTGCTCAAGGTACTAGACATTTGTTAGCTGTTGCTCTGGTTAGTTCTGCTTTCCTCCAGCATGTCCCAAGATGCTCAGCTCATGGCTTGCAGGCTGTGTGGGCTTTTATCTTGTCTGCTGCAGTTTTTCCTAGGGATTCTGTGGTCCCTCCCTTGGCGCGTCAGCATTAGCACACTTTACCCAGCGCAGACACAGTCACTATGTTCCCAACAAAGACGGCCGTTGCAGAAACTGCTGTGGTGCAGCCTAGTTCCAGTGGCCTCTTTCCCAGGGAGCAGGTGGGTTGTACCAGCAGGTACAGGCTACAGCAGACACACGCGCTTCCTGCAAGCAGTTGGCAATGTGCAGCAAATGTGGTGTATGCCACAGGAAGGGAAAAAAACTAGAAAAGTTGGGACACTAGTCTTGCCTCTATTTTCACGTGGCCCATTATTTAGTCACTTGCCTGGTCTCAGTACAGGTCACTGTGCTGACTCTGGCACACAAAGGCAGCATGGCAGCACTAGGAAAGGTGTTTCAAATTCAGTGCAGCTCTTCCATACCAGTAGCCAGTTTTCTATTGCTTTCTCTTTGCACTAGCAGCAAGAGAGGCATCAAGAGCTCTACACAGTTCAGCAATGAAGTTAATAACCATGGAGCTTGTGAAAAACTTGCCACTGTTTTAAAACACTTAAAACAGCAGCAAGGTAGTCCCAAGGGTAAGAATGTAATTTGAATTCTAATGTCAGTTTTAAAAATTTGACAAATTACAACTGTGGGAGTCTCAAAAGTGCTAGCTGCTTATTCATGTGCTCCTTTGAAAGCAAGATTAAAACACTGTGCTTGCCCTCAATAGGAAGAGAGTCGGCCATCACTTCTGAAAATCCTGTCTAGTGACAGTATGATAGAAGCAAATGCAAGCAGCCCTTTCCCTAAAATACTTGTGCATAGACCCCAAGCAACACAGTTTTGTTTGCTTACGTGCTGCTAACCCGCTGCTTGCGCTCATCGATCGTCCTGGTTCTGTGCGGGATTTTGTGATCGATGGGATACTAACAGAGCCACTGAATACGGTCCGACTTTCCTGAGGCCGAAGATTCTGCAATGCAGACACACACAACGACATGTTTACTTACTGACTGCTGGCTCAACCTTGGATGTTATGAAGTAAGGCCCCAAAACACATTAAAACCCCAACCTTACCAGAGCTGAATTATCTGCAGCAAGTCAGCAAAATTTGCAAAATAATATTCTGCAGTTTAGTGCAGAGACTGGAAGCAACACAACGTGATAGTGAAGTGCTGAATTACATGGACATATGCAGACAACTGAAAGAGTATGTCTAATAATTCAAGAATTTCTTGAAAGTATGGTTTGCAAGCCTAATTAAGCTGCTGTAAATATATTCAAGTAATATCACATAATGCATTCTTTCTGAACACAAGCTTCCAAGGTTCTTAATAGAATTTCTCTCTTTGATGGCATCATTTGTGCCATGCATGTGTAACTTTATACAATAACCATGTTAATCCCTAATGCCTGCAGAGTTATGAACACATAGCGGATCAATCCGTATTTCAATTACTTATGTAATTCCAAAGGCATTAACAGCGTTACTCCAGACCTACACCAGTTGAGTCAAAGTGAGAATCAGCCTCCTGTTTTCAGCCTACTCAAAGAGGATGACCAGAGCACATGCCACTGTTTTTCTACATATTTTGATTATCGCTGCTGTTTTGCACCCTGAGAGTTCCAGTGTGATTTTCTACATTGGTAAGTTACTGGGCTGAAGTGGTTCTTTACTGAGGGAAGAGATAAAACAGTTTCTCTGCTTGGATAGGGTAGTAGTTCCTTAAACATAAATTGTCTTTAAAAGAAGGGATAAGAGTACTTTGAAGTGAGTTCTGGGAGATTTTATTTCTGCTTCTGTTATCTTACAGCTGACCTTAGGGGAAAAGGCTTCTCAGCTTATTTAGCCCCTCTCTGTATATGAGTTGGCTTCTTCGCCCAGAGGGACTTTCTAATGCCCTTATGTATCACTCAATCTCTGGCTAAATATGAGACTTCATCCTGCTCCTAATATGATTTGCACTATGAAGTCATTAGCATTAATTAGAATTAGGTTTAGGGAACCTTTACAGATGCAGAATGTGAAAAGAACTGCAGGTAGCTCTGAGCGTTACTTTATTTCCACTTTACCAAACACCCCCTGCAATAACTGTTAATTTCTTCCTATTTATATTTAGTTATTTCCCCATCCTCACTCTGAGGTAAAGTAGCTACACATAAAACAACAGTTGCAATTGCAATGCCTTCTTAAGCTAGGATGTTATGGAACCTTCAGACCAGAACAAAGATTCCACCCCCTACAAGGGTATTCTCAGAAACCCTCAGATACTACCCATTTCTCTATCTGTAAATGGAGCCTTTGTAATGAACAGATTTTATACAGTTCAGAGTTTATAATTGTTACCAACCTGCTGTCAAATCCAGTCTTACAATGATCCTTTGAGTCATTGCTATAACAGACCCCTTTGCTCTTACAGTCAACCCTTTGCTTCTCATTCTCCCAGTGGGCTGAAATGCTGATTTTTAACATGTAACAAACAAGAAAGAATTAAAATCTCTCCTCCTGTTCCCAGATCTCTCTCAAACACCAGCAAAAGAGAATCAGAGACCTTACCAATGAAAAAGTCCTGCTTAATTCTCCCCTCATCCATTGCTGCACTCTTCTCAATGATTTATACCTAAAGGCTTAAAAAAGTCTCTTAAATCATTTTGGGGGTCATACTGCTGTCTCTTGCTTACCTTCCTCCCCACCCCCTCCTTTTTTTTAAATGTGAACAACCAACCTACTTTGTAGCACAAAATACTAAATTTCTGCTCCTGTGTCCTTCACCATGCAATAAACAATCTGAGTTACAGATAAGAGTATGAGCATTCTGGCTGTATGAAGGCTCCCCTGACAATACACAAAAGAACTAATTGGCTAAGGAATAAGTTACTGCTGTGTTCTGTGAAACAAAGGAAAGCTAAGTGCAGCACCATGCAAACGTGTGCACTGTGGTTAGTACACTGGAGTTGGAAGGAAGGTCTTTTGTACTTGTATAAACCTACAATGATTCATTTTGCAAAGAGAATAATTATGTTTAATGATAAGGCGATTAACCTCCTTAACAGTGACTGAGCAGACAACATACAGGCATCAGGGGAAGGAGGGAACAGGTGGGTGCATGAAAAAGACTCATTTATTTTAATAGTGTATTCTAATGATGATTATTTTTCATTATCTCAGTTTGCAAAGTCCATGTAATTCCTAGTAGAAAGTTTCTCCACAAAGCAAATCTTTCATTGTTCTTCGTTCTAAAAATAAAATAAGCACATGCCAGAGACCCTGGCATTTTGGACCAAAATCCCTGGAAGTTATATGCACATGATGCAGAAAGGGGATTCAAAGAAAAATAAACGGCGGTTATTAGCAGTAGTTATAAAGCAGCAAAACACAGCAAGTTAAAAACAAAGGGAAAAAAAAAGAAATTTGAGCTTGCTTTACTTAAAGAGAGAGACAAAAACCCCTCATTTAGAGCAACAATTCAAATCCTAGCAGGAAAATTCATCCCCACTGCTGAACCAAATGGAGAAAGGTGAGAGGAAAAAAAAAAAAATCAGCAGCAGAGAAGCTGCTTGCTGAACGAAGTTAATCACTGTGAAATAGGGTGAAAGACCCAAATTAGTTCAGTGCATCCCATTCCCAGTGAGAGAACGGAGCTGCTGTGGAATTGTGGGTTATGTACGTGCAATCGCTGCTGTGCTTGCAGCTCTGCAGTGTTACAGAGCCTCAGCTCTCATGCTCACACTAACTGCTCCCACGCTGCCTTCTCAGGCTGTGGGGCGAGAACATACATATAGGGTCTAACTAAACAGTTACGACACCTATAGGAAATTGTTTGCCTATGTTTCTCTGTCCATCATGCTGCTTGTTGTTGTTTTGGGTTTTTTTGTTTTAGTGTTCTGTTCATTACATTATAAACCTGAGCTTTTAATTCTTCCATTAAATAATATGACAGAATCTAAAAGCCTACTTTAATGGGCCATTGCCATTTTTCAACTTCCCTGTGGATTCCATGCTGTTTTGGTACCCATATCCCATCTGTACCTGGGACCACAGTCCCCTCGGAGGGAGTGCTACCCTTCTTAAACTAAAATCTCCAAACACAAATGGAGGATGGACAGACATGAAACCAAAACTCACAGCCTTGCTCTCCATATAGCTTGCAGCATCTCTACCCTCAAGCCACAAAGGAAACAAATGCTTTTCTTCATACAAGACTAAACCTCTAGTGCTCTAAGGACCCAATGGGTACAAGACCTTGACGCTCCAGGTTGCCCACTTCACTTTTTTTCTCCAATTTATGCTAGTAGGCTGCAACATTAGGATGAAGGATGCTCCTAAAGCAAAAATTAAGAGTTATTGTCTGAAACACCAGGTTTCATTCCTTACTGATCCCAGGGAGACTACTCACATGAGAAAGGGAAGGTAGAGTGGGTCACAGTCAGGTGATACATCACTGCATATTGAACACAGAAAACTTTATAGCACAGTTGGATTAAAAAAAACCTTGTTAAAACCAGAACTGAAATACAGCTTCAATGACCCTATAGTGACCCTCTAAGAGAAAAACAACTTTCAATTCAGCTTTTTTGCATTTCAGTAGAGCACTCCTCTTGTGCATTTGCATCTCTCCTCCTACCAGAAAAGCCAGGGTGGATGCAGAGCTGTCGTCACAGGGCACGTTTTACAAAATGCTGCAACTTCATTTTTGAATATTAATGGTTGTGACAATTGGGACTTCACAACAGTGACACATGACCAGACACGTGACATGACCAGTCAAAGCTTAGGTGTGCAGATTTGTTTCGGAGCCATATAGAAGAGATTAACTTTCCTCCTGCATTTTTAAATTCTCTCTAGGGTTGTATGGAGGTATGTATCCAAAAACCTTCCTGGTGATAGGGATCTAGAGCAGCAACCAAAAGGCACTCAAAGCAGTCTGGCAGTGAAGGTTTGCCATGCATGTCTGAAGGGTGTCCAAAGGCCACAGAAACCAACAGCAGTGCTTCCATTACAGCAACAGACATGGGTCAGACCCATACAAACCCTGAGCAACCAACCACCATCACACACATCTGCCTCACAGATTATTCCTGATTTATCTGCAAATCTGGCCCAAGCAGAACTGCAGGCCACAGCACAGTACACAATTACAATGCACAGCATGCACTTGTGTCCCTGTTTTCATATGGCTTGTATTTCTATAGGACCTAGCAACCCCCACATAGTCAGACTAGGATGCACAATACAAGAAAAAAGAAAAGACCACTTCCATTCCCCCAACTTACATTCCAACTGGAAGGGTATCTACAGAACAGTATCCTACCTCAGCCTCTGCTTAAAGCTATCAGGATTAAGAGGATCTACATCAGCAAGTTGCCATCATCTTTAATTTTTGATTTTGCTTGTACATGTTCTAACTTCACTTATTTAACTAGAAACTGTCTGAGGTACAACCTGTCTCCCTCTCAATTTGTGTACAGCACTGTGTAAAAATTCTTGCATTCTACATGATTTCATCGTAAACAGAGTTTGAAAGTTTCGTGCAACACAGACAGATCCAGAACCTTTTCCTAAGGCAACCTGATACACAGCATCCCACTACCGACTGCTGGAAGATGAACACTGTGGAACAGAGAACTCATCATTCAAAATTCCCACATCCTTCCTGGCGATTAAAAATGCTATTCTTGTAGCAAAACGTTCTAAAAATGCTATTCTCATAGCAAAAGGTTCAGCCCAGTTGTTATACATTTCTTACAGTCATGACGTATCGATTTCTTGGCATGTCAGAGCTGTGGAAAGACCACAGCTGATAGCAGAAAATAAATCAATTGGGACAGAAGAAAGTTAAGGGGTGAAGGAAACCGCTTACAAGGGTTTTTCTCCCATGTTAATAGCCAGGCAAAAGGAAAACCACACAGTGTTAGTAGAGTGAACACCTGACTCAGCCGTTCATACCCTCAGAGTCATAAAGTCTGGAGTACCGAGGACAGAGCGTGGAGGTGGGGAAAATGCAGGGTTTATGGAATCATAAGAGAGGAATTTTTCAGCTGAATTAACAGTCATGTGGTAGATGTGCTCAAAGTTGCTCGGAGAGGAGATCAGACGGGAGTGATGATGAGGGAATTGATAAGGGGAACGCTGCTATCAAAGACAACAGAGAGAGAAAGCAATGAAGGATGGTTGTACAGGTTACATCGGCAACAGCAGTCCACAAGAGCAGTCAAACACAAAAGGACAGCCAGACAGCAACCCTGCTTGCCCGTCAACACACAGGTTCTTACATTGTCACCCCCAGTCCTCTGAGCACCTTCCTTACATGGTGTCATATGGGCCTGCCGCCCTTGCTGTTGCTAAAACATTAAAAACAAATAAAACTTTTAACTCATTAGGAATCGATTCTAATATTTATTATTATTTGATATTTCAAAGAGCACCACAGTTGTAAAAGGTGCTTTACAGACAGTTGAGAAGCATCAGTTCCCTGCCTTGAGGAGCTTACAATCTAAAATAGACATAACACAAACAAAGGAAGGTGAACACAGGTGAGATGGTGTGGGGAGAAGAAAAGATGAGAATACACAACAGTTAAAGATCGTAAGAGATTTCCTTCTGTTATTCATGCATTTTAGTGATTCCATTAAAATTAAGTATCACCCGTACAACAGACACAGAGTATTTCTAAAGGGAGGGAACAGTGTTTGGACAGGATAGGGACACGTGGGAAAGTGAACTGGTTAGTGTCAGACAACTGGGACAATCTACTCTGCTGTAGACAGATGAGACAAGGCCTATGTCCTTCTGCACACTCACTTAATCCTCACAGTGCTTTAGCAATGAAGGGACTTTGCACTGCTGTCTCTGCGCTGCAGAAGATGAGGCCCTTAGCAGATAAGGTGCAAAAGTATTGGGAAATTCAAATGTTTTTAACAGGTCAACTGAGCAATGTGCTCCCAAAGTGTGACGTAAAGAAAGAGAGGGGAGAAATAATCCTGCAAATTAAACAGAAGTCACTTCTAATTTATCTCTACAAAATGTGCTGACACGAGTGCTCTTATAATTTAAAGTAATCTAAATCCAGATTTAATGGAAGAGTGTTTCAAGGCTCAGCCTCCCTCCCTGTGTCATCTGTACGTGTTCACCAGGTCAGCCTGCAAGGGGATGGTTTGCCCAACAGCCACCAGCAAATCAGAACACCTTTTCTAACTTCTAACTTTCCCTTCCCCTTGTCCAACTGATTTCATCACCTTAAAACTAACAGAGCTGAGTAACATTAGAAATGTTAGGACTTAAAAAAATAAAATATGGTAAAAATACAGCTTACCCCTCTGCTAAACCTAAGGCACTACTTTTTGTATGTGGAACGTATTAAAGTCTGGAAGAACATTAAGTCACATCCCAATACATATTACCAAACATTATTGTTACGGTTCTCTTAATTTCAGCTGGTAAAATCCAACTTTTTTTTTTTTTTCATACACACAGTTATTATGAGGCTTTGCATGTTAACCAAAACATCAATTACCACATTATGGCATATAAGACATAATATATATTAAATTGTTATTATTAGTAAGTTTAGCAGCATCTAAATATCAGTACAAGAAGCCACCATTCCAAGAATGGTCCAGGAAAGCAGACTTTGCTGAATTATCTGCTCAGCAAAGCCAGCTACGTTCCTAAAAGCCAATAAGGGAGAAAAGGGAGTCTCTAAAATCACAAGCTAAAAAGCAGAGGGTAGGCCAGCTGCAGACCATGAAAATATTTAGCCAGCATTCATGAATGTGAAAAAGCCACGATATGGCAACATTTTTAAAATGATCCTCCATGGAACTTTCCCCATGGACTCCGCCATTAGATGCATGCATGGGGTTCCCACTTTCTTTAAAGAATACCAAATATGGATAAGTATTCATTTACTATAAAAGTTTCTCATTTGAAACAAGCAAAGCTTCACACATCATCTAGAATGGAAGTATAATGGCTCATGTATAATGAGGTCAAACTGAAGCATAATGTTCAAATATAATGGCAGTCAAGACTAGCTTTTGTAGGTAAAATACGTAGGCATGCAGAATATGAAAGCAAAATCAATCCTGTACATCTGATGTACACAGAGAGGTGGTCTGTGCTGCAGTAAGTGCAGTTCCAGATTTCAGATCTTCACTACAAAGGAGCATCCACGATAAAGTGGCTTCAAGGGACAAGAGGGCAGAAGGGAGGCCAGACTGTACGGCCAGTTAATTGGTGACAGGCTGCTAGGGAAGAAAAACATGTAAATAAATAAGTTTGGGGATATACTAATAGGAATGATTCTAAATTGTACAAAGCAAGACAACGACCCAGATCTAGCACCCACATCAATAAAATACAAGTATGTACTGATTATGGCTCTGTTAATAGCAAACAAGAACTTCTGGTTTCTGTTATGTTGTAGCCCACAAACTTGCTTGTCAAAGCCAGACCCCTAAGTAGCTGCTCACCACGAAGACGGATGAAAGTTTGCAATTGCCTGATAACCTCTAGTATTTTCTCTCTTAACTCTGATCTCACTCTGAGCCTTGGGCATGTTCATTTATGCCCAAACATAGGGCTATAGTGAAGTCAAGGGTGTCCATTCACAGAGAAAACAACGTGGGACTAGGCTAAGAGACTGCAATTTGCCATAAACATATCTCACTATTCATGTCACGTGCCTCTTGCATACCAAGACCTTGGAAACAATGCACAGAGGAAGCATCTTTCCCCCTTGTGTGGCTGCATCAGCAAGGGCAATCATGCAGACAGATACATTACACATATGTAGGCATCTGATACAACATATCAAATAGCCTGAAAGAGTTTAAAACATTCAATTTATCCAATTTTCATTTTGTACATTTACAATACAAATTAAACTCTCTAAAGCTGGTCTTACAAAAGACATCCTTAAGAACAGTAGTGGGGAGAGAGCAAGGAAGCTCCCATTGGCCCTGCATCCACCAGGCAGTTATGCCACGGGTTAAGGCAGCACAAGTGTATGTCCCCTCCCGCCCACTGACATATCGCAGCCCAGCCACGCAAGGGCCATTGCTACCCGTTCTAATTCTGTGCTTCATTCAGTTTTTGGCATTTCCCTTGAAAAAGACAGCAGAGGCCAGTTAGTGGGACTGCAGAGATAAAGTGAATATGTATATATAAAGTGATTATGTATATATTCATAAATAAATATAAATATATACATATATATAAATTGCCATTTGCTTTATAAAGTTCATCCATGGATGCTAGATAAAAGCTAGGCTGAGCTGGCTATTTAGTTTGTGACTATCTCATCCAACAGAGATTAAAATACCTATTCTCTATTAAAACCTATTTATTACTAAGGACCCTTCTGCCTACGTAGCCATTTACTAACTTCAGTGAAAGCTCATGCTGGATAAACAAATTTGTATCAGTAGATCCAGCCAAATTTGAAATTGCTCAAATAAGTCAGAAGAAATTGCAAATAAAAAGGCCCACTCCATTCTTTCATACACTTTCTGCATTCCAGTATCTCATAAAAAAAGAAGCTATATCACCTAAAAAGTTGGATGAAGAGAATTTGAGAAAACTATTAGTCTTGCGCTACTTGTTCCCCCTAGTGGTAGCCCTCTTTAAATGCAAAAATATATTTTTATCATCTGCTTTCATAAACAGAAATCAGCATTTGCAAAGTAAAATGCTGTAATCTTTCTCATTTAAAAATACAATACTTTTTTTTCTGAAACATACTGATCTATTTAAAAATACAAAGAAGATGTTCCAACTGCAAAATCATCACACCTGCTAAGAAGCACAAAAAAAAAGCTATCCACCTTTTTGGAACAAGGTATGAATCTAGTGAAATAATTCTATGTCCTTGTAAACCACCATAGAGATGAACTGTACACAGGATTGGATGAGTATTCTTTACCTTGTGTACTGATTCTTCAGGAAATGTCCTCTATTTCCATCCTCTCTTTTAATGATAAATTTATCTTTCAAATAAAACATTAGACTCAATACATAACATCACATGCACACAGTAACTCCTTCTCTTCTATTTTTGTGCCTGAGAAACAAAGTAGGTAGTTTGGAACAGACTAAATGAAAACTCAGTCCAGCCAAATACCTTACAGGAAGCTGTTGGAAAAGAAAAAAGCTACCTAGACCAAAGTAGCTCTTGACAGAACATTTATTTCCTAATCTCAAGTTACACTTTCGAGTTCACGCATTTTCAAGCCCTATGATTAACACAATTCTGTACCCGTTAAGTTAGGAATACAACTACAATATGATATTGCAAGGAGCTGTTGGAAAAATACACGTCAGATTTGCTTTATCTACAGTGACATCTCCCAGCATTAAGACTGATACCTACTTGCAAAAAGGAGTTTTTATACTAACTTTAAAAAGAAGCTGCAGCAGTGGAACAAGTGCAGAAATCAATTCTATATTGTACACATTTTCTAATGTCTTCTCATCACTTTTAAGTGTGGAAAGTGACTCATGAATTTCTTACAAAATGTCGTATCGATTGGTAAGAAGCAAAGTACCAGTCCTAACTTCAAATATGACCTTTGAGCTAATACAAGGCTTGCGTAATTAGAATGAATTCAAAGCTAAAAGCCATTTAGAGATGACATAGCTGAAGAAATATTAATCCATGTAAGTCTAGAAAATCCCCTTCAATAGACAAAATCATTCCTCATTTTACACTTGCCAGATTTGGGGCTTGATTAAGAGTCCTTGCAGCTTTTGATTCCCATGAACTTTCAACTACTGATGGTGTGAAATGGGATGTCTTTTGCCCTGCCTTTAGCAGTAGCAGATTGTTTTCTCTGCTTGAGAAGAGCCAGAAATATTTTAAGGAACCCCCCAGAAATGGAAAAAGTAAATAAAGATTCTGATCTACATCCTGCCCTGAAGCCAATTATCATTCCTTCTTTAACATTAGATGTACGTATACTCACATCCAGGTAAGATAAACACTACCTGCCAACTTCCCTTGGATGTGTCATGTATTTTCTAGAAGCAGCTCCTTCATTATTTATTCATTTATAAACATACACACACACACACACACAATGTTGGGTTTTGCTCAATTGCACTGAATGTATTTGTTATTGAGAGGTTTCTCTGAGTGTCTCTAGTATGAGATTTAAAGAAAATCATTTCCTTTCCTTCCATATTCTCATCTAAGGAAAACACAGTGCCAGAAGGGCTCATGTACAATGTGTAGACTTTACGGTAAAGTGTAACATTAAAGTACTATTTGCTGCAAAAGTGAGGTAAAATGAGTATCCGAAGACCAGAGATTATGCTCCTAAACTCCTAAACTAGTGCAACTGCATGGCACACTTTATTTTCCAGTCTTACTGTTGTTTCCTCTGGGCTTTTCAGCATCTGAAAATACCAATTTCAGCATCAACCTCCTGCTTTCTGCACAAACTCCAAGTAATAACAATTACCATTTTAGACAGCACTTCTGTACTAATCCCTATGTCTTACGGTGGTACTCATATCATCTGTTTGATATCATATAATCTGATCTTTCTTACAGTGCTAATTAGCATCTTTTGAATCACATCTGTGTCATCGTAGACGAGTTTAGAAAACAATACAGAACACACAAACAAGATGCTCAAGGTAGCTTGAAGCAAGCAGTATGATACTCTCCTGTGAACAAAATAATTAACTGGTCTTTAGCTCATCATCCTGAGCATTTCCTACATAAGGTTTTGTGGAAACGAACATGTGTGTGTGCTATTACATGTCTTCTTTTTCCATTTTTCAACTTAAAAGGTTAATTTTTATGTAAGAAGTTCTGTTTCATTGAGACTAGTTAAATTGGAGAGAAAATGAAAATAGCATCTTTGGAATGGAAAGAAATTTGGGCACTATACACTATTAAACTGCTACAGTTCCACTGTCTGAGGAAAAGAGGCTGTAAAGAGATAGGCTAAGATGGAGTTAAAGACGGGAAGAGAAGAAAGGAATTGAACTACAGTTCACGGAGAAAGGAATTTCTCTTTCCATTCCACAAAGAATACAGGCCCAAATCCTCTTAATTTTGTCCTTTCATATAGGTCATAAAAATTATCATCAACACCGAGAGGCCAACCTGCCTTATAACCCAGGAGGCATTAGCCACTCCTGCTCCTCCCCTCGATGCTTAAGTGTCATCCTCTTTGTTTAAATTTTATCACATACAGCAGAGCATGTTCAGCTCCATTTCCCTAGTAACACTGCTCCTGATATGAAATACATCAACACTCTGAATATACATTTAAAATTGTACTTCTCTTTCTCTCACTTATTTGCAGCCTATGTTGCAGTCAGTCACTCTCACATGTACTTTTGTACTTACCATTGGAAGGTCTTTGAGAATCTGTATACCATCTCCTGGACCCATATGTGCTATGTGGTTAAAATTAGTTGGGTTAGAAATTAATTTATTTCTCATTTCTGGATCACGTAGCATCTCCCTGGAAGAGAAAATACTTTGTTTAGATGTTTCATTCGACGTAAGGATGGACATTTATAAAACATGTACAGCTTTGATTATCAGCTACTTTTAAATGGAAATTAACTATTTAACCATCTTAACAGTGATAAACCCTTGCTATCAGCACTGGCATGGACAAGCCTCCGGCTTGAAGAGGAGGCAAGGGGCCAGAAGAAAAGAATGCTGTTTACAGGCTAACAGCCCGCACCCAGTAGTTACTAACATTTAAAGAATATACAACCACTATGAGCTGATAAAAAGCTCTGTAAGATGAGTAAAAGCAGAACTCATTTGTGATGTATTACAAAGTGGAGATGAAAATGAAGTACCAAATATGAAAATAGAATTAAAATAATACTGCAGTACCTTTCTCAGTCTGTGGTCAGAATTAAAAGCTCTTCAAAATGGCAAGGATGCATTTCAGAACTCAGAATAAATAACATTTTAAAAGACCAAACCGCAATCAGCTCAGAAAAGGCAAGGACAAGAACTGGAATTTTGTCTCCACTGTACACAGCTGTTACTTTTCTTAGAGCCATAAAGAAAGGAAAGCTGGGAGCCAACCACCGGTGGAAGACGTTGGAAGTTAGAAAACTGAAATACTCAGTTCTTGGAGTGTAGCTTAGCACAGTAGCAAGTCATCTTTAGTGAGTGATAGTAAATGGTCAGTAACATCCTCTGTGAACTCTGTGAGTAGTGCAGACCTATTTTTATTGCCATTTAGGAAAGTAATTGTGGCCTGTTAAAGACTTCTATTAGAAACACATCCTGAAGTCCTATGTTCTCTGAAGAGGTGAGTTTTCTGAGATTTACAGAATGTTTATGTAGTTAAATCTATAAATCAAAAAAGCAGATGCCTTGGAATACTGCTGAGAGTAGAATTGCCTTCAGAAAGAAAAGCAGAACCAGAGTCTGAAAGTAATTAATCCATATGTATAGTTAGCAATGTAATCCCCTTTTACAAAGTGTTTATTACAGATATTTATATATACAGTATATATGCACACCTATGTACCTATATACAGTATGTGGAGACATGCATTCCAAATTACAGCTGTTTCACATAATTAATTTGAACTAATGAATACTTGTGTATCCAGTGCATATCCATATCCAAACTGGTATTAATACAAATTAAACATTGAGGATTAACACGGTAGTGACGAGACAGGAACATCTGAATGGGCATTCCAGAAAGCAACAAATGAAGTACTACATTGGCATCAGTCACTGTCCTTCAGGGCCTACAGGCATGTACAGAAGACAAGTACATGTTGAATACCGACCTCCTCTGCTGCATCCTCTCCTCCTCTGGTACTCTAAATGAGTAACGGCGCTTGTTGTTGATGTTTCGAACCATTTGCTTCCGGCTGTTATCTGATGTCTCAGGAACTACCAGTTCATCACCCTCTGAAATCAATATAAATATGATGATCCAGTGGGACAATTACTAGGTATTCATGGAATTTTAATTCAAAGACATTTTCTTCCTCTGCTCTTGCTAGTGCTGGACACCACCCATTTCCCATCAAACCTGAACAAATACTCCTTGGTTTATGGGTTTTCTTGGCCACTATCTACTCTGTTATATAGCAATAGACTTAACCCTTCTCACACACAAGCTGCCACAACTGTGTTCTCAAAATACCACTGATTAGTTCTTTCAAACAAAACATTTAGGTGGGCAGGAAAGAATCTTGGTCCTCTATCTCAAACTTTCTTTGGCAGCTCTAACTGAAAATCACTAGAACAGTCTTCTGCCAATTGTCTGGAAACTCGATGCAAGATTCTTTTTCATTGATTCCCTGCTCCAAAGAGGCTATTCCTTTTGAAATGTTTGAACACCGATATATTTTGGTGCAACTGTGGGAAAAGGGAAGATTTTTTCCACATGTGTACGTCTGGCCAAGGTGTTTTTAATGAAGACATGAAATGTACAGCAGTGATAATCATACAATAGGAGCATTACTTTGAATGAGTGCTGCAACCGCTCCGTCTTGTTTTATATATATGGAGACTAAAGTTACACTTAATAAGCTTGAACATACCCAACACCCACTGTTCACTGCCAAAACAGTTTTTGTATGGAACTGAAATCTCTTCTTTCCTTAACATCAACTGGAGATTTCATGAAGTGTGGAAACTACAAGTAGCTTCGGGAAAACACCTTGCAGACTTTTAAAGACATACACTTGGAGGATACTTTACTGTTTGGCAACCTCTTCTGAAAGACAGTGAAAAGCGTACAGGAGTAAAGCATCAGCCTTACTCACTTCTGATCCTATGCTCTCCTTTTTTTCTCTTCTGCTCTACTTTTAATGTTCAATCTTTATTAGACTTGAAAATTATTTATACATACTTCCATCGTATTGCTCCTCTCCACTGCTGTCATTCCTTTTGTACTAAATTTGCTAGCAATTTAAATAAACACGGAAACACTGCCAACAGCAGTGTATGTTTCTAGAGTGCTTATTTCTACTATTTTCAGAGTAGTTAAAAAAAAATTATAGCTTTTGATTGTTAAAACAAAGCACATGCCCTCTCCATCTAAGAGGTTAAATGAAAGGTTAAGGAAATTACTCAGGAGCATGGTTACAAAAATGGGCTCTAAAAAGAAAAAAAAAACCAATCAAAAAGACTCACAACAAAAATAGAATTTTGAAGCTAAAACTTTGGCACACAATCACATGTGACCCTAATAACAAGTTATGAATCTGTAATATTATATTACTTTCTGATCCTTGGGAAAGGTTTGTTTAGGTTAAGTATAATATTAATTTTAATGTAGTACTGCCAAGATCACTATTAAAGTTTTTAATTGTGCAGACAGCGTTCTGGCAGGTGATCCCAGATTTGGAGGGAGCATCTAGTCATTCTATTTTCTATTTCCAGTCTTCATTCAAGTCTTCACTGAATAGTAAAAAGGGAAAAAAAAGTTCACAGTAGCTGCCTAGCAGATATCATTGCAATCATTGTGGAACCTGTAAGCTTTGGCTTTCTCCGAAATTAACAAGCACACATACATTTGAGAGGTCACTTTCTACAATGCACAGATCCAGGCCAAAGAAAAATGGTGTTTCTAAACAAAAATTTGCATGATGAAAACTGCCTTCTCTTTACTTACCTGCCATTTTGTTTTTGAAATATATTAATCTAACTGTCTCCAGGCCCAAAAGGTTTAGTGATCCTTCTGTATTCAAGGGTCGTACCTGAAACAAGGAAAATCAGTCTCTGTAAGAGTAATAACTCACGTTTACATAGTGCATCTTATTCTGAAAGCTCCAAGGTGCATTATACACTCTATAAAAGGAGCACTGTTATAAAGCCAACCAGGGCACAGAACAGCATAATTGGCCAGACCAAAGCCTGCTCCACAGAACTGCAGGGAGCAGTGTCTCCTACCTCTAGTAACACACACCTGCTCTCAAGAATAACAACTGTGAGTCACTAAAGCTGCAAAGCAGAGTTAAAAACAATTTTAAACTTCTGTTTGGAGAATGAATACAGAGAGAGTTGCTTAAAATTCCACTTAAAGACATAGGCTTAACACCATTCCTCCGAGCATTTAAATAAACAGTTCTGTTAGAAGTCTACTTCATATAACAATTCAATTTTGTCTATTAGATGCACAAAGCAATAAGCAGTGCTTTACTTTCTGTTAGTATCATGTCACAATTACGCTTTGCAACTTGGTAAGACTATATACAGGTTGCTAAAACCTACTGGTATTTGTGATTTCCAACTTCAAAATGAAAGAAGCACTCCACTCTACTGAGTCTGCAAATTGTGTAAGAAACAAACTCTTCACAATAAATTGCCATTTTTGAGTCTCCTAGATATAGCAGTTCTTGTTTGTTGAAAGTAGCTTCACTTATTACATGGGCAGTCTTGAGCCAGATATTAATCAAAGTACTAAATCACATCCTGCTGGGTAGGAAAAAAATGCTCCAACTGCTTCATAACTCAAAGTTTGGACATCAGAAAGAGTAGAAGAAATCTCCTCTAAAAGGCCAGATTCTTCTTCTCTCCTTAAGATGGTTAATAGCTGAGCACCTTGATCTTTGCATTATTTATCCTCACAGCATCACCATAATATCCTGGTCTGCATCTGACGTGGGAAATTGATAGGTAGAGAGACTGAATGACTAACACAAGACCTCAAGGGCAATTTCTTGTAGTTCTAAGTTATTGGGATGCCAGTAAAGGAATTATGTTGACACTAATACAAAGTTGAAGTCAGTCTAAACTATGGGAAGAAAAACACTTCTCTTTTTTCTTTCCAAATACAGCTGAGCAAACACCTCCTAATTACCAAGGAAGTGTCAGTTTTCAAAAACTTCGTCCTTTTGATAAGTGATCTAAACCTGACATCTCCCTGGTTTTAATATTTGTACTGGTTGAACCAAAATGTTCTCATGCTACCTGTCTACAATGTTCTCAAGCAGCAGAAGATAGATTTTTGAAGGCCGCTTTAGTTATCTTAACATGCACCATCTTCTGGCAATAACATAGATGCAGTCAGTCCCAATGAAGCCATCTGCAATTAATACCAAGAAACTGCTCTCTACAATAATATCAGTAAGTCCAATATACTCATATGCTCCAGATTGACCATTCATCTAAAACAGTGAAACCACATGCAAAACACATTTCGTATCTTATATTTCAAACAAAAAGCACTAGTTTCTTTGCAGTAGCTCTTCCTTCAGTTCAATTACGTTTAAACAAGCAGTTTTAAGGATGGCTTCTAATGTGCTTAAAAAACCCGGTATGACTGTAGCAAAGCAATATTAAGTCTAGACATATTCTTTAACTTATACTGAAACAGCAAGTTACCTTTTTGAGCGGAATAGTCTGAATCCACTCCATGGAGTTCACGTCGAAGATATCAATTGCATTTTCACTGTACACAGAGAGGTATGGTGCATTGTAACCTGATAGGGAATGATTAGATATAGTGTCACGTGCTTTTATAATCATATTTATTTAAACCAGCAACACCAAAAAAAACTTAAAACCTCCACAACTTTTCTTTTAACTTTGCAGAACCAAACTGCTTTCTGAACTACAAGGGATTACAGTTTACTCTGCCAAACACTGATGTGGTTCAAAGTTTTTTTTCTTTTAAAAGCCCTATTTTTAAGAGCTTGTATTTTGTAAATGATGTGGTAGGAAAATATATTGTTGTTATTTAATAACTATCATTTGAATGAATTGAGTCTTTGGACTATACACTAAATGAACATCAGTTGGAACTAAGCACCATGACATAGTCATAAAAATCTTCATGTTTCCTTCTAGCTTCAATTCTCTCTTCTTATTTTCTGGATTGTAAAGAGAATTCTTGTGCTACTTATCTGGCACATTTCCCCAGGATGAAATTTGTTCCACTGGGACCACTTCTAAAGGAGAATTCATTATTTCCATGTCGGCAACAAGACTGCCATGGTCTGCCAAGACTAACAAGAGCATCCAATTTGTGTTTAAATGTAACAGTTTTTGCTATAAAATATACCTCCATTCTGAATTGGAATAACATCAAGTCACTTCATTTAAGGCAATCAAAAAACTTTCCCAAATATCAATGACCAGTATAGATGAACTACATGTAAAAATACCTGGTTTTCAATCTATCACAAAATCTTTTATTTTGATTCACTCATTCTTTGAGTCCACTGTAATAATCACACTCTTGCTGGAAAACCAGAAGCGACATATAGCCTGTTAAAGTTGCTCCTTCCACATTCAGAAGGGGCTTCACTCAAACAAGGTGAAACATTCCTCTCCTCTGCAGTGTGGCTGTATTGCTGTCACAGTGAGGTAAGAAGGCAGCCTATTTTAAAAATCAACATAAGCCTGGGCTCATTCACAGATACTCTGAGGACAAATTTGGCTAATCTTTATCTGCATTCACAAAGACATTAAAAAGAAGACGACAGGCATTGCAAGTTGTTTGTTTTTTTTCTCTCCAACCGTCACAAAGATAAAGCCCCAGCTTTGAAAAAATGTGCAATAAATGTTTTAACAGTTCTTGCTGGAAATGGAAATCTTGAAAAAATACAGTATTTTTCCCTTAAGGTTATGAAATGTATTTTCTATACTGCCTGCCATACATTGTATTTTGGAAGGGAAGAGGGAGACAGAGGGGGAAAAACTTAAAAACTGATTTTTTAAAAAAGCAAAGAGAGGAGATGAATGAGAATAGTGTCAACAAAAACTGCTGAGGAAGAGAGAAAGAAGGAGTAAGGAAAGAAAAGAAAAAAACTCAGTAAGTAGGAATAAACACCATTAGAGAAAAGCAAGTCAAACTACCAGATCCTGATGACTCTGAACATCAAGAAAGCTTGAACCACAATGGTGAGCCAAAGTACAATCAAATTTTAAGTCTTTAAGTAACAACAGTCCAGTATCAGTGGTAGCGAATGCATAAAGATCCCAATAGCCTCTGGAGGACCTGAATTTTTTGGCCATTTTAGAGATCAGGCCATGTGCTTAGAAACTGGGACACTGGAATTACAAATCCTGACCTTTGATTCCTCTTTGTATTACAGCAGTATAGGTCAGTTACAGAGTTGTCGAAACTAGCATAAATGAGATCAGGATTAAACCCTCTGACTAGATTAAAAATGCTGACAGAAGCAGAGAGCATTCATTTACCTGTCAGGTAACTATCCTTGAACTTCACTTTCTGTGGATATTAATACAAGCAGTGATCACTTCAATGTATAATAGCAAGTACACGGACACACACGGCAACTTACAGCAAGAAGATGGAGTTGCGGGCCACATCAGTTCTTGTTGTCTAGATCTTCGGCCCTGGCAGTCAACGTAAACCCCTACGCTGCTAAAACACAGCAGGTATTCTTTATTTGAGATTTCGACCGCACAGATGGCATCAGTTGGCTGCTGTGAGATAAATGATAGTGTGTGGTCATCTGGATGGAGCAGACTGTATGGGCTGCCTTCTCCGTGAAGGGGATATTTTAAGAAACCTGACTGGTAGCCCACACAAAGACGGTCACTGAAGATTGACATCCACTGGACGTTTCCCTGGACTTGGATCTCCTTGATCTTTTTGTGACGTGTCTTACTCTGATTCAGTTCATAACAGAGGACCTGCCTTTTCATAGCTACACAGAGGCAGGTAAGAGCTCCGTGGCGCACATGTCCAGAAACTATTGACTGACAGCCTTTTGTCTCTGCCAGCTTATAAAACTCAGTCTCCCTTCCATCCAGGGCAGCCATAGGGAAAAGCCGTACATGACGGTTTCTTCCTGAGATTACTGCAATGAGCTGTTCATTTGGGATAAGCTCAATCTGATGAACCTTCTTATTGTCACCAACACGGATAATCTCTAAAAAAAGCCAAAACAAAACCCCCCAAATCCAAGTAAATAATGTTGAAGTGTGAATTGATTGTAACATAGGTATTTGTAAAGATAAACTATGAAGGAAACCCAAGAAATCCCCTTTATTGCTTACCTGCTATATTAAAAAGTACAGAATCAAAACCTGTATTTTAGTAATACCAGATGTGGCAATGCTGGGTAGACCTTTGGCTTTTCCTCATCAGAGGAAGGGAAGAGCAGACTTGATGCAGTAACAACCACAGTATTATTTCAGTATTCATTTCAAAAACAGTTTATAGCCACAAAACTACCGAATAAAGGAAATCCCTCAGAGAACTGAAATATACAATTAAACATGTTGCTTGTTGAATTGTCTTGGGCATCTGTCGTTACATCTCTTTACAATACTGAACATAAGTTTTCATTTCCAATACCAAGGAGGAGGTTACAGAAAGGATCAAGCCAGGCTCCTTACTGAGGGGCACAGCAGGAGAAGAGGAGACAACAGTCACGAATTGAAATGAGGGAGGTTCCTACTGGATATATAAAGAAAATGTTTCATTGTGAGAATAATTTGCAACAGGCAGCCCAGATTGATTGTGGAATTTCTGTCCTTGGGGATTTTCAAGACCCGACTGGACAAAGTCCTGAGTAACCTGGTCTGAATTCAGTATTGAGCCTGCTTCACACAAGGGAAGAAAACCTTCAACTGCATTCCAGAGACTGGAAAGGATACTCAAACCAGAAAGCACACAAAACACCTTCTTGATTATCAGCTCTCACATGGGCTTGTCCAGTTGATAATATAGTAAATTGAGAAAAATGAAACCAGAAATTATTGTAAGAGAATAAAAGGTTACAAAGTCACTTTCTGATTATTTACTATTAGGGAAATTATTACCAGTTTCTAATCTCTTACCATCTTTGGTGACATGCACTACAAATAGCCCTTCTTCATTCCCGAGAGCTATTCTTTCATGGTCTATGATATTAAGAAGAAAAAAAAAAAAAAAAAAAAAAAAAAAAAAAAAGAAGGTTATTTTTCTTTGGAAATTCTTCTTCAACAATAGTGATAATTCTGATTAACGGAGACAGTTTTTTAACATCTTGAAATAAACAAATACAAAGCCAAACCCAACACATTCATGTAACAAAAAAACTATTGGTAACCTCCCAATCTTTCAGATTTCTGAAAAAATAAGTCTTTTCCCATTTCTCCTGTTACTAGAAGTAACAGCAAGAAATGTCATTTTTAACAAACCATTCAGAGCACTTAAGAGTACTACCAACTTTGCAATAACTGTAGTATCATATTTAAATAATTTAAATAATGAGAATTTAACAAATTGTATGCAGTAGCATTTAAAATGACTAATTCGTTCTCTGCTTTTACATTTTCTCTCTGGTCCCACAAGCAGATTTAGTAAAGTCAGTGACTTACGTCTATTCTATAGTGCTAATTTTGCCCAGTTAAGGAATTATGTTTAAAAAATAACAAAAGAGTAATGTCCAATTCTCAGTTGAAATCATTCATAATGAGTATGTGAGAATAGGGGAAATATTCCTAAGATCTGATAAAATACTGGGTAGTGAATTGCACTTCTCTCAAACCCCTACACACTCCCATATGGGATAAAAACACTACATGTTACTTTCTATTCAGTAGATAATGCCATTTAACTTGTTTTTTTGCAAAAAAAAGCGTGCTTTTAGCATACTTATTTTTCTTAGAGCTTACTTCTTATTCATTTCATACCTATGATTGCTGCTGACTGTGTTGTTTTGATGAGTGGTAAGGTGCTGTCATAAGCTTCTTTGGGAACATAGACTGAGCGGTCTTTGAGTTTGTTCTTCTTCAAGATCCTATGCAATTCATTCAGTACTCCTACCCACTTGCTTTTTTCATTCTCACCGTCTGCTAGAATCAGGATTGAACACTTATTACTGGATGCAGAGAGCTGGGAAGCTGTAACCTGGAAAATTTTAAAAATTATATTTTAAGTCATAAGTGATAAAAAATTTCATCATGATCATTTTTACAAGGGTATCAGATGCCTCTAAGTGCCTTTTTAACTAGGTGTCTGAACTAAGAATGCAAAAATTTAGCCTTGGTTAACAGAAAACACCCTGTCTCAATCAAGAACCCACAGCAGGAAACCTGTAGGTATGAATAACTCAACAAAGAACAGAGAAAACTTTTGCTTTATTCTAAATGCATTTGTATTTATTCTGTAATTCAGAAATGTCTGCCCTAAATAAGGTAGTCAATTGTTTCTCACAGCATTTTTATAATGAAAAGCACTTCTTACAAAGTATTCTGTATTTTTTTTTTAAACCAATAGTGTTCATTAATGATTTAATGCAATAGGAATGGTCTTTATGGAAGAACTATCTATGATCCTTTTCATGTATTTGGTACAGCTACTATAGATAAAAATGAAAGCCCCTTTTGTAGGTTTATCTCCTCTCAGCACGCAGAGTGATGAACAGTCTGAAAGCCAGAAAAACAAGGAGTGAAATACAATGGTATAGTAAAGAAAAGATAGGGGAATTAATAAGATGCCAAAGATATTTCATTGAGGTCAAAGCTTCAATAGAATATAGAGTAAAAATAAGAAGAATATTAGAAAAAGCCAATGATGGCAAAATCCTAATACCAGATGCTAGACATAAATTTTGATGAGCATTTTAGACTACATTTCTATACTGACTACCTGATGAATGGGAGTTTTCAGAGATCCAATGCATATATACAAAGAAAATACATAAAATAACGGCTTCAGGAGAAACACAAGAAATTAAATTGAGAAGCAGAAGGCAACTTTAGGAAATGAAAATATAGAAGGTCATGAAGACCAGAAGAACTCCAAATGACTAACAGGCGGTTGAGAAAAGTATGTCATGTAGAAGGTTAAAAAAATAAAACCCACGTAAAGGGGAGATGAGAGCTTGTCTAAATGTACCAGTGCTATTTTTACCACGAAAATGATATATGTACAGATCCTTATGCATTGCTGCTGCTGCCATGGATACCACACGGCCAGAACTTGCAAAGGAAATAAAACACTAGCAAGCTGTCAGTGACTGCACACTGTGCATCACACTGTGAAACCCTGTACTTCTGGGTTACTAAGTTCAAGATGTAATACTTACCCTAAAGATACAGGGGATATCTTTTCGATTTGCATGGATGACATCTGAGGCCAAGACAGAACTCACTGAGAATTCTTCATCCCTTATGGAGACCACAAACATAATTGGAAAAGAGTTAAAGAGTAAAAGAGTAAAAGCTGTATGTTTGTTTTTTACTTGTATTTCCATAGTACCAATAGCTTTGTTTTGTGAAGAACACAACAAGACAGTACTGAGATCTAATTTTTAAAATTATCCTTTCCTCTTTATCTGCAGATGCAACTCAGAAATGCAATGTTGCATAATTAATTCCTGGTAAATGTTGATAGACATAAATCTATTCAGAGTATCTGGTTTTTTGTCTGTTTAAATTAAAACCTTTTTTTTTAAAAAATGAAAATAATCACACTTAAAAAATAAGCTTGGACCGAGAACACCTCTCCAACTCTTTCATAAAAGTCCAAACTCACTAGATGCTATAAGCTACAGCTGTTTGAGACTTCCTGGATAAACTAACCTAGTTCAGAGATGACCTTTACTTAGTTGGTATGTTAAATGTTCTCAGCCTTCAGTGAAGTTGGTAGTATTTCACTAATACTGAAAACAGTGGGAACAAACTATTCAGCCCTTCTGAATCAAAAATGGTATTCGTTTTATCCTATAACAAAGTTTTATCTGTCTTTAAAAACTCTATTCAATCCCAAAAGAATGTATTTTTCTTTATTAACTCCAGGCCTTCTACACAGCTGAAGAGATGCATTTTGGCACATGATGCAGTAATGGCAGTTTAAACTGCCACACTGCAAATACTGCTTTTTTCCAGAAAATTAAAGGCTCCCAACATGGATTACAGCGTTTCATAAAAGCTTACTGATTTCACAACAAAGAAAAGCAGAAAAAACCCTCCCATTGCCTCTGAAAAGCTCCTACTCAGCACCAAACAGCTTACCTCATGTCTATGACCTGACTCACTATCACGCTGGGCTGGGATGCTTTTCCTTCTGCTACATCATATAGGAAGAGTTTAAAATCACAGATCACTGCCAGTGCTCTCTGCCAACCTTTCTTTACTCCAGCTGGTTTTGGTACCTGTATCAAAATAAATTCTGATTAACTCTCTGTAAGTTTGCATGCAATCAAAAATCAGACAGACAGTACAAAAATCAATTCTCTCATCTAGGCTGACAAGCTTTTATTCAGTGATAATGTTAAGCAACATAAGCAATAGCACAGGTGCAGTAACAGCATCAAACACAGCCACACAGACACCACAATACATTATTTAAAAAAATTCACAGCACCACAGATTCTTTCTTCTTATTTCACAGACTCATGCAAAGCTATAATAACAAATACAGAGAAAGAAACCCATCTCTAGTTGGTCAACAGGAGTATGGCCAAAACTATGTAATTCTTTTAGCATTTATGTACCACATTTAGTATCCACACCAATGACCCTGGACAGTACTAGCATCAACAGAAAGACTCAAAAACTCACAGGCCCTGGAAGATGATCTGATCTCTAGAGATGGACTATCCAAGACCAATTCAGAGCACAATGGCCAACAGAGATGGAGAGAGAATTACTGTTGAAAATGCTAAGCGTTGCTTTGTGAAAATTTAGGTCTTAGCTTCCAAATTGTTACCTTAAAGTATAATTGAATCTATTCCCCCCGATGCCCCAATTAGAGTTTAACTCCAGCTCTGGAATACAACCGATTTAATGTAAGTGTCCCAAATGCAGCTACCTGATACTTACTCGGACATGTCCTTCATAAGCTGTTCCTATGCCTTTCTGCGGATCTATTCCCAAAGGTCCCTTCGTCTGTTCGGGAGGGATTGGACATACTGCAGGAGCCTTGTCTGCACAGGTCACGTGGCAAGAGAATCCACATACTTGCGAGGAGGAGAAGAAACAAGAAGATTTTATGGTTATTTGCAGTGCAAAAGCTATGATAATGATGATGACATTTATAAAGGAATCCTCTCCTTTTTTGACCAACAAATGAATAGTTTCACTGAACTTTGCCACACTGAGGCAGACATGTAAGTCTGCGCACAGCAGCAGTACATGCTTTTATCTGCTCTAAATTCCAATTTTCTCATTTTCAGAGGTGTATGGATACATAGTCTGGTTTCATCCAGGTGAGAAAGAGCCTAATCAGAAGCTCATACTGATATAATCTTTTATGATTTCCTCTAGGCCCAACTCTACTAGTAAACAAAAAGCTGGAAGCGCCTCTAAACGATGAGTGTCATTCTGTGCACGTACAAACATAGAATAAATTAGTCCTGGAAAGAAGCAAAATTGGTACTGAATGGCAAAGCTGTCTTAACATTTTGCCCTGACTCAGAAAGCAAAGCTGCTGTCAGCATACTTGACAGCTGACTGTGGCCCCTTGCCGCTATTTTAAGTAAACTGAACTAAGCTCTTCTACCACCAACTGGAATAAGTATGTCCCCAGATAACTAGGTGATCTGTTATGTAACATGTTCAAAGTGTTTGGCTTCTACTGTTAAAAGAGTGAAGCATGAGAATATATTCTGTTATTCATAAGACAGAGAAGACTCCTGCATTATCACACTTCAACTTTTACTGTGCAATTTGCATCTCTAAGAACTTCAGTTCACACTTCCTGCTTTCACAAGTGCTTACCTTCACAAGTACAGCCCTGTCGTATTAAACCAACCATCAGAGATGTGCATTGATTGCATTTTGTTGGTGTATTAAATGATTTCACTACAAACTGGTGGGCTTTAGGCTGTGAAACAAGCAGACAAGGATGTTAATACCTGTAACAGTTCTGAAGAACAGTTATTTTCTTCACAGACATAAGAGTGCATAGGTGCATTTAAAAAGGTAGCTTACTTGTGTTTGCTGAAATGAGATCTGAGCTCCGAACACATGGGCTGAAAAAAATTCCTTATCAGTGCTCGTTATTGATAATTTAAACCATCCTCTGTAAACAAAACCACAGAAACTGGACCTTGTCTCAGAACAAGAGTTTGCTTCCATTGCAGATAGGAGAGTTGCCAAAATTATTCCATTACACTCTAGAAGTTGAATGTGTGTATGTGCTTGCTGGGCACCTAGAGGCCAGCCAAGGTCAATCCTCCACAGTATTTTCTAAGCTGCAAATTCAATGGTCCTCTGTAAGGAGTATTGCCTTAGTTCAAAGAAAAATAGCAGACTTTTTCAAAATTCTAATTTTTATGCCAGAAAGCATGACAGGGTTCAGTTTTACAGTGTAAGGCACAGGCAATTTCAGAACACCCAATTTAAAACCAAGAGTATAGATGAAGCTGATTTTGAAAGGGCTTCTGTTCTTGTTAGTTCTTGGGAACACAGACTACATGAGTAAGTGTTTTAATTCTCTCTCTCCCCTCAAGGATGGCAGTGCTGATAATATGATATCAAGGCTAAATGACTACGTAGTGTGGTAGTATGATTCATAAAAGGCCTTATATAAAATCCAGAAAGCTGCTTTGCTTTTCTAAAAAAAGGTCCCAGCAAAGTAACAACTGGTAGGTGGAGAAAGGATACAGCACAGGGTGAACGCAAAAGCTGTCCAAACAACCTGGATAATATACATGATCTGAAATTAGACAATTTTACACGCTACTTCAATGAGTAGGTATATTAAAATTTTACTCACTTTCCTGTTTTTCACAGCATAAGATATCACAGCTAAGCGCTCAAACTTAATCCATATTTAATGACAGTTTTAGTGTTACAATGGAAGCTTTCTGTCTACAGATGGATGTCTTGTTTTGAAATTTGCAGGGAAACAATACTTAGCATTAAAAACTCATGCAATCATAAAGTAAGAAAGTTCTTCAGGGAACATAATAAATTACAAAGCTAATCGTTACTTACCGAGCAAAATATTTGCAAAAATGAAATTATGTGCACAGTATTTCACATGATTCCAAGTGCACTTACAGTATTTTTTTAATTAATCTACCAAGATGTTGCCAACAGAACACTGTCTGCTCAAACTTCTTAGCTTCCCTTTACACAAATGAAGTCTTTTGCTATTTTGCAGTTTATCAAAGCAGAGAAACAGATTTATTAGAAAGACTTACTTCATTGATTAGTTGCAGAAAACCTGTCATTTTTTTTAAATATACAGAAGATTCCTAAGCCATCGAGGCAATTCTGAAACCTTTATGAGAAAATTTTTCCTTTAATAGCTTGTATCTCATTCCTCATTTGCTTGAATATACACAGTTCACTGTGAATTCGCATACACTGACTGGCTTTTGCCCAACAGCAAAATAATTTCAACAACTGATATAAAATCAATATTTATGCAAGTAAAAGGCCAGAAGACAGAAAAGCTGAAATTCCTTCTCCCAGCCCAGTGCTGCACTGCTGGCTACAGTGCTCACTCTACATTGCTTACAGAAAATGCAAATCTACAGTTTCATGTTGGGCTTACTGCTAATCCGAGACTGGGCCACAGTGACATCAGTTTTATTGTATGCAGACCTTAGAGGCAGGTTGGTGAGACATATGCTGGAAAACACTCTCTTTCTAGGAAGTCTCTTTTCCTTTCTTCATGTTCTGGTTCATTTATCTCTTTCTAATGTCCAAACTACTGTTTTTCCTATAATCAAATGTCTGTGTGCTGCTACAGTGGAATGCCTAGTACAACTTGTCATACCACATAATGTAAGAATGAGGGGTTTTAAATTTTAGAAAGCAAGCAGCTTTCATATAAACAACCCTTCTAGGCAGTTCTGGTAAGATTATTGTGATAAACAGTTCTCCGGAAGCTGTTGCCCAGGAGTGATATTTTTCCCCCTTACTATATATAAAGTGTGAATACTTGACTTAATACCTTTGGTGCAGAGAGTCCCGATCCAATATATGCTGTCCTCATGGTTGGTGTGTGAATTGAACGGGGAGGATGATCTGTAACCTGAACATAGTCCCCAAAAGGTCAATAAGACATCAAATGCACACTATCAAAGACAGCATGAATAAAGAAAGAGACTACAATGTCCCACCCACCCCATCCCCAAACATACAAGCAATGAAATCAAACTGATTAACACAGGAAAGGACTCAGAAAACCAAATAATTTCTCAGCAAAATGATGTGTAAGATTAATGTCCTAAATCTCAAAATAACTTCATATTATCTTAAAAATTTGACTGAATCTTTTCTAATGTAAAATAATCAGAGTGTTAATTTTTTTAACAGGGAAAGGGGATACATTGTTATAGTTGCAGAGCCTGACTAGTATTTCGTATTGACAAAACTTTCAGCAGGACTCCAAAGTGTGCTCTTATAAACTATAGTATAACACTAACTTTGTGCCAACATTTCTTAAATATTCATGACTGATGACATGTTATGTGAGAGACTGTATCTAATAATTGGTTGAACATAGTTCCCATCCCTAATCAATTAACCATATGTGAAAGGAAATGCAACATTCCCCAAAATACAGTTCAGCCTTAGTGCAGAAGGCTGTTACAAGGTCCTAAATAGTCTTGCTACAGAGGAGTGAGCTTCATTCTAAACAAAAGGACTTGCAATAGCAATTTTTATATGAGTGAAGCTGTTACTCCTAAAAAAAAAAAAGGACAAAAATTTGTCAACGCTGAAGTACCTCAATTGGTTCGATCTCACTAGCTGTAGAAGGAGACCTTGATCTTGAATGGAGGTGAGACTTGCTATCTTCATCCCGTGATGGAGTATTAGACAATGTAAAATTCTCAACTGAATCAATCTAGGAGAACAATTCAAGAGGAAAAAAAAAAAAAAGAAACAACCGAAAAAATAAATCAAAGACATCATTAAAAAAGAATTCTCAACTCTTACCAAAATAAGATATTGGAGCAGTAGAATTCCTAAGAGAACTGAGTGCATAAAAATTTGGTTTCAAGCAACTTCCTAATTAAAGTACAAAAATGCAATGAAAATTATTGAATATGAACACGCCAAGGCTTCTGCTGAAAGGTGAGCACATGCATAAGAAAGAGCTACTAGTTCAGGGGCCTGATAAACACTTGAAGAGACTTGTCATTCAGCATTTTTAAAGGGTAAATATTTTCTAAAGACTACTGTGTTTTGTCCACTGGTAGTAGAGATTTGTTAAAAGTGAATTCCTACATAGCCCATGTAAATCACTGCAAACATATTTAGGAGAAAATAAGGAGAAAAAGCAGAGCAAACAACATATTTCCTGAGGTTAGTGTTGATTATATTCAGAGAGAATTGAGCGGTTTTTTGTACCCCATTTGAACTACAAAAACATCCTTACCAGGAATACAGTTTCTTCAGAGGAATATTTTCCTAGTCCTTGATATACAATGAAGCTAAGCCCAACACAGAACTACACTGAACAACAAGGCATATAGGTACAATCAGGTATCTTGGATAACAAGTCATCTTTTGTCAGTGCAACTGAAAAATCAAAGAATGCAGGATTCTTCCTTGAAAACAAGACATCTCCACATCAAAGTTTTCTGTGTGAATTTATATTTTTTTAAAACAAATTATAGCAAGATGAGGATGCTTTTCTCCACTAATAATAAAACTAAAAGCTGGAGGCCTACAGAAGGCTCCACTGCATGCCTTGGCTTTTCCCATTGCTAAGGATTTGGCTAGCTTGCACACAAACTAAAATATGCAGCAACGTTTACAGAAAGCATTTGAACATTCCAGTGTTTTTTATCTCATTTGCCATTGACATCATACCAAGAATTCCACAAACTTTACTGCTTTTTGGGAATAAAATATATTGCCAAGCCAATCTTACACATGCATATACAGTCCTGTTCTCCAGAAACTCAGTCATGGTAGCGAACAGGTGCAGTTGCTCTTTTTTCTTTTTCTCTCTCTCTTTTTTTTTTTTTTTAAAATAGTAGTGAGTTTAGCTTGATGGCTTCCAGTTTTATCACAGCCTTCAAAAAAAAATTATCTGGTGGAGAATACTCATCAGCTTAATCAACTTCGGCACATTAAGATGCCTGCAAGTATTTCTGCAATGAAAATGGGAAATTCTCATACTGGGATACACCTGTTTTCTACACATAGATCATGTGTTTCAAGCATTGAGGCAAAAATTCGCAGTAAAGCAAACGTTTTATGCTCAGATTTATCAGAAGCAAATAATAATTGGAAGCTTTATCCAGTATTAGAAACATTGATGCCGTTAAGTAGTAAATCCCTAGACACATAATATTGTTTCAATTATTTAAAACTTTTACTATCCAGTCTAAACATGAACTTGGACTCCACTCAAAGACCGTTTAACCTTGAACAATTCTACCTTCCTCTTAAAAGTGTTATTAAAAAATAAGCCCAATGAGTAACTACAGGCAACATTTTCATAGCAAGAAACAGACGTTCCTTTTCTTTTTGCAAGTTAAACTCAGAGGTCTAATCTATCATTTCATAAATGTTTTCAGATACTCCAAAGGCTTTCCCTTTCAAAGTAGCATCTGCATACCAAAGACTTTCACGGTGTCGCTTAAAAACATTTAGTACAAGCATGATATGAATGATGGAACTTTTCTGGAATGTGCTACAAAGCCTTTGTGGTTGCAGGCAACTGCTGAACCAGTAACAAATACATCTTTACTTTACTTATGAACATAAAAAGCCCACAAAACACACAGAACCTGATCTACCATTACAGAATTTGAAGGGAATTTAACCACCACCTCTACTGCAGAAACAGGGCTTTAAAGCAGTATCGCTGCAGTAATCTCCAGGTTCCTTGCTTTAATGAGAAGAACTAAGTACAAAAGCAACCTGACTCAACTATGGCCAAAAGCTTATGTGGGCCATATTAACACCATTAAAATTAGTTTTAAACTAATTCACTGGATTATCAAAAGCATATTTCAGCATCTCCTACCAAATTATAATAGCCTTGTTGTCTTCCACAGCTTAGTTGTCTACACAGTGTCACCTGTGTAGGTCTGAGCCAAAGCTGGCCAGTGTATAAACACATCTTGAGGGCAGATGAACTTCTGAATTGGAGCCACAGCTGACAAAAACAAGCAGTTACTGTAAGCTTGCCTAAGACACTTAGTGGTGTGCTTTGAACTGCATAGGTAAGGTCATTATTCGTGCTGTTGGGCATTATTGCTTATTTATTGAATATTCAATATAAATGCTTTGTATGCTTTCCTATTCCTATCATCGTATGTGTATAAAAGAAACAAAAGTAGCAGTATGAGTTTAAAATGGACATAGCATATCTGGTACGAATTCAGTCTGACAAAGCTTTGATAACACCATGTTTAAAAATCCACCTTGATTTCTGAAACACCATAGAGCTTTCCAGCCTAACAGACTACAGTACATCCCACTCTGTTTTCCTTGTATGAATTTTTGCAGCCCTCCCTGATGCTCCAATTTACTCAATTCCCCACTTCCCATTTATTTATCTCTGTACTGTGACATTTTCTATCATTTGCTACGACACACCTCCCAAATGCCGAACTTCTACCTTCTATAGGCAATTCCCATAACTCAACACATGCCCTCTGCTAAGGGCAAGGAAACAAACGGGCCCTCATTTGACATTTGCTCATCTTCCCAACCTGCATCTACGTAATCAGCTTTCACACAGAACCTTCATATTGAAATGAGAAAGTACCCAAAGCACCTTCTCCAGTTACTGTGATATTCTGCTCATAGGATTACCAAACGACATACTCCAAAAGCTTTTAGCCCACAGCTGTAAAACAACAAAAAGCACAGCAGCAGCAGCAAACGGTAGCAGCAGCACATGACATGCAGTGAGGTAAATACACAATCCATACATTAAACAAAGGCATGTACACAACAGGCAAAAAATAAAGGGCCACAGAGAGTAAGACAGCCTCTTACACGTCTGCCTTTGTTAGCTGGAATACAGGAAGGAGAGCGCTTTAACAAAGAAAGGAGGAGAATATGTTACAAAACCAAACAGTGACACATGTATCAGCTCAGAATTCGTCACTATATCTCCAGAGGCAGTATTTAGACACACACAAACATGTTGATTTTTACAAGTATTTTGAAAACAAGATATTCTGGGGCAACAAGAGGGAAGAAACATCTTTTTAAAAAAAGGAACAATTATTTTAAAGTCTGTAGTTTTACACTGGACAATAGCAGTGAAACTGCAGACTACGTTACACTAATACTTTGCAGTTAGCATCTCTGTACTTTGAATAAGATTAATAAATCAATCTCTTGGAGGTGCAATATGTCCAATTTAAAGTATTGTTAAGAACCAGAATTATTCTAAACTTAATTATGAACGTGCAGGTAGAGTCAGGGCTCTCACCACACACTACTATGGGTTATTCTGTTTAATAATGAGAATTCAGAACACGATTTATTCTGTGGTTATTTACAAAGTTCAAATTTCTTTAGTCTAACCAAAGCCCATGGGGACTGCATGTGAGGACAGATTGCAGGAGGATTTAAGAAAGCTATTTTTAATTTGTAATGTGTTGACAACTGGGGAAAAATAGTATTTTCTAGCAAGTGTGAAAAATAATTTTGTCAAGGGAAAATGGGATTCCATTTTATTGTTATTAAAAAATCACAAATTCATCTTTAAATGAAACAAACTGATTGCTTCCAGTAGCTAGTGAGATACACAAAGATCCACCTAGCAAAAAACCAAAACCTGACACTTCCATTATCAGACACTTCTAGTGAACACAGGAGACTTAACACCTAGACGACGTTACTGAGAGACAGCCTGCAACATACAGGAGAAACAGCAACAAAGACTTAGAAATTAGTATATTAGAGTCACTAGGGGTGACTTCCCTCCCCACCAAAATCAGACACCAGGGACAGCAAAACTCATTCCTACTCCCCTTTGCATCCTCCCGTGTGCACAGGAGATACAAGGATTGTTTCTGAACACGTGGGCTTTTGCAGCTATGAGGATCTGGGTACCAGTTCTGCCAACCTGACCAAGTATCTTTTCAAGGAGGTACAGCTGGAACCAACAGTGGTTGCTACTCATCTGAATAGTGAGCTACCACTTTTCTTGCTCAGCATCTCCAGGCTACTGAGGCAGTGGGACATCTATTTTTGCTTCTCTCCAGTAGAAATTGCAAAACTACTGTTTTCCTCATTGAAAAAATTAGAATTAACTTCAGTCATTCACAGAGTGCTATAAACAATTACATCATTTGGATGGCAGATACACAAGACATACCCACCCTAGTAAACTCTAAATGTAATCAGTGGGCCAAACTCAGTGCTGCTTACACATCCATATGTTAAATAGACTTCAGAGATCTTGCAAAGAGTGCTATGTAACTGCAACTGTGTATTATGTTACACTCTCTCTGTCATTTCTTAATGAAGCACAGAGGCTGAAGAAAAAATACAGGCCATTAGTAATATTTACTTTGGGTTCTTCATTACAGGAGCGGCTTTCCTGAAACCCATGTAATATTGCAGCACTGCATGAGTCTGACCTGAGGACTTCTAATTCTTCCTTGGTCTTAATATAAAAAACCCACACACTTCTCTGGTTTGACTGAGCACAGATTAATTCCTCTTTAGATGCTGCAAGAAACACTACCCTTCAAGGTAACTACTGTCAAAAAGAGACATTGGAAAGGGAATGGCGGAATGGGGCGGGGAGGAGATTTTTAATACCTTTATTTTCATTTAAGTCTGCCTAATATATTGATATTGAACCAACTCAAGGAGCTCAAGCATAAATAACCATTCATTTTGATAATTCAGGAGCTATATATTATGAATCTCTCTATGAATGAATCAAGTAATTGTCCAATAAATGAAAGATGCAGAACTGACCTTAAGCACAAATTAATTATACCACCTTTCACCTACTAACGCAGACATCAGTTTCATTTCTCTTTCTAATAAAGACAGGTAGCTCAACAAGTCTTGTATTTGTCCACAAGGTACTCTTCCTATCTTTGAACAGTCAACGCTCTTTTGCAGTTTTGCCAGATGAGAAAGAATTCTGCCCCGGTGTTAGACATGTTTAGCTCCTGGCCAGCCCAGTCCAGAAATGTACTCTTGCCCAATGCAACAGAGAAAAAAAACACTCCTGTTGGACTCAGATTGAAGATGTAACAGGGGAAGTTTGATTCTCCATGTTGTAAGTCATCCACATGCAACAATATACACATTAATACCTCCAGTTTTACCTAAGACTAAAAGATGGGTATCTGAAATGATTTGATCTGGGTGGACCAAAAAAGAAGAATGTCTTAAAGGTTGCATGCCAACAGTTGAAAATTATTCCCTTGCATAGATTTAAAAAAATATGTGATTTTATGAAAAAAATACGCTGCCTTCCTTAAAAAAAAACCTAAACCAACAATAAATACAGAATAAAGTGCTGATGTCCTTCAAAACCAACTAGACAGCAACCAGGAAAACTTTCTTCTCCTAAGTTTCCCCTTGCAAATTACAACACCATCAGCTACTCTGCCACATAGGTACTTTATTTCTCTTTTAACAGGTTTTAGGAGACAGTGTTAGATACTATTAAAGGTAACTTTCTGTGAAAGAACCTGCTGATACAAACTAAGCATTCCTAATACTCAGGCAACAGGGAGAACACTTCTTTAATCCAGATGAAAGATATAAATATTATTAGTTTATTATAGATTTAACATGACAGGAAACTGTACTCTCATTCTTTTCATGTAAGAAAATTCCAACAATATCAGCAAGACAAAGTTTTCTATATGCTATATAAAAACGCAGGCAAATACCTTCTACTACGGTACCACAGATGTACCCTCACATTTTGTCTAAGGTATATACCCGTTTTACAGAAAAAAGGCATCTAGAATAAGAGTATTCCTTCAGAGTTTGTGAAAAGAAATGCAATCAGTACAATAGGCCCATACACTATACCATCCTTGATACACCCTTCACAGCAGAGATTTCTAGAATAAAATTAATTACAACACATTTTAATGCAAATAGGATTATACTATTTTAAATATATATGTATAAAAATGTGTATACACATACATACAAGCACACACAGATGTACACACACAATATACCTACACAGTTGTAATGGATGGTTCTCTACCATAGATGCATAGTATATACTTTGATTTTTAAAAGCTTATTTATTATTTACTTTTATGTGCCTACTACTTCAGTCTGGAAGAAATATAATGCAGTCAATTTTCAGCTTTTAACCCAATTCCCTTAGTATGCGTTTAACTAGCGTAAATATTTAAACACTGTCCCCTGACAGAAAACTACCATCTCAAATGGCAATAAAAGTAGTAAGTTCACTTCAGTTATAAGAAAATTGCTTCTAAAAAAGCGACAATATTTTACTTGAGCAAACAGAAATTAACTGTGTGCAGTGAAAACATTTTCACTGAAGTGATCAGAAAACTTGGAAACAACTAATGATAACATAATAATATGAAGCACTAGAACTAAATGAAATAGATGTGCCAGTGATTTTGGAACCATTTTCCACAGGTAGATAAGGCCCAAAAGCAGCTTCTCCCATTAGAAAAACTGTTTGCAATTAAGAATTCTTCACCTGCACCTAAAGAAAAACATTTACTTTAAAATTGAACATCTATCTATATAAATAGGAGTAAGTATGCTATTACAGAAATATTCTGTCCTCCACTGCACTTGCAGATTTTTTAAGTTGACTGCATTAATGTTTGAATATTCCAAATCAATCAACTGATCTGTTGAGGGATTTACTGGTTTGAAAGTCAAAGACTTACGTCATCCATAAAATCAATCAATGAGGATGAAGAGGAGGAAAAGGAATCCTATTTTAATGAAAACAGCAGTAAAAAAAAAAAGAGAGAGAGAGAGAGAGATGGATGAAGAAAACTGTTCAGTATAAATAAAAGTGCAAAATAAAGAACTGTAAATAACTAGTGCCAGTAACAGTTACCTCAGTTAAGTTTTCATTAATTGCCTTTCATAGACAATTAATCAATAAACTACCTGTATAAAACCCAATGATTTTCCAGCATTCACTCAATAAAAAAATATGCCTGCACTCCAACAGGGTTTTAATATTGAAAGTAACTCATAAGATAAATAATTAAAAAGCAAATTAAAAAATGGTATTAAATGTGAGGACTTTAAGAGAGAAGAATGAATTAATGAATACACAATGAAAAGAAAGTAAATTTTGGAACATCAATAACATCAGGGATTATACTCTTTCACAGCTAAATGTGATGACCTTCTACACCCATCAGGAGAAAAACAGGGGCAAATTTTAGACCAGTATATAACTGTGAAGGTGGTGCCTTGTCCCCTCTGAATTCAGTTTGACCAATATTTCACCCCAGATAATCTTTTAAAAGCAAAATGATGCATTGCTTCCTGCTGATTAAAAACAGAAGATACGAAATGTATAGTATCATTCATTTTTTCTTCTTCCAGGTTTTCTACTTGAACTGGTTTTTTGTCCAAAAGTGACAAAGGAATTAAACAGATTTATTTTTCAAGTATATAGGATCTGTGGAGAGGAGATGAATAGGAATTATCTGGATTTTACAGATCTGTGTAAAATGAACAGAAGATGAAAACAACCTAATAAATATACAGTACCAATGACTTCATGGAATACATTCAAGGATTATTTATGTATTTTCTTTAATTTTTACCAAACCAGTATCCACGTTACTGAGCATTTTTCTGAACACAAAGAAAGGCCATTTGAACAACTGCACTTTTCAAGTTCACTACAAAATCAGGAAAATTTCTGCATTCAAGGTTTGAGAGAGAATTCACTATGATTACTCGTGTACAAGAGAAGACAGCCAGCACTGTAAACGACAAACAATTCTCACATATTGTTATACACAAATATAAATGGGGCACTGTGACTAAAATACAGTAGCAAACTCTCAGCAAATATGGATATAACCTGCACATAATAGCAGTAGTTCCACCTACTAACGGAGAGTTAGAATAGCTGTACACTTACTTCAAATTGATCCAGAGCAGAGGTAGGCGCATTCAAAAAGGCCAAGAAAGAATTCTGTGAGTCTTGGTGCTTTACACCTAGAAAACAGCAGCAGGTTTTTAAGCTACAGAAAAATGATCTTGTCATGGAGGACCTTTGCCTTGCTGAATCAGGGTTTGAGTAGCCACCTGAACCACCTACATTTTTTTAAATGAGTTGTCACATTTGGTCTGTTTTCCAGAGTAGAAGACTTTTTTAATAGACATACACACACTAAGCAAGCAGCATATGTTTAATTAACCTTTCCCAAGCTAGGATGTGTGTGGTGTGAATTCAACATGAAAACATAGTGTACGTACATGTCTATTATGCAGAAGGCACAGGTTTCTAAGTTGTTTATGTCCATTTGCAACATGCACTGCATGACATACAGGCATACACACTAAGGCAGCAGGTGTCATCCCTACTCTAGACACACACTGGACAGCCTACCGTGACAAGACAGCTTTAGCAAACACTGAGGTTCCACAAAAATGTACAGAACAGGCTGTTTGAGGAACACACCGCATTTCCAAATAGTACGAGTTCCTTGACCCATGCTCCATGCCTGTCTCTGTCACCTCTCACTTTTGAATGTCCAGGAGTAATACAATCCTGGGTAAAGCTTCAAATGTCTCTGTCACACTACACCATTTACACGGTTTTCAGCCAGTAAGCAGAGCAGGAATGCTGCATCCTCTGGAGCTCCAGAGGCTGGCACATCTGGACTGTTACTTTAACTTGCTTCAATTGCTATATTCTTTTTTTTCTTCTTCTTTTCTTTGGGGAATAATTCGAGTCACTGTGTGGGTGTTTATAAATCACAGATGTGTACAAACACTAGCTTCCTGAACATTACAAATATATTATATATACGTACTTATTATGACCAGAGCCTGCAGGACTGTGCGCATCTCAAAAGACTGATGCTATCAAAGGTCACTTATTTCTTTTAAGAAACATCAGTGTCTTGCTCTAACTGCTCATATCACCCTGTTTGGTCTAAATATAACCCACAGTGAACAAAGAAGTTACAAAGAACCCTTTTGTTTTTAAAATATAAATACACTGAAACCCCAGTAAAAGACTAAAAACAATTCTCGAATTACCTGCTGCTTTATAGAATCATTTTTAGTAATCTTTTTCCCCAGCCTCCTCATTTTCTGGAACACATTTATAGAGCAAAGGATTCAAGTGCTAATCTAAGTAATCCCTTCCTAGAAATCAATTTCCACACACAGGAAGTTACGCTACCACCGTACATTGACTACATTTGAATCCTCTATACAGTTCATGGTTCAAACATCAATAAATTTTTTCTTATAAGAGAAAACCAAGTCCAAAGATAATAAGGATTTTGGATTAAGGTGTATTTCTATCAAAATATTTGAATAGCTGCAGTAGAATCTTATTAATTTACTTCTGGCAAAAAGCATAATAACTAAATTTTCCTTGAAAAGTACTTGTTGTTGTTAAAGAAAAGAGTAAATGTTTATCTCTATTTTCACAAAAAATAAGGCTTTAAAAACTGGAGAAAATACAGGGTAAAATATTAATTATAAATTCTTAACAGACCATTTAACACGAAGGAAGACTTCAGAAGCTGAGTAAGCATGCAAGATATTTAAGACAGTTCAAGAATCTATAAATGAAAGCTAAATGTGACAATGCATTAATTCTCTCCAGTGAGATGCTATCAAGAGTTCCTCTCCAAGCACTTGGAAGAAGCATAATCCTGGTATCAGTGCTAAGCATCAAGACGAACAAGTGTAAATTCCCTAAGTCTTATTTGCTAATCAGCAAGAGTAATTTTTTAATGTTCTGTATAGGTTTATATTATTTTACCAGTCAACCAGCACCTGGAGGTCTACATATAGGAGATGAATGTTAAAAGCAATACGTTATTGATTGACGTGCTGTTAGGTTGCAAAGGCTGAACAATATCTGACATCCCTACACAGCAATTGTTGCCAGGGTTTTGAAACTCTGGAGTTCAGTTACCTACAGAAAATTAGGTAATTCCATTTGGTCTGAAGAATCGCTTCTTCCCATGTGACTCATAAGATAGAAATATTAGAGCTACTACAGGAACTGCAAAGAACCAGCCAAATCATAAATCACCTCTCAGTGAAATTTTTTTTCATTTCAGAATTACCAAAAAGTCTCTTCACCCAGCAACAATGCGAAATACCGTTAGACAGAAATCCCAGAACATGCTCTTAATACCACAGCAAAGCAAACATGACCACACCGCTTACTACGTGGTTACAAAATCAATCAACAAAGTCATCCCAGAAACAAATGAATGCTACGAATGTCTCTGCAGCTGTTTATTCTCTGTGTAGGCAGGGCTAAAACATTCATAGAAGAACACTATGATCAGTATTGAAGTCTAAATACCTTCACCCATCATAAAGGGTAAAAAAAATTATAAATATATCTATACTTCTAACAGTTCTCTGGCAGTAAATTATCATACACATGCCAAACAAAAATAATGCAGTTCCAACTCTAATAATACTTTACTAGTTCAAGTATATCAACAAAACTGAAGCATATTACAAGTATGCATTAGAAGTGCAAATGCAGCTGCTGTGGGTACATCTTAACATGCAACTGTTGTGCTCACATTTTGTATGCCAAAGTCTGTTGGTATTGGTATCATATTTTAGTTGCAAGGTGACACTTAATTGATAAGATGTACCCACCAATGTGAAACATGTTATATACTTGGGTATCAGTTGCCATACCCTTTTCTGATTTAAGCTCTTCTGTCTCCTTTTTCAGCCTTTCAATATCTGTCAACAGTTCCATGTTCTTCTTCTCAGATTCTTGCAATTTACTTCAAAAGAATAAAAACAAAAAAAACCTATGTAAGTATTGAGAACCCATGATACAAGTCACATTTTTTCTGCCCATCTTTGCATTCTATTTAAAAATTAATGCCCAGCAAGCTTCATGATATCATCAAATGCCAGAATGAATGAAAAAATCTATTGGGACCTGTTTAGTATGGTATCTTAAAAAAAACAGAACAAGCAATTAATCGCTCTGTTAAATAGGCTCATGTTCCTAATTTATGAGTAATTGTGAGAGCTTGTATCCTATGAATGAGAAAAAAAAGACCACATGTATTTTTATGCTTAAAAATTGGTGGGTTTTTTATTTGTTAATTCACAGTGTCTGTGATACTAATAGATTATGTTGAACTATGTTACTTTACAGTTAGTTGTTTCAGTGCTTTCTGATTCACAGCTGATAGGTAACACTACTACGCTTTTCTATCACACTTCTCATCCTTGCCTATCAAAGCAAACACTGGTTCTCCTGTTCTTAGAGGATCTACAATGCTGCCTATCATCATGTTACATGGCCTGAAAAATATCTAAGTCAGGTGGACAAGGTATTCCCACTTTACAGATAACATACCTGAATCTCAGCTCTGTCCAACTGCTTTCCTAAAGCTGCAAAACAAGTCAGTGCTCTGAGCTAGACTGAAGCTGGAGACCTAGAAATGGAATGTCTACCTACTAATCTCTGCTTCAGGCATTCACCCAACTCAGAATAAATTCTGGGAAGGTGGGAGGGGGCGGGGAAGGGAAGGGAGATAGAGGTCTGAGGAAGGAATAAAAGAATTCATAATCTTCCATAACTGCACCTTACTACTGTGCAAATCAGTATGCAATAATCGATTTTCATCAGCTAACCCAATGCAGCTATCAATAGAATGGAAGAGAATATATTCTAAGACACAAAACCAAACTCTGCTTGCATTTGAACTTGTTATCACAACTAGGAGAGATTATATTATTAAAGAGAAAGTGTCTTCTCTGAAAGTCTTCAAGATTTCAAATTTCCCAGTAAGTGTTCAGCTGCTTACACAATGAAGAGAGATGTGGTCTTTTTTTTTTCACATTCGGATATAAGAAATTGGCATATAATTCATTATTAAATTTTGACAGATAAGATTGTTAAAATCATGATTCGATGACACTCCCTGGGAGGTATCAAAGTAAATTTCCATCAGAACAATTCAGTCTTACCACTCTGTAGAGATACAGGAAGCTTTGACTTTATTCAACTCATCTTGAATGGCCTGTTTGGCTCGGATTTCAGCATCAAGAGCAGACTGTAGTTCCAATCTTGCAGACATATCCAGTTTTGCAAAGCGGCGCATCTTCCAGGGCATGTCCTAGTAAAGAATAAAAGAAGGGAGAAGAAAAAGTAAGAGGAAAGAAAGCTGAAAATGCAGAATGTAACTAACTTCAACAATTATGTTTCTCAGTCTATTATGTTCTTAACATAAGAGTTCATTAATTCCAAAGTAATCTAAAACTAAAAAATTGAGTAGTGTTATTATTATTATTGAACTTAAGTACTACACAGGCAAGATGAGTGTCTTATGTTGTCATGATCTCAAAAGCAAAGAGATTTTGTGAATTCTAGTTTTGATGTGCCTCAATTCAAATGACAGCTACGAAGGACATTCACATTTCACAGGTGAAAGACTTTAAGGCTTTCATAACCCAAAGTATAGATTTCCCTCAACAAATTCATATATGATTATAAAATAGCTACTTGAACAATATTATAGATAAAATCACATTATAAAGATATTGGTGTTTAATTAATTGATAAACAATAAACAGTAAATTTACTATTCAGTTATTCAGAAGGGAAGCTCTAGGAAACTTTAACTTCTGACTAACAGACTCTACAGACAGGCTATTACTGCAGCTATAACAATCCAATTAGTGTTTTTGTAAACAAAAAAAAAATCTGACATATGGAAGTAGAGTCTTACTGTAGCTCTTGCACCCAAACTGGAGTTCCTCAGGGCCTCTAGTTCTTCCGTCATTTTAGAGGCCAAGGCTTGAAGATAACCTCGAGCATCTTTTTCATCACTTACCCTAAACAATTACATAATAAGAAAAAGGTGTTTTAACCAAAGAATCTAAAGAAAAGAAAAGAAAACAAAAGTCCCTTCAACAAAACAGCAACCAGAAACAGAAAAAAGCATAATACAAAACAAAAATCATGAAACGTAAGGGAACAAAAAAACCCACACAGAACTAAGCCTTCGCTGCTCTGCAGAGTTTCATTAAACAATATGCACCACTAAGACGAGGAATAAAGACTGAAGAACTACATATCTAGTAGTCCATGTCCAGAGAAGGGCAACCAAGTTGGTGAGGGGTCTAGAGCACAAGTCGTACGAGGAGCGGCTGAGGGAACTGGGGCTGTTTAGCCTGGAGAAAAGGAGGCTGAGGGGAGACCTTATCGCTCTCTACAACTACCTGAAAGGAGGTTGTAGTGAGGTGGGTGCTGGTGTCTTTGTCAGGTGGCTGGAGATAGGACTGGATAGGTTGGATAGGATAGGAGATAGGTTGGATATTAGGAAAAATTTCTTTACTGAAAGCATTGTCAGGCATTGGAACAGGCTGCCCAGGGAGGTGGTTGAGTCACCATCCCTGGAGGTGCAGGCAGAAAAGGCACTTCAGGACATGGTTTAGTGGGCATGGTTGATGGTTGGACTTGATGATCTTAAAGGTCTTTTCCAACCTAAATGATTCTATGATTCTAAGTAAGTAATACATGTCTCAGTATAAATGTCAGCTACCTGAAATTGAGACTTTGAGAAAGAAACCTTTCAGGATCCAGTCTATTTTTAGGGAGTAAATTAAGACAAAATTTGTAACCAATAATTAACAATTCAACTATCCACATAACATTGGAACTAGTGGTTGACTTTACTCTTATCAATTGACCATGAGAAATAGTAGTTAAACAGTGGTGTTATTTCAAGAAATGCTAATTAAATAGGGAGAGTCTAATTCTAATGTTATTAAATGGCATAAGCCAGAAGAGGCTCTCTCATCCCCCGAGCTTGCTTCCTATCAAGACATGTTTTCTGGGTGTAAAGACATCAAGGAGGAGACATGTCTGTTTTTCAGATCCTTTGATCATCAGTTACAAAGAAAAAAACAAACTTCTGTGATTAATTACAGCAGAAGGTTCATTCTTCATTTGCCTCAGGTATTAACATAGAAAAAAAAGTTGCTGAAAAAATTACCTCACTGAAACTAAGTAGCTTATGAAAAACCTAAACCAAACACACACACAAAGCCCCCCAACACCCTCCCTATGCACACACACAGTTCCTTTCACCTTAAAGGCCTGGCTCTGAACATACTCATCTTGCCCACAGAAGAACAAACTCAGTTCTGCAACAGCAGGGCGTACCCAAGTCTCTGAGCTGGTCTCAGAGACCAGCAGTCTAATACCACAGCTTGATCACAGTTAGGTCTATCAGCACTGACCACAGAAATGTTTAGGATGTGCTATAAGTAATGAACCTCAAATAGCTTTAAATAACTTACAGGGAAGTGGGAAAATAGTTTTTCTATTTCGTGGAAATTAACTTATCCTTGCTTCCTGATCTTTCCTTAGTAACTGTAATCCTGAGTATGTTGGACTGGAGATGAGAGTTCTCCAGATGGTTCATCTTGTCTCGCAGTGACCTTTCTGCAGAAAGTGATTCCCCCTCCATGCCTATAAAGCAATTTAAGTTTCTCTAGTTGATACTATGGGGTTCATATACACAGTAATTATGAAAATGGTGCTACTTGTAAGTTTACCATTAATTAATAATGTAATGTTTCAACAAAGATTTATAGATAGTCACCAGGAGGCAACAAAGGCAAAGAGCACGTACTCTGAACTGCCATGGGCAAGGGAGGAACAGAAGAGCTTTCCCACAGTGGCCTTAGGGCAAGATGACAATGTGAAAGCTATGGGCTAAATGTCTACAGGTTACAGTAACTTCTGGCTGTGCAGTTTAAGATTTATATATGAAAGATTGCTTTAATACAGAGGGGGCTAATGCAAAAATGGTGACAATTTACCATAAAACTCACACCCAACATGAAAAGGTAAGCACTTATTCATGCTTTGGGCTTTATCTTCTCTGTCTCCTGCTTACAATTTAGTTCAAGAGGTGAGGAGGAGCCTAGGAAAAAACCACATCGTGACTTTATTAAAGTCAGAGAGAGTTTTGATATTAATGAGTAACTATTTTTCCCAAGGTATACTAGAACTCAATGGAAGCAGCATACCAACTTTTTTTTCCTGTAACATTCTGGATGACATATTTTGACCACCAGATACAGATAATCTTGGCCTATACAAACCACTTAGGGTACAAGAGTGGACAAAAGATGTGAGAAGTAGCATAAGATGCCTATTTGGGGGGTGGTGGGTGGTGTGTATAATTAAATACATAGTAAAAAGAAAAGAGTGTAAGCAGGAATAAAAAGGATGTGAAGCTCTCAAGGTGAGAAGATAAGTTCTCCTGATGTACAAGGAAAGAAAACAGATTTAGGAATCAGCATTTGAGCTTCTCTATTTTTAATGACACATAAAATCTTTGCAGAAAAAAAAGGGACAATGTCAGATCAAAAATAAAATTGAATTGGGCCATATTTTTGAAACTTTTCTAATTAAATATGAAAACTTTCCATGTCCAATTTCTTTGTCAGTTTTTATCATGCCATATAGATCCTTCCTTATGGAAGGTGAGAAAACACTTCAGTTATTTGGTTTATGATGCACAGAACCTTCAGCCTCTAAACGCTGAAAAGCTGCACATGCAAAATCCTCAGAGAGGTGTTCCACAGAACATGCAGAAATCTAGAAAATGAAAATAAACATATAAAGTCAATTTTTGCAAAATCCTATACTGAGTTCAAGGAAAATCTGACTCTAAAAGCAGTACAATTTGGAGCTGAGCTACAGTTTTGTTGCCCACTAGATGGCAACATTCTCTTGATAATGAGATACATTGATTAAACATTATGTGACCCCAGGAGCTCTTGGGAGCTTTTTGATTTGTTACTGTTTTGCTGGTTTGGGTTTTTTTTGTTGTTGTTTGATTGGCTCTTTAAAAAAAAAGAGCAAGAAAGGTAAACTTACTCTTACTAATGTTTCTCTCCTTGCCCCCCTTCTTACAGAGAGCCCTTAACAAGCACAGCAAAAGACCTGAGGAAGAAAAGTTCTTCAGGTTCCACCCAGAGTCAATTCTTTCATCTCTGAAAATTTAGATTGGATTAACCATTCTGTTTTCATACATAACATAAGTACCCTTGCAAACTTAGCTTGTTAACTATAAAGAACCTAGAACAGCAATATAGTACAAATTCCTGTAAAATTAAATTTAACTTTTTGGTTGGAGCCAACATCACAACCACCTTCAAATAACCATTGACTGCTAGTATCTATTTGTCAGGCTGCTCTGAAGGTCAGACTCTCTGGGTCTCTCTCTCCAGGATACTTTACAATACAAAATGGACCCAGAGGACTAGAGATTTTTGCTGAACAGGAGGGGTCTTAGAGCCCTGGGGTCATACGCCAAGATGCATCTTCCTGATTTAAAAACCCCAAGGAAGTCTGAGAGCCATGACTCCCAAGTCTCCTGTAGTTTCTCAATGCTTTTAAGTTTCTGTCTTTATCACTCTGCTCAAAGCCTACAACTTAATTTTTTCTTTTTCCTCTGCCTTCTCCAACAAAATTCGTTTTTTTTAGAACTACTTCTCTAAAAATTTTCAACACTTCACTCTGCTCCCAAACCCTCAAACTTCCCCCATCCTCCAGAATTTCTATTTTATAATTAACTTCTGATTATTCTTACCTTAAACACAAAGCATCTCAGAATTTTTCATGTTTTGAGTTTCTTACAGTTGAATTTGCCTAGAATTTTTGCTAAACCTTTTCCACAATTCACATGTGCTTTCTTCTGAGAGCAACCAGATTAAAAAAAACCAAACAAAAAAAAACCAACCCCCCAAAAACCCCAAAACTTTGGGGCTTTTTTATGCTTGATTTAATGCAGAAGTGTTTGGGGGTTTTGGGGGGTTGTTTTGTTTGTTTGCTTGTGGGTTTTTTGTTGTTTTTTTTTTTCTTCTGGTAGACAACAGTCACAGCTTCTGGCCAGCTGAATCCAAGCCTGACATCCACTCTACAGGTAAATCAGGTAGGATTTAGCTCATCAATATAAACATACTCAACAATACAGAATTCTTCATTTGAACTCGTTGCCTAGGCTTCCTTTCCAATCAGTGGGGAGAAAAAGACACTCCTACAATACTAGTCATGGGATTTATTTTAGTTGTCTACCTTAGGACTTCTAGAACTAGGTTACATGTTCTCACAGAGAAACTAATAAGTTAAGATTCTTGACTAGTACTCTGGGAATCACTACCAAGACTTCCATCAACCTCCTTTCTACAACAGAACAGAAATATGGTACCATGGCTATTTAAAAGAATCCTTTTTAAAGTGACTGCATTAACCTCCAGTGCAATGAATCTCTTTCCCATCTCCCTTAGGAAAATTTATAGCTGACTATAAAAGCCTCAGTATTTACTCTTGTCAAGGCATGATAAGTGATTTGGCTAATACAAACTTGTCAATATAATAGCCCCATTAAGGCCGAAGGATCTGTGAGGGTCTATTACTACCACATTAGAAGTTGAAATGAAAGTTTGATGCAAGTGTTTATATTAAAATTTTGGCTATATTTATGGTATCTTGGGATAACAACAGCAAAAATAAAAAGGCTTTTGTACATTTGCCGTAAAAAGATGCAAGAAAGCACAATAAGAAAGCAGGGAAAGGCTAAAGGGAACATGATAGGCCATCAAAATTAGTCACAAATTATTTAGAAGGGCCCAAGGAGTCGTGAAGAAAGTGACGATCTTAACCACCTAAAATATGGATTCGAATAGTGGGGCAGATTTCCCGAGAGAGGTATCTATCAGATGGCAAAGCACTCAAAGGAAGTAAGGGACTCCTTGGGCTTGTGTTACTTAGAACAGGGCTAGAACAAATCCCTTGAATTACCATAGGCAGCTGAGCAAACTATTTACAAAACCAGTAATTAATTCCATCTACTGCCTCATATCCTTCATGAATCATGGTACAAAAAGAAGATAGTAGGCAAAACCCATTTTTAAGAAGTGGAAAGTAAGCACCCAAAATACATATTTTAAAGTAGTATTATGTGAAAAATCTGTCAGTTTTGAAGAGGGAGCCTACAAGCTCTACCCTACTTTGTTAGCTCCAAGGGATTCTGTTGTCACACTGAAGAGGTGGATGGGTATGGATTTAAATCGCACGTTCTTCTGAGAAAAACATAGGCTTGTGACTGATTAAATAAGACTAGTTTTCTTGAAAATTATTTTTTTTCTTTTAAAATGTTTATCATTATTATAGATGTTTAGATAGTTCATATAGCACCCCATGTTCCACAGCAAAATATCACCAGAGATGGACCTAGTTTCAGTATGCAGTAGTGAATTCTAAGGACAGCAGATGGACATGATCAGATTATCTGGGTAATGCATGGAAAATCTAAACATAATAAGAAAAAAAAAAAAAGTGAGCCAAGATAAGGCTTCACATAGCTGGAAAAAATTTAACATAAGCATAGAGAAGTATGGAGGGAAAACTGAGATGTGTACAGTGATTAAAAACTGGAACCAAGCCAATTTTTTTATCTCCTTAATGTTTGCCCACAGAACTACCTTTTTTTTTTCTTTTCACATAGTTCTTTAATTTTTAGTTCCATACTTTTAAAAAGACATTATATTATCCTAAGAGATCAGTAAAATGGTATCTTTCATTCAGAAAGTTAGTCTTTCATGTTCCTGGTCTTTTTTTATTAAGTATCTTTAGACATAATAAAAAACTCTATCCCAAACCTCTTTTACCCTCCCCATGACATCTCTAATACATGCAACATGCTTTATCATATACCTGAACCACATTGGTAGTACGTTTTAAAATATTAAACACTCTCATAAACTGGAGAAGGGACATTCTTAATGGCTGTTGGTACATTTTTACATAGTGTTAAATAAAACAATCCACAGCTAATTCTGACTTGTCTTTGTCCAGAACTGCCAAGTTTTATGAGTGCTTTCACATGTAAATCTGAAAAACGGGGTTTGGCTACCTTGGTGCATTAAGACAAATAAGCATTACCTTAAAACAATATGGAATATAAAATAATAGACTTGTCTCTCTTTACCTTGATTTTTTTCTGAATAAATATTTCTGATTAGCTAAAAATTAACTGTTCATTTAAACAACTTTTATGTATTTTTTCTTTATTTCTGTGATGCAGGCCGTCTACTACACTCACAGTTATGAGAGACAAGATTTAAAAGGAACATGCACAAAGTGGACCTTTTAAATTTTTTAACCTCTGCTACGAATACAATGCCTTGAGACACTACGGACTTCGTAACACAGATCAGCATTACATAATTTTATGTAACAAACACTGCTTAAAACACTTCCAGAAACCCAGAGGACAGCCCTCCCTTCCTGTTACATATTTACATGGTTATATTCAAAAGACAAACTTCTCTGTATTTTGACAACAAAATTATACTGACACTACCACAATACCAAACTGGGCTTCATTAAAACAAATGTTTCCCATTTTTCCTTTGACACAACAAATTCGATTTTTTCACTAACATGAAATGGGAAAAGGGGGGAGCAGAAATAATCAAGTAGTAAACCAAAAAAAGATTAGTATATGATGATGAAATCTTCCCAGAAGTGGATGATCTGTAAAAAAAATGTCTGGATGCAAACTATTTTTGTAGATGCTAGACACTGCAATGGACCATAAAAGTGAAGAGGAGAGAAGCAGGCATGGAGAAGAAAAATAAAGACCACCTAGATAAAACAACCTTTTTCTCTTAATAGCTTCAACTTGGGGTGGGTTTTTTTCCCCTAATTTATTAGAACTGGACAGAAGACTTTAGAAACATAACATCATTATTTAGCAAAAGTATTATTAGAAACATCACTTGACTGGCTTTGCGGTAGTCTCAAATGCCCTTCTTGTGAAAAAATCACATAAAAGTTGCACTGTATTTGTTTCATTCCGCCACATGCCAAGCAGATGAAGGAAATTAATGCCGAGACACAAATACTCTCAGCCACTGCTTTTCCCAGGCTTGTTCCCTCTCAGAGGCGTGAGCTCAGCATATGACTCCTTCCAGCATTCTTCCAAAGCCACAAGCCACACCCAATGGCCATGATTCTTCTGCACTTAAAGTTGTATTTGGTAAGACACTTTCGCTCTTAAGGAGGAACACAATTTTCCGGATTTGGATATTATTAAAATATCAATCAAAAATACAGCAGAATTCCAGACAGGTGTGAGATTTCACCTAAGCACTTGCCAGTGCCACATGCAAAGGCAAAAACCTCAGTAACAGCCCTACCACGTACTGAAGGGATTTTGCAATGACATTAGAGCACAGTATTCACCATTGGATGATCTCAGTAATTTGGGCCTCCCAGTGGGCCACAGACTCCTTTTTATCAGCCAGGTCTCTCATCTCTTCTTCCAGCTGCCGGTTATTCATACTCAGCCTCTCAAACATGGTGGTGAGCTGAATGAGAATTTAAACAACTTGTTAAAGGTATAAGCTGCTGTGACGCCATCTCTGTGCAGACTCAAAGCCACGTGTTCCCCTCTCCCACATCATGCATCTGCTTTAAAAATTGGTACTACCCATCACAATAAACACCATGTAACAATAAAAGCCAGAATCTTTTCTCATGTATGACTGTAGCTGTACTGAAAGGCCATTTTTAAGGACTAGAACTACATTTTCACTCTAACAAATAAATTCGTTTTCTGAGAATTAGTCTCCAAATACCTCTACAACTCTTAGAAGGTTTCTGCATTGAACCATATAGGTGTGGAATGTTCTATATAGAAAAACCTACCTTAAAAGAGCAAAGCAAGGACACAAAAATTATTATAGCTCAGATAAAACTGCCGAACCTCTCCCTGTTTTAGTAACCATGGAGAATGAGAGGATTAAGAGATACAGGCGCAAATCAGTCCTGAGATTCTCCAGGTGTCTCACATTCCCCTGTCTTTCATTTTACTTACTTGCAGACAGGGAAATTGAAATTAAATGCACATCTGTAAGTACAGTATGTTATACCTATCAACTAACCTCTCGCATTCACATAGCTGTCATTCATACATGCACATTCTGCAAAACAAAAGCCACATCTAACCTCGGTTAGTATTGGGAACTAAATCCTCATTATGTTAAATAATTATTCAGAAAGTCAAAGTGGAATCAGAGATCAAATAGACTTTATAGGAAGGCCTGCTTAGGAGAATTAATCTCATGTGAAAGGCTTCTTTTAGTACTGAAATACACTAATAAATCGAAATGATGTAAAAAAAAAAAAAACCCCACAGTTTTAAACCTGTTCTACTTTTTACTCCTAATGAGTACTCCACTCCATATTTATCTTTTAAATGGGTTTATGATTTAAATATGCCTTTTTATTAAATGTCATTTGACAAGAAAAATACAAAGCTAACCAAATTTACAGAAAGACCAAGCAGAAAAACTATCAAAGTGACTTGTCTCTTACTGTTCTTGGACTAAGCCTACATATAGGCATACACCGTATGCATCTTACACTGGTATGAAAATGTACTTTAATTTGAACACTGACATGCAAACATGCTTACTTTGAAGAACACTGTACTTTCATCATATTTTTAGAAAATGTAATGCATTACAAAAAGAATAGACAAGTTTAGCAAGACTTGGCTAATCCACAATGAACTTGAATAACCTGTCAAAACGAACAATAAAGAGATAATCTAAATGCACGAAACATAATTATTCCTTGCTCAACACACTTTAATTAATATGCCTTATCATTTGTATTTTTTTAGTATCTCGAAGTAACACTTAAGCTCAATGGGTGGGAGGGGTCCTGCTATTTTTCACAGTAATTGACATGCAAGTATACTCTAAGTAATCACATCATTAACTATGTATTTTTATATTTGGGTCATACAGAAATCATCTTCTTTGGCTTAATATGTTGTCTAAAATCAGTCTTACCGAACTGTAAGACCAACTAACTCAATTCCTACACATAAATACACATACATGCATATAGATATACACACACACACATATTCTCAAGTTCAGATGCATATAGACACTTCACTGTTCAAATCAAACATCAGTCATGACTTTTTGGTGTAACATTAATTTCTGTTATCAATAAAGACTTAATCACAACCAACACAGGTCTATATTGTCCAATTTGTACATAGCATACAATAGTTATAAACTCAGGACTCAACTAATCAGCACTTACCTTATCAAGCTCATTTGAAAGTTTTTTGTTTTCTTCTGTTAGTAGAATCTTTTCTCGTTCATACTTCTGTTTGAACTCTGTTTCAAATTCCTCTCTTTCACTTTGGCTAAGAAATAAAATGAAGTAGAATTAGAAAGTTTCCTATTCTAAACCTCATCACACTCTTCACTTATAATACATAAAAATCAACGCACACACTAGCTGAAAGTACTGTATTGGTAAAACCATAGCCTATTAAAACTAAGCAAGTAATGTATTATACTACCATCTTAGGACTATAAGACAGCCTGTTGAATTTTTTCATTAGACAATGATTCTTCCTTCAGTATGGAATTAATAGAGCTCCACTGAACTAACATTTTATCAATCCACTTATACGTATTTTATTCTTTAGGCGAATCCTTCAAATATTGAGCAGCTGTAATTCTGTAGACTGAAGCGTGTGTCAATATTCTAAGACACTCAGGGTAAACTCTCAGCTCACAGAAACAGTATTTTAACTCAGACATTTCTGTAATTCCAAGTTTCACACAGAATGACAGGCAAAAGTGACCACATATGAAACCAGAACATACAGAAGCTAAATTAGAGGACTTGGGGCTGGGTCTCTGATGAGAAAATCTTATATGGGCTAGTCTTTGGACAATTTAGAACAGCCAGAGAACAAACTGTTAATTCAGGTACCATATACTTTTAGCAAAAAGTGGATGGAAAACCTATATATTCCTAGTATCACCAGATTCTAGACCAGGTTTGGACCACTGTTTCTGAGAAAGAGTTTCAAAGTACCTGTTTCACCCAAACCTTCCTCTCTCCTGTGGATGTCATTCAGTAGAGGAGAACCCCTGGTTGATTCTGCTTAACATCAACTTTTATCATGCAAAATGAATATAAGAATCCTAAAATAAATGAAGCTGCAGATCCTCTGTTTGCCAAAAACCACTGTAATTTTCTTAAAGTTGTGTACCATAATGTTTTAGATGTATAACTCCCAGCTCACATCTGCTCTTTGGAGACTCACTACATTTGCATCTTGTATTCACTGTTTCACCAATTATTCAGGTAACTGTTACAAAGTTCATCAGTAGGTTGATGGAACTATTAAATATCATTCAGTAAATACCACTGTCCAAGCCTTAAAAGGTTTGAAAAAGTGTTCACTATAAAAGATTAACTTTGTAAAAATAAAATCCAGGTGAAACCTTGTCTTGAGCATTACAATTTTTTTTTCTGGATACTGATCAGAATTTTACATTATGCAACAGGGAAATTACATCCTTGTCTCTTTTTCTGAGATGCAGAACTACAATAACTGCCAAATTAAGATAACACCCTTAAAAGATGAGAAGTGTCAGTGGTTACAGTGAACCCAGTTAAGAGTAATGCTGGTTTGAATTTCCTATTCGTAATTTGAAATTCATTTAGTGCTTCAACCACTCTTTGAAATCTAGTACAGCATGTCAGACTCATGGTGAAATTCTATGTTGCTAGGCATCCTTTGAAACATAACACTACATCCTAGTAAAGTAACATACTATCATTACTGTTTAAACGCCAAGTTTGAAATTCACCACCACTCCTTTTCTGTATCAACAGATTCCATGCATATGATGAGCAGTCTAGGGAAAAGACAGGAGGAGATGAAAGCACTGGCTGTCAGGGGAATTAATAACAGGTCCTGCTTCTGTTTGCAAGGCATAGATTCAAAGCTAATTTCTCAGACGTTAGACCAAACTAATTTTTAATTAATTTATTTCTTTTATTTTGGTTTTATGGTTTCGTTCAGGGTTTTTTATTCTGTATTTGTCTAAAACTTATTCTTTTAAGGCTTTAAGGTTCAAAGCACCCATAAACGGTGGTGGAATAAGGAAGTTTTGGATTGGTAAGAGAACCCAACATATTTGCAGTTTTCTGTATTTTATGTTCATAATTCAACTGGTGATTGTCACTACCCAGTAAGTCAGATTGATACAGTATAATACAGAAACAAAAATAAATTTTAAACAGAGGAAAATGTGGGTATAATCTATCATACCCAAATATCAATTCAGCAAACTACTGAACGGTGACAGATTCCATAAGCATACCTTGGACAGCCAGGAAGATCAAAATAATGCATTTGCTTTGAAGCCTGGCATCCTCCTCTCCCATCAAGCCTTTTCTCTCATCTAAAATTTAGCTATGTATCTGCTCTTCAAGTTTGAGAAATCATACATGATTCAGCTTTCTTTTTATCAGTAAAATAACTGTAGCAAACCACATGCAAGCAATGTGAAATACAGTTTTATGGTATCACTTTGTCACTCTAGCTCTTTATTGCAGCTGTACAAAGTGGAGAAATATTTTTATCTTACTGCTTTGAAACCAAGAAAAGTAGACCTGAAACAAACACCAGCCCCCAGGCTTCTTTATATCATACAATTTAAAACCAGCAAACGCTGTTTTATAAAGCTCTCTGCTTTATAAATCTATCATTAAATGACAGGCTTAAAAGAAACTTCTACAAACATGATTTATTTTACACAGTTTCTTGCACCTTCTTCTGAAGTATTTAATTATGACAATTCTAAGAAATAGAATATCATGCTACACAGATCACTGGCCTGATACTGTGTTCCTACGTTCCCAATTTTAAGTGTGAAGTTTATGAGACTTTAGCAAAGGGCAATCATTTTGTAGAGAAAGGTAGTTTCTCTCCCTTGAAGACTTACACTGTTGAAATAGCAGAAGTAAGAAAGCTTAAATTTGAAGGAAACAAAAAAGAAATATCTATTTTAAAAAATGAAACAGAAACACCAACGTGCAAGTTACACAAAAAAGTACACACAGATTTTGACCAAGCTCTTATTGACCCTTGCTTAGAATAACCTACGTAATTTACTCTATACTATCGCCCTTATGAAGTAATGCAACTGCGGCCTCTTACCAAAGCCTTTTTTTTTTTTTTTTTAATATGCACTAAAGATTACTTTTAGACTACTAGAATTTTTTTTTGCCAAACTGTATACGCACACTTCAACCCCAGGCCCGCTCCAAGCCTATTGTTGAAATAATTCCACTTATTTCAGCATAAAGCATCCAGGTGCTTCCTTTTCAATGCTTATCTTGAACACCTCTGTACTGGAAGACTCACAAACAGCTTTGCATGCCTGATTACAAAAGCTAAAACCAATATGTGTAAGCAGAAACAAAAAAAAAAAATCACATTCTCTTAAGAAAAACTACCAAATATAGATAATCGAGCAGCAACAGCAATTCTTCCATTCCTAATATTTAAGCTTCCCTTCTAAATCCCTGTACTACTGCAGAAGTCAATCCGTAGCACGCCTTGAACAGTGGACTTCTGCATTTCTGTGGAGTCCTAATACTTGCATGAGATTCTGCACATATGTTTAACAAAACCCGGTTAAGATCAGGTCTTCATTAAACACTCATGTGCTTGGACACCTGACTTCGTATGATGCTGAAGCCCTTTCCATTAAGAGCCAAATGTTGGGTACTGGTTATGTGACACATTTCTGTTCATACTTTAAAATGTTCTCTTCCACAAACACCTCAAATACATACAGGAACACATGGTTATGTCAGCACTCATTTTAGATTTGCATCCAGTTCTTTTTTTATTTCTAGAGATAAACTAGATTGAAAGAAGGTTTATGAACTAGCTAGCATGAAGCAGATCAGCATGGTTAGGCCATTTGTTATTTCACTAGATGGGACATCTACTTAGAACTTTTGCAGCTGTACAACATTAGAATGGTTCTGATAAATCTCCAAGGAGTTTGTGGTCTGGTCAGTGTTTGGAGGTATGATCTTTAGCAACAGTTTTGCTTGCAGAAAGAGGTATTTATGATTCTTTATTGAATATTTCTCCTTCTGAGACACTACTGGACTGACATGGCATTAAAGGAGTATCATACCATCACCTTTATATATTAGAAGACAGCATAGCCTTTTGTGCATTTATAACTGATAGGTCAGCAAGGCCGTTAAGTTGTGGTACAATGAAAACATGCTGCTGATGCAAGTTTTACTTCTCAACCTAGAACAAAGCAGCAAACTACTATGTTAATATGTCCGGCCTATGAATAGCTGCATTCTAGGAAGACACAGATCATCCACTGCATTCTAGGCTGTATGATCTACCTCCCCTGCTGGAAACAATTTACCAGAGAAGCAGTATTTTCACCTCTATTTGCATAAGCTTTTTTGAAAAAGTCTGTATTTTATTTACTACTTATATTTAAGGACTTGCTACAGTTTGGCTAAGCTTTCAGCAGGAACTTCTCCATGGCTTTTCTAATACGCCATCTTGCTACAGCAGCAAAAAGAAGCATCTATGTTAGTTTCTCTAAAGCATTCTGAATTTTTTATGAATGAAAATGAACACATTCAGTTTATGACTATTTCCATTACTACACTACCCAACAGAAAAACTTGTTTTTTATTGATGAATGCCTCAAGGAACATTCTCAAGGCCAGTTACAAACTCCACCATGTGGGAGAGAAAAAAGCAGGTCTCTGACAAATTACCATGTCAGAAGAGATAAAGCAGCTTATGCCTACAGTAGTCTGATGACTGATGTTAACACTGGATGGAACCCAGCATGGATTAGCCTTAGTCTGCATTAAGTGATTGTTCCTGTGCTGGCAGAAATGTAAGCAATAGTTGATCTCTAACACATTAGTTTTGCATCAAAAGATGAAAATACCAAATAGAAAAAAAAAGTTAAAAAACTATTTTAAACTGCAACATAAGCTTCAGGGGTTGACTTACGCCGAGCTGCAAGTCTGCAACTCAAGTTACATACCTTGGAATGGTCAGCCAGTGCAAGAATTTTGGTGCAAAATTAACTGTTTTAATACAGGGATGTGGACTTTTTTTGTTCTGTTTTATTTTTAAAGGTGACTGTTTTCAACCCTGGCATTACCTCAGCCAAAATGCACTACAATGTCTGCAGTACAATTAAGGAAGCAGTAGTGTGTTTGGAAACATACTAGGAGTCTTCAAAACATATTTTGAGCTTAAGGGCAAGTTCCATACAATACTCACTTTTCTCTCCTGGTTTTCTCTAACTTGTCTTTCAAAATCATAATCTCCTTCTTGAGGGCAAGCTGTTGGCTCTCTGCATCCCGCAGTTCTTTCTTCAGACTTTTTATTTCATTAGCATGCATTATTTCACGTTTAGATAGTTCCTCTTCATAGAAAACACTTTTCTTTTCCAGGTCTGCCTTTAATTTAGTGATCTCTTGCTGGTGTTCTATACTGCTTACCCCAGGTGAGCGACCAACCTGTTTTTGCTAAAATAAACAGCCCTAAGTTAGCACTCAAGAATGCTGAGAATGGTGCTTAATAACAAGTCAATATTCATAAATATGTTTAGAAAATAGCCCACTACAGACTTGAGTTAAACACATCTATCAATTTTTTTGAAAATCTGTTAGAGCATAAATCTGAACTGTACTCTATCATTTTGTGATTTAAATACAGTAATAGTTTTCAAGCCATTCAAAATTTGATCATCACTTTACACATCTCTGGCCACATTCTGACTCCCCTTACATGCAGTCAGAAAGTGACCACAGAATTAGAAGATTTTTATGCTCTTACTCACACAGCTGACAACAGTTAAGTTCAAGTGACTTACAGGAACGCAGAATAAAGACTATGATATGCAGTCAGTATATTTTAAAGCACAAAGAACTTGTGGAAAAGCTATACTAAGACAAGCAGAGGCTTAACTGAAGGCTAAAATCTCGCTACAGGAACACTGTATGGATTGCATGGGTCAGGAAGGAAACCTGACCTATTTTACTTAAACTGACCATTTACATCATAGTGGATTAATAGGAAAAACAAGCTTTAAACAATAAGAGTAATTACTTCACTTTTCGCAGCTGCATAGCTCTCTTAGTGAGGTCTTCTGGCATTTCAATAGGCTTTACACATTGCTTCAGGATAGATACACATTTGCACCAAATGCTGCACTCACTAAACTCAATGTCCTGCCATAACATAGAGGAGGAGCAAGATCAGGTTCAAAATGAGATAGTGGCATGACATGCACTGAAATCCAAGTATGGAAATATTTTTTAATGTAAACATATGTATAACTTGGTTTGGAATTTTTTCTGTTTTTTAAAATATGTAATTAAAGGTAGTCTAAGGAAAGGAAATTACTTAATAAAAACACAGTGTTTTGAGAAAGTGCAGGTAACTGGACAACCTACTTCCTTACGGTGACTGCCTCACACCTTTAGGAGGATCGAAGATATTTTGTTAATTATTCCTCCATTCTTGCCATGAGATATTAAAATCCTCTCAGTTACCCTTAACTAAACATGGCTTTGGGTAATTGTCTTTTGCTGATGTATGAACAGACTTTATGAGCTAAAAGTCATTGTAGAACATTCAGATGAGCTGAATTTCTACCATGACTGATTCTGTGAGAAAGCTGGGCCTTGCAGTTAGTGTCAGCAGAACACTGCAAAACCCTCTAAATGTACGAGCCAGATATGTGCTGCTACCGCGTTGTTTTCTCTAACTCATCAAAATGACCATCTGTTTTCATCTAAAGGTAAAATCCTGCCCTTAGGATGCAGAATGGTAAACCGGAGAAAGATGCCATCCTAACAGGAGATGGTTTGAAGAAAGAAAGATTTAAAAAAAAAGAAAGCAGTATAGGAATTTTCTTTCATGCACAGGCAGTTAACTATTGAACTTGTTTTTTACCACTCAACATGCTGAATTGCCTACACATATATGGCAACGGAGCACATAAAAAGTTGAGGCTTTGCAACATCATCTATCGGGTACATAAAATGTTTTAGTGGTATTTCACATTTTTTTTCCACAATGAAAAGATACTATTAAGACCATGAGACAGATGGTGCAGTGGAAGAGAAAGCTGGATGGTACTGTACAGTGGCTTACAGATCTAGAGTAACATCGTAAATAGGGAATATCTTTTGAATTGATGTAAGCACAAATTCCCAATAGGTGTTTTCATACATGCCTGTTTCAAGCAGACAAATGGTGCAACTGAGACATAATGCATCTCCTGGCACGTTTATAGTTAGATGCTTTTTAATGTACCCCAGGATGCGGTTTGCCAGGGCACACTGCTGACTCACATTGAGCCTGATTTTTTTTGAAAATCTGAATGCATGACATCCATTGGATCTCCTTTATCCACACACTTACTGACAACTTCGCAGAACCCCAGCAGGTCAGTGTTGCAGGACTTGGCTGTACAGAAGGCATGCTGCCTTCTTCTCAATAGGCTCTGCTTCATCCATGAAGCACTCAGTGACCTTATTCTTTACTACAGCCTGTACCCCTTTCCTAAGGAAGTTGCACCCACTCCTCTGCAGTTCCCAGGATCTTCTGGATGAGACTTACAGTGGCATAGTGGGCTGTCTGTAATAAGAAGGTGCACATCTTGGCCAGCAGTTCTCTTACTTCTCACCCAAGTTCATTCAGAACCCCCTTGGCGAGGCCACCAGTCCAGGTGACTTCACATCTGACTCACCTGCCAGCTCTAATGCTTCCTGCACATCATCCTCAGACTGATCCAGCTCATCTGACCAACCTGCTGCAAAGAACGTGCTCTGTGTGGCTATCTCCCCTGCTTCAGCAGTAGTCTGACATACAAAAAACTCATTGAGCATTTCTGCCACAGCCCTATCGGCTCAGAGATTAACTTTTTCATACCTGCCAACAAGCAGCCCCATGAGTTTCCTAAGGTGGCTTTCTGCTTTTGATTTAAAGAACTTCCCACAATCACTGTAAGCATCCTTTGCAAAGTGCTCTCTAAATTCTCTTTATTTAGCCTTCAACAGCCTGTTTACACTTAACCTGCCATCTGTTATGGGCTTTTCTGATCATTTGGAGAAACTTTCCTTTCTTCTTTAAATATTGACCTTTTCTCTATGATAGCCCCCTGAACTTAACTAAGGAGCCATGCAAAGCTTTTACTGAATGGATAATGCAATATCACAACAACTGCACTTGATCCAAGGTGTGCTTACTGTACTGTGAAATGTTACTAAGAAAGCTACAAGTCCCCTTTCCTCTTCTGATAAACTTGCCCCATTGTTATAAATCAGCGTATCATTTATTCTCAACAGATCTCCAATAAATTCCTCTCGCCTCTTAAACTGTGATACAAACTCTTTGCTGACGGTGAAGATTCATGAAAGCAGAAATACATCTTAATTTTCAGATAACAATCTGAATTCACAGCAGTAGAAGTTTTATAAATCAAACTTCATACTGAATGGATTTCCTTATTTTCATTTAACAAAGGCAGGCAAAATAAAAGAACGTTTGCAAAAAAACCCCCAAATTTTCTGTGCAGTGACTTAATGTTGACAAATATCCCACAGAATTCTAATAAAAAACCCCCTGTTATTCATGTAAATTAAGACCAGAATAGGCCTAATCTGACATTTTGCACAAAAAGTTTAGAATTATCGTACTGGACGAAACATTGGGAACAGGATTTTGCAGTAAATGAACAGCAATCCTCATGTGGAAATGAAAAAATTTCTCATTCAGTTTTTGAGAAAGTGTAATTTCTTCAGAGCACCGTATAAAACGCTAATCACTGAATAAAATAACAGTTAATATTCTTGGCTTACTTAAATTTCTGCTCCTAAAAACACTTACATGGGTGAGCAATCTCATCAATATAAACAAAGTCTTCATGCTCAATGCTGCTCTTGTGCAAAAATGTCTCAACTTCTGGCTGAGAGGCACAATACACTAAAACTTTTCCTTTACAGTTACATCAGTTGACATCTATTGTGGAGGAAATAATCTTTGTTTTGACTTATACACTGAGGAACAAACACAGTACACAAAACAGCTATACAGAAACCTGCAAATGCTGCAGGTTAATCTTCAAATACTCAACCATCCTGCGCTAAAAAAACCTGCTTTTAACAGGTAAAGTTAAACAAAATAATAATGGAAGCAATTTGGTAAGAACTCATCAACTATTAAAGAAATACGTCAGTGAGCAGTGAACAAACTGGCCTGAAAAGGGCCTTAAGCAAATGTTCATTTTACTGGACAATAATGCGATGCATGCTTGCATTAATATTCAGCATCAACTGAAGTGACAAACCAACAATACCCTTTTGTCCTACATCTGAAAGCAATCAAACAGATCCAAGTCCTAGTTGACTAGTAAGTTTGCAGGTGTTAATATCAAAACAGACTAACCTTTAGCCCTTCTACTTCGCTTTCCAACTGTTTAGAGTACTGTTCACTCCTCTCTCGCAATTTCCTGTCTTTGGATGCCTCAGCAGCTGCGGCTTCAGCTTGGACTTCCAGCTACAAAAGTACATACGCTTTTAATAGGTAGGATTCTTATACTTTTTTTCAAAATTTACTGATGCTTTTCAATGTAAGAGATAAATCTTCAGCACTAAACTGGACACTTCAAATTCTTAGAAATCAAAATCGGTACTGTTCGAAACAACAATCAAGAGTTAACGATTTACAGATAATAAATTACTTAGAAAACCTTACATAAAGCTATTAGATTCTAAACAGTCTTCTCACCACTTACTTCTTTTTTAAGTCTCTCTGTTCTGCGTAACTCTTGCCTTAAACTTTCTACTTTTTGCATCACCACTTCCATTTCTTCCTCCTTATCTCGGAGCTGGCGGGCAAGCTTTTGTTTTTGAGAGTGCAAGTCTGTCAGCCGCTCGTTCATCTCTGAGAACTCCTGCATTGCCAATTTCCGCTGGCTGTGTGCATCTTTCAGCTCTTTGGCTTGGGATTTTAATCTGTCACTAGACTCTGCCAGTTCCTACAGTTTAAAAAAAGAATTAAGTAATAAACCTAGAAAGCTGCAAGGCCAATTCTGTCTTTGGATGCGCATCTAACACCTTCTCCAGGGTGAACAGAAACTACATATTCATTTCTTTTCATGAATGCTTCTATGATACAGATTACGTGCCTCTACAAATAAGGAAAGAGGCCAGGTTTTACGCTACTAAAGTTAGTAAAACTGCATAAACATAAACTAAGCAGGAATTTACGTGGTTATTATAGGTTAAACACAAAGGCTTTCAAGCACTTTCATTAAAATATAAAAATACCTTGCTTTCTTAAATAAAAAATGTCATCAGCATAGTTTTTCAAGAACTACTTAAATGAATAAAAAGAACAGCACTTATCTCAACTGCTAAATGATTAAAAAAAATTTTTTGCATTAACTGAATGGAAAACTCTGCTCTATGAAAATTCCTACTTTAGAAGTTTCTGAAAACTGACCTGCAATGGTTAGTATGATTTCCACACACTGTACCATAACATCAAATATTACAGAAAGTTTCAGGCAACACAACACTGTAGTAATTAACAGCAATATATGATAGTTATCCTTTTAAAAGAACCCACATGAAATAACACTGCTAGCGCTGCGATAACTCTACAGCACAATACCTTCACAAAGCTTGCTGTGTCCTAGATCTGTGCTATTACACTGCAAATGAGGGACCAAAACAGTTTAAATGGTTTAATGATGTTCAGCCAAACCAGAGTAGAAAAAAGAAGCAAGGAAAAGTAAGTCTGAGGATGAAAAGAAGAGCGGCAGGAAGAATTAATATTTGGCACTGTTGACATCTATACAAATTTAAAAGCATTTTCTAAGGTTGTTAAAAAGAGGTCCTAATCACTACAAGTTGTTTTAGAAGAGAGATGGTCTTTCTTGGACAAACTGGCAGCTTTCAAGGTTTTAAGTGCCTTAGGGGTTAAAAGAAACAGTATTAAATACAGCTGGAACATCAACATTGAGTGTGGACTCTAAAATACTGGGCCAATATAATCATGAGGAGAAACAGGCTAATGTATTTCACACCTGATTACAGGCTGATTTAACCATGAATACAAAAAAGCCATGAAAACAGTACATTATAAACAAGAAAACAAGGAATCGGGGAGACAGAGAAGAAGAAATAAACCCCAGTATTCGTTACCCGTAGTTATTTCAAATTACTTTTCAATCTTCATATTTGGGCAATTTTTCACATCTCTCTTCCGGAAACACTTCTGTGACACAGCCTTAATACCATATTCTTAACATTTTTTCCCTGCTACAGTCTCACCCATACTTCACCGTACTTCAGATTAAATTAGTTTTCTGGAATAGTTCTTCTCTACTGTCTTCTAACCACTATCATTACCACCTTAATCTCAAGCTATAAAGCCTTCTTTGCAGCCACCATGCAATTTAGATCATGGAGTTGTTCACTATCTGGAAGCAGTCACCTAGGACCACCCAGCAGTCATATATAAAACATGTTAAATAATGTCCTTGTCTTCAAAAAAGAGGCAGAAAGCAAAGTAGGTCACGTTACACATTTGTTGTCTGCTCATTAATTTTATACTTGAAAGTTATTTCAAGCAAAATGAACAAAAATAAAGTAGTCTTTAGGGTTTAGAAGAGTTGCTGATGAAATGCTTTTACCTTATTAAGATCTTCCCTCTCTTGCTTCAGTGTTCTGACCTGTTTCTCAAAAGCCTTTATTTGTCTGGAAGCATCATCCAACTCCCGCCTTGCAGTGCTGGCCTCCTCAAGTTGCTGTTCCAGCTGACCAGAATCTAGAAAAAGCAGCAGACTTCTAAATATGTTAAGGAAAAAAAAAATCATTATTCTAGAATAGCATAGTTTAGCTGCTTGAAGCCCGTTCCGTATTTGTTCTGGTTTCCATTTAATTGCAAATTAACGCAAATCTTATCTGGTTTAGAATAGGGAGTAGGTTGTTTCAACTGCCATTATTTGCTTTTAACAACAGAATAAAAGGTCACAGCTTGCAAAACAACATAGAAAGCAGTAACTTGTCTTTTCACATTATAATAATCATGCACTATACATAATTCTGTAATGTATGCTTTAACATCACGTATACATTTGACTTTTATGCACTGTGATGTAATATATAATGCATCTTTTATTACACTGTAATTATAAACAGTCCACCTCCTCCCCCCCAAAATTCCCCCAGAAAGAAACAGTAAAAGTAATGGGTCACTCAAGAGCTGGCAAACATTCTCCTGTTGATACACTTAAAATTAAATTCAGATGATTTTACTTATTTCTAGTGTGAAAACCACTTGTGTTTATGTGATCTGCTTTATTACTACTATAAATACAGGAAAACTATTACAGTCAGTTTCTTACCAACTGTCAAATACACAATGACAGTACATTTCTATGCCACAGCTAAATAATGTCATATAAATATGCTCAAATGCTACAACATGGAAAGTTGAAATCCATAAACTATGACAACTGAAAAAGTCTAGGTAAGTGGGTGTTTTTTTTCCCTCCTAGTCCTTCACTTAAAAACAAGAATTTAAAGCAAGATATATATGAAGGTAGGTTAATTCCAAGTTCTGTGAAACCAGTGGACATTTTGCCTTTGATTTCAGTTGTGGCAGGTCTTCAGACCATATGTATTTACCCACAGAACAGGAACCCATCTATACTCTTAATAAGAGCCTTTCACTACATTTTCATAAATGCAACCCTAAGAGACTGGGTCTTGGAGAAATCAAATATAAAAACACATACATTTCTAAGAGCTGTAATTTCTGAAACACAAGAATTTTATAGGCAAATGAATACCATTACCTTATACCCAGACAAATATTCACTATTCTTTTAATTCATTAACTCTTGTTTAAAAATTTAAAAGAATGCATTTAAGTAAGAGATGTAGCTCAAAGCCAGAAATTATTAACTGCCTCTCTTATGTAGTCTACTCTGAAGTCACCAGCAAAAAGAAAGTTTATATATGGCTCTGCTGAGCCAAGATAAATCTCTCTTCCGTGCATGAACTACTTTGTTCCACAGCTCTGTTTTCTTCTTCCATCGCTGCCCTTTACATATTTGGCAATATTAAAGATTCCTCAAAGTCTTCTCCTATGTAACTTAGTGAACGAAAATTGTAACTTTGACCTCAAAAATTGAAAGCATATGCTAGCTTGTCATTTCCTGGAAAACTAGATAGACAAGAAAAATGTATTTTTCTAAGGTCCCCTCGGTGAAACTCCTAAATTTGACGCAATTTCGTGTTCATTTTGTATTATCTTTTTAAGCAGGTGTTTACTCTTAAGGCTCCAGAAGAGGCAGTAAAACAGGTTAAAGAATATAACCAAAAGCTAGTTGTGACATATGTCTCATAAAAGGTAATATTCCATCTAATCACACTAGTTGTTGCTAACATTTTAGCTACTATATGCAAACACTATAGGATGTTACTACATTACATTTAATTAACCAAGAGATGAGCCCAAAGCATAAAGTTCAGCTCTGCACCTGAACCGAACCTTCTTAGTTAATCAGATCTAGGTTTGGAAATTTAGATATTTTAAAGGTCACCCAGAAAACGTGGAACTAGCTCCCCTAAACTTGGAAGCATTCAGATGTGATCATCATTTGGTTTGTGCCTGTATTCTGTCATTAATTTAGTTTTAAAATCTATCTCACAAAAAAAAAACCCATAAAATCAAGCAAAATACAACATCCTCTTTTCTCAATTTTACCAAATTAGCTTGTATTAGTTACAAATCAAGGCACAAATGAATGTCTTCTAACTAATGGCTGTATTGCCTGGACCAGACAAGGCATTCGAGTATACACTGGGGAAGTTGTGTGGTGACCAGGGATGGATTAGACAACTCTACATCTTCCTCACTTGATCACATTATTCAATTCCAACCCAAAAAACAAAAGCACATTCTATCTAGGAATAAAAATACAGATATATATGTGGCGTGAAGCAGAACATTCTTAATGGATACTTAAGGGAAAACCTTCTCAATATTAACTGCCTTCACCAGACAGACTTCCCTTAAATTTGAAAAGGGTATCAGTTGTGTTGGGGAATGTTCCACACCTTATTTATTTTTTTTCATTACCAAAGGAAGAGTAATACCTTTAGCAATGAACTAAAATCTAAGTTACAGCTCAATAGTCAAGAATAAAACATAATTTAAAGCTGATCTTGATGCTTTTCTATGAAGAGCTGGTCCCATTCAAAAGCTGTTCTTGTAGACGTTGCTTTTCAGTGGTCCCAAAGAGCCAAAACCAGAACTGAGGATTGCTGCAGAACAGAGGTTTCTGATTGTGTTGTCTTTTCCTCATTACAGCAGCAAGTGGAGGGACACTGGCTGGAGAGAAACTTCACAAAAATCTTTGTCCTGACATAGCGCCAACATGGCATCACTCAAATCAGAGTGATCCTTCCTGAGCTAGTTAAGCCATGCTTACATCCAAAAATAATGCTTATAGTACAATACAAACCTGCTGCATCATGCCAGAGCAGCTGTCCAACTGTATATCTATAACAGACTTTTTTCAGACTACACACAATTTTAACAGCATATAATCTACATGCTGCAGCTACAGCTCATACATAGCATGCTTCTGCCCCATAACGTAACAGCAGAGTCTAAACACACCAGCTAGAACGTCTGGAAGTTAAGTTCAAGTTATTCTTTCTGTGGGTGTTGCTGCTGGCATTCACTTTCAGGAACTCCATGAAGTCTTTTCACAAATATAAACCAGAAGAAATTTTTTTTAAACTGTTTCCTTCAACCTTTCTTGCTGTTTTTTTTTCCCTTGCCACAGGCAAGATATGAACATACAATAGAGATCCATCTACTGCTACTTGTGTCTGATTTTCCTCTCACATAAAATACAGACATTTTTCTATTTGGATTGACAAGAGGAATCAGATTTGTACTCCCCATTTCTATGGTTCGAGTCCTGATACCTTATAGTCTCTATCAATCTTGTTAATTTTCCTAAATAAAAACCACCTTGCTGTACTTCTTTTCTCTTCCTTTGAAGATGTCTCTGCTCTCCTGATCCTAGTTTGAAAAAACCATTATGGAGCAGGATAGCAGAAGTGCTATGCTATGAATCACTACCAGAGAAAATTCCCTTTAACTTAATTCAGAGCATCAAATCAAGAATAATGAATATTAGTATTAGCAGGCTAAAAAGCTACTAGCTAAACAGACAGAAAATTTGTTCACTAACAGCTACATTCAACATGGTGGTGAAATAAAAGCTCTCCCTCTGGAAGTTCTTAAAACATGAATTGCCTGAATCTAGAAGAGTAAGGCTGGAAAAAGATGGATTTGGATGTATCATACTTCTTTGAATCTTTCCCTAAATGTATCCAGCAGCCTCTAAAAAGACACAGGATACTGGGCTAAGTAGATCTTTGCTTTTTGACTAGTGTGGAAGCTCTAAAGACAGGCAGTATGACATTAATTAAAGTTCAGCTCTTTATCTGCATAGATTTCAAAAACTCTTTTCAAACTTGAAGTACTGAGATACTTGAAAGCCAAATTTTTAGTTATCATAAAATCTTAATGAACTCTCAGAAGCAAAGGAATTAAATAGAAAGGAAATAAATATTCAGTTTCATAAGAAACGATAACTCATTGATAGCAGAGCTGAGAGGTGGTTCTTCCCCCTCTTATCTCCCTTTCCTTGTCTGCTCCTATTGCCCACTTTGTGCTGATTTATCAGATCATAAGTTGATTAAATTCTCTGCATCTAGATAGTTCTTTGTTTGTTTAATTGAGGGAATTAAAGTCAAGAGAGAGTCCAGGGCATGCACAGAGAGAGGAGGGGCCACACTGTGAGCAGGACCCACTTCGGTGGCAGAGTTTTGTTTGGTCTGTTCTGCTGCTCATGGAACTGCAGCCTTATAGCCCATAGTGTCCTCTCATGGAAAACACACTTCACACTACTCCCAGCCACTTGGAAAACTCAGTATCACTGTAGTTTCAGGCACATAGCACACCTCCCAGATAACCCACACTGTTCGAAAAGTACTGTTCCAACAAAATACTCAGAAAACCACATCTCCAGTTTGAACTAGCTTTTACTTCACACCTAGTTACAATGCACTAAGCAACAGCACACCGTAAACCTCTGCAGTTTCAAAGAAAATATAATCAAAAAGGTGATCACATCTCACAAATTTGGCCCTTCCAAGGAAAATTTGACAGAAAATGAGATAATGAAAAATATCAATTGATGCTTAAACCATAATAAATTATCCTTCCACCAAATATTTTTAAGACTATCAAAACTGCTAGGCTAAAGTCTTTACCCCTCACGTTTACTCATGTAAGCAAGAAACAACACCTTCCTACCTTCCAGTTTACTACCTATCTACCTGCATACCAGAGTGCAGAGATGTACAAAGTAAGGAATACTAAGATATGCTACAGTGACTATGACTTCTGAACAGACTGCAGTGACTTTTGATACTGCCAAAACCAAGCAAACAAGTGCTTCATCCCCTCTTGCAGTACACATTGCAGGAGAAAAGAAAGAAGGAAACAAAAAAAGGGGAAAAAAAAAGAAAAAAGAAGAAAAAAAAGGTAGTCTTATGGAAATTGGTCACGGTTTCACAGATTCTCAGGTAGAGCCTGATTCATGTAAATTAGCAACACCACAATTTAGAACTAGTGGAACTTTACCACTAATAATAATATCAGAAGTCATTGAAATCTTCCTTCCCCCTTGCAACTGGAATTATTGAAGTACTGAATATTAACTTGAATTTGTAGAAAATGTTGAGGTACCAATGAAGAGTGAAGGGTAAAATGAAAAGTAAAAATAGACTGGAAGACTCTTTTAGAAAGCAAGGTAAACCTAGCATTACATTAGGAGAAAAAATCTTGTCAAAATACTGTTTCCTGTTACAGTTTTTACATTAATAACATACCTGTTACCTGTTTCTTCAACTTTTCAATTTCTTCTTTCAAACTTTTAATTTCTAAATCTTTGCTTGCTGTTATTGGGCCATCCACTGTTGAATACTGCAGAGCCTGGACTGTCTGGGTGGACTCTAGACAAAGATGGAAGAGAGAGGGACAAATTACACGCCTGACATCTGAGGAGGTCAAAAAGATATCACTGGTAAGTTAACAAGTGCCAAAAGACCCTCTGCTGAGGACTCCACAATCTACAACTACCAAGTGGCAATTTTTCAGTAACTGTCAGCTGGACGAACTAAGTTCTTAGAGGTTTTAAGAATAAAATCTTTATGCCATAGTAACAAAGAGTAACAGAAGTTTAATTTGTCAATGGAAATAATAAAAAGAATTCTTTTCTGCTAGAAAGCATTCCAGGAGGTATATTTATTTTTTTGCACAGTATAAACTGTACCTTACAAAGCTGCAAGCTAATCTAAGTCAAAAAAGTGATTGAATTATTTTTTTTTCTAATGATTATACCTTGCAGTTTTCTGCTAAGTTCAAGCTTTTCCTGTTCTAGACGTCTTATTCTCCTCTCATAAGCTTCTGTTGCTAAGCTGTCCTCCAAAGTTCTTTGAATGCTGGCATCAAGATCCATGGAGGGTGGTCCAGCTGTCAGTCTTAGACAGCTGCGGTCTGAAAGCACACTGGGGGAAAAAAATTAAACAGTATTGGATTTTACAACAGGCTGTGTTTAAAATAATTTAAAAATAATATATCAACCAATAAATAGTTGTTTAAATTGTTAATTAATATGTAATTTATTATACAGTCAAATAATACCTTGTTAGTATGTACTCATTAAAAATTGAATTCATTTTTACCTAGCATGACAGATCTCCTCAATACATTTTTTGTTACATGAAAGTGAATGAACTCCTGATTAAAAATTATCATTATGGACAGTCTACATGAGCCAGATAGAAAAAAGCAACAATCTAGGTAGTTAGTAAGATTACAGTAACAGTTTGTTTTAAAATAATCAATCAACTTTCCCAAATACTTTAACGACCACAATCACAACAAATGGTGTGAAATTATCACATGACAACTAGGGCATATACATATCAGAAATGCTGTGGCTGTCATTCTGTGGATACTCATGTACACATACTGTGACTTATGCAAATAACCCTTATGAAGTCTACAGGACATGTCACATAACCAGCATTAAGCACATGTTTGCAGAAACATAGGCCTGGTTTTTCAATGGTTGTAAACATTATTTATTTTCATAAATGATCAAGAGCATACATGGACTTCCTTGTTACTGTTTAATTTAGCAGTAGAGATGAACATGACAAATACCACATTAATACCAAATATCAATAAAGTAATTTTTAAACAATTTCCATCCAGACTTACAGGAAAGTCAAAGGACTAGAAATAAAACTGTTTTTAAAGTCTAGTAAGCTAAGTTCTTTCTGGGTCCACATATCTGGTCTTAACTTTGTCATATGCAGTTAACTTCATGCATTGTCTGAAAACCACCTTTCTCAACAAAACTCCTCTGAACGCAGGTGCTGACCTTTAAATCCATGTAAATTTTACCTGCAGAGAGCTCATTCTTTTGGACAGACAGCATTTTAGATTATGGCCTAGTAATTTCCTCAGCAAACCACACTCTTTGGTATCTTTTTGCAGTTGGTTTCAGACAGAAACTTAAGATATTATGCAACTATCCTATAGACATTGTTGGAACTCTTAACTTACCAGCTACTTGTATATGTGAAACCCACAAATGGTAAATGATGGCCAGAAAATGCAGTGTGTGATGGTGGAGGCATTGTTTCCTAGAAAAATAATAGGACAGTTGATTAAGTAATATACCACTTGACTCAAAAGAAAAAGATTTTTCGAGCTTAACCATATGTGAAGTGTTAGCGATAGTATTATATTAACTATATGCACAGCCATCCTTATCTACAGCCCAAATGAGAAATGGCATCACCTAAGTCTATTTATAATAGCATGCAATATAACAAAAACCAGCATGCTGGCACAAAAATGCTTTTCTAATTAAATAGGCTATCATTAGAGGAAAGCAGAATATTATGCCTATTAAAAGCCAATTTATTCCTTCTTTTTTCCAAGAAGCTATTAGCACAAAGAGTATCGCCTTTTATTCCCCCTTATACTCCTCTCTGCTATACAGTCAGCAGGGCTTCCTGCCTCTAAATTTACCAACCCCACTTCTGAGCAGGCTCACTCTATTTGGAGAAAACAACAGTCAGACATTTACTAGAAAGAAGTAACACAACAGGGTTTTCTAATCCCATTAGTGCTTTGACCATTTCTTCCTTCATTGCTCCTTTTTCCTGCCAGACAAAGCACTACAAACCAAGACAAATCTTTGAGGTTCCCCTCAGGCTAAAATAACCCTGTTGCTATACTATTCGAACCATTATTAAGTTCTAATATTCTTAAATATCCTGTTAGAAGTTTCCTGTTTAACCCCAAGATGCAAGGGTTTATGTTGCTATACTAGAAATAGCCTTAACAGTCATCGAAAGAAACTCCCTAAGAAGATTATCACACTGAAAGTGCTAAAAGGTTCTAAATTTTAAGAGAAGGTAACATAATGATTTCTTTTGAACAAAAAACCCACCAGTGACATGGCTAGATTATATAAGTACATCAAGTCCACCTTGGTGAGCATTTTGGAAACTAAGGACAAGACCAAATTACAAAGCCCTAACTTTCCACTAACTGATAATAAAAATATCAATTATTACACACTACGGTTAGGAAAAGTAAAATTCTTTACTTCTCTTTATACTTTATTTTCATATTTCATAGATTCAAGTTTCAAAACTGTCTTTACGAATAACTTTAAAGAAGACCAAATGCATAATTGTGTGATTTTAACAGCCCATATGACAGTTTTCAGTTACCACACAGGTAACTGAGTGTTTGTTCTAAAATATCATATCTATTGATAACAGTGTAAGATTCCGTAGAGAATTTGTTTCTTTGCTGATTCTTTGGCAGAGATCAAAAAACTTATTTCTTGCTACTTGTGTAAATTCAACTGTATTATCATACTGACAAAATTATAACTGAATCTATGTCTATCATGCCTATCAGTAAGGCTACTAAACCAAACAGTTAAAAACTAAAAACCTGCAGAACTTAGGCTGCCTAACACCACTGGTTTGTCCTTTGTGTTTATGTGTACTTCTAACATATTGTTTGAATTTCATTATTACGTATATAATTTTTTCATGGGACTACAGCCTCATTCCAAGTTCAGGCAGAACAATAACCATCATGGCTTTTTCAACACTGCCTTTTATCTTCAGCACTGGGCATTCCTCATTTGCTGTATGCCATTCAAACCTTGCAAAGAATTTAAAAGAAAAGAAAAAGTCTCATGGGCTTATCTGTGGTGCTGACTTCCGCAATAGTAATGCAAGTATGTGAACCTTCCTCACAAGATGTGTATGAAAGACAGCAGGAAAAACACCTCCAAAGTTACATAGAAGAATTTGGGGGGAAGCAATATTAAATACAATGCCCACTAGTTGACGCAAAAATGTAAAACACCCTCAGTCATGCAATGCCTCAGGCTAGGTTTTTTTCAGAGATGCTAGGTGCGAAAAGAAATGGTAAAAATATAACCTTAAATTAAACAAAACCAAAAAAAACTACCTTCACATGTTTCAAGTGAGGAAACTGAAAATGAAGCTCCAGAAACTAGTGTTCATCTTGAACAGTTCAATGGCATTGCTTTTCACCCCCAAAGTCTAAAGCAAATTAAGAACTGGACTCCATTTTCAAGTCTGAGTCCAACAACTCGTCACAGGAGCATTCTTTCTTCACCTGCAGCTCCCTGCTTCTTTACAACAGGGCAACATTCACACAACACAGGCACCTTTTGAGTGCCTCAGCTGGGAGATTAGGCCCTAAAATGGAAGACCCCCAGGGCCAACATTAGAAAGTATGAATAACCTCTAAAAGGTATTTCAGCTTCACAAACACAGCTTCACAAAGACTTGCTACACAGAGCATCCATTCCTGCTACCCCACCCTGATAGCTGTTCCTGGACAATATAATGTGCAAACAGATATCTGAAGACTGTGTAAAAAGTTTTAAGATAAAAATACTTTAGTTGTGAAGGGAGATGAGCAATACCAGATGCAAATAAGGAAAAACTGGGGGGGGACGGACGGACAACAGCGGGGAAGCAAGTTGTCCTAGGCAGCTATACTGATTCGCTTAATTTGGCTATATGAAAGGACTCTGAGACTTAAAGGTCCACACCACATATGTCTACCACTGGATTTCATCTAGTCAAAGTGTTTTGCATGTTTTACTGTGCAGTTGGAAGAAAAGGAATGCAAATAATGATCGTCTTGCCTGTATCAATTCAGGTTGCCTATCACTTATTTGCAGGTCCAGGAAGCTCAGTGGAACTGAGATGCACAGGCAGTTCAGAAAACAAAAGCTAAAATGGTGAAAATAATTCACCTTGCATGCAAACAGCAGGTTTCTGCATCTTTCACACACACACACACACACACACCCCCCGCAAAGTATTTCTAAGGAGACAACACAAGGCATTCCTCTGCTGCTAAAGACCTCTATCATTTGTCAAACTTCCTGTTCAAAAGCATAGAAACACTAAGGTTGTTAAAAATCAATAGTTGCAAAGCTTTTTAAGTAAAGGCAAAATCATTTCTTTATCACTAAGACTGTTCCTGAAAAAGTGGCTGTAACTTTTCTCCTAAATTTCCCCAAACTCAACTGAAGTCAGAAAATAAGCTGGAAGAATTTTAGTGGGAATGAACTGAATGGAATCTGACAGAGATATGCGCAATTAGAGTAGAGCACGACAATAAAATGCATTATGCAAACTTAGTAGAAGTCTAAACCATGCTCTGCTAGAAATACTGTGTCTTGCAGACTATCTACATGTAAATATATTATTTTTTGTAAGACACGGACACTAAGAACTTGCTACTGCAAGTAGCAGATATATGTATTTGCCCCACAGTTCTTCAAAGTAGCACTTATTTGTTATTTATGCAGGACATAGTGAACACACTGAAATAAACTGCCATTTACATGTATTTTGTTATAAAGTATACTACAAAAGCAGATTCGTCAAAACGTGAATTCTATACTTACAGAATTTTTTAAGCAATCATCATCCACATCGAAGTTTGATGTATCAGTGGGGCTGCTGACTTCTGGGATATAAGGTGCCTCACAGTTTCTAATGTTGTCCCAATCAATCCCAGCAAAAAATGGATGGTTTTTAAAGTCTTCTATGCCATTTTGTCCAAGTCGATGCTCCCTGCTACAAATGAGCCTTCGGATGAGGTCCTTTGCACTTTCAGAGACATCTGTCACTTGGGCAGGAAACTGAAACCTCTCCTTAAAGATTAAAATAAGAGAAAGTAGTTTATTACCAAGAAAAAGTTGGAAAAATCACCCTTTTTAGTGAAAATCATTATGTAGAAAAAGAAACGTGCAAACGTTCCAGCTCTTAAATACATGCAGTAAGGTTTCTAGGAAAAAGACTTCTCCAAAGGATAGAAACTATTGAAATTTTTTGGTTTCCTAGTTTTTCTTCTTTATTTAAATTTCTCTTACACTGTTGACTTCTACAGCTACCTCCATGTGGAAGAACATTTAAGAATCTTCTGCATAAGCCAACCAATGGATCCACCAGAAGAAAGTAACACAAAAGGAGTGATGTAATGTAGCCAAGATTTACTCCACAGAGTGAACTAACAGCCATGTTTCCAAATCCAGACTTAGTTTTGAACTGCTTTATCCTACAGCAAAGTCATCTGCAATTCATAACCATAAACCTAATATATGGAAACATATTTTTTGTTTTACATTTATGAACGTTAACATAATTAGTACATAAAACCTTGTTTTTAAGTAAGTCTTCAAGTTACCCTATTACTTATTAAAAATTAGCTTAGAGAGAGACAGAAAGAGAAAGTGCACTAACTTTGTGGTTCATTATTTTCCCATAGGTCTCCACCAAGGACTCAGCATAAAAGGGCGTTTCTCCATAAAGCATTTCATACATGCAAACGCCTAAGGACCACCAGTCACACTCGGGCCCATACTTCCCTTTTCCATCTTCCATGGCCTGCAAGATTTCTGGAGAGATGTAGTCAGGTGTTCCAACTGCCACTGAAGATTGAACCTGTAGAAGTTACATTTCCAGGACTAAAATCAACTTCCATCATTACGGACACTGTTTGTGGCACTGTGCATGTATATAAAAATTTAGCCTAATGTTCTGGTTGTAACAGTAACAACTAAACACAAACAAAGACTTCTAAATTCATTTAAAAATACTTAAGCATCCATAGCACTACATTAATAGGCATCGTGATAATATACTTTTGCTAAACTCTTACAAATATTTAATAACAGAGAAAGAACAAAACTGTCAATTCTTAGGCTTAGAACTGTTAAGTAATTATAGATTGGGTAATCACATATATTAACTCAAATACTTTGTAACACTCTGGGACATGATTAACATACTGGAATTACATTCTAGTCACACCTACTACATACTGTGCAAGTTTAAATATACTACAATTAGCACATCATCATATTTCAGTACCTCATCCTGCTTATACTAAAGCTTACATTTTCAATACAGATCAGAGCTCAGAGCTCAAAACTGAGAGATTCATAGTTCATCAACAAACACCTACTCACTACTGATAGTGCAGCTTCTCTTTATTTATTCAGGAGTTGACTATATGCATCTAAAAAGCTTTTAATACACAGTAAATCCAAGCAGTGTGCAGTCATACTTTGAACCAAGGTCAGTTACATACCAATACCATTACAATTCCATTTCATTCAACATTAGACACCTTTTCTCGTTATTAGCACACATTTTAGTAGCTAGCAAAGGACTGAAGAAAAGGTGTTTAGGAATATATCATTCTTTCTCATTTACCGTTCCATCTTCCATCAGTTTCAGACAAGAACCAAAATCTGCTAATCGAATATGTCCATTCATATCCATCAGGATGTTGTCTGGTTTAATATCCCTGCAATTAAAATACATTTCAGAATTAGTACATAACACACAGTCCAAGCATTAACTCTGCAACACTCTTATCATTCAAAACCAGCAACAGATCAGTAGACTGAACACAATCACTCATCATATGGTGAAATCCGCACCAGGGACATTTCATGAGAGGGGCTGTAGATCAGACCATATAATGCCTGCTAATTTTAGTAAGAATTGTGTGGTCAAATTCCTCTCATCTCTCACAGGTAAATGGGAGAATCCTACTTGCTTGAACTTTTGTACATAAAACTTTTAAATCATGTGAAGAATTTTAGTGAAGTACAAGTGAAAGATGCATGCTTATACTGGAGCTGGAAAACAATCTCTAAGTTTTAATATAGAACAAAGGTCAATGAAAACCTTCAATAATTAACACATTTTTAAATTTAGAGTCTTTCATCAACATTTTTCTCTCACTTACATCTCAGCTCACTACATATGTCTGTTGTACTTCTGCTGAAATGACCAACAAAGCCATTGTACACACTACTGCAGCTCTGCTTGGCCAAATTCTGCAGCTGTCTCATTCAGGTCATGATACACATGGAAAACTGTTTCTAAGCAGGCAACATAATAAATTCTTCTTATTTTGCAAATTTGACTTTGTCTCATGTTTTACAGACACCTAAGTATACTAAAATACAGATAAAGTGTATGCCCCTACTACGCAGCCGACTAGGACAAAAGCATCTATGCTCTTTAAGTTACCAGAGGGACATTTATTGTTCCACTTGCAAACTAGGTTCACATGTTGAAATTCCTTTTCATTAAAAGTTCAGTTACAGTTATTAGAAATATCCATTAAACTACATTTTTTAAACATATAGCATTATTACATTCTTATTCTATCCTTACCTATTACATTCAAAAGGTAAATCACAAGTGTATGGATAAAGTACTACGAATACATTCTCAGTGAACAGTCATTTATAAGACATAAGAACAAATCCCCTAAAACAAACAAAAACCAGGTGAAGCCCTGATTTTGCTTCATTCCCCTAACAACTTACAAATGAATGTCATCAACAGCTCTGCAGACAAATTTCAAAATATTCACAAGCTAAGATATTCACATTGCACATGAGAGCAAGGTTTTGTTGTTTGGGTGTTTTTTCTGGTTGTTGGTTTGTTTGGTTTTTTAGGGGTTTTTTTTGTTAACAAAAACTGAGTTCTAAACAACATTTACTGAGAATTTATAATAACGGCAAAAAAATTAGAACCATACCTTGAACAACATTATAGAAGCAATAGCATGAAGGTGTAGCACTGTTATACGCTCAGTGACAATTTATATGGTAACAGCATGCTGTTTCAAAAAGTACTTCCTGAATTTGTGTTACCCAAAGACAAGCAGGCAGTGGCCCATGCTAAAAACAAATTTTAGCCACCTTCCAAATACGCAGAAACATTTACAAAGTAAAAAGCAAACACTACCTAAGAAATCATACTTCTGCATCTTGCAACTGAGTGTACAGACAATTCTTTGCAAAGAAAATCATAAAAATTAACTGAATCCATTCTCTAAATAACATTTTTCTACTTGATTTTTGCTGACACTGAACATGCCAAAGAATTGAAACCTCCAGATTGAGACAGTTTTATTTATTTTACATTCACCCACCAAAAACATTCCTTAAACATGTTTCTAAATAAAAACAAACACATGCTATTGAGACCTCCGGAATTATAGCTTCAGTTTAAAACACTTTGCAAAAACATGCACCTAAAATCAAGTTCCTCTTAGAAGCTGGACCTAGTTCAAGCTAAACAAAAACATGAGTCACCCTTGAGGCTCCATTTATCCATGTTCCATCTTCTAATATATTCCCAAGAGAAATAATAATACTAATAATAATCATCATCATCTTCATCATCATCACACCAACCTCCCCCATTCAATCTCACAAAACAGCAGAAAATATGAAAAATCTCACTCTGTTGGCAACACTGCAAAAACAAACCTGCAAGCAACACTGAAAGCACTCAGAGGAACAAGTATTTCTTGCAAAGCAAAGTTTGTAAGGCTCAGTAATAACTTCATAAGAACAATTTTTATAGTTAAGAAAAAAGAGAGACCAACTTAATGCATACAAATTCTTTTCAGCTCTTGTAACAGAAGGTATGGGTTATGAACAACTGTTCTGAATTCAGCTGAACTACGTTAATAAAAGACAGTTTGAAAGACAAGAATTGCTGGCACCTGCAGAGCAGAGTAGGCTATAAGCAAAGGCAAAGTTAAGAAAATTATGAGCCCCAGAGGGGAACAAGGAAGGGGAGTAATTATTGCCAGTGGAACTGAAGAGTTCAAAGGTGGCAATTATGGGGAAAAACAGTATGTCATAAACCCTGCGTGTCTACTGAGCCTGCAGTTGTTAGATTTCATTAGAATTATGAGTTTTGTTCCAGGTTTTTGTTTTGAACGACATTTGGTCACTCTCCTTTAGTGATCAGAACTGATTCTTCTCCGGTGCTAAACAGAGCGTGGTCTTCCCTCTTCACACCCACTTCACCTTTCCTGGCTTATCCTAGTTTCTTCACTGTATATAAACTGGTTCCCTCTTCCCATGCTTCCATTTCGGCCACAGCTTTATTCCTGTCTCCTAGATTCACCTCAAAAGTTGAGATGTCCAATGCTCCACGGCCTATCAAACCCAAATCTCCTCCCCTTTTATTTCCTTCTTTCCCTCTCAGCTTCTTCACTCCTAAGTCTTAGTCTCCTGCATGTACACATTTAACTATTCTTTTTTTCCCTCCCATCTCAGATCTCAGCAGTCACTGTTTCCCCACAGTCACTTCCCAGATTCCTTTCCCATTCCCACTGGCTTCCGATTCCTCTAATCCTTATTACCCTCTTTCCTCATGTCTAATTTTTGTTCTGTAGCCCAGGAATCTTCTTTGGCACTAAAAGGAAGAGCACTATTAGCCACAAAGAGTTGTCTCTAATGTCTATTTACCAGCATGCCCCAAAATTGCAGGGCAAGTGCCTTCATTCTTACAGCTCTGAAACAGTGCAAACCCACAGCAGAACAAGATGAAAAGCATTTAGGGACCAAACTCTGCTTGTGGTTGTTTGAAACTCATAACAACTGGCAGATTGAGGGGAAAATTATAACCTGAAAATATCTAGATGGGGGGCAGAAGAATGAAAATACATCCATGACTCAAGGAAGATTCTCTCCTGGATTTCAACGGTGTTTCCATATTGCAGAGCAGAAGAGTTTCCTGCAGGGCTTGTAAGAATTATTTTATTCATTTAAAATCTATATAGGAAAAGCAATGCATGTTTCTTCATATTGTTCCTGGAAAGAGATGACACTTACTGCTTCAGGAAGGAAAATTCTAGACCAGGTAGCTAAAATCTGGCAAAAGTAATGAGCAAATAATGAAAAGTTACACAGTTTAGTGACTAGACCACTGGGCTGAATCTCTGTAGATAAGAGTTACTAGGGGATTGTGGGCAAACCATTTCAACATCAATCAACGATAACACTAGTGCTCAGTCAAGCAACTAATATCATCTGGCTAGAAGGCTATGGAGCACTAATAACCCTGTAATTAGTTCACTACAATAAAAGAAAAAGGTCTGCTCACTTGAAATATGAAATAATAATTCAGTTTCAAGAAGCAGAAGCATTTGGAAGCCATTTTATGAACCAGACTTATAGCGGGAACAAGTATTGAATTGGGGGAATTGCTTAGACACCACTGTGCCCTCCGGAGACCCTGAGTTCTATCAAGTCCCAGACAGTTCAGCCCTACTCGAGAGCAGCTTCTGTGGAAAGCCCAATGTGCAATGGGCACAGGTTGCCAGAGCTAGACCTGGTACAAATCAAGCTAATACAAGTTCTTCAAATGTACTCCACAGTAAATTAAGGGTACACGGGTACTCAGCATACCTAAAGAAATACAAACCTTCCTTCTATCAACTTCTTTGTAGCTTTGCCATCTGAGGATGTGAACTGAGCAGACTGCTGTTCTGCTTTTTTGTGAGTGAGTGATATACCAGTACCAAAGGAGCTAGAAGTCTGGACCAAATAAACTTCTTTCAACCATCACTCCAACACAGAGTACAGAAGTGACTTCTATTTTTGAGCTGCATTGGCCTTGACTCCAGGAGAAAAATCAGCACTGTACAGCAGCTTGGCTAAAGTGATGCTCTTCGTATTTGTTTTGCAAACTTTCGTTACTTGCTTCTGTTCATCTGGAGAATGCTATAGGAATGAACAGTCTGTGTGATACTGGAAACTTCACTTGCACAGCAAACAAGTGTGGAGGCTTATGAAGAAATTTTGAAAAATCTTTAATGAATCATTTTTCATAATGCTTCTTGGTTTAATCTGGGGAGCTGTTCTTCAGGTTGGCATATTTACCCGGATGACTTCACTCACCTCTCTTTAAAACAGTTTACTTTCTTAAGCCTTAATTAAAACCCAAACATTTTACATACTAGCTGTGTTAATATAAACATTCTGAAATAGGACTACAGCAGATATCTGGATTATTGCCATTCATTTTGATTTCTCTGTTAATGAACCAGAGTAGAGTTTCATTTGTTCAGTAAGAATCAAGAAAAAGTATTCCCTCTGAGACATGATAAATCCATAGCACATTCCAACTGTAAAACAAACTAAAAAGATTTTTTTAACACATGTGAATGTTGGGGTTTTTTTTCTCATGGATTCATTTCTGATACTAAACAAAACTTTAGGAATCGTGAGGTCTTGTGTATTGAAATTCGGACTAGACAACCTCCTTAAGTTCCTTCCAATGTGAATTATCTGATGGTTTCAAAGCATACCTGTTCCTGAGGTTTATCTATGTCATTGTCTGAATCATTAAATCAATGTTATTCAGTTATTTGCAAGAGCACATGGAGTTCCTCAGGTCTACAGCACAGGAAGCAGCAGATTCCAGAAGAATCAAATTAATTTTGTTTCATGGGCAGCCTCATGGAGGCAAGGGACCAAATAAACAGAAGGGAAGATGCATTAAATGTCATTCTATTTTTGATGTAAGAACTGTAATAGAAAGATTAAGCAGCAGTCATGTCAGACACTACCAAAGATTATGCCAATGGACCAACTCACAGGCCCTCATCTTTAAGTTTATGTGATAAAAACCCTACCGGCATTAAAGAGTTTGTGACCAGTAGGGATCCCTCTTCTTGGTAACTGTACAGTTATGACGCAGAATGTGCTTGCTTTGGCTATTCATTTGTATTGTATTTATTCTTTTTTCAAAACAAAAATGATCAGGCAGAAATGGAGGAAAAGGTGAGTCCTCTGTAACTAAGATCAACAAAAGGTGGCCAGATGGTGCAAGGGGGCACTCTCAGTATGTCCAGTATGTCCTCATTGGAATAAACATTTCAGATGCTAAGGGACTGTCCCTACGTACACAGCTGAGCTCTTAAAAAAGCAGCAGAACTGAAATGACAATAAAATTTTTGTGGTTCTAAATTCAACAACTGCAATATGAGCTGAGCCTGAAAAAAGAAATGGACCTGTCTGAAATCAAAGGACTGATGTGATAGCTAAGCTACCACTTTATTTTAGCCTACTGGATAAGAAAGGGATAATTTGGAGAACACATTTTTATTTCTAATGTTAACATTAAAAAAGCATGGAAATTAATTAATTTTCCTAAACAGGTCACATGCCCCAAGACATGCTGTCCTTGAATCATAAAGAACAAAGTGAATAGCTTATATTAAACTATTTTTCGGCAATATCTTCACATGAAGAGTGTTTATTTAATGCTACCAATGCAAATTAAAATAACAGCAGATGAGAAAAATAAATTAGTTTCAGGTGTAACTGCTGGCACAGAGAAACTGATCCAGACAACTTATTACTAATTGAGGATTTCACAGCACATTATTTTCTCATTATAGATGCAAGAGGATTCCCCAAAAGTATAAATAAAAAGGTTAAAAACAGACATCAATAATTATAATTATCCACTCTTACGACAAGAAATGTTATCCTTTGCCAGGTTACCTACTCCAAAAAAATATAACCAAGATCTTACTGCCAGAATGCCTGGACTTTTTATTCAAAATTCCTTTGGAACACAGGATTGTCCTTAGTCAGGACAGAAGTTTGGCTAACTGTTTATTTCACTCCCTTCTGTTGTTTCAGGCAGACTTTTCTTCCACACTCCTCCTCACACAGAAATGCTACATCCATGCTAAAAAATGAAGACATTTGGTTTTGGCAGCACTCCAATGAAAGGAGAAAATTTGGTGCCTGTGCAGTTTTTATTAAGGTATTCAGTGATGCCATATTGACAGCCCGCTTTAGATATGCAGAGTGAAACAGCTGGTGAACTTCCATCAAGAATGCTAGTCAATTGATGCCTTTTTTCACAGTCAGACCTATGGACATTGATGTCCAGGAGCTTATTTCTATTTTCCATTACAGTGTACTGGGTTATATCAAAGTCAAAGTTGCCACATTCTGCCAACCACAGTTTATCTGAATTCTAGTGAGCAGAACTAGAAATACACTCCATCTGGCAGAAAGACCAATGTGCACTGAGCCAAATTAGATTTGGACAGTCAGCAGTTATTCTTTAGTAATCCCAAGAAGATAGGCTGCACAAGATAGCAGCATGAGAAAACTGGAATATGTTGTACCTCATTAACTGTGCCTCTTATCAAGACTCTACTGCGCCTTCTCCTAAACAGGCACTCCTCCACTTTTGGGTGGAATCCAAAAAGTGCATATTTCAATTGAATTCAAAATCATTTAAATAACTTTGATCACAACCTTATTATTTACATAGCACCCAAACAGTTGCATCATGTTTGTATATTAAACAAAACCTGCTTCATATAAAGCTGACAAACTAAAGATTGCAACTGAAAAAGAGTAGCCTTGCATATAGTACTGAAGTCAATAGGAACAGTCAAAGACTAAAAACACTTTAGAATTTAAGCCGTAATAAGCAAAGCAACTACATGGAATAAAATAAATGCTATTAACAACCATGTTTTAAAATTACAATGAGGAGGTTCAACTTTTTTTTTTTTATTAAACCGTATTTTAATACTGTAAAACTCCATTGTTTTCTCATTAACTCTTGATAATAAATAATTAATTCTGTGTTGTTCCAGGAACACCCAGTAATTCACCTCTACTAAAAGAATCTCACTACTCTCAGCAGCAGGAGATTCACCTAAATCTCATTAAAGTCAGTGAACAGACTCCCATCAATTATTAGGAAACATCAAACAAACCAAGGCAATAAAGGTTCTAGGTCTGTGATATAGTCATTATTTATTGATCAGCAAGTGCAATTGTATATTTATACTGTTACACATCCCAATCAAGTTTTATTCTTTGGAATATTACAAAACTAAATGAAAGACAATACAGAAATCAAAGTTTCATGTACTAGATGCAGTACCTGTGCTACATCACATACAGAATCAGGTATTGAGTCCAAACTCACTTTGTTTCAGACTATACATTCTGCCAAAGCATACTTTTTTAATCCCTAATCCAGATTCAGAGAAATAATTTGTGTCCTCTAAAAATAAGGTAATTACATTCCTATTTTACTACAAAGAATTTGCATCACAGACTTGATTTATACAACGCAAAAAAAACCTAAGGCTAATTGTTATCCACATTGAGTGTGGGCAACACAAGAAGTAATGAATTTAAATCCCAATGAAAGATACTTAGACGAGACATCAGAAAACACTTTCACAATAACAACAGTAGGACACTGGAACAAATTGCTTAAGGAAATTTCACCATCTCCATCACTATTTTTTTTTTTTAAGAACTTGTTAGACAAACATCTGTCAAGAGTGGTTTAGCTTTAGTTTGATCTTGCCTTGCAGCAGAAGAAAAGTATTAGCTGACCTCTCCAAGTCCTCTCCCAGTCCTTTTCTCTACAGTCTTTAATTTCTGCCACTCAGACAAATATTCTGGACACAATAACATATTTACTTTATGGTATCCAATGTTCTTTATGAATTTCAAATGCTAATAAAGGAAATAATAACAAACAACGGGGAATGAGTATATCAGCCAACACATATACATCTTAAGTTTGTTCAGGCACTGATACTCATTCCTGAACACTTGAACTGAGTGCAGTTACCGGCTTATAAATATATGCTCCACCACATCGTATTATAATGTCCTAGAATTAATTTACCTCAGAAAAATGTCTCCCTGTGGCCTTTGTGCATATGTATTTGCTTTCAAATAATGGATCTCTCACATATAACAGTTCCAAAACAAGGATAATTATTTTTAAAAGCTCCTTATATCCTTTTTCTTCCCCTCTTTTAAAAAAATAAGGGGTGATTTGAAAAATTCTTTTTGATAAGTGCTTGGCAGCTACATACTCCCTGTAGCTATTGTCTTTCATCTAAAATGCTAATCAACTGACAGAACCAGATATCTATGAAGAAACTCCCCACATCCAGGCTAGGCCCCTCACGCAGTATTTTGAGGAGATGTCAGGGCAAAGTCACTTGTGATGTCTAAGGATTATTTTGTTGTCTTGTGAGTTTTACAGACTAAAACCAGGAACACACTGCGTCATTTTATAACCATTTTAAATTTAGTACCTTACAATGCTGATTTACACATGTCATTTTAAACACCTATGAAATAAAAGAGTTGTAGACATTATCAGAAAGACAATTCCTCATGGCAAACAATCATGGACATAATGGAAAGTCTGATATGCGATGCATCCTGAAACTGGTAAAAGTTCAAATGGGGGGGGGAAGTTAATTGAAACAGTCTGCCTACCAAACATTGAACTGTTAAAAAACAAATTAAAAAAAAAAAAAAAAAAAAAAGAAAAAATTAACTGGCCTCTTACAGTAGAGCAAGAATATAGAAGCTTGTAACTTTCCTTTGAGTTGTCTCGGACCCAAGCTATTCATATTAGACTGAAAAACTTGTAGAAACTCAAATATAAAATTGGGAATACATAAAGAACTGAACATTTGAATGTTTAATAATACATTGATCTAGAACAGAATAGTATTGTTGAGTAAAAATTCATGTATAAAAACATGAGAGCTTATTTCTTTTCAGGTCATTTTCATAGTTTCAAATAGCTATTTATGATGGTCTCTCAGGATGCAAAATATTTGAAGCACAAGCATAAAAGTTTTGAAAGATGTACAAGCAAAAAATGGGAGAAACAAAACAGGAATTTTTTTTTAATTTTTCATTTTTTTTTGAAACAAAAGCCAATTTGAAAAACAACTATTTGGTTCGAGAAGTCCAAACATCAGCATAGGAAATTAGCAAAAATTGCTACTAACTGAATGCAATTTGTAAAGCTCAAGGAGACAACACTCAGGAAATGAGATAAATATTCTTACACGAAACAAGACAAGTTGTAACATAACTACAGAACGATACTCTAAAGCTCTGGAGGTACTATGCCATACATTGATCAAAGTCAATCCAGAATTATGGTTAATTTGAAAGGACTACTCAAAATCCAACTGGACATGGTGCTTGGCAATCTGTTCTCACTGACCCTGCTCTGAGCAGGAGGGTTGGACTAGTTGATCTCAAGAAGTCCCTTCCAACCTCAGCCATCCTGTGATTTTGAAATTATGATTAAAGCTGCCTTTTCAATTTTATTTCAGTAACAACTTTCTGGTTATATTGCATCAAAGCTCCCCAAATCTAATTCTGAAATGCCCTAACACAAAGATACTACACATTCAGTTGTAGCAGCATATATAGTTCTGAGTTCTTGTGGCTCAAGACAGAATTCGTCTTTAGCCTTAGTATTAATGATGTACCTATCTTTGCACTGGAAATTGCAGTTCATAAACCAAAAATTGGCAAAGTCTCTCTCTCTCAACTCCACAAGGGTGTGACAGGCAAAACCACAAAATTGTCTTGATCGTATGTTGATGATTAGTACTAGTGAGGCTTACAAAATTCGTTAAAATGAAAAACTTCCTTTTCCTGCTCTAAAATCTGACAAAGAGAAAGTCCCTATTTATCCCAAAATGCTCATCAATCAAGGTTATTCTTTGACATTGCTGACACTGCTAAGATAATAAATGCTGGCAAGATTGGCCTCGAGCCAGTAGGTAAGAAGACATGAGTAGCCATCCACACCACTGCTCCTTGGCACAGGTTTTCCCTGCCTAAGAAGTCCTGGCTATCAGAGGAGACTCATCTCCTTATAAGAACAGCTTCAGCACACAAGTCTGTGGCTACGGCAGAGCCCAGCGTACAAGTCTCCTCCTTGTGTCTCAGAAGTATGGTAACCACCAGTACCACAGCTCTATTACCCCAAAGCAGAGTCTGTCTTTCACATACCAATTTCAAGAAGAGTTTACACTTGCTGCCAGATAACGTTAAGGGATCAGCTAGCTGGTTTATTCTACTGAAATATAACTTCACCATATGGCTTGCGCCTCACATGAAGAGCCCCAGCTACAGTCATAGCTTCCACTAATGTCTCTTGCTTTTCTTAACTGAGGACTCTATGCTTATCCTGATTCCCTAATTAACAATACTGAAACTCACTGTACAACAATTTTGAACTTAACAAACAAAGGAAAACAAGGCAAGGTTTATAGGAAGACTTTTAGGTGGTAAAATATATATGGAATTTGGTGAAGATGCAAATTAGGCACTATTCTGGCCTGGACTATGTATCTGAACCTCATATTCCAGTCCATGGATTACTTTTTTCACTACGTTTTCCTTAGCTAAATTGTTTGTAAATTTGCAGTAACTATGTGTGTGCTTTTTTATTATTATGAAAGAATATTCTCAGGAATACACAGGTGCTAGAGCAGGTACATCAATATATGCAAAAGAAAAGGATTTACATCAGGACTGTTTGCTTACTGATAGTTCTTCAGAACCCAACTACTTACAGGCAGGAGCATTCAAAACAGGTGTTTAAATTATACCTTTATAAGACTGATTAACTGCCTCCACTGAAAATAGAACAGTAACTTGAAACAAAGGAGCCTCTGGGGAAAAAAGTGATGGCAAGGAGCGGATTGCTCACCTAGCAAGCAGCCTACACCAGAGGGGCCCTGAAGAAAAAAAAAACAGTTGAAAACAGACTGTGAACCAGAAGTTTTGCCACGGTGGACTATGTACTATTTGTGAAGGAAGAGGTGAGAACCTTTAGTTTACACAGCATTTAGAAAACAAAACAAAAAAACTGATTTAGTCTCTCTACTTCCATCTGGTGTTGTTCTAGTTTTCTAATAAGCTACAAATACATGCAGTGGAGGACCTGGCTGAGGGCACTCACTATTTTCGCCTCTCTAACCTGCCCAGCTGTCACAATGCTTTTTTTGGATCTGATCATTCTGCTTATAGTTTCACATTCCTCAACAGAAACTCCACACCAACAACATTCATCAGAAAAAACGGCCATTTGAGTCAACACTTGAGAGAATAATGGCCTTCGAGTTCAAGCCCAAAGTTGCACGAATATTGAGAAACAACACTAAGTACTTGGCAGACAAATAACTATCATAGAAGTGTATTCAAATATCTTGAACATAGTTTGCTCTTTTTTGTGGCAGTCTCTTAGATGATACTTTAAAAAACCTACTAAAAACCAAACTAATTCAAGATGATGGTGGTAAAAACAAGTTTCATTGACCAGCCAACTTTAAATATTAGGTTTATTCACTTAAGATTTCAATGTAATTATAACGGAATACCAAGCAGCTTGTTTCAACTCTGTGAACTTCAGTTGACAGAGCTGTTTCTGGGTTGCTAAACTGTATTCTTTTGTATCATTCTACACTCTTCCTCCAAAAGACAAGAATACAAATATTACCATGACATTTTAAAAAACAATAAAAAAAGACTATATATATATTTGCCATGTTTTGCCATGTCAACTTTATTGGACTTCCATTTTGGCTTCTAAGAACTTAAGTAAACAGATTAAGAACTCTACAACCACCACCCTGCAGCATATTCTAAAGATTAAAAAATTAAAGTCTGCTAAGTAAGGCTAATTCATGTCAAAGCTTTTAGATTTCTAATAGTATCATGAGTTACTGGCGGGTAAAGGAGTAGAAAGAGTAAGCTCCTTAAGAATGTTATGTCCATCTGTGAGTGCCATCTGTCAAAGAAATCCTGAAAGAGGCGGCTAACAAGGAATCCAGAATATGCCCAGCTGTTGTACTGTAAATTACTACCTACGCTAGAAAACCTTAACACATACTTCTAGGCAGATAAATGTTTTCTTTCCTTTTGATTCTCATTTTAGATATGCAGTCTCTGCTCTCTGCATTTCAGTACAACCATACATGGTCTCTGAAACAGCTGATTGCAGTGAGTATTTCTCAGAGTAAATTAGACAACATAAACTGAGAACTTGATTGGGTTTGACAATGACAGTCAAAAAAACCATTTTGCATATTTTTTTTTTTAATGCACTGATGATACTAAGAAAGCAATTCACAGAAGAATGTTCTCTCAGAAGCTGTCTGGACCATTTAACAGGTTTTAATATATATTCTTATATATGCGTTTGTATGTTTATCTGTGTAAGACACACATATATGTTTTTGAATTATCAGAGATATTTATAAGTGTCCTGAGCTGATGCAAGCTGTTAGTTGCAAATCACTAGAAAATTTCTGGGACTGATGAAGAAACAAACTAACCTGCTGGGTCCATACTGCAGCCCTCAGCAACTCTTCCCTAGTCCTTTTCTATCTTCCTCTGGGAATAAATACACAGATATAAATACACCAAGGATTATGGGAGGTGAGGGAAAGGGAGGTCTGTACAGAAATGAGTTCTGAGATCAATAGATACTTTTCATTTTGCCAAAGGAAGGATATACAGTCTTAATATGAGGTTGATCTTATCCTTCTCCCATCCATGTACTTGATCAGCAATAAAAATCACCATGAAGCTATAAAAATATATTAAAGCAGGGGAAAAAAAAACCCCCACACAGAAGAATGTAGAACATACTTTAAAGATGCATAAAGTGTAAAGGAACAGAGGGCACATTACAAAAATTTAAATAAATTGTTTCTTGCTCCTCAGTTATGTGGTAAACAGAACAAAGATAAGAAGCAAAGCTGCAAACTAAACCCTGGAGGCTAAAAAAAAAAGGTTTACAATGAGGAGAGAACCAGTGCCATCCCAACAGAACAAATATATACATCAAACACTTGCCATAGCTCTTGCAACATGTAAAGAAGCACTGTTATATCCTATATATTTTACTGTTCTTCCCCCAGGCTAGTATGGCTTTCAATTTCACATATTTTTTGAGAGACTGCCCAGCAGGAAGAAGAATGTTTCAGAAAACAACAGTACTATACAGCCATTTTCATGTGCTGCACTGATCCTTTGATTTCTTCCTCCTTTATCCAATAAAGGTTTACTCAACAGTTACACAGATACTTGCAATTCCTTTTTTTTTAATGGAAGTCAGTGTTGTTAAGAATACCTACCACCTCCTCAAAGAAAAAAAAGGGGGGGGGGGGGGGGGGGAGAGGCTATTGAAGAACAACAGACAAAAGCATGGCTTTTCCCAGTATGCCTTCTACTTAACTGTGCCCTAAATTAACAGTATATAGGTTAAATGCTAATAGGAAAGAAGATCCCTTCCTAGCAAGTAAGTAAAAAGTAGAACAGCAGAGAGCAAAGAACCTACTACTCCTGAAATAATAAAACTAAATTTAGGATAACCTCTCTTGCTTCCCCCCAGCTTGATCATGTTCTTTACTGTATTGCAAATATGGCATTATATTTATTACCTTTTGGCTATCTGCAAAAAATAAAATGCACTAATGAATAACCGTGTTGAAGGAATACTATGCACAAGTTGTTGAAATACAGCAGAAGATATTGCCATTAAATACAAGAAATGCAAAGCGACTAATTTTTAGGTACAGAGAAAAAAAGTGTAAGAGCATGTGTGAAAGCACATCTATATATGTGCACAAGGGAAGGAAGAAAAATTGTGTTTCACTGGAAATTTAGATTATTTCATGTTATTATTCATTCTGTGTCAACCACATGAATAGCTGCTAGTTCAACCTGACCGATGTGGATATAGGCTGAATCAAAGCCTTGCTGGAGGCAGCAAGAAAAAGAATGAGTGCCTTACAGGAGTGTAGACTTGCAAGGCTTTATACTGAAAAGAAAGCAGCAGCAGAGGACTATATCCTTTCCTGCATGCTATTCCATAGCCAGATGAGGAATCATATCATGACCCTCTCATGAAATTCTCAACCAAGTCCTCCGCAGGGAGGACAGCACACAGGGTGAAAGAACCCACCAGTGGAAGGAGCTGAAAAGGGACATAAACAGCTCTAAATCCATGAGGAAAACAAAAATGAAGAAACATACATATCCTCCCCACCTCTATCATGATGTAGTTGGTTTGGGGTTTGTTTTTTTTCTTTACTCTATCACTCAGGACTCCAAAATAACTTTTTAAAGGGTGAAAAGTAAACATTGTGCCTAGTTGCTCAGCTTCAGAGTCTTGACTGGGAAGGTAGCGCTTGCCTGCTGAAAGACCTCATGCACTGCACAGCAGCAGCCAGCTCTGGCATGTCTGTCTCACCCCCACAACCGGCCTTCCCCAAACCTGAATAGAAGAGAAGCTGGAAATGAATTTTTTGAGTCAGAAGTCCTACCATGACAGGTAAAACAAGCTACATTTTACATTATTATTCTGCATTAGCTTTTCAGTTATGCTAAGTTAATTCAATGTGAAAAATGCACAGGTTTGTTTCTGACTATGTCCAGAGGGATTGTGAGGTAGAAGACTCCTCAGAAGTCTCCTGTGCCCACCTGAAAAACAGTTTAACTACTTTATGAAAGATTCCCCCCCACCCTTATTTTGCTATTTTGAGAGAGTAGGGTGCTTTCCTTTTTGACACTAAAATTACATTCAAAGTAACAGATTTCTGGCCTATATAATGAGGTCTGGGATTTTCATTTTAACTCTGTACACTTAGGGGTTCTTCTACCCTGTCTACTTTTCAGGCTGCAGATGATTTGGGTAAGACTTTTGTAAGAGACTGAGGTTATGAACCTTCATCTGACCATGGGATACCAAGCAAGACGGGATACAGTCTGGGGATTTCTTCTCCTCAGAAAGACAAGCTCCTTGAGCCTTCTTTGCTGTACAGCACAAACAGGTATGGAAGCAGAATGGAAAAGGGCAGAGAACAGTGAACAGAAGGATGTGACCCATGTGAGGCTGTGCTTCAAATTCCTAGCCTGACTGTTGATTATTTCAGTAACAGCCACTTTTATGAATATTTTTTCTATTGTGCTTTTTCACATTCAACGTTCATACAAAAGTCATTAACTGCAGAAGGAAAGAATTTGTCAAAGAGAATTTTTGAGTCTTTAAAATGATGAAAAGCAGCACCTGGTGCAGACAGCTGAAGGGGAAGGTGGTAAGAGTCAGGCTGTATCTCAGGTAAGAGTTAAGTTTGCTGAAACACCCAGGTGAACCAGAAGGCTGCATCTCAGTGAAAACTATGGAAAGTGATTCAAGCTTTGACATTCTTAGATCGTTTGACAGAATACAACAGAATTCATATTGAGAAGTTACAAAGAGAAAACATATCGTAGGAAACTACGCACTTCATAGCACTGCTAATTTTTTTCCATTAGAGATTAAGATATGGTGGATTTGATAGGCCTGAATTACGAATGTTGTATTAAAGACAGATTCAAATAAGGAAGTGCAGCTACTGTGTGAGAGCTGGGGTTGATTTCACATTTTTAAAAGAAAGCCAGAGAATACTATCTTTGAACAAACAGTTATTTAGGAATATTTAAAAGTACAACTCCCCCCACCCTCAGAAGTCACTCGGTTTTCCTCCCCTTCTTGTCTCCCTCACTCCCATGCTTGTTTTCTGTCTAGTATCCTCCTCCATTTAAATAGCTGCTCACTTGGAGGATCAAAGTTGCTATTTTCAGTCACTTAACCTACAGTTAATCTCATTGTTGCTTGCCTGTTTAAGCAGAATTACTTGTCTGCTGTGCACCTAATGGCCAACAAGGAGACTGACAGTAAGTCCTTGGCTATATGTAATGTCACAAAAGGTGCATTTCAGAACTCGCGTAACGAGCAGTTTTAGCTAGTTTTGATGCTCATTTTGATAGATTTGATCAATATCTGAATTTATGTGACTTGAATAATGTCTGTATTAACCATTATTGTCTGGCTGAGACTCAACCATTGCTTTCCTCTCTCTCAGAACCAAACTGAAAAGCAAATTTTTTTAGAGCGGGGAACAGCAGTTCTGAACTTAAATTAGCAAGTAGACCAGTTCTATCTAGAAATGATTTATTAATGTGATACATAAGCAGAGTTAATAAAAAACTTTCCTTGGACATGTGTTATAACTGATCTGCTTCAGGAAAAGTCTGAGTAAAGAACAAACTAAAATTTTTACTCAATTTTATTCAGAAGTGTGGAATCAAAGATCACTCCTGATTGATGCCTGTGCCTCACCTCCAACCAGGAAAGACTTTTCTGAACTCATCACCAAGCAAATGGCTCCCAGAAGGGTGTTTATTTTAAAAAATGGAAAAGTTTTTCCACAGTTCTTGACATTATCAATACCATTACCAAAGTATCCTGAGAAAACAATGCTTCATAAGTAAGCAAAGTTACCTACATGCCTAACACTATTTTTTTTTTTCACAGACGCAAAGAAAAATACCTATTCTGTTTTGAAACATCAGAAAGAAATGGATGGTGTTTAAATATTGAATTTTTAGTACTCAACTTGAGACTACCTGTTCTAAATAGATAATAGATTCATATCATAGAATACCAGGTTGGAAGGGACCTCAAGGATCATCTGGTCCAACCTTTCTTGGCAAAAGCACGGTCTAGACAAGATGGCCCACTACCCTGTCCAGCCAACAGACAAACAACTCAATACTCGGTTCCTTTAATAAATAAGAACATTCCTTAAAATGTCTATGTAAATTATCTTCTTTCTTCTCATGGATCTGGAGCTGAGGAGTATACAAACTATACAATAGTGGGAAAGTACTGCCTAACTTACATTTCTTTAATGTAACAAATAAAACAAAACCCCAGCATTGAGATTTGAATGTCATTAAATACATATGCACTGATGTAAAATCATGGTTCGAAAAAGATCAATTAGACTAGAAGTTTACAAAAAAGCCTCTGCCACTCTCCTGAAAATTGCATCTACTGAGGTTGAATTTAATTCAATTGTTGTATTGACGTGATATCCTCCACTCTGGCACCAGGTAAATCGGCTGGCCTGCAACACCAGACTGGGCAAGTAATTCAGCTATCTGCTTCAAGATATACTTTTCATAAAATAAGTCACACGTGCCTTGCTAGGTAAGTTCTGAGAATTTTGGGGCTTTTTTTCCTACATTTCAGTTGTATTAGTATTTTAAACACTTTTCTGCAAGACCATAAAAAATTATAATGATAAAAGACAACCATCAATTATTGATACTTTTATAAAGTATGCAATACTGAGAGAAGATCAGTTACTTACTAACAATAACAAGATTTACCAGTTGAATTCTGAGCTAATTATGTTTTTTCTCTTAGCTAGACCCAATTTTCCAGTTTCCTGTTATCTGTCTACAGTCAGCTTTCAAGCTCCCTAATAAAGCCTATTGAAGGGACCAGCTCTAACCTCCTGTGAAGTACCACACAGCAGATAAACTATTGAGAGTTCTGCTTAATATATTACGCAAATGTAATTACAAATCTCAATAAGATTATTACTGATGCTATTTGAATGTTGCACAAACTAGTATCACACCATCAGACACTTTCAGCCAAGAATTCTCATTACCATAAAATACAAATGAAGTTGAAGCCTGCAGTATGAATCCCACACAAGCATGTGTATTTCAACTATTTCACACACTAGCTGCATTTTTACCTTAAAAGTACATTTTGTCTTCAGTAACTGCTGCACTGTGTTCAAGTAGACCAGTTATAGAGAATTTCAATCATAACAGAACCCAAGAACTACATCAGGATTGTGTCAAAATTTCTAACAGGATACCAGAAGCTTCTTCATCCCAGTTCAAGATATTCTCTGTTTTCATGTGGCAACAGGAATTTCCTGATTTTTCAGAACAACTCTATTATTTCATCACTCTCTCTAGAACAGAGGGATTGGAAGATTTCTGATGCTGCTAATATTCTATACACATGTTACATTGCACCAATCTGGTACTAGGGAATTGGGAAGTAATAATAGAGCCAACACATATTTGTGAAATGCTTACTGATCTAAATCGCACAAGCACAGTCAAAACATTATACAACACCTTCTAACCCACAGAAATCAGTACCTGCAACAGGAAGACACACACTCAAGGTTAAAGTGAAAATCTGTTTTTTACATGATATTGTCCAAAATGTTACAGGTTTCATGTTAGTTTCATCAAGATACTCTAAGATACACACATTCAGTTAGCATAAATCGGGAGGAAGACAGACACAAATATATCGAGACAGGCAACAGTTTTGGCAGGCAGCAACACAGAAAGATTATGGCAACACATTCAAAAGGTAAATAGGGAAATCAGCAAGCTGTCTTGCATTAATGTAGATACTGGCAGCATACAGAAGTTACTAATTGATTTTAAAATTATGGGACAGAAATTTTGGGCATTGGTATATTCATAGAAAAAGCAGGAAAATAACTGAACAAGCAAACCTGGATAACAGAACTCTTATCTCCCCAGGGAAACTGCACTGAGCAGCTTCTATGTTTGTTCATGTTTCTAATGGAGCTGGTATAATTGTTCGTGACACTTTGGGTTTTTTTAAGTTTATTTTAGGTATGTCAAGGTCAGACATCATCCTTTATTAGAAATCAGTTTTCCTTAATTGGAATTAAATCTGTGAGAGGGGATGCAAAGGTCTAATTTGAAGTCAGATACTGCAACACAAAAATACTGCATTTCTTGCCCATGACATCCTCAGAACCCTTCTGATTTTTTAATAAGGGACAAGTTAATCAAATGGGAATCATGATGTTTTACATTTCAGCATTCACAACTCTTCTCAGCATTTGACTGTCAAAAGCAATCGTGACATTAATAATACAGAATCTCAGACAATTATTTTCCAGGAACTATGGTTTAAAGCCTCAAGGTAAGCAAAGACTGAATCAATGTTTATGAAAGAGTTGCAACTTGACAATATTTTCTTTTTTGGGTACACTGGACAAAAGCCATCACTGTAAATCATGCTTTTGTTATTTAATTTCCTGCACTTTTGGGGGTTTTACATTCTTAAAAAGGAATACCAGCTTTCTGATGCAAGTGAGTAGAAAGAGAGTGTTATTTGGAGCTATTGCAATTAATCAGGCAGAAAACACATACGCTATACTAACATTATACAACTTTCACTTCCCTAAACAAAATGAGTAATATTTAGAATGATTATGAGGAATACCATGTTAGACCATGCAAACACCGGGAGCAAAATCTGAATTCCTTTGCATGCGCAATTCATCAGGATCAGGTAATTTTTGTCACTGTATTGTGAACTAAGACAAAATCCCACATGAAAATGTTTTAATAGGGTTTTTTTTTTTTTCCACACGAGAAAGAGTGCCACTGAAAAAAACAAATGACAGCACTAGTAAAGATATTGGTAAGGAACTGGCTAAAAAAGAGATGACAGTGCTGAAAGAGCAAACAAAATCAGAGAAAGATTATTAGTGGTAATCCTCCAGGGTCAGTTTTGAAACTGATTTAACATTTTAGTTAATAACCTTGGCACAAAAATAAATGCATGCTAATAAAAATCTGTAGATAATCACAAAACTGGAAAGCAGAAGGAACAGCAGGAAGACTGCAATATCAGACATAAAGAAATGGCTAAACTGAAGACTATAATAACAGAAATCGCATTAAATTTAATAGTGTAAAATGTAAATATCTGCCTATTGAGTGTAACAGCAGAAACTTCACCTACACACTAAGAGCTTATCAACTGTACATGACAGAGGGGGAACTGGGTACACCAAATAATTGTACCTGCATGTACTCTTTCAGTGTGATGGAACCATGGCTCTTGGTTTTGTGGGGAGAAATATTCTAGCAGAGAGAAAAATACTGCATCTAGAACACAAGTTCTTTCTAAAATGTCATCTGGAATGTGATTTACAATCCTTGCCATTAAAGTTTCAGAAAGTTGAAAGTTGTCTTGACAACTTTAAGAGTGAACGACAACTTGGAAGAATGACCACACTCAAAACTGGCATGAAACACTACTTCAAAAATTGTGATCTGTAAAAGAAATCCCTAAAATTTTAACTTACACATAAGAAACTTCAATCAGGCTACCAAACATGTGCCAAATAACTGTAGCACCAGTAGTATGAAACAAACCAAAACAAAGCAGTCATTGTGGTACAGAAATTTAGTTCTTTTTCATCACTACTAAACTCTTTAGAGTTAGACCCACATGTAAATAACGGAACATTATATTTTTCCAACTCTTCTTTCTATCTTGCAACACCTTCTACATGATCAAAGCCAGTCTTTGAAATAGAGCACATGTGGATTTCTTATCTTGCTTTATCTATTGCAGTCCCAAAACCTACTAGCCTTTTTGGAAGTATTGTGCTTACTCTCAACTGTAGCTTGGCTGTTACTACACCTACAAGGTCAGAGAAAAAATTAACCTGGACTGAAACTCCATAGCTCTATTGGTCTGCTATAAAAATGAAAATATGTCCACCATATGAAATTACATATGTGTGTATTTCTCACTATACTTGTACTCCACTTTCTTCATATATTAAGGATATAATCAGCCATCTTCAGAGCGAGCGTGTAAAACTCCCATACACCTCAATGGGATGTCACCTGATACCTAGCTGACCATATTCACCAGTTCATTGTCAAGAATCACTATCAATTTCAAGCTCTTGCTTCTTTGGTTTTCATAAAGCTCTCCTGGCTTCTGCTTATCACTCTGTTGTCTGTTTGGCCCTTTGTAAAGTTACCTCTTTTCAGTCACTAAGACAGCCCTTTACATGCTTCGCATGCAGCTGCAGACTGTAGAAAGATTTTGGTGTACCAGATTGGTCAGTATAGAAGTAGTTCTGGTAACAATTTATCTTTTGCTAAGCAAAAATACTGCAGCACACAGACAAGTAAGCATATTAAAAATAAGTGTGCTTGTTGAAACATAACATACCAATATATTTATATGTAAAATTAGCAATAGTCTGTGATATCTCTGGCATCTGAAGAATATTGTAAGAATATGCTTTTTCTAGAAGACCACTGCACTAGAGATCAAAAGTGCACTTTCATACATTTACACAGGAATATTTTATAGTTTTTTAAAGCAGCTCTTCAGAAAAAACTATTGTTTTCTTTAATAGATAGGCCCCTATCATGTTTAAATCACAGGAAAAAGATAATAGTTAGAGGGAAAGAATATGAAAATAATACATTCATCATTCTTACAAAACAGAAATTAAGGAAAAGAATAAAAATGTATCCTAAAGACTCTTATCCCATAAACCATTCAGAATGTGTTCAGGTAGGTTCAACCTTTAAGACAATCTTTATTCCAACGAAAAGTGAAGGAAACATGCAGGAATAAGGTAGACCAAACTTGAAGCATATGTCTGCAGTTCTTCTACTATGCCATATAATAACAGACATAAGACAAATAGTTTGATATGTGTTTTTTGCTTTCATTGTTGTTAGAAAACAAAACCAAAACATATAGACAAGCATGATCCAGATATAATAAGCACTGTAACATCTGCCTAAAACTTCTGACAGCAACAGACTAAGGAAGGAACTGTAGCCACAGGCTATAAAGGAAGAAATGCATTTGGTCTAAATGCATCCCAGTATCTCCAGTACCTGCAGTAGCTTGGCAAAAAAATATCTCAGAGCTTTAAAAATAATAAGAAACATAAAGAGTGCACTCTTTGCTCAAACACACTAAAATCACACTTATTAAGAATAAAGAATAGTTATTGAAAAAGTCTTTGTATTCAAGTTGCGTAATATACTTTTTTTCTTTTAACATAAAGCATAAAGCACAATGCTTGCTTAAAAATAAATACAGAATTTTAATACCTCAAATAGGAAATTAAGGCCTGAATTTTCAGCCCTTGAACTTAACCAGAACCCTGAAAGAGCTGTACTTGCATAAAAGTAAATTCCTTTCCGTGCTAAAAGTTCACTTTCCTATACGAGGAAGACATAACTTTGCTCCCATTACACCAGATCAGATTTTAGCCCCTCCTCCCCTTTTTTCTTCTCTTTTAGCCAGTATTTTCTCTTTTGTACCTTTCTAATGCCCTTTTCCTGGACTTTACATGCTATATCTGATTTAAAATTACTGAGTTACAGTGGCAGTAATATCACTGCTTCCTGCTGCACAAGGAAATGCTAAAGGCTGCCCCTCAATAGCTAATAAAGAAAAACTGAACAGCATAAACATCACAGCACCTGAGTCAATAAAGATTTTAATACAACTTTTCAGATAAAGCTCCACAAGGTCTTGCTTCCCTGACCTCAGCCACGAAGCCTTCCATAACTGAACCAAGTGTGACCTTATGCAAGCATTTGCTTTGTAAGCAGTATTCTAATTTGCAGGATGTTAAAATGACCTATTTTTTCTCATGTAAGAAGTTAAAACCTAGTAATATTTTGCTGTTATTAAAAAGGAACATGAGGTAGGCTCTTCTAACAGTACAACAGCTCTTCTGGAAATGTAACAGGGAAATGCTTACTGTAGAACAGCTTCAATGCAGACAAGGTTATTTGGACTGATACTTCCTTAACTGCCCTTTCAGTAACCAGATTCTTGCACCAGTATCTTGCAAGGATATCTTAATTTACTATGAAGAAAAGGAAGTATTACATTTAGTGGTTGGGGCAACAGCAATTTAATTCAGAAATTCAAACACCATATTTCTACTTGCCATATCTGAAAGTTCAGATAGTGAAGACATTCTCAATCCAAATATATCAAATACTCACTGGGAAGAATGCTCTAGCAAGAAACTAGATAAAAGACAATGGTTTAAAACACTTCTTATAATGTATTCAAGCATCCCAATGTTATGATTTTATACTAGCACTGCAGGAATATCAAACAATAAAGCCAAGTTATTATTACTTATTTATACAATGACAAATCTACATGACACTCAAATTCAGATGATAACCAATTTGTCCTGTGCAGCTTCTAATCTGATCTAGTCTAATCTAATAACATAAAGCCAACTGTATTTCAAATAAAAAGAAAGAAGCAAAGGCCCCGTAATTGTAAATACAATAAAGGCGTTCTAAGGAGGAACTTGGGGAACATATAGGGTATTAATAAATGAAAATTTGAGACACTATGGAGGTAGTTATGAAATAAATACTGTGTTCACAAAGAGATAATGAAATGGAAAGTCTGTAGAAGAAAAAATGTGAGGCAGTTAGGCTCGTTCTAATATAACAAAAAAATTGAGACTAATGAAGACTCCATCACACAACTGCCATCCTCATTTCTGCCTGCATTGTTCTGACAAACGAGAACAAAATCACTCAAAGTGTTAATTAGCAACTCTATCCTCAGCCACCAAACAATGAGCTAATTACACCCTCAGAACCACAGCCACCAGGACTAAAAATTCAAAAATAAGGAAAATGTTTTTGTCCTACTTTCCTGATGTTGATTTTGGATATAAAAAAAAGTAGTAGGAGAAAATATTTCCAGGTCTGAAATAATCAGAAAAGAATGAGTGTAAAATTATAGCTTAACTCACATAAAAACAGCTTTCAAATGGGAATGTTTTGTCTTCAAAAATTTATTAAGTTAAAAAGTTATTAAAGTTATTTCTGAAAGTATTATGGCTAACTACATTTAAGATACCCCATCTCCAACTGCTTCTTATGTCCCTTTTTCTGAAAACACCTCCAACTTCATAAGGCACTGAAACAGACCTCATATCAGAGCTATGACAGTTCTAATGGGGACTTTTTTTTCTGCAAACACCATAGAAGTCAAATGAATCTTTATGCTAGTGGCAGCAGTATGTCTTGGAAAGTTCCATCACATTTAGCATCCACTGACCCTTGCTATAAACATTATTACTTGGAAGGCAAGCCCAGGGTTGTGTTTTTTTTTTTATACAAGATTTTTGGCATTAAGAATTTTCCCATTAAGGCACAAGGTTAAAAAGGACCCTTTTCAATCAAACTTTATTTCTTGTCTGTCTCTCTCATTTTCACTTTTAGGATGGTTTACACACTTCTGTTTTATGACAACCACATCCAGTTCCTACCTAAACAGGATTACATACCATCTGACAGAGTGCTCACATCCATCTGCCTTTCAAGCAACAGCGCCCAGAAAATACACCAATCTACATAAAAAAGAAAAAAAATCTTCATCTACACATTCGTCCTTTTCATATGAGCCTTCTTTCTAATAAAGGTGTAATTGTCCTAGCTAGAGGTCTGGTGGGGACTCACCAGAAAGACGGAGGGGTGCGTTCCTTGCCTTGCTAGCCTTCCTCAACTGACAATAATCAAGAATTTCCTTCCTTTGGAGGTAGGTATAAGACATGAAAGGGGAAGGGTTTATTTCTGAGGGTATTATGGCTAACTACATTTAAGATACCCCAACTGCTTCTTGTGTCCCTTTTTCTTTAAAATCATAGAGTTGAATAAATCACCAGATATTTCAAGTACCACTCAATGGATGTAGGGAAAAAACAGGCACAATGTGATGAACATAGATTTTATTGGAAAGACCAGCTTAAAGATATTTCCTCCTATTCTCCATCAAACAGACTGGAGAATTGATCCAGGTTAGCTAAAATGTAAAGTTACTTTTAACCTGGACTGGTGTCCTCATTCAATTCACTGCACAGCCCCACAAACCTTTGTTTCAGCACAGCAGAAGGGATGTTTGGAGCTTGAGTCTTAGGGAAGAGAGGAACAATGGAAGAAAAAAGGCCAAAGGATACATCTGTAAAAGCACCTCTGCTGAAAGGACTACTCAAGGCTACTATCGCTTAAGGCACTAGACTTCAGGTTTCTAAATTCCTTCTGCTCGAATAACACAGAATATAGGTCTATGCTAGCTCATTCACCCACTACACAGCTTTCACTTAAATTAACACTCCCACTAGACACAATACTGCAAGAACCCATTTGCCTTCTACATGATAGCACAGCCAGTGTGATCCACTAGCTCTTGGCACTCCAAGCATATATGGGTCTTTTATTTCAAAATACTTCTAGGTCATCACAGACTCTTTCAGAAATCCTACCAACAAATTCTAGTCAAATAGTATTAACCACGATACAGTCCTCATTGCAGGTTGGACGCCACCCTAAGGGGGACTATGGGAGCAGTTGCCAGTGTTTATAACATGTATGGTCACAGGGCAAAACAAAAGCCTAGAGTCTGTAAAGATGACCTTTGTTTCCAGCCCCTCCTCAGTGTGAAAATGGAGAGAAAATACAGAGCCTAGACACAGAGCCCTCCTACCTCTGTAAAGGAATACCTTGTAAGGAAGCACTAGCTTACCAAATACTCACTAAAATAACTTTCTGTCCTGCAGTTTTCCATGTAAAACTAAACCATGCAACATTTCAAAGCAATACATTTTCAGTAGACTATCAAAATAATCTTATGTTATTTTTCCCTTACTTTTCTAGCCCTGTTTCCTTCACTCTCAGCACTTTGTAAGGTCATCTTCATGTGTGTGTTCGACATTATGTCTGTTGCAAAGTTTGGTAAACACTTAAAATATGTTGTTGCTTTCTTTCAAACCCACAATTACGGTTCACTTTACCAAAGGCCAGAGCACTTGGCTCATCCTTGTGCCAACTCAACTCAGACATACCGCGCAATGCAGCTAACTCCCTTGATGGGCCTTCCACCCCCAAATTTTCCACTTGAGCAAATTAATGATCAGGAAAGATGGGATACACCCAGAAGACAGAAAACCACTTATTCAGCAAGTCAAAAATGGATATGCTGGCACTGAAACTTATAGTTTCAAGTGAAATGCATCCTACAAAGAATCCCAGATTTCAGCTGCCTGCTAACTACAGTAAATATTTCAGGGATGTCCCCCAAGATGATTTTACTGAGGACAAATAGTACCTTCTTGTTAAAAGCAAAGAAGAGGCTGGCTTGATAGGGAATAGACAGTTCTCTTATCCCTCTAACGGATTTATTCCCTTATGTTCAGTATTTCTCAGAAAGGATGTCACTTCCACAGAGAATTCTGCTGCTCTACATTTTAAGAATTCAAACGTTCCAGTGAGGCCCAACTTAAATTTCAGAAGTCGATATAGAAAATGGAAAGAGAAGGGGAAAAAAAAAAGCATCTGGTGGTTTAGAATGCTAAAATCCTTCAGACAGAGGGACAGTGGCAACTAGAAATTCAGAAACACACTGATCAAGCTAACTGTAATCTCGCATACCTTATGGAAATAGGTGTCTTATGCTTTGCACGCCTATCTTTTCACATGCAAAAGACAACATCTGAAATGTATGTAACTTGAGAGCTTGCCCTGTAGTCTTAACTATCCTCCCATAAACTTAACCAACAAAAATAATAATTAACATAGGTGTTTCATAATCCTTCCAAAATATTTTCCTAGTAAGAAGGTAAGTGAGGATTGTTTTACCATTCAACAGAAGATGAAGACTGTTTAACATGGGTGTGTGCCAATATATGAAAACTATTTTAAATGAATATTTTTGCAGTGGTCTGAAGGATCATGAGCCTAAATGTTGAACACTTCATAGCTGCAAATTCACTCTACACTGAATCACTGTGCAACCCTGCACAGAACAAACAGATGGAGGAAAGAAAGTCAAGATGAAAATGACTTAAGCACATTAACACTTATAATTCTGTACTATTCAAGAAGCTGGAATGTCCCAAATTAAATTTAGGACAGAGACAGACTTAAATGCACCCTTACTAAAGTAAGGGCTGCCTCAGAAGACAGCACAAAAGGCAGCAGCACAGGCAGGCACACTCAAGGGACATGCAAAGCCACCAGTGCACACTCACTGTGCCTAGGACTAGTACCTGCCCAGAGGATATCTTCTGCAGTCCTCAGAGGAAATTTCTTTCAGTGGCAACCAAACCTTCTAAAGTCTTTTTTACTTAAAAGGTTTCAGACAAAAACTAGCATTTTACACCTCAATTTCCACCTTACATAAAATGGAGAGAAAACTTGGCTCACCAATAAAATAATTAAGGAATTGGTCTTGGTTGTAGGAAAAACAAGTTTTACATGTTTGAGGTAACACAACATTCATAAAGTGTAGCTCCCTAGCTTAAGCTGGTAAGACTTTTACTCCAGCCCACACCTGGGTATTTGATAATGCATGCAAATATAAACTTTTAACATATCTCATGAGGAATTAAGTAACAGTACAACCTTGAAACCGAAATTAATATTAATGCATGTAGAGGCTTTTTTTTCAGCCAAAAAAAACCAAAAAAAGGTGCTACAAATCTATAAAAATAAAACCACAAATTGATGTTGATTCCTAATAAACATAAAACCTTACCCTGTACAATACTACAGTTTGCAGAAAACTAGCACAACACAATATTTAACCTTGGCCCACAAGCTAGCATCACTTCATTAGTACAACTTAGTAATTTAAGGTATCAGGGGTAGGTATAAGCTTTACATGAATTCCCAAGTCGTGCATTTGTGAGAGATACACATACGTATGTACTTCCTCAATGTGAACACCTGCACATATACTTAACTTCAGTGAAGTTTTCTTTCTAAAGGTAGTCTTGGAGCTGTCAACAACATTTGGTAATGCCAGTGCTGGTGCATTTATAACAATAGCAAAATCCAAGATACACATTAAAGAAAAGGCCGTTTTACTAACATTCTGAGCCATCATTTAACTACCAGGTAAAATACCACATGACTTGTTCACAGAAATTAATTCATCAAAAATGACAAATTATGAAAGTTTTATGTTCTGATTGATGTTATCTCAAAAACATTATATCACATATTTATTTAAACTAAAAAGTACATAAAAACAGGGGAAAAAATTAAAATATACTAAAACCAGTAGTATTGATGTTATTTTCAGCTAGCAACTTTTCTCCTTCAATTCAGTAGGAATCAGGAGACAGCTTCAAAATCATCATGCAATTTCTCTGCACAATTCTACTACTACCTAGATTTTGATCTCCTTCCCACTATAAATTCATCCCATAATCCCACAGTGCTAGTGCAGAAATGGCATTCAAATTTGGTCTCCAAAACTTGAAATACAGTTGTAGCAATTTCGTTTAAGTAATGCTGAGGTTGCTCCTATTTGATGTTTCAGAACATTGGCCAATGTACTTTAGGAAAGAAAAGTGACTTGCATTTGACATTGGGGTGGTCTGCACACGAACCACAACTGCAGTCAGTATCACTCCCAAACAAAACAAACTGACAACAAAAAAAAGTGATTAATGATAAAGAAGAGCAAGAGGAGTGACACACTCAGAATAAAAATAGAAATACAATTTTTAAAAGGTACAAAAACATTCAGAGAAAAAGAAAATTACTGTCAAAATACAACACTACAGTTAATGTGAAAATCTGTCCTGAAAGAACTGGGGCACTAAAAGGAAACAAAACAAAAGAATCTGCTACCTCATTGTATGGAAAAAAACTTGAAAAAAACCACGCCTAAAGCATGGTTTCTAGCTCACTAGCTACAACTCAGACCAAATCCTGATGCATATTGTCTATTCATCTGAAATATCACTACTACAGCTGTTACATTATCCATCTTCTAGTAGTATTTTCCTTCTTCTCCTATGCCCTTTGCTGTGTGCAACACACTCCCAAAAATAATGCGGCCGCCACAGTTAAACTTTCAGGAAAAGAGCATTAGTGGCATTTAGATGATGTGATTTCTTTTTCTTTCTTTTGCTTTACCAGTTGCAAATATCCTAATAAAACTAACAGTGGAACAGGTCTCATTTCAAAGGCTGATCATTTAACATATACTCAAGTGCTCTTTACATTTTTAATCTTTGCAAAACATCCCCTTATAAACAGGCATTGTATTACAGTAGTATTAATGATAAAATACCAAAGTGGCATTTAGAACTTTATAAACATGGGAACCTCACTGGCAAGGCCACAAATCAAACAACAAGGGACTGGGAACATATAGAGCCTTTTTTTTGTTGTTGTTAAACATTCATAGTAATAAATATGCAAGCATAATAATTAGTATCTTGTTTTGAACTGCAATGCTACTTAATTTTCACCCAAAATTTTACACCAACACCTATTTCATCTTGGGTACGCTAGCTATTTGAGGATGGAAACATCTCATCTGCTGCATATTACACGCTAACAGTGCTGAATTACAAAGGTTTTCATCTGTTTGGAGGTAAAGGTAGAGATGGTGGGCATCTGCTCTTCTGGGAAGAGTTACTAACCCATATGCAGACTCAGTGGGTAAAATACAGCAGTTTCTGTAGTACATGAAGTACTCTCTACCTGGTAACAGGAGATAGCATCTCAACAGTTCACCCACAAACACATTTTAAAAGATGGATCCAAATTAAACTGAATGCAAAAACCTTTCACATCAGGTCCTAAGCGAACAAACAGTTTCTCAGAAATAAAACAGTTGAAATCTTCAAAATTCAAGAAAAATACTCTGCTTGGGTTTTTCCACAAGGCGTTATCACAAAGAACTTGTTTTAGCAGGTAGACACAGTTCTTCAACAAAACTAGCAGACTTCAAAATATTCCAGAAGAACAATTTGCAGCTTAGCACTACCCCACCTTAAAGCACTCCTTCGCTACAGCTCTTTCATGAAAAGCCACAGTCTCAAAGGAAACAATAAACCAAAGAAACAAACCAAAACCAACTGCAACACACCTTTTGGACAAAAAAAACAACCAACAACTTTTCTGGACTGAAGCAGCCAAGTGGGAACAGTAGAAGAAGGAATGGCCAGTATAGGCTCTGATTAAGGGCATCAGATGGACCTATCAAACAAGCTCATTCTGCCAACTTAATGATTCAGCTTAAACAACTGGGAGTTTACCTCGTGATTTCTGTCAGAGCAAAGTACATCTATTGAGTGCATTTGAAAATTCTGCCTCTTGTAAGGTAATCTTTTCGCCTGCATAGAACTACCATGGAATTCAGCAGAGAATGATTCATTAAAGAAAAGATTATGCTCATTTTGTAGAAGAGTCAATCATGACCTCCAAAAAAGCTATACACAAATGACTTAGTATTTTCCTTTGAACAGAAGAGATATTTTTTAATATATATACCAAGGTAAAGGTAAGTACCACAATTTAAGTACTTCCACTTATTTAGCAAAATGTCCTCCCTTCATTTTAAAGATAATTTCATTAAGTCCAAAAGAAAATGGGGAAACAAATCCAAAGCAGACCACACAATGGTGTGTTTTCAACTTTGGTATAGATTGAACAAATTAACTAAGAAACAGAATCTGACCCTTCAATAAACCTGTTCAAAGTTGATCGTATTTCACAAACAAGTTTCCAGTTTTGCTTTTATAAATTATGGATTATTAACTTTGAAACATGCCAGTGTGCAAGATTCATCACATGCATTTGGATATTCATTCATGTCTCTGACCATATGGTACAAGGTTAGCAACAGTTCTCAATAACCAGAAGATACAGGCAGGTCAGTTCTATCATGCTTACTATTACGGCAAATACTTGTTACTAGCTTAAACTGTTTAACAGGAATTATTTTCACTCTATCGAGTAACTCCCCGTAACTCCAACAGGAATTTGGAGCTCAAATTACTTACCTATGAACATAATGCAACTGATGAACTGAATCAATAGCTATCACCATTTCAGCCAAATAAAAACGAGCCATATCTTCAGGTAGTCTGTCCTCAAACTTGCTGAGCAATGTAAGTAGGTCTCCTCCAACATAGTAATCCATAACCAGGTACTATGGAGTGGCAATGATAAGAAAATAGAATGGAAAAAAAAACGATTTATTGAGTGAATCAGAGACTAAAAACTAATTGAAGCATAAAAATTAATTTATTGCAAAAATTATTATGGGCATTAAAAAAGCTAACCAAGATGCTTAGATGTTCTGAAAACAGAAGCTGGTTCAGCCTCATTTTAATATTTAACCTACCTGAATATTTTTCATATTTATACCTCTCCAAATACAATAAGCCTCATGACAAAATAGTTTCAGCTTTATCCACTGTCCCATCACCAAACATAAAATACTTAGATACTCTGGATTCCCTTATAAAAACAATATCCTTTGATAGAATTCAAAAGGAGTAAAGGATACAGACCTATAAAAACTAAACCAATTGTGTTAACTTGGGATCTCATTTAAGGGCCCTAATCTCCCAGGCTTCCCCTTCCCTTTTTTCCTGTCATCTTCTTTTCCCATTAAACAAACAATTTTGGAGAGTAAAGTTTTTAGACTACTCAGATTAAGGCAAAGATTGAGAGATTTCCAGTGGCTCATAGTACAATTCCAGATACTGTTGACATTGCGCACACTACTTGATCTGCCAACATACAAAGGAAAGTGTCACTGTCTCTAATGGAAATGGTGGAGAAAAATACATTTGATTTCTGATTTATTAATGAAACATAAAACCTGCTTGCCACTGAATCAGGTGCAAAGACTTCAAAGAGATCAGAACCTTTCTCCGTTTTACTGCATTATGACAGAATGAAATGCCATTTCCTTTAGAGACACGGTCAAAATGATTAGAAAAAAGTAAAAATAAGAGAAGTGGGAAACTCATGATTAATACCTTTTTAGCTTAGCTTAGTTTGTTTTAATTGTGGAACAGCAACTGGAAGGGCAAATGGGGAAAAGAAAAAAAATCATCGAACTAATTATAACTAACGAACTAATTATAAGCAATCTAATTTAACACCCACTGCTATGACATTACTTTCAAACATCATTGTGGACAGACTAATTAGAATAATTTCCCACTAAACTATATAGTATCTGAAAGCTTTTGTCTAGAGTTCCAACCTCTGCCTCTAGGAAGGCAACATATATCCACATTTGAGGCAGTGACTCTTACCAATAGTGTATAATGGATCACAAATAATAAAAAAACATTAAAAGATGCAATAATGTATATCCCAATTCGATTCTTTAAAATTTTTATAAAGCAACTTAAAGGGACTTTTTATAGTTAGTTCCCCTCATTTGTTCCAAGTCTTTCCCATCTTCAGAAAAAGAAATTAAAGCATATGGAAAAAATTCTGCAAAATTGTACCAGCTATAAGGAAGATGTGGGGCAGGCAGAACCCTTACACCTGGTTTTTTTCCCCTCATACTTTCCATAACAATAAAGGTGATGAACAAAGATTTTTAACAATTTGACACAGAGTAACCTGGGCATCCTCATTGATTCCAAGTGCAGGAAGAAAGTACAAAATGCATTTCCACAAAATTTTAAATGTGCTGACAATCAAATTTTCATCTGTTGCTTTGTGACATGAATAGTAAACTTCTTAAATTATGCTCACAAGCCTTACACATGACAAATATCTTCTATTCAGTGCTGCTCCTACACTCCCTCTGAAACATGATCTACAGTACTAGCTTCTCATGTTTTACAGTTTTAGAAAATACATTAAGCCTTTGGAATGTAATATAATGATTATTAACTGATACACTCTATAGAGATCTGCAAGAGCTTAACTTAGTGCTTTGAAAATATATTTTAAAAACCTCTTAAGATTCTCATAACTGATGTGGGATCTCTGCACTCATTCTTCACCATTTTTAAAACCAGTACAACTCGGTTATTGGATATACCAAAATAAAGGCATTTTGGCTCTTACAACACAGGACTCTGCACTGCCCATTTTGCAAGAGCAATGCAGTAGCCTATCGCAAGGAAACCCTCAACTCTTGAAATATACCAACACTTAAACTGTAACTCACAATATTAAGTTGTGCACTTGTTAAACACATCCATAGGAATCAAAGCTAAGTTTAACAACTAAATTTTTAATAAATAATTCAGTCAATACATAGCATCCCATCCAATGTCAAAGACCCATGTCCTTAAAAAAAGCTGTTTTTTTAAAAAGCTTTAAAAAATACTTTCTAAATGCACACAGCCATCAAGATCTATTCAAGTCTCAAATACTCAAAATACTACTGTACAACAGCACCATCCTTCTAAGAGAAAAACAAGCACAGATTTAAGGACATCAAATTCTAGTAACTAGTGGAAGTTTAACATGGGCAATTAATCCTAAATCACAGACTTGTTTAGGTTGGAAAAGACTTCTTCAGATCATCTACTCCAACCTCATCTGCTCAAGTAGGGTCAGCTAGAGCAGGATGATGAGGACTGCGTCCAGTTGGGTTTTGAGTATCTCTAAGGATGGAGACCTCACAACTCCTCTAGGTAACATGTTCCAGTGTTTGACTACCTTTACAGTAAAAAAGTGTTTTCTTGTGTTCAGACGAAATTCCATGTGTTTCAGTTTGTGTCCATTGTCTCCTGTCCTGTCCCAAGAGGAATCTGGCTCCCTTGTCTCCATTCCCTCCCATCAGGTATTTATACACATTGACGATAACCCCTCAACCCTTCACTTATCTGGGCTGAAGAATCCCAGCTCTCTCAGGCTCTCCTTACATGAAAGATGCTCCAGTAGCTTAATCATCCTTCTGGTCTTGCGCTGGACTTGCTCCAGTAGCTCGATCTCTCTTTTGCACTGGGGAACTCAGAACTGGGCACAATACTTCAGATGCAACTGCACCAGGGCTGAGCAGAGATGAAGGACCTCCACTGACCTGCTGGCAATACTTCTCCCTGCAGCCCAGAATACTCTTGGCCTTTTTTGCTGCGAGGGTGCATTGCTGGCTTATGGTTAGCTTGTTATCCACAAGGACCTCAAGCAAAGCTGCTTTCCAGCCAGATGGCCCCCAGAATGTACTGGGTTTATTTTATTCCACCCCAGGTGCAGGACATTGCATTTCCCTTTGTTGAACTTCATGAGACTTCTCTCTGCCCAGGTCTCCAGTCTGCTGAGGTCCATCTGAATGATGGCACAGCCATCTGGCATATCAGCCACTTCTCCCTGTTTTTTCATCATCTGCAAACTTCCTGACGGTGCACTCCATCTCACTACCCAGGTCATTAATCAAGATGTTGGCCCCAGTATTGAGCCCTGGGGTACATCACCATTGACTGGCCTCCAGATGGACTTTGTGTCACTGATCATGACCCCCTGGACCCCGTAGTTCAGCCAGTTTTCAATCCACCTCACTGTTGCCAACCTAATGCATACTTTGTCAGCTTTTCTGTGATAATGTTATGAGAGACAGTGTCAAAGGCGTTACTAAAGTCAAGGTATACAACATCCACTGCTCAACCACATCTATTGCTCAATGTACACAGTTTTGTTGTTGTTTTTTTTTAAAGGGCACTTCTGTTTTATTTTATTTTAATAAAAAGTACATAGAGAATTAGTGATACATTCACACTAAAATGATGAAAAACAGTATTACTGATATTTTCCCCAGCAGGCTGCAAAACTTGCTTCTGTTAGCAGACTATCAAAGATAAAGAACAGAAGCTGTTCTGTGCTTAGTGAAAATAAGGAAACTGGCAAGATTAAAAGAAATTCTAGCAGGCTGTTGCAGAATATATAATATTTTCTTTTAAATACTGTTAATAGTAAGATCAGAATTACATAAAACATGAGATTATTTTTACTGCCCACATTAATAAAGCATGAAGCTGGCTGCGAGGTATGTAAGCCAACAGTTAGATTCACAAATGCAGAGCCCTGGTTCTGTATAAACTCCACCAAAATCTATGAATCTCCAAGTATCTGAGCTGACAGAACAGAAAGCAATATAATGGCAAAAAGCATTGCAATTCTGCAGGAATTCCATGTATAGCACTTCTTTGATTGGACACACTGGTGGGAAAAAAAGATTATGACTGCATAGTATATTTTTAAGAAAACATTAGAATTTACTAATGATATAGAATCCAAAGCACGGGGCAATAAAACCCAATTTAATGTGTAGTTGTTTACTTTTTCAGGCATAAATATTACCAATACCATATCACAATCAAAACATATTTTAAGTGGGAAAGATTCCACAGAAAAATGGCACTTTTTCCTCCTATTAGCTTCTTTTTGCAAGTCTTTCAAAATACTTGAAAACTAAATAACATTAAATATTTAAAGAGACACTTTAATCTACAATTATAGCTTCGAACTCTTATTTATGAACTTCTAGTGGCATTCTTCCATGCTACAAGAATGTTTCATTGCTTTATGACATCTTAGTGGGTTTAAGTCCTCAAAAAAGCAAAGACCAACCTAAATGAACTGTTGTTTAAAAACAGGGCTACTCCCTATTTCTAACTGTAGAACAGTAATCAGCAATGTTAATCACAAAAAGTGAAAATCAAATAGAAAATTTATTTTAGTAAGTGCACTTTTACTTTTATGAATCCAATTAAACTGGAGTGATGAATTGTAAGAAAGAAGATGCAGATAGACCAAGGTTCATCAATAAACACAAAGTGGTTTAGAAAACAAAGCTGCATTCCCGAAATATTTATAACAAAACTTATAGTTTCTGACCACTCTCCACCCTTCAGAATCTTATGCACAAAATCACAGATCCTCACATGGTCTGTATGGTCCAGAACACAAAATTAACAAATAAACAAACTATATTTCTGTCTCATACCACAACTAAGAATCTGCATTTCCATCCACATATATATTTATATATAAAAGCAACACTCACTAAATAGTTTTCATCCTGGAACGCATAATGTAATGTTGTGATCCACTGGTTATCTCCATTCACTAACACATCTCTCTCTTCTCGAAAACAGGCTGTCTGAAGGGGAGAAAAATAATTATAGGCTTTAAGTGAAATATATAAAGACAGACATTTTTGCAAGTTGACTATGTTTTAACATTACGTTTTGGGGGGGGGAAAAAAAATCAAAACTGTCTCTCTAAGTTAAAGTCATTTACTACACTCTTCAAACATGCCAAAATCTATGAAAAACTAGGTATCAGAAAAGTCCACCTTCTTCAAATTTAAACAGTTGTAGTTCTCCATGTTGTTAAATGATGCAAAGGGAGAAATAAGCTGCTGCTTCCCATTGTCTAAAAATCCCAAGTCAAAATCTTATCTTTTTTTGTACATAGAAATATTGAAATCAAGTATCAATAATTACAGAATAGCAATATAAGATTGGAGAAAACAATCAATAATGGCATTATGTAATTATAACTGCAACAGGAGTTGAACTAGGATCCGGAGTCTTGTGTCATTGCTTTATCTCATCACGCTGTTAGCCTAGTTTTACACTTGAATTTTCACATAGGCAAGGTTCTTCTTTTCATTTGAAAGTAGCTGCCAACAAATTCCATGTAGTCATAATCTGATACTCATTAACCAGCTGGTGTTTTCTCCACGCTTTTTCCTCAGGAAAAGTCGGACAGAACTGAATATTGCTCTTGCCAGATATAAGCTGTTGGTAAGACATTGAGGAGGACCTCCCCTCAACATGCTGGAAACAAACACAGGAGGCAAAAGGTGCCTTCACAGCAAGTGGAACAGATGAGGAATAAGAACTGCCAAGAAATGCTAAGGAATACCTAAGAAAAGAAGGAGAACACAGGTTTGTATGAAACAAAAGAAGATAAAATGTGAAGAAAATAACCAACTGGAAAGCAGCAAGGCAATTAATTCAATGGAGGTCTTGCAACCTGCCCCAAGAAGTGAATAAAATACCTCAGCAAAAGCAACTTTGGTCATTTTCCTCTGTCATTCTGCAAACAGAAAAGAAGCCAAAAAGAAACTATAGCAAAGAAATATGATGAACGTTTTGAAGGGACTGAGTTCTGAAGTGAATATCACAAGAAAATAAAAGGTATCAAATAGCAAAGCCAACACAGAATTTTATTCAGAAAAAGGTCTAAAAGATACTGTAAAAGAAAGACTAATAACTGTATGGGCTCTATTTACAAGGCAGATAGAGATTTAGAGGCATAGACCATAATCTCTTCCAGCACACTTTGCTATTTCACAAAGATGTTTCATCGGTTTGAACCACGCTCTGCCTCTTCCATCTTAGGAGACAGCTAAATTTAAAGGAAATGCAAGTCTCTTTACTTTTTCAATTTCATTTCCAAAAACAATAGGCAAATACCAGAACTCTGACATGGTTATTGTTGGCTGTGAGATTTGGAGAGTGAAGAATGAAGAGCAAAATATCATTTTAGACTGAGCTATGCACAAGAATACACGCAGTAAAAACAGAGCAGAAAATAACTCCCTTCTCCAATCAAATAAACCATACCAAGTCTTGTTTTGGTGACTACAGTGAGTAAGAATAATTCAGACCAGGAAAAAGAAAGATGGTATACTTCAATCATAGCACAATGCATGAGATAAATCAGTGAAATTTGAGAAAATAACAGAACATACTTTAAACAAATACCCTCAAAGGTTATTAAATGAAAAATGGATTTGGGGGTGGGAGAAGAAGAAAGGATGATCTTCAGAAGGAAGAAAAGCTGTTCTATGCTTCAGCTTCATTTCTTTTTCCTGCCTTGTTTGTAAACTCTTGACATATTTCAGACAGAGACACTATGAACTCTTGTTTTCACAAGGATAAATGACATGTAGTTTCTCTACTTGTTCTGACACAATTCACAGGATTACTTACTAGAGAGTTTATATAATTCCACTTGTTTTTGCCATCATTTAACAAAAGACCATGCATTCCTTGAGCACTCTAGACACCCACCTCTGGGCAGTATGCCTAGAGTTGACAGCAACAGCTATTACCACAGTACATCACAGCTGAGACCGTAACAGCCAAAGACTCTAAGTGGTTCATGGGCTTTACATTAATTCATGGGGGGGGGGGGGGGGGGAGGGGGGGAGTAGTTCTTGTAATTACTGTAACCTAGCTCAATTAAGTTGTTTTTTTTAAATGAAGCCTTTTTTTGTGCCCTTCATGATTTCAACATTACACTTCATCTTCCCTAGGCACAGGCTCCTTGAGTTGTTGGCAGAGACCTCCAGAGATCACCTGATCCAACACTGTCACAGCAAAGGCACCTTAGTGCCTTGGTTATACCTATACAGTTTTTGTGGCCTTTGACCAGCAGAGAATTCAGGCTGCTCAGCTATTTGGTGCTCATGTCCTTACAGCTTAGAGTTAGCACCTTCCAGGAGTGCTGACTGCTTCCATGCTGCATAATATTTGTCCTGGTCTCTCCTGAGCCTCATCTGGTACCACCATGGCACACATGTAACTCTGTAAGTGATTGTCAACACTCAGGGTAACAGGTCTGGAAGTGTAACAGCAGGCTGTCGCACACTTTCAGGTAATCCTTGTATCAGTAATGTCCCCAGTTCTACAGCACATCTTGGAGTTTTCAACAGTGGCAAGTATTTGGAAAACTTACGCTCTTTATAATACAAAAAAGAACACTGACCTCACAACCTGGGCAATTTCATTGTAACAAAGTTTTTGCATACAATTACGCTGAGCTTGCAGTCATCTGGCATTCGTAAGCCTCTTTTGAGTACATACCCCCTTCCTGCTTTTACAAATGACTCCCATTTCCCAGACTTGATACAGGGATATATGAACAACTTATTTCTGCCATTTACATATACACCTACCTATATGCTTGTCTTGCATTTTTGGACTATATGATTTTCCTGTGCATTTCAGTGTTAGTGCAGCACATTGCTAACAGACCCAAAATGGGTCATTTTCCGTAGCAGTGGTAACAAGTGAGATGCGGTCATCAACGTTTAAAAATGACAGGTTACAGTTGTTGAAGGTCATGCTTTGTAATGCATTTTCACTCCAGATGGTTCTCTTTCCACTGCATACCCATGGGTTACAAATACATGGAAAAACATAGCTGTAATTCTTTTTAGGCTAACAGTTCAGACTTTCAGAAATTCAGCCAGACCCATGGGAAGAGTATTTTTAATACCTTGCATAGAGAAAAATCTTTCAAACCTATTTATAACTGTATTTTAATGGAAAGAAATAGCTTTTAAACTGACTTTAAAAGGGTACATTTAAAAATAGAGTGTAACTTTATTTCTGGTCTTTTCTTTTTCACTGAAATAATAAAACTTACAGTAATGACATCTGTCTTGGAGAGAAATACCTCTTTGTATCAAGTCTAAAACCAGATTGCTCAGTATCTGAATAATTTCTGGCTAAGAGGAAACACATTGTATAATTCTAACCACAATCTACATGCCAGTTATAATTCTTAATGTCATAACTTTTTCATTAAAAGAGAGGATGTGCACACATCAGAAATTGGCTTTAATTTGTCTGGATACATTATTTATTTTTTTTAAAGTGTGATGGTTTCCCATTGATCTCATTTCCTAACAAGATATAATTAAAATATAAATGCAGAAATCAGAATAAACTTGGGAGCAATTGAATAGCAAGGTAGTCTGAGAGTAGCAAAGTAGGAGTTTCAAATAAAAACTGAGGTTAGAGATAATTCGATCAGACAAGTTGGAAGAGACCAAGATAGTGCTTATGCTGTCCAAACTAAGGAAAACCCAATGGCCAAAGCAACTCTGTATGTGTAAGACACTGAGTTATATCTTTGAGTCTTATTTTTCAGGCAGTTTATTTTTTGTATGCATAGATGAAGAATTTCAAAGCACTTTAAATACTTAGACACAAATTCTATTTAAAATTAATACACAAGTCTTCAGGTGTAGACTGCACTTTGTAAGTTTCTTTCGAAAGGAATCCAGGGAAACATATTGAGGATTTTATGAAGAGTGGAGCTGTATAATGAAGTAGGAACCCAAGGCAAAGCAGGGCTGGTGAAAGAGCTGTTCCACTTTTTTCAGAACACAGAATGGACTCAAGCTTTAATGAGGAACTTTTCATCACAAATTTTTGCAGATGGATATTTTTGTGAAACATGCACTCAAATTAATTTGAAATTTTTATCTTTCTGATTTTTCAATCTACAAATTGGACCTTGGCTAAGTTCTAACTACTGATAAACTAATAGGCTTGATGAGTTATAGCTCAGTAATTACTTTTTTATAGCTCAGTAATTACCTTTCACCATGGAAAATACTTGCTAAAGACTACATTCCTATCTAGAATAAATGCATTAAAACATTGCTTGTATAGTTGGTAATCCTTGGGCAATTACAGAAAAAGTATAATGCCTAAAACATCCAGTCCACCAAAGTCATGATTCCATGCTATTTTAACCCTTCTGATGAACTGCTTTAAGCTTATTTTAATATTAATCTTCATATTGTCAGTAAGTAGTGAAGCATCTCCTCAATCCCTCTATATACACAGAGTCTTGTGGAAAGAGAAGTAACAATTCATCAGAGTAAGAGGGTGCATGATTATAAAAAAACATTACTGTAATCTTACTTCAGCTCTCTTCAGCATCTCCCACTTATTAAGTATCTTCATGGCAAAAACCTTATCTGCATTCTTCAGTTTTACTACTGCAACCTGGAAAAGATAAATGAAAGGTAAATCAGTTAAAACATGAAAATGCATTTCATTTTTATGAAACCTTGCCGTTTTGGAGGTTTTCTTCTTCACTGTTCTGGACACTTAGCTTTACTACCCACACAATACCATACCATCACCATCAAGAAAGAATAACATCACAACAGTATAGGGTATTTATTCTGCAAAAATTCCAAGTCTATTTTAAGCTTTCATTATGTATCACACTTTCATTATTTATCATTTTTTCTAAGTGACTGTAGATGAACAATGGTATTTCTCACCATCACACTTCTTGCTCTATCATACTATCATGAAGCTATCACTGGCTGTATGCTTTATGCTCCTGGACTTTAGTCCTACACAGTAATTTAAATTACAGAACCACCAAGAAAAGACAACAATGTAGTAGTTTCTAAAACAAAATAAACAATATCTTTTTGGTTTTAGACACAAATTAGACTGTAGGTTTGCCATAAAACAACTTCCACTGTAATTTCAAATAATGCACTAGACTTTCTTCAAAGATACAGTAAAGTATGACTTCACATTTTTCCACCTGAAGTTTAATGAGGTCTTTATCATATCTATTGTCAGTAGCAGGGAAAGAGCAAAATCCACATTTCCTAGAGAAGTAAAACTTGGGAAACATAAGCCTTCCTCCCTCTCATTGCTTCTGAAATATTAGATGCCACAGGCCTATGTAACAATAAATTAACAAAGCCAATCGACACAGTCCTTTTCTGGGAATATTACAGTTTTGTTTAGCTGTAATAAAAGCTAACATGGAATACTTTTAGGAAAGAGGGAGGGAAAAAGTTTACACAAACATGTTTTGACAGTTCAGGCTTCCCTGGGTATGGAAAGCTCAGTGTCTTACCCAAAACGCCCATGAATCTGCCACAGACTCAGAGCTGCTGGTCAGAACTAGACCAGACCACCACACTACCATCCTAACTGTAGAAAAGTTCAACGACCAATATATTTTAACAACCAATCTCCAACTATCCCATTCTGCCTCTTCCCTTTCAAATAACTCTTAAGGCTTAACCAGATAAAAGTTTATTTCTGTGTGCATCTGGTTACAAACCAACATGCTGTCACACAGATTATCATCATCTTCATCCTGTAGGCCAGTGACAAAAAAATACTAAGGTTGAATCCTACATTCCTTCCACCTCTTTCATAATCAGTAAACCAGCTATGTGTGAAGACAGTGATAACAGAAAAGAAAATACAGGATCAGACAGTTTGAAGAAAGTGTTGTGCAAACCTCTTTCAACCATCTCCAAATGTGTCATCAGCTGCAACAGCTTCATGAAAATGGCAAAAGCGCAGGTTGAAGGACTGCAATACTCAGATGTCTAAACTAAAGCATATCTGAAAGTGTACCTCTTGCTTAGCTATAGATTCATAGACGAAGCAGCTGTCACTTTCCATATGTGCAGCAATGCATTATCAGCCCTGCTCTTGACACTGCTGCCTTCTGGGGTTGCGGGGGTGGGAGTGAGGGGGACAACATGAAAAAAAGGAGAGAAGACAGAAAGGTACTACATTTACTTGTTTAAACTAGTTTATGAACTTAGATTTTTAAAGGTTACTTCATGCGTAAAAATTGAGGTTCAAGTCCAGAGTTGGGATCCTTCAAGGTACTTTCAGATTTGAAACACAAAAACAGATTCTTACTTTAGACTACAATCTTTTTTTAACTCATAAAGAATGTCTACTCTCCTATGCACGGCACGCCAAGACCGTGTTTACATCAAAATCACAACTTTCTTTAGGAGGGAAAGATGAATCCTCTGCAGTGATACATAACCCACAATGCAGATTTGAGTCTTGAGCCTCCTTTTAGACAAAAGGTTTGAAATTCTGATAAGCTGTATCTGTATTGATTTCTAATGAGAAATGGCAGGAGGAGAAAGCCTTAACATTGAAACTAACCAGCATTCAAACTGTATCATACCTTCCATGACAGGAGCCCCTGCATGATGCAGTCTGTGGTACAAAGCTACAATGTAATTCTGCCCTAAAGACCTTTAAGGGTTTTGTGACTGTTGTAGGGAAAAATTAAAAGGTTGGTCCTAGAGCTGGCTAGACTGCTGCTGCTGCCCAGCGTGAAAAGTAAGTTTTTCCCCACCATTAACTGCTGTAGTATAGGCAGCCAGAGGCATAAGATAATACATGCATTTCAGGTCCAACTTTAGGATTTCATTTCTTGCCTGCAGCATGCTCAGTGAAAGGCTGTGTTATTCTGCAAAAGACTTGGTTATTGAAAGACATAAGCTAATTGCACAGCTGCCTAAATTTGTAGTCTCCTATACAGCATTCACTTGGACACAACCAAAGGGGCTACAGCACTGCCTCTAGTTAACAGCTGGAGCACAGGCCTTCAATGACAAGATCAAGGGCTTGGTACCTTCTGTGAATGTGTAATAGTATTGAAGAGTGACTGAAGAACAAAAATAGACACACATTTACCAGCTGTGTTTACAATCAGTCAGAAGCAGTCTTTTAGTCTATGAAAACCATTAATGTTATTCCATATCAATAACCACCACACACACAAAAAGATCACAAACCATCGCTTTTCTGCAATCACAGCATCTTTCTGGAGGTTTCTCAGCGCTTCATGAAAGTAAATTCTAAAATGCTTATTTCAGGACTGTGAAAGAGAAACCTGACACTTCAGCAATGACTGGTCTGATTTAGTTACCAATTGCAACAAAAAATTCCGAAACATGATTACAGACCCAGGCAGTGTTTACATACACACACACAGAGGTATATACTATGTACGCAAAGGCCCGAATACACACAGAGTGCTGTTCTGATCTTCTCCCTTCCCCAATGAAGCTGTCAAGACAGAAGAAAGGGTGATCATTCCTGTCTAGTTATCCTGAAGCGTTTTGCTACTGGAATTTCTTAAAATATGGCTTTTAAAGGTTGGGGGTCTTTTAAATTTATATTTTCCTGTGAGCAGCCCAACAAAAAATGATTGGTATGTGCTGATGTACATCTTGGTTAGTCAGACAGGTTTTTTTCCCATTCTTCCAACAGTTTTCCATATTTCCCACAAACAGCAGTACAGTCTGGCATGCTGTCAGACACCTTCTGCCCCAAACTCGGCTACTTGTCTCTATGGTACGTCTGCACATTTCCTTTGCTTAAAAAGCAACAGCCTTATACAGAAAAAAGCTAAACCAGAAGCTATTAAAATTGGAGGGAGAAGGGGGGAGAAGAGGTTTTTAATAAATAAAATAAATAAATAAATAAAAGACTCAGCATTGGTTTTCTTGTCCATCAAGAGTAGGCAGCCCTCCAGAAACAGGAAGAGGGAATGTTACTGTTCATAACTAGATGCCAAAATTTAGGAGTAACTAACTACTTCTCAGAGCTGCAAAATATTAACAACATAAGGACATAATATTTGCTTGCATAAGCAAGCACTGAACTTTTTATTTTTAAGCAATAATAGAATGAACTGAAAATTTTGGTATTCGCTAGAATCTTCAATAAGCCACACCTGCACACTGCTGAGAGACACCGCTAAGAGCTGCTTCCCAGTTGCTTCACTTTTCCTAGCAGCATTCTTCAACTCCAAAGTTTAAAGTCTTCTTGCTTAGAGTTGTTTGCTAAGTTTTTTGAACCATGCTGCCCAAAGCCAGCATAAGGAAACACTTGCTGCCCACATTATTAATTTTACCAGGATAATCCTCCTCCTCCAAGCAAAACATCTGTTTTCTAAAGACAGCACTCTCTTACATAAAATTTTAAATAAGTAAATGTATGCGTGCAGAGGGAAGGGGGATGTCATTAATTTGACAAAAAAGAAGCATTCTCAGACTGGCAGCAATGAGGGTAACAGGAAAAAGAAAACTAGGAACAATAAACTCTTACAGTTATAAGCAATAACTAGTTTAAACTACTTTTTGTCTACATCAAACTTGTAAAAACAAAAGGGAAGTATTTCTTGAGTATGCAAATTAAAGAAATTGAGTAGCATAAAATCAAAATAAGAACAAGTCTGAGACTGTGCCAAAGAAAACTTGCGTTAACTTTGTTGTCTACAGAATTTTAGAATTATGTTGATTCAGGGGACAAAAATTACTCCTCCCAGTAACCTAGAGCAATCCTGGTCTCATTTATACTTTGCTGGAAAAAAAATATATTCTTCCAGATTTCTTAATCTGTCTCAGTGAACTACTGTAGTCTACCGAATCTTAGGAGTATTTTACAATTTCATTTTAATATAGTTTCTGGTGGCTTAAGTAGCAGTAAAATTTGGTGGTCCTTTTTTCAACCTTGCTTGGATATTTACTGGTTATTTTAAAGGAAATTTAGTAAACTCGTACAGAACTTGTTTTCTTAGACAAATGTCTGTGTAAGACAAAACTTGTCATCTTTAAGCTAGGAAGAAAATTTAACATACATCCTTGCAAATATTTAGTAAGTCCTACTTTAAGAACATACAAAACCAAACATCTTCACTGAGAGAACTTCAGTTTTCGCCTTACTCAAGATTTTGGCAATTAAGTAGAGTCATGCTATCTTTCTCAGATAAGGAATTAGAAAGAAACACTGTTCCTAAAAGAGGAGAACTAACCAATTACACAGAATGTCCCCAGAAGAGGATGGGAAAAGCTACATTCTCACTATTCATGGGATGATTCACCACAAAGAAGCTTCCTGAGAAAGAACTACAGGTTGTTTTGTGGTTTAGCTGCTGTGGAGTTTGATGCTGATTTAGCAAACGAACTCTTAAAAACACAGTATAAGGCAGGTTTTACATATGATTCTTCTGACAAGAAAGCACCTACATGAGTGATTTTTCTTACATCTTACACAATCTGTACATGAACTCAGCTGCAACTATTACGGCAGCACTGAGAAAAGCTGATATTTTAAGCAGAAGCGTTTACATCAAAATGGAGAACACAACATTCTCTTTGTGGCAGAAGTTTAGACTAAAGATAAATTATCCATGAGTAACTTAAGCCTTCAGTCTCTTTTATGAAGAAGCGTTACTCCAGAGGGAGCAAAATCAACCAAAAGTGATGAAACAGCTAAATAATACTACATTTTTATTGTTATTTTTACAGTGGCCCAATTATGATATTTTCACGTAGGCAGAGTATGTAATGACATACACTACAGTAAAAATTCCTGTTCCTTACATACTACCTGTAGAATTCTATTCTTCCATAACCACAGACTAGTAAAGACTAATTTTCACACATGATGTAAACATGTAAGTGAACCTGAAACCAACTCTTCCCTGTCACATGCCATAGAGCCTCTGGAAATGCTCTCATACCAAAGAGAACTGAAAAAAAAAAAACCTCTAGCATTTCCAATTCCAAAAGCAATGAAGACATTGCTCAGAAAATCTATTTCTTATACTTCGGGTTTCAGTTCACATGTATTTTCAGGCAGTATGGAGTACCTTCTGCAGAAGCTTTACATACTATCCCCATCTGCAGTATATTTGGCTATCAAAAATCCAAGGCACTGTTACACATTAGGTTGCTCTTTCTACATATGTAATTGTCCTGCATGAAGAACAAAGCATACGCACCTAATATAATTATGAAGAAGGGGCAGAAAGCTAACGTTTATTTATTCGTTTCCTCGACCTGTATAATCTGACATGCTTAGCGTAAAACCTAGCCATCAACAGCCTTGTCTGATGACTTCAAATAAGAGATGGCTTAATCAGAAGCAGCAAAAAACTGTATAGTTTGATAGCAGTAGGTGACAATGAAAAAGAAACTAACATCTACTATACTCTTTAAAAGAAATTCAGGAAAAATATTCAAACATTCATTAAAAATAGGAAATGAAGTGACAGGAATAGAGAGATTTCTGGGTGGTTTTAGAATATCAATATTTGGCTATTTAAGTTGCTGAAAACTACTTGCAGACTATTTAGTTATTAGGATGATTAGAAATGGCTAGATCTTTATACCATCAGTAACTCACTGGCCTCCATCTGCTGACTGAAAAGAATTACAGTCAAGCACATGATTTATCAGACAGTTGAAACATGGTCTTTTAATCCATGTGAACTTGCCTTCTCTCAAAATTTAAAAGACTTAAGAAGAGCTGTCAAAGAATGTATAAATCAAAATGTATTTGAATCAAACATTAGGCAGGCCTACAATATCCATTAAGCCCAAATAATGTAAAAACCCGTACATCAATATATTGCTATTACCTGTCTCTCCTCAGCACTGCAGATTTGCAAAAGCATTATTCAAACCCTTCCTTCCACCTTCACATACATACCTCCCCAAAGGCTCCTCGGCCAATCACCTTCAGGATTTCAAAATCTTCTTTATGTAGTCGCATCTGTTTCACTTTAGATGTAAAAGGTTTGGCTGAAACAGGAAAATATCAATCATTTAGAAAAACCAACCACACCAAAAACACAAAACCAAACAACAAGGTAACAGTAACATAAAATAGATGTAATCAGAGTCCTGAAAACAACAGACTGTTTGCTTATAGACCTATATTCCCTAATGTAATATAATGAAGTTTAAACCTAGAAATAATGACCAGTAAGAACTAAGCCAAAACTGCTGTGAGAAAAAGTAAACGAAGTAAGCTTGCTTTTGCCTTTTTTTTTCTTTTTAAACTTCAAGGGCAGGGAGTGGGGGGAAGAAGAGTCAAGGTGACTATTTTTCTACAGTCTTTTGAGTTCATAGGCATCCACTGCATCTGTGCTATATGTTGTTAACTCCAGTTGCAAAAGCAAAGTATAATATAATGAGGAGTTCACTTTGGACAACATTACTTTCTCTGCCAAACAGCAAAACAACACTGTATTCAATGAAAAATTAAAATGCTGATGAGTGATTGGCCTAGACAATGTATCATGCAATATTTTTGGAGACCACACCTTCAAGATAAGGATGCTTAATAGTCAATTCTTGGCTTCTGGAAGCATCAACAGTTGTACTCAAGACATTATTAACACAGTCAGTGGAAAAAACCAATGTATATAAAGTTAAGCTTCATTTCCCTCTTCTTTTTCTCCTCTTTTATAGTAGCTTTGAAAGCAGTACGCAAAATAAGGTATTGTATTCCAGCCAGGTAACCCCAGTATTCTCTGCAATGAAACGGTATCAGGAGGACTGTTCCCCTCCTTCAGCCCCACTTAGCACTACAACTAACCAGTCCCAGTTCATTAATACATGCTCTCTGCCTGCATGCAAAACATCCAAGCTCCTGGCAACTCCACCTCAAAAACCACATAACACAACCTTTGGTAAAAAAGAAAAAAAAGAAAAAGGAAAAAAAAAACCAACCACAAAAAACAACGCAAAACTTCAAATAATTAAGCAGGAAAAGAAGCTGTTTTAAAAATAATTGTTTTAAAATCACATTTAATACTTTACATAAGTGAAATCTATTACTAAAACAGAAGCTCCAGTAAATACAGTTCATAAAAGTTGTCCATCAAAGGAGGTTGTACAACCCAGTGTACACAGGACTGGAATGGGTCTCAGAAAACTTTAAGTTCAATTTCTGGCTCGAAGGCAGTCTTTCTCAATGATCCTAAACAAGCAACTTCAGATACTTCACCCACAGTTTCACATCTATAAAAGAGGGACAGTATTTTCTTAACAGACAAGGCACTGACCACCACATACTTGGATCAAAAAAGAAACAAAAAAGTGCATCATAAGGCAACCATTTTACATGGCCCACAAAAACCTTTTCAGCTTATGCTTTCATGGTAGAGGGACCCATCTATGTCCACTTCTATCTATACAGAGACTGATGGAATTAGTACAGCTGTATTTGCAGTGAAGAGTTGTAACAGGCATCATATTGCAGAACAATTTGTTCAGAATAATGCTTCTAAACAGAAATGGGAATTGGTTTTCAATAGCTCCAAAAGCAAATGACCCTACATAACAACCAAATTATATCCAGACACATGTAAGAAACCTGATTTGGGTTCTCCTAGAATTCAGTATTTTGTCTTCTAATGTTATGAACTAATCCTGCCAAAAAAACCCCAAACCCTAATACTGATACAGATAACCCATTATCCAATTTAGAATTTTGATATTAACACACACCCCTTCAAGGCACTACAATATCCTTGTACAAAAATCTACCGCCCACTATTTGGCAAAGCAATTTTATAACCTCAGTCAAGACCCAAGCTACCTGTATTTTTAATACCTAAAAGCCCCCACAAAACTCCTTTACTCTAGTCCTTAAATTAGCATTGTAAATCACATTTGAAAAACAACAACCCAAAAACATGGAGTCTTATGCTTTTCCTGTTAAGCAATACAGTGCAACTCCACTAGTGTTAGGAGTAGAATGGATGAAATCCTTTAAAAATCTCAAGAGGTTCCAAAGTCTGAACTTAAGTCAATTTTTCTAAAATTCCTCAGATAGCAGGAATCAAGTCTACCAGCAGTTACACAGAAACATCACCTTATGATTAAAAAACCTAGGGTTTAGGTCCAAATAGTAAACCATACGAGACTGAGATTTTCACTTTAGCAGTATTTTTAGTTTAAATTTATAATAATTTTACTCAAACTATTGAATTATACAATTAAAATACAGGTTTAATATGACATTTACAATACTTTAAAAATTTATTTTAAACAGAAGTATATCACTCAAGTTCACAGAGATTCCCAAACTTTCAATTAATCTTTTTATACCTTATAAGAAAGGTCTTGCAATAGAAAAAATAAGTGACAAAAAAAATCTACTCCCTTACTGGGACAGTCTCAGCATACAGCTGTACCAAGTGATTTAGTACAAATATTAATACTACTGACAATACTACTGAACAAATTAAAACAAGCCACTAAAGCCTTTTAACTTGAAAAACAACTGATTGAAAACAAACGTGTAGTTCTCGACTTCAACATTTTTTGACCATTATAGGCCTGGCTAGAGTACAAGGCAAAATATCTTGTTAACAAGCAACAGCATAGCTGTTTAAACCACAAAACTCTTCCTCACTTTATATTGTAAGGCAAGGCCTGTCATTCCTTAATTATTACATTTTAGAATCTTCCAGGGTTCCCATAGGGACACTGGAAAAATAAACATCACTATAACTACTTCAGTAAAATACAGCCGACAAAAATAGGTTTGGATTAGGTTTAATGATTTGTAGTATCAGGGCTAGTGGAAAAGTTTGTAAGCCCTTCTCTTTAATTTTTTTTATCACCTCTAACAACAGACATGTCAATGTATAGCCAAGCAGTTTTATAAAGAAAGATACAGTCCAAGAAAAGAAAAAGAGGGAAAAAAAAGAAAAAAAAATTGCCCTAGGAATGTGCTCCAAATAGCTTGTTCCAAAAAAGGTCAATCTGCTTTATCATCAATGTTGTTTGTCTGCTGTGCAAACATCTGCTGTTCTTGTGGCAACAGCAATCTTAAGTACAGAAAACTTGGCCTGGCCAAGGGTCTTGGAAGGCATATCTTCAGACAGCCGTTTCATGCATCCAGCTTTCCAGACTATGAGGTTAACAGGCAGACTTCTTGCAACTAGTTTGGCAATGTCATATGAGCTGTTATAAAGACAGAAAACTGTAAGGTCAGGGAACAGTTTTCAAAATGCAATGTGCTGAAAGGGGTCCCTGCAATTCAGCTCTGTAAAAACATACAGGTACACACTCCTCACCTGCTTAAATCCCCATCCCCCTAAACAGAATCATCATGAAGTTAACAGAAAACAAGACCCTCTTTTTTCAGAAGGAGCTGCGGTTTCCTTGATCGTTGATACCAGAGTGACACACTGTCTTTGCAGCTTTTCGAGAGCAAAAGGCGGTATGGGCATGTCCTTTGGCTCTTCACTGAACCTACAAAAAATACACAGAGGGACAGCCCATTTTCCCCACATGGACATGCTTTTTCAAGGTTGCTAGCCATTTGTGATACAGATTAGGGACCAGCAGTTTGCTGTGCCAAATCGAATTTTTCCTCCTCCAAACCAGAGGGTAAGTGTGGGCAGTATGTCCCCTGGCTCCTCCTGGATTTTCAACTCAGTAGGAACCAAAGTTCCCTATATGAAACTTTCAAATTTGCCAGTATGTTCTCTACAGCCACAACCTGGTAAGTCATACACAGAGTCTACGGAAGAGGCTACTCTGAAAAATATTCTATGTTGCTATCAATCACTGTGGAAGAGATGGATAGATAAGACTTTACCTATAAAAACTATTCTAGAAAAACTGGCCATCCCACCTGGCCAATAATTCTGATCTCACCCTGCCTGGGAAAACTGCACTACCACCCTCTCGGCAAGATTCCTTCCACTTATTCCATCAATTACACATGGCAAGAAAAACCAACCTCCCAATTCACCCTCAGGCGTAACCAATGTACTGAAGTAGTAAGCTAAGCTGTTTTTTCAAACAAGGTGAACCTGTCATGACTATTCTTTCAAGTTATTTGAGTCTCTATGGGTCTTTCCCACATTTCATGTTCTAGCCATTCATTCCATTTATGCTTATAATGCATTCAAACAATAAAAATCATTAAAAGGAGAATTCCACAAGTGTTTGAAATTTAGATTTTTCCAGTTGAAATTTGACTAGAACTTCACCTGAAGTAACATGATAAGCACATAGAAAAAACAGTCAGGAGGACTCCAGCTGCCAAGCCAGGCATACAGAGCAGCATACATTCTAACCCCTGGCCCTGAAAAGGGAGGATTTTACTACAACAACTGTCGAGGCAAAACAATGGGTTCTGCAGTAGTGACACCGAGCTTCAACAGTCTGCTTATAATATTGGGGGTGGAGGGGGCAGGAAGCAGTTACTAGCATTACTTACAGCATGTTTAATACTAATGGGTTTAATTTTTAAACTCTTGGAGATAAAAGTCCATCTCCTGAAGAGCTGACACAGGAAGGATGGCAACGTGGTTGATAACCCAATATAGTTTAGTACCGTGATTATACATGTGATACCAAACTACATCAAAATAATAAAACAGCAGTATTGGATGCTTTATTTGCAAAGTTAGTCACAAGCTCCTGACTTGCTCTCTCTCCCTCCAGCTCCCAGTTTCTGTCTGCAGAGCTTGGGCAGGGCTAGCCCTGAAATTCAGATTTTTCAGAGCTAACCTGCTGGCTGGGGGAAAGGAGCTAGTGGTGAGCTCCCTCCTCCTCCCTCACCTGCTGATGTCCCCTTCCCTGCCCAGCAAAGCACTGCAGTGAACCAGAGCTGCTGTAGGCATGGGTTGAAATCAAACCCAAGTGAGATGAAGATCACTTTGACATTTTAAAGAAAGTGCTGCAGGCATGGAGCAGCAATTGAAAATGGGTCCCCACAAATTATTTAGATAGGAAACAAAACAGAACAGGACAGTGTTTAGGAATTCCTTTTGGTGCCTCACTGATGCCATGGTTGCGTTTTAGATAAACAGGCTGGCTAACTCTGCTCAGATGGAAGACTGTATCCTCGACCGGCAGGTCTCAGTAAGATACCCATGTCTTACTTCCCAAAGAAATTACAAAATGTGCTTCCTTAGTGATCCAGGTATCACACAGCAAACCCAGCCTTCTGCCTACTCCACTGTTCAATGTAAAATACCATGTCAAGCCAAAGATACAGAAATTAAAAGCTGTATCCACCAGAATTGTCAACAGCAATGATGAAAGTTCATTATGAAGGAAATAGATTGGAAAAGAAAACAGTCACCATGGGAAACTAGCTGCTTGCCATTTCCAGACAAAGCTCCCTTTCCTTCACTAGTTAAAAATAATTATAAAAATACATACAGAGCTTTCCCATGCAAAGGAGAAAAACCACGTAACCTAAGAGACTGTCACTTAACTAACAGAAGGCTCTCTGACTCTTCCTAGTGCTGTCCTTGAAAAAATAAAGAATAATATATAAAAAAAAGAACAAAGAATAATACATCTATAGCTTTGTTTTTAAAGCATTCTCAGGTTTTGAAATTTCGTTAAATTCCTTCCAGGAATTTAGCAAAGTGTTCTTATTTTACAGGCTCAGTCCAAACCCAAAGTATTTATTTTCCACTGGCTTCTATCAGCTGTGATTATGAAATGTGTAAATAGCATTTTTGAGTTGAGACAGACTATAACTGGATGTTTCAAAAAAAACTCCAGAAAGGAGGTGTGAGAGAACACTCCTCCCAAAATAAACAGTATTTCTCAAAACAAAGGAGAAATAATTGACAATCAGCAAGGCAGAGCTGCTTAAAGCCAAATTTAATTGAGAGGAGACGGAAAAGAAATCGCTCCTCTCCACCCACCTAAGACTGGCAAAACAGCACAAGAAAACTTTGTTGCAGTTTCTGCCAACTCTCTGGAGGAAACCAGAGGCAAAACACTATAGTCAACAGCAATAGGAGCTGAACCACAGAGCATTAGATAAGGCAATGTAAAAAATATGAGCCACAAATACCCTTCTCAGTTTTAACAGTTAAGATTCAGTTTTCACTCCCTCAGAACATTTTTAACATGTTTTTCCTGATGAACAGTTAAGTGCCAACATCTGTAAGTACAAGTTAAGAATCTGGCATTTTCCGAGAATGAGAAGCATGTCCACAAATTCCTGTACTATGATATAGACAGACACAATATTCTGGATCCTATTCATCTTGGGAAAAAAAAAAAAAAAAAAGTAATCTGTTCTCATCTAGGTCAAGTGGAGACCATCCAGCCACCTCTGGCCACAGCTACTACAAAAGCTTCTTCAACAGGAACTTTAAAATCAGAGAGAGAAATAAAATATCTTTCCCAAACATACGAAAGTAGTTCTGTTTTTTCCCTCCCCAGACTCAGATGAAAAATAACCCCTGCATTCATGAAACACCCGCTGCAGATCTGGGCAACACTTCCATACCACATCAAGATACGGCCATTACTTTTTTTATATTACCATTCTTTCTCGTCACAAGAATTTCAGTAAACCACCCTATGTTTAAATATTATTATACTGGCAGCAAAGTGAAATATTGAACTTTAATTCATCCTGCTGTGCACTGGAATTCTGATGCAATTTGTGTAGCACGGTCAGTAAAATCTTTACTATAGGACTCCTGTTCCACCTAGTAAAGAGGGTGGAAATGTTCTGGAAGCAAATCAAGAACAGACAGAAAAAAAAAGTTTTGTGATATTTAAAAAACCTGAAAGGCTAACAAAGGAGAAGGAGAAAGGGGGTCTTACACTTATAAAGTAGAATGCTGCTTAGACTCCATCCCTCACGCTGTCACAGAGCTGGAGACAAGCCAATTAAAAATACACTTCTGACAGTCAAGCTTAAACTTTGCATTCCTCAACATTTGACAGGTAACTCAATATGCTGGTATGTAACTGCCAAAAAATGCTGGACATTTAAGCTGTAAATAAAATCAGACCTGTGTTTAGAATTACTAAATGTTCTGAAACATCAAAATAAACCAGGCATCAAAAATTGTTACTCTAAGTAAAATTTTTAGTCCCTCAATGCATTACTTTTTATTATGTCAAAAATACAGATATCACCATCTAATCTCACTAGGCTCTTGAAATATACTATCTTACTGTTTGTGAAAGATTACATGTTGATGAATATCTGAGAAAAAAATCAAATATTATGCAATAAACAAAGAGCGTGCAACGACACAGCAAATTTCAAGGAGAAAAAAAAAAAGGGGGGGGGGGGGGGGGAGCGACTATGTGTCAAGTAACAGTGCTCCACTCTAAAGAACAGGTATTTTGTGTCCACAACGGAAGCCTGTAATATGTACTCTCTCTAAGTAGTTGTGGAGGCATCATTAATTCTGTCATTTCCCTTGTTCTGCATTTATGGTTTTGCATCCTTAATTAAAAAGAATTGTTCAATACATATTACTTATAATTCAAATAATCCTCTCATTTAAAAAAAAATAATAATCCTCTCTAGAAATTCTGCTGCATACTGTAATAATATGGAAGTGTTTTACCAGAAGAAAGCTAGCAACTTTGGTCCACAGAACACAGGCATCTAGTAGACAATCCTCACTGACTAAAGGACCAGTGCTGCAGGTTGTTGCTCTCTGCGTGACCAGCACTAATGAAGCCCCCTGCTCAGTTTCCCAGGTATTTCACAGCACTTTAGGAGTCTCCTGTTCCATTTCTGAAGCTAGAGAAAGAAGGATTTTAAGGGATACTCAAACACCCGCGTAATATTGCAGCCTGCCTTACACTCCCTTCTCTTGCCTCTCAAATACATGATCCAGTTTCACTTCTTCCCACTGTGACTCCTCATCCCAATGCTTCCCTCCTCAACTATTCAAGTCCTATCCTCTCCCACAAGACTCGTCATCCAGTATCACTCCGTCCTGTCCCCACACAGCTTTGCCACCACACCCGATGTTTTCTATCCACAGCCTCCTAAGTTTTCTCCACATCTGCACCTCACCTGCTTCCTGTATCAGTCTGATCACGTCTCTCTCTCTTTACCTCCAGGCCCCCATCCCATTGCCCTGTTGGTCACAGAAGCCATCATCTGAGCAAAGTTCTGCTAGCTCTCTAATTTCTTACTTTTCCTTTCAAACTCTGGTCTACCCAGCTGAAATCTCTCTTCCAAAGTCCCAGTTTCAGTGATGATGTCCTGTCACCATCCTTTCTCAAATTCCCTGATGCATTTCCTTTCTCCTTCTACCACCACCAGTCTTGACTGCCTTTACTTTTCATTAAATTGTGACTAACAAACAAGAACTTGAGCTACACAACAACAACCTGCCTTCCTCCTACTTTAGGATTTTAATTAAAAGGAAGTACGGTTTTTACAGTCATCTATATAAAGCAAATATACTGATGTCAGACATTCGATTTTTTGCTGCTACTGAGAGTTTCATTACCTCTTACATGTGCAACTAACATTGTTCATTTTCATTTTTGAGGAAAAATAGCTGTAAAAGCTCTGTAAAACTGAAAGCACTTTTAATCTCTTTTAATTAGTTAAAGCATATGCTCTAAACATTGTGAGAAGGGGAGTAAGCAGACTCTCCACAAACTCTCCTCCTCTAAAATGACTCTTCTTTGTAAGCCATGTATTCTTAGCATATACTTACACTTAGACCTTGTCAAAAGGCACACCTGTCAAGTCTCACGCAGCACATGAATTATTTGAGTCCTGTCTCTCACTCTTCCATCATGATGCTTTTACCCCCAAATTCACTGCACACTATTGCAGACACTTCCCTGCAAGCCACAAGGGCCTCAGCAGAAGGCTAGTAATGCAGCCGAGCTCTAACAGCAGGCAAATTCTTCCTCAGGATGTCACAGGCAAGCGCCCATATCAACTGACATATCATGTAACAATATACCTTGTTTCCTCTTTAAAAGCATGGCATAAACCTGCTCATAAGCACTCCATATACAGTGGGTTTCACTGACACTTGTTTATACTTGCATTGCAGCAGATCACAAAAGTCCCAGTCAGGACTGAAGAACTCTGGGTAGTGGATGTTCTACAAATGCACACAATTACACTCCTAATTCTGCCTTTAAAGACAACATCTGAAATGAAATATGTTATATGAAGTTTTGCATTCATGATCTATACCTGATATAAAATTGAAGTTCAAACATTAAAATAAACTTCAATACTCATAAAAGCAAGAATTACTTTACCTATGTCAAATGGAAATATTAAAAACTATAGTGAGGAATAACTTAATATTGTGAGAAGGAATTCTGCCTAGGTTAAAATAATACACGTTTTCCAGTCATATTTTTAATTTTCTTTAGAAGTAATCACTCATTCTCATTAGATGTATTTTTAAAATAGCATTTGTGATCCAAATAAATAAAAACTGACTTTTGAACACTGCCTGGACTAGTTTTACGCTGCTGATACATCCTACAGGTTACTCTGAAATGAGTAAAAATAAGAAAACAGATCCTATTGCACTTCATTAATCTATCACAGTAAAATGCTGCTTCTAAGTGTTAAGCCACTGTAAGTACAATGAAAAACAAAGATACACTATTGCAGTCTCTAGGGCTGCTTTTTACTCAAATTTCAAGTTCCCGGTCACACAAAAGAAGAAACCAAAACACCCTTCCTATGTCCACAGAAATTTTTCCACCTCTACAGCTTAAGCTTCCACTCCACACAGACCTCACACCATTTTAATGCCATCACCCTATATTATTTCTGCTCTAAGAACTGCAAACTACTCATTTGCTTGTTCCGTGTATTCAAGCTGGGTAACGCAATTGAACGTGTTCATTATTGTCTGGGTTTTTTGCATTGACACAATGATAAAAAGACAGTAATTCTAAAAAATGTGACGTTAAGTCATGTTTCAAGAACTCGTCTTAGTTTCACTGTATTTTAGGGAATTATGGCTTTAAAAGTAGTCATTTATTAAACTACCAGCACTCCGTAAAGTCTTAAAGGTCTTCAAATATCCTAGAAAAGTCAGCACTCTTTCAGAGTTACCTTAAAACTAATGCAATTAAAATTAAAAAATAATTAGTCATTTGAAAGTTCAGTGCCATTAGAATGTAAATTGCCTAAAACAAACTTGATTTGGCCCACTTGAGAATAAAGACCATATCATAATGCTTAAGTACCTAACTGTGCACCAGATCCGGCACTCTATTTCTCAACTACAATCATCTTTGCTTTTTTCCTGATGAAGTGATCACTGTAAAATAATGCTGATTAAGATATTTTTATTTTGACCGCATTTCACCTCATGGCAATTTTAATCAATCTTCAGTGCAGTTGAATGACTAAAATCTATTACTATTTCAAAAAAGATCAACGATCCCCATTAATATAAATCAAACTTTCAACAGAATCTTGATTTTGAAGGTGATAAATGTATTTCCCAACACCTGTAACTACCCTATAGCATACACTTTCTGTAAGTAGTGAGTTCCTACATAAACTACATACGTCTGTGTGTGCACGTGCTCATGTGTAAGAGATTCTTGCATCACAGCCCTTTTTGCTTTGATCCACACCTCCTTTGTATCACCAAGGATGCAGTAAAGAATAATTCTGGAACCCAGATCAGTGATGGATCAGATTCTTTACGAAACCAAAGAGAAACTTTTTATTCAGTTTCTTCGTTCAGTTTTTAGGCCACCGTATGCTTATATTACCTAAAAATAAAAAGGTTTTCAAACCGCCCGTCATGGGCATATTGTTTCAAATTAAACCTACAGAGTTCCTAATGAATCAAGTGAAGGGATTCGCTAAGCGGTACATCTGAATTGACTTTTGTGCTATGGAGCACATAATTTATTTCGGTATCCCTGTCAATGCCAAGTCAGAAATAAGACCTCAAAACCATGAACTCTACTATGCAAGTATTTGCAGGGCTGAGCCTAAATTAAGCGTCTTTTTTGAATCTTACTCCCTAAAGTAACACAGAGTTGTATTGCTGTATGCCTGTTATGATAGGCTACATAGATTAAAGCATTTGCTTATTGCTACACTGATAAAGGGCAATTTTTCTATGACAATACAACAATTTTATAACAAGATACGATTATTTGGTTTTATTTATCAGCTTAAGATAAAAAGAGGAGGTAGCAAATGAAATTAACATTCTTCCTGTAAAGGAAGGATTAAGTGTTTCAGTATCAAACTATTAACTAATCAAAGAGAAGAATCAGTATCAATACAGACTGTTCTTCATCTTCAAGTTCTAGACATTTTTTCAAAATGCTTTTTTTTCCCCCAAATGTGGACAGGAGATGTGGTCTTGTATGAATCCAATGGACTGGAGAAGAAATATTTTAGAAGTTGCTAAACCGAATGCATAAAATATACACTGAGTTCTGAAAATTCTTTGAATGCTTTTACCCAAGTTTTATCTCAAAAGCTTTGTTTACTAAAAACTTGAAAGGAAAAGCCATGGCAAGACACAGCACACATAAACAAGTTCGAGATAAGTAATGGGATAATGAGGAAGTTGGACACATTTTCAGAAGAGCACTGAACACATTCATTAATTTATACACAAATACAGCAGTTCTCAGGAAAGTACTCAGTTACCTCAATAAAGTAACCACACTTCAGAAGTAGGTAACATACATTGGAATTTTAGTTAGTGCTTATAATTTTAAAATAATATCAATCTAGATACTTCATACAAATATTTAAATGGAAACTGCACTCTGATAAAAATGGATTCCAGTTATAGGTAATAAAACATCTTGAAAATGTAAGTCATAAACAAAATGAATGCTAGGAATTCATTACTTTTCACTCTGGAATTGGTTTATAGAAGGTTTGTTCTATGAAAAAAGTACTTGTAGGGAAGTGAATTCATACCTCATTTTTCCGAATGTCACCTTGTTCCACAGAGCACAAAAGAGCAAGTTAAGTAGTTCACAGTAAAATGCAAGCAAACATAAACATTTCTTTTTAGTATGGATAATTTATGTTGCACATTATATGACTAAACCCATTTTCCTAATTATTTCATCATCTTTCCCTGTTCAGCAAGAGTCCCCAGTTCAAACACCTAGTCATAACACCTCTTCTTCCTACAGACTTTAGTCCATGTTCTTGAGCAACATATTAAATTAGTGCAAGCTTAACAACAATCTGAGATGGTCAAAGATTTATGAAATCCAAATCCTACAAGTTCTTAACACTTATCCATATGAAAACAGTATCAAAATGCGATTACTAAAACTGAAGATTAGTCATAATGAAGCATCAAATGTATTTTGAATCAGTTATATTTGAAGGTATGGGTCATGAGTGTACCCATCCATATAATAGCCGGAGCTTGTTACGTTTAAACCATTCTTGACAAATGGGTCAAGTCCTAGGCCAAACCTAGATTACTTCCATAACACACTGCACTTCCTAACTATTATGAAAAACATGAGAACTGTAATATTTCCCCTCCCACACTCTGAACATTGTTTTTTTCTGATCTCAAATCCTTAGGAAAGTGTGGCAACTCCTGCCCTTATTAACATCTATTTTCAGACTGTTATTCTGTATTTACTCAGAATTCACCAAAAAACATTCCTATTAGTTTTAGCTTGGCCTCACATCATTGCTCATCAAAAAAAACCCTTAATTTGTTGCTCTTTTTGAAATTCTCTAGTTATAGTTTAGCAAATAAAACTGATTACTGAAACTAAACGTCATATTCTTAGGCCTATATTGTGTCAAACGTAAGGGAAAATTTAGCAACACATGCAAGATATCAAAATGCATTTCCCCGCACCAGCTCAGATTCAACTCATCCACTATTCATACCTATATATACCTTGCCAACTTCCTACTCTATATTAACACTTCTTTCCATCCACATCTTTCTCTATTTATCATAAAAATACATTATGCAACTGATTGTTTAAATATTCTCAGTTTATCTCGAAGTGCATTCAAAAAACATCCATACAATAAGAAACACACACCTGGAAAACCTGCATTCAGTCCAGATAGTAACTGCTGTAAGCAACTTTAGCAATATTCATTCAGAGGAAATGAGCTGCTTATCTAACTGCCTAAATGGAACGGACTCTTTCATACAGTAAGATATTTTGGGATTACTTACTTGTTATTTTTTTCAAATAATGATGGCACGTAAATTAAAAATTTTACATACAGCAGCAAACGGAAGGCGGGTATTTACAATAGCCATTGTGTACATTTTTTACAGCTAATCCATAAAAAGCTTACAAACCAGAAGGGCAGAATACAGTCCGTATAAAGACTTGTAACAGAGGTGGTGTTCAGAAACATTTGGTTTTCATCCTCCAGATTTACAATTGCTCTCAGGCAGACCTGGATTTATTTTCAAATTAATCATTTTGACTAAGCATCATCACCACCAACAAAACCCTTTACGCATAAATATACTTGAATTACTGTCAGGAGAGTGACACAGAGATGAAAGAAGCAACACTCCTGCAGTCACAGTGCCTGTCTGCATCCAGGTCTCCTTGTAACTTCTACCCACCACCCGACTTGAACCAGCTATGACTAAGCAGAAGGTGTTTCAAAGACAATTCACTTCTTGCATGCTCTGCAGAAGTAGGTGGGTGGCAGGAGAGACTCCTAAACCCATGCAGCCTACAACAGCATCCCCTTGCTTCTTAATCCCAGGGCAACACCCTGGCAACCAGCTGGAGGGTTGGGAGCAGACATCTTCCCATACATGTGTTGTTAATTGCGACAAAACCTTTAACGCAGCGACTCCAATCAACCACAAGGCACAATTAACAGGAAACCAAGCTTTATTAGTCACTTCTGCTCATGAAATTACTTCAGGGGGGTTGTTCTTTTTCTGTTTTCTATTCGTTTATTTTGTTTGGGTTTTTTGGTTTTTTTTAATCAAGAGTCTGTATCCAGACTCCTAGCGTGACCAGCAGATACAACTACTTGAGAACTTATTACTCCCTCCAGCTCTTTTAACAAACATACATCAAAAAAAAAAAAAAAAAAAGAATCGACAAATATTTTGCATAAAGTTTGGCCAACTCCAAGGGTAACAACAACTCTGATTTACTACTTCTTTTGACACACAAATATGGAAAAGATGATTAAAAGCAAAGTGAGACCTCACTTTATGAAGCTGAGAAACCCTTCCCTAGAAGCCTGACATCCACAAAACAATTCTCCTAGGAAAATAATTTAATACACATTAATTTGTGAAATGACTGCAATGGGTTTTCAAGATGTCTTGGTCTCAAATCGTCAGAAGAATGCAAACATTTAACTTCTATTGAAATCAACAGGCCACCTGTGACTACGTAACTCAAGTCAACACTGATGCAAAGTGCCAACTTCAGACAAGACAGAATTACAGCATTGTAAAATGTATTTGCATACACAGGCATTCATTACAAAAGAAAGGACACTTCAGAGAATGAGAATTAAGTATTCACTCATGTACTAGAAAAATGTCCAAGTCCATAAAAAGGGAGTAATGAATATACACAACACCCTCAACTTCCTCAACCCTCATTTTGTTTGCATTTCATTGCAATTCTTACTTACTTACACAGAGGGGTAAACAAAACTTTAAGGACAGGGAGCACCTTGATAAGATGTACCATCAGAAATGTTCAAAACATTTATTTTCTTGCTTTAATTGTGATCGTTTACGGATTTAATAAAACAGGTATTTATATACATTTAACTACAAAGGTCTCACCTTCCAATGATAATGCAATTTTAACTTCATAAATAAAATAGATCATGCATTTGAGAGAGTGAGTGAGTTTAGTGGTGTGAGTTAACAATTATTACTTCTTTATATCTTGCTTCTATAAAGTTACTCTGAGGGAAGTTTAAAATCAGATTACTTTCCTATAGTTTCTTCTGAGTATTTCCAAGTAAATCTCTCTCAATCTTTTCATCAAACATCAACTTACCCACCTAACTTACAATGAAGTTGTTGGGATCTTGAATATCAAAATTCATCCAACATCAAACTTTCTCAGATGACTTACGCAACCCTTGCAAAAGGTTCTTTCTACTGGAGTCAGTTACTGCATATTCTAGTCATTATGAGTTTTCGCTAGTTGGGATTTGTTTTCCCTCCTGTGTTTTCTGCATAAACCACAGTGCAGTGCCTCCCCTCTATGTACTAACCTACAAAGGACCAATATCCACCGCAGAGATAAATCTTACTGCTTGCTCCTTTATAAATTTCAAATAATGAACCACTCAGTACTATACAACAGTGTCAACAGAATCTTTAACTCAACACAACTGTTAATTTAAATCAACTACTACTGTGTGTCAGAAAAAAAATGGAAAGTGCATTTGTTTTAACCCAGCATTAGTACTTGATTTAATTTAATTCATGCTCAAAGGTGGTAGCACCAATATTAATCACAGTTAAGTATACAAGCTGCACAAACGTTTCACCCATATTGTGTTAAAGTACTTCTTTTACAAACCTCAAGATAAATGGGTGCCTTCATATTAAAATCCTTCTGAATCTCAAGAATTCAACTTGAACTCAAGAAACAGTGACTGTCAGTAACCTGGGTTGCTAAACATCAAAATAGACAACAATCACTTTAGCTTTTCCTCACTCTTATCAGTTGGCAGTACAGCTTGCTTAGGTTCCATCTGTTCAGCTAAGAACCACTCATGCTGTAGTATTTTCCCCGTTTACACTTACTTTAGAACTTTTGAAAATGAATGTGAATTTAGTATTTGTGAAAGTTACTGGACTGACGAGTACTAGCTGTCTGAAATAAGGGCAGGGCAGGTTTCCCTACAACGTACTGACCAACATGCCTTATTTGAGTAACATTTCCACAGACAAAGGTGTTTCAACTTTTTTTGCTGAATCAAATCACAAGTATCTATGTTGATACTAATACAAAGACTAAACAAACAAGAAAATGCATTAGATACACTTGAATCAGCAAGGCCTAAAGAAATTTATTCCCAAGGGCTTGAGGAAGTAGGCAAAGTAATTTCTCACTCATTAGAGATTCTATTCGAGAACATACAAAGAATGAACACTGCTCCAGAAGATCCAAGATGGGTAAAAAAAAGAAATTTTCCTTTTTGTAAAAATCTAAATTCCACATCTACCTCATGAAAAAATCTGTTCTACAGCCTAAAAGCACAATGGCAGAATTCAAGCTTGACATATGCGTGCCACCACAGGAGAGCAACAAGTTACTGAAATTAGCAGTCTGAATCACTAGGGAACTAAAAAATACACACTCTCCAGCTGAAAGTCAATCTATTAATTTCCAATCATGTACTGTGAAGAACAGTGGGTAGGCTGAAATTTGCTTACAGTTAGCTGAATCCCAGTATGCAAACAGGCTGCTGAACTCAAAAGGAAGTAACAGTGGTAATGAAATTATGATCCAGATCAGTGAAGGGGTTACAACAACCAAGCCTACTCCTCATCTATCATTTTTCCATGACTGCCAAGAGATAATAGGGAATAGTCTGTGTTAACTGAGCTATCAAAAATTTTTATTTATATATATATACACACGTGTATGTACCCACACGTACATGTATATATACATACATGTATTCCACACAAATATGTATATTGCACTGAACTGAAATTTCCATGGGAAGGGCATGCCTGTAGGTAACACCAAGTTTCTCAGACCAGCTTATTACCTCCAAACAAATCTCAAAAGGACCAAAAAGGGAGAAAAAAAATCTTCTCAAATTTAGGCTCCTTTTTGAGCAGCACCATCTGTTTTTTAAGGGAGAAAGAAAGAATAGCTTAAAAATAATGCATACAAGCATCATTTAAACAATCCTCCAGAAGAGAGGCTGAATTTGCAAAATTCAGGGGCCAAGTGACATACATTCCTGAAAAAGAGCTTAAATCCTCCAACAATGACACAACTTCTGCGGCAACCTGAGAGCTAGATTCTCTAGGGTGTAAGTGGAATTCACTACACCAAGCCTGTGCAGGTAACAAAGCAAGCCACATCAAACCAGCACCACACTTAACAAAAGCAAATTGTAAGTATTAGTAATTAGCCTTGCTATTTACATTTGGTGGCCAAATATCCCCTTTAAACAGTGCATTGATTTTTTTTTTAATAAGAAAAAACCCAAAACCTTCTAAAAGGCTTCTTCCTCTCATAGAAGCACCTAAATTCCTATGAATCTTAATACAATTACACAGCCAGATGAAGATATGTATACATAAGTTACAGAATCCTCCGAGAGAAAAGTAAAAAATAAAGAAAACACAACAAAACAACGGATGTCTGAGCAGACCTAACGATGAGGGCAGCATTCAAGGAGGTGCTCTGCTTTTTAAGGCCCCAGTTGTTTTTTGAACCCAAGCACAGTGGAGGCAATTTTGAAGCACTCTTAACAGCCATCTTCCCCTCAGCCTGTACCATGGTTTTGGGAGTGAGGGAAGTATAAAGTTTACCCCAGACACATCAAAACTCTTGTGGCCCAGGCCCTGTGCAGATGTGAGAGACAGCACCATCAGAAGAAATCAACTGAAACCGACACCAAACAAACAAATTTTCAACACCATCTGGCCCCAAACTCAGACAACAGCAGCCCTGACATACTAGTAAAAAAAGCAAAAATAGCCTTTTGTGCACAGTGTTACAACTGCTTGTTCTCTTCAGCAGATGACATCACTGGGTTTCCACACCAGATGAGAAGTATGCCTCACCTGCTGCAGAGCTGCAGGGGAGATGAACTGAAATTAAAATCTCAGATCTTACGGTTTGGGGTTTTTTGGTTTGTTTTTTTGTTGTTGTTGTTGTTGTTTTTTAATATAGGTTTAAAGTGTAAGTTTGAAATAGCAAGCAAAAGGAAACAAAGTTAACAAACAAGATGCTTAAACAGGATCACAAGCTTACAAGTGAGCTTCCAAGTTGTCAACTTAATTCTGAAGGAAGCAGCAAATGGAAGTTCAACAAAGCATCTTTTCTTGTAATGAAATATGCTGCATTTTTTCTGGACACCGCAAGTACATTTCAGTGTCAACACTAGTGACTTATATCTGTTATTGGAGGACCTAGTACACCTGAAATACTGTATTTCCTGACCACTACATGCCCTTGCAGCATCAGTGGAGAACCTTAGAAGACTTGATGAAAGTGGACACAAACGAGTACTATAATGCCGTTATGCTTAAGGGAGTCGAACAAAACTCTGCAATATATTAGAAGTGTAACCATGTTCACAGGGCAGGAGGTGTCAAAAGAACAGCTGGCCCTTGTACTACATCCAACTTTTAGAAGAAAATACACAAATAACTTTTGGTTGTGAAAGAACAATGGACATTCCCAAGTTTGAATGACTGTACAACTGCAAACAATCTTACTGTATCTGAAAGAAATAATTGTACTATCTACTCTTATCACCTTTTCTAGATTTAAAATGTCTGTCAGCTGTTTTCTTGAAAGATTCTGAACTATTTTTGAAAATATGATCAATTTAAATACCAAAGATTGCATAGGTTTTAAAAAATGTAAATATAATTGCCCAGACATCATATACAATGATTTTTCTAATTACTAACAGTAAGTTTTAATTCATTGCAAAGACTGACCAGTACATTAGAGAATCCTAACTAGTAAATTAACATAAAACAACTCGCTGTACAAGCAGAAAATCATATTCCCCCTTGTGATAGCTAGAATCTAAGAAACTGCATACATAGAGCCATTAAAGGAACAAGGACCACCTTCTTCATGTATGAAGTCTTATACGCTCTACTCACTATCTGAACTCAAAGAAGTACGCCATGGAAGGAACACTGTGAAAGTAACCTTAGGAACAATTTCTTCTCAGAGACCATAAAAGGTTTGTTTTGTTTTTAAAGAACTAAACTCTATCTTCCATCTTTGCAATGCTATGGTGGTTTGGAGCTTTAATAAAGCGTGAAAGAGATTTTAAGGAAGCATTCATGATGGATGTCACCAGGATGCATCTGAGAGCATTACAGCATATAATCTGCATGACCTGTCGTTTCTTCCACTACCTAAAGTCAGGTGGAGAGGAAGAAAAATTACCATGACTTACTGGGGTTGCATAGGTTTATAGGATTTGTTTAGCTCTTTCCCCAATTCTTTCCTTATCAAATGTAGGTAGCAGATAGAAGTCTACTCTGAATCCTGCTTCTGTGCCTCCAGGAAAAGGAAATCTTGCTTTGTCCCCCATCCCATAAACCCTGAAGTACACGTGACTGAGTAAACAAATTTTTGCCCCATAAGTAGTAATTTCTCTCACTGATCATCTAAACCCCAAACATTTTGTACTTATTCAAAACAGCAAAGAACCCTTTATTATTTTGCACATGGGGAAAATAATTATTTCCTGACCAGTTTTATTTGGGAAATACTTCAAATGCCATATATATGTATGTACACGCACACAAATTTGTTGTCAAGATTACAGGCCTGAATTTTACAAAAGCGGAGAGCAAGGTGGCAGCCAACATTCAGTTCTCACTCTGACATTCTTAACAAAACCCCATGCACGTAGTTAAGCACAGCCTGTACACAAATTTTAAATTGTTATCTTGAGATCACATCTTGACTTATTAAAATAAGATACTAGAATACATAAATGGATGAAAACATTTAAGCAAATAGGTAACTGAGCAATTTGAATAGAAAAATCTGGATGGTCTGCATTTTAAAAAGACCTTACCACACTAAACAGCAAACCTATGTTACAAGAGAAATCTTACCTATTTCTATTTTGTTTGAGAAAGATTTTAAAATATACATATACTGTTGAGTAACAACATAAAGTGATATTATTTTCCTGAAATAAAAAGTATATTCAACCAACTGAATTGTTCCTTGGAACAAAATCACAAGATAAAAGACAAAGATACAACAAATGTGAAGAAAAAACCCTTTTTCCTATTGCAAAAAATGAGCTATCTCCAACAAGAAGTTGAGGTCTTGTTGAGCAGATCATGTAAAAAACAGGATTTCTTCTTGAAAACTTCTGATATAATACATACACCAGTATAACCATTTCCTTTCTTTCACAAGACAAGAACATTTCTCTCTATTTTTGAAAAGTAAATAGTTGAAGATGACATAGATACAAGACAGCTGGTATTTAATCAATAATATTAGGGGACTGTTATTGATATGATTGGCCTTATTTCCTCCCAGAGGAAATAAGAAAACCAAGTAAAAGAAGATTTGATTTCTTCATTCCTTTTCTTTCTTTTTTCTTTCTAGTCAGTGGCTTCTGCTACTCTCTCCTATACAAAGTCACTTTTTTTCCCCATTTAAAAGTGAAAAAGTACCTGACAGGCAACATAACTAGGCTAGATAGCAAGCAAGGTGGCAAAATCTGTGACCACACTATTCTCCTGCCCTCCAGTCCTGCACAGGACTGCTGTTGCTATTTATATGATTGTGTAGACACACTGAGAGTAAACACAGCTTTCACATTTTGCTATGTAAAAGCTGATAGCCTCCCTCCTTGCTTCTAGCTCAACTTCTTAAATAGCAGTATCTTCTTCTTAATACAAATACTAATTAAACGAAAGCAACTGCTACTTGTCACATCAACATTTGTTCTAATGATATGCATTTAAAAAAAAACCACTAGTCTAAAATCAGTCTCAAATGAAACACATACTAATGATTTCTAGTGGTTCTTTAAGCATATTGCCAAACATACAGGATTGACAATCCAATTAAGATTTTATTTAAATCTTGATTATTTTTTCTTGTATGATGTTTTAATCTATAACTCATTGCAGGTATCACACAAGACAGACTTTAGAGAATCAATCAAGTATCAATTTAACCTTTAAAGCTATAAAAGAGAATTAGATATCCATTTATTTTTATTACAGGTTGTCACTCTAAGAGATATAATATGCAAAGCTATGTACAAATATAAATAAAGTGCTAGCAGTCCTGTTAGTGCACTAGAGAAACATATAAATGCTTTTAGTATTGGCTGCAAACAAAAGGTACAAAAAGGTGAAGATGAAATACTGTATTTTCAATTACCTTTTTTTAAAATTGGTTCATCTCCTCTAATCTCAAAGAAAATTATTCCTAAAATACCCAAATTCATATGGTATAGATCTTTTATCTCAGAAAAAAAATTCCCCCAGAGTCCTCTTCCTGGCTGCAACCTTGACACTAAGACGACCCTCTGCTACACAGCTGAAATAAGGCAAGTGCCACCTCCAGTGTAAAATATTTTGCAAAAAATAGCCTTCACAGCACTACCTCTATGAACACTTTTTTCCCCTTTCTCTCTCAAATTTTCAAACCAACCTTGACAACAGACGTTGCCCCTGAAAAAACACTTAGACATAACGTAAACCAGCTTTTCCCAGTACTGCTTGTAAGCAGCACTGTGGAGTACCTTGAGACCAGAAAAAAAAGAAAGAAAAAGCCTCCACTAAGGAGTTAAATATTCTTCTATGAGAACGTGAAAAACTGTGGAAAATGGCTGTATCTGGTCTATTTAAATTCTGCTATTCTCTCCTAGGGAAAAATTTAAATATAATACAAATAAAACATTTTCCTTGATCTAGCAGCAGCAAAAAGACCATAGGATTTTCTGCCCAGTGTCACTCTTAACTAGAGATGGCAGAACTTCCATACAGCTTCAGAATAAGCTCATGCTGCATCTTTTTTTTCTAATTCCTTTTATAAAATTAGTTTTCCTCAAGTGAAATTTTATTTTGAAGAAGCGTTGCATACTGTACAGTTCTCTAGAATAACCTTTTTTGCCCCAATGGAAGTTGATGACAATGCTTCATAACATTTGCAATACTCATGCAAAATAATCACTTGTGAACACATGAAATATTACATGAGACAAAAATTTTAAAAAACACTCTTTAGCCATGAAGTTCTTGTCAGTCTAAGCTACCTTACAACTCACACCTGCAAGAACATAACTACTTATGGGAAAGTTTTTCAGAACTCTACACATCCAACTAACCCAAACCACTGATACACATGGAAACACCATTAGGCTTGGTAAATAAATAAAAAAAATCACTATTTAATAAAATGCATCAAGATCAGCTGGCTAGTAGGCTGTGTTATACTGATGAATCAGAACAAATACATATACATACTTCTGCCCCATGTAAAGTTACAGGATACATGCCACAAAATCACTATAGCAGTGTACACACTAGAGCCCTCTATATTTGGATTTCCCACCACTGCACTACAGTATCAGACAAACCCTAGCTATGGAGGTACACTATCATGCAAGAAAAGCCAGCAGCTGCTAGAAATTCAACTTGATGCTCTACATTCAGCTGTCCGTATACACCAGGTATTCAAAAGTCAGCATACAAATAAAAGAGAATTTAGCTTTCTGTGCCTATGTGTCTAAACTAAAAGTCTGTCTACACCACAGGCAATGATTTAGTAATACCCAAGGAAAACAGAGTACTAGAAGTGATCTAGCCACTACAGCACAGAGCTGTTTCCCCTCTAACATTAGTAAGGATGTACTGCTAGGATGCATCTGGTAGCACGGGATCCTCTGTTTTATACTGTAGCATGGATACGCTATTTTCTTCTGACACGATCTCTTCTGTCTTTGTAGCTTTTTTTCCCTGATTTTTAAAAATAGGCAGTTCCTCCAGAAATCTCTGCATACTTCTCACTCTTACTTAATATGAGCGATTGATGACTGTGCAAACATAGCTTAATTTTGCCCCATTTCTACCCTCAGCTTATTTTCATTTGGCAATCATACTAGCTGGATTTAGACAAGAGAATTTAAACATCCATTTGTTAAAACAGCCTGATTCAGTTAGGAGAAATAGCCATTTACTATTGTCAACAACAAGTCAGCCTGAGGCAAATAGAAAGTTTAACCAAACAGTTAATACTTGCAATGTAACCTGCAAAAATTCAATTTAGGGTTCCCTCTGAAAGCAGCAATTTGACCTTTCTACAGTGATCTGAAGTATATGGTCAGAACTGAGCAACATTTAAAAGGACTGGAGAAAAGCTCCTGTTTTATCTCAAGACCACAGAAAACTCATTTTAAATACAGATACATCAAGGACTTAAACTACTCAAGAAGTTGCTCAAGATTGGAGTCCAAATGCTTAAACTACTTGTTTCTTGGGTTTTCTTAATTATAATGTGAATGACCCCCTGAAAGAACACTTCCAATAGGATGTTATTCCTTGGTTATTGTGAGGACTTCTCAGCTTCCTTCCTGCACTCTACAAGATCTCATGATAAAAGTTGGGTGGTTGACCTGGAAAATTCTGCCTCATGTGATAAGACATTAAATTTCAAAAAAGACACAATAGCTAAGCACACAAGCCTTCTTTCAAAAAACACAAAGAACACAGAACTCTTTGAATAGGCTTTATTGCTGTATTAATAGTTGAAATGCAGAGCAGCCGAGGGAGCAAAGCTCTTTTTTCCTCATTTGAACTCAGTCAACTGGCACAGGATCCCTTTCCCACTCTCCCAATCCCTTGGGTCCCTGCAAATCAAGACCAAAACAGGACCCAGCTGTCTCAGCTTGTTGTTCAAGCCCATTCAATTACAGCTGGAAGGCGGAATATTTCCTGGCAAAACTTTCCTCTGGGATACTTACTCATGTGAACAAAACATACAGACTGATCAGGTACATTCAGCCACCACAGAGTATTAGGCTTGTTAAATATACTTCCTACACTCTGAAGGAAGTGCTTAAGTAGTCACAGCTTTAATTAAGCACTAGCAAATGAATTAACATAAAAAACATTAACAGCAAAGAAATCAAAGATGTAGTTGTCCTGAACACCAATGAGGATGAGAGGATCTTTCTGCCACTCAAAGGCTTGCAAGTCAGATTCTATAATCAGGATATCGATTACAGGTATTCCACTTGACTATGCTATGCTTGTGATTACATGTGCAAGATGAGCAGCTATTAGAGAACATATACACACAAAGCAGTTGTGCTAAATTTGGGGATTTCAGTGGGTAATATTTCTTTGAACTTCAAAAATGCTGTCACTTTTATGTTTGCTAGCCTTTTGTCACAGGATTTAAAAATATCTACAATGGTCCAAGAGCCACACATGCTCCAGAGTAAAGTCATCAGAATGTCATCTCTGTCTGTCTGTGAACATACAAGAGAATACTATCCAAAACCACAAGCTAAGCAATAGCAATATTTGAAAAAAATACATCCAACTACAGAATAACTCCAGTTATTTGAGTCAAAATTAAGGGGGAAAATTCAGTCCTTACCACTTTACTCCTATCTACAGACTGCTCTGAGTACTCACAGTGAGTTGGAGATTGCTCTTACAAACATTCTTCACTTTAGTTTTATTTTAGTCATGAACAAAAATTCCTGAGGGAGAGAACAGGCAGATACTCAATTTCTCTTCCCTCTCTTCCTTCCATCAGCAGGTCAGATAAGTCTTCTAACTCACTAGTCTTTAACCTCTGGAGCGTGAGCACTTTAGGGCCTGCAAAAGTTCATGAGTAACTGAAAGAAAGACACGAATATCACAAACTTAAATGCTCTGTACAGAAGTCCACATTTCCAGTAGAAATTCTTTTAAGTCAAAAAGGTGGAAAGCTAGTGTTAAGGGATTCCAAACACTGTTTATATTACCTCTATAACTGAACCTTTTTCAAAAACTCTAATCACCACATTCAATTTACTGCCATTACTTTAATATTAATTAAATATAAAGCCCCTGACAAAAGACATGGCTTTGCAAAACACTACAGCTTTCCCCCACTCTCCTTCAATATTTTAACCTCACAATGCTTTGTTAATGGATATTGATAACAACTGTAGCATAGCAGAAAAGCAATACTACTTCCGAGAACAGCATAGTAAATACTTAGCACAAAGTCTTCAGGGGTCAGAACTGATTCTCCTATGAAAGTTGGTAACAGACATTCACCAACTATCTTTCTGAAGTGCTCAGAATTGTAACAAAAGAATCAAAAACAAAACAGGTCAGGAAATCCAAATAACGATAGCAGTAAAAAGACTCCAGCCACAATTTTGTTTAAACTGTCTACAGCCTATTCATAACACTTGATACCAGACAAATCCTATAATTATGGTGTAATACAGTACTACATACAACATTTTATCCTAAAAATTAAAACAAACCAAGAACATTTGAAATAAGTACATTCAGAAATATGTCCCTTCCAGATGCGCACTGACATTAACAGTCAATTACAGTTTAAACACCATCTGTATTAACCAAAATGTCCCAAGCTTTCTTTGAGTGTAGTATCCATTTTCCTTTATAATATCCTCTTTGAATACTGATTAGCTTTGTTAGCTTTTATGCTAATGAAGATATGTGAACAAATAAAAGCTGCACACCACAGGGAATCAAGCTCAGAAGATTCAGCTTTGCATTGATCTGCCAGTACTACTTTACCAGTTCTGGCAAAGAGCAGTTACCTCTGCTAAGGAGTTGTTCCATGCTTCCTCAGAAGATCACCAATACAGAATCCTGTAACTCACAATTTGCACTGATTCCCATGCTGAAACCTCTCCCATTGCAATCTGCTCTGTAATACAACCCTCCACTGTTCCTGTTATGATGCCTAAATGACCTTCAAGGGATACAAGTTGTGCACAGTTGCCATGTAATTTGCTTGTTTCACAAATATGATTTTTAATAAACTGAGAAAAATATTATTATTAATAAAAGGCAAAGAAATCATAAATAAGCACATTACATTTGGTACCTCATTTATATTATGCTTAGTATCTCAATAACATATCCCTTTAAAAGGCCTCAGAATAATGTAACATTTGAAATAATTTATGTATGTGTAACACCCAGTAATGATTCATTAGCTCTGCAGCAGACAAAAAAAAAATCAAATTAGTTACAGTGCTCTGAGTAAATAGCAGCTGCAGTCTTTTAAGAAACGGTCAGCTGGTGTTAAAATCAGAGACGAATGCTGCTCCTGCAGACCATAATGGGCATTACTCTTCAAAGGCTCCAAACACAAGCCATTTGATCAACAGTGAAATAGATTTCAGAAAGCAAAGCAGCTTTCATTTCTGTGGCAGCTCCTGTAAGACTCGACACGTTCTTCTTGTTTACAGTTGAACAGCTCTTTTTAACCATCTCCCAGCTTTCATTTTTATCTGTAGTTAAAAAGGGTCATGACGACAACTTATTACAACTGCAGAAGTGTTACTACCCAATTACATATTTAACAATGTAATTTCCTGTAAAATGTGTTAACTTACTCCAACCATGTTGTTACATCTTTAAAATGTTTTAACAAGCTTTAAACAAATATTTTTGTGAACAGCATGACTTTCTTCTAATGCCAATGAGGACCTTAATCTGTAGTTCACATATTAGTTTCTTTTATGTTAACACTTTGAACATGCCCACAACTGGATCCTCAGTTCTTCAACAAGGGCACCAAAAGCTCCTGAAAATTCTTCACATTAGAAATTCAGCTAACATCAGTACTGCGTATTCTAGATGATAAAGAGAAGGAGATGAAGTATAGCAACTAGATCGTACTCCAAAATGAGTGCATCTATTTTTAAGTCAGACTAAAGTAAGTATCCATGTTCCAACCATGTATCTGACCATGAAATCATCATGATCACTGAATGGGCTACACAAGTGCACCTAGAGCTTGGCCCTGAAGATCTTGTAGCTATAGCAGAAGTCTTGAGATTTCACTTGTTTAAAAATCTTTTATGTTTATAGTCATATATAAGGAAAGGCTTTACAACTTTAAATAAAATTTGAGATAGCCCCAGAAAGTCATGTTTTAACCAAAAAGACCGTTCTCTTGCAATTACTATGTTTTACATAACTAAATATCCCCAATATCTGCAGACAGCTGAATTTCTCATAAGTTAGATCAAGCATAAATTAAGTAATATTAATACAGCACAAACCAAAACAGTCTTAATGTCAAAGAAAGGGCCAAGGTGCAGGAATGACGAGTTCACGGTTTAACTCGTTTCCTTCCCACAATGCAGCACCTTTCCCACAAAGCTGAGAAACAAGAAAAAAACTAATTAAAAATGGCACAAGGCAATTAAACACAAAGGAACCATTCCCTGGCTCGGTAAGTGCCTGAGTGGCAGTGCTATGCAAGAACAACCAGGAGAGGATCTTTTGCCTGTCCCTTGCTGCTCTTCCCAAGGCTGTTCTCCTGACCTCCAAAATTTGTACCTCAGCAATGCCAATGGGACAAACTACCTCCCACAGGAGCCAGCAGTACAGCTTATACTACCTTTGCCTTTCTTGTAGCTATCACAGTACTTCAACAGGAATCCACATATAAAGATAGTTGCACTGGTAGAATCAAGGACTGAAACAGCACATTACATTTTCAGTAGTTCTGGGTGACCATCACATTACTATCAAGTGCAACAGCTTAGAGCTTCTTCTAGGAGACAAAAAACTGCACAGCTTCCAGCCGCTTTCAACTTGTATTTTAAACTCTGATTCATCTGATTACTACAAACAATGAAAGACAAACTTTCCTTCCCTCTGCAAATATCAAACACAACTCATCTGAGACTGGAACATCTATAAGGAGAGCTGACAAGTTCTATTAGAGTAAAATCAAATATAAAGTCTGTGTGGTAATGCATTTATTTGCGGACTAGACTGATACAAGCAAATAAAAACAAATAAAAGGTTATTCCTGGAGGAAAGAGGTCTGATTACCTTTGCCAACAAAGAACTAGTAGAGGGGAAATGGAATCGTTTCAAAGTGAAGAGCAAAAAGGAAAACTTCCTGAATATCTCCCTACACAACAACTTGCAAATGAATTGTTTTTACAGCAAGAAAAATGTTCAAATATATGTAACAGTTGCAAGGCCTTAAAATACTGTTATCTCAAACAGACTTAAATATGAAACAAGATACCATTATGTAGATTTGTCAACAGCTCACAAACACTGCTCTTTTTACCTTTGAAGTAGTTAATATCTATAATTTTGTAGAGAAAACTGCCATAAAAAAATACTATGTTTTAAAAATTTTTAATGGTCTAAAATTCAGTTAAGAATATTCTAAAATAAGAGGTTATAATACATTCTGATATTTATATCAATATATTATTTCAGGCAGTAACACTTTTTTTTTAAATGAAAAATTTCTCAGTAACAACAAATTATGTGTACATTATACAAACATTTCCCCTCTAATTGCCCCCTTCCCTCTGATAGCTTTTTCATCTTTGTGTGCACAGAGTCTGGAACATTAAAATATAAGTTCAATTTTATACTGGTATTAAAATAATTTGATATAATTTCTGTCAAGCATGTGCATCTAAGAGCTTCCTTAATACCTGTTTTTCTACTAAAGTACTATGGCAACTTTATTTATTAATTTTTAGAATTCAGGCATTAAAATATGTGCGTATTACAACATCAATTATGTATACCAAAAAGGAATTGACTTCAAAGTTAAAATCTTTGATCTACTATTTTTATACATATACAGAAATGTAGAAGACAAAAAACCCTAAGCACCTGGAATATCACAGCTTGATCCGATAATGTAATTTTTTTGCCATAAAATATTATCCTGAGTTTAATAACAGCCTGATTTTGAAAGTTTTCTGAATCAGTCTTTACACATTTTCCAGTGGCCTTTACATCAGACATCAAAAAATAATTAAAAAAATTTAAAAACCTAACATGCACAACATACTCAACAGCTAATCCAGTACTAAATCACAGAGATAAATTATTTGATTCTTCCACACACTGAGCAGAGAACAATCTTAATACCCCCAGGAACTAAGAGTTTAAAACACTTCTGGAGGGTATCAGAAATTTATGGAACTGTGCCTTAAAGTTCTAACCAAGACCAAGTACCAAAGCATTTAGATGGCTTTTTTTTTTTAAATATACAAATACACATACACACACACATATATATGTGCATATCAGTGTGTATGTTTGTATCTATATATACACCTACACACATATATATGTATGAATATAGTATACCTATATTTACATAGGATTATAGGAGTAATTGAATAAAATGAATTAAAATTAAATACAACCCACAAATTCTGCAGGTCCTTAGTCATACGATTTCATTAAGAGCTGTGTATTGCATAATCAGATACAACTTTACTGCACAAGTTCTAGCACTGCTTACAGATTTTCACCGGTCTGCAATATGAACATGTCCTTTACTTAATTGGTGAAACTCATTTTTAGTAGTTATTTTCCGAGGCACTTGATTTGGGTGGCGGGGGGTGGGGAATAAAAAGCAACCCACATTACTTTGAATCAAGCATGTTCCCAATATTAAACACTATTTAATACTGGTGATCTCACATACTCTACTCCTTAATATAATATAAATATAAAATATTCCTTCCAGAGATCAGGATCCTGAAGCCTTAGCTGATGCTGGTAAATCAGCTGAAGCTATAGTTTCAACAGAGTGGAGTCCATTTACCTGAAGAAAACAAGTGGTTTTCTCATTAACAAGTAGAAATATACTCATTTCCTTACTAATCAAATATAGTTTATTTACTATGTATATTATATAGTAGTGATTTACAAATTACTTGTGTGGCTGCATTCTACACCACCAACAGGCTTACCCTCAATGCTAAGCCTAGAAGGAAAATTATCTGCTTTCTTAAAAAAAACTTACTAACACTGAACGCTTTAAAGCAAACTATCTCCAAAAAATTACTTAACATATTTGGTCACCTACCTTTTTAAGCTAATCACAAGATAAAAATAAGCTTCTTTGAACAGAATGTTAGGCTACATGTAGTATTTACAGCAACTAGGAATAAACTTTTATTGAAAATCTTACACTTTAAGTTGCTACTGTGCAAATGTTGTGAGGAAAACTGCTCACACTGCTATAGCTTCACATTTTCCATGGTTATGCATTATACTGAGGTACTTTTAAACCAGCATTATTTTCACACTGAGGTGCTTGTACTAATTTAACTTGATCAGGAGAGTTAAGGTTCTATACTGCATGCATGAATAATCAAAGCCAAAGGCAATTTCTCAAACCTTGTTTGAAAATGAAATTTTCTTTCATCTTCCACTACTGCACAAATGCAACACACTTCATTTGAATTAAGGATAAAATTTAGCTTAAAAACAAAGATTAAATGCTTGCTGTAGAAAGGTATTGTAGGTCTTCAGCCCACTTAAGGCAGCGTAAAGATCACACTATGAACTGAAAATATAAAGGTGCATTTAACAGGTTTATCAACACATGAAGTCAACATGCCCTCAGTCTCTTGATCCAAAATATTTTGCTGTACTAAATACTCTCAAAACATTTTATCCTAAAAAGTGCTGCATAAAGTTTCTCTTGATGTTAAGTATCTCCTGTTTATGTTTTTTTTCCTTTCAACTCAACTGTTACTTGAGTATATACATAGGAATAAACATTTATTTTCAGATTGTTTGGATATAATCTTCAAAACACTCACTTCATATATTGGAAGAGATCAGTAAACCCGTTTTAGGAATTTATCACAAGTCTCATCCCATGTATAGTCAAGAACTCTTCCCTGTTTGCTCTGCCTGCTCTCTATGCTCACATCTACGGTTTACGAACATCTGTAAAATTGCTACAGATAGCCACCCTGTCTTTCCAAGGAATGATTTCTCTTCCCTCCACCAGAGTTCTCATCACTTTTACTCCTTTCATCTGCTTTCACTCGACCTGCAATTGCTATGAGGAAAAAGGTGTTTCCTCTTTGACTACACATTAAGTGTTTTGACATAATCCAATTTTAGTAATACCTTTATTTCTGATACACATGTGAGGAAAAGAAGAGCAAAACTTCACATTTTCTCATCCTGCTCTCGGTTTTTAACACTGTAAAATCTTGGGGTGGGTCACAGCAATTAAAACATGTGGTAAATACAGTGTAGATAACAATTCTAGCTGCCAAAAGAGGCCATTTCAACAGGACGGTATGGATTGGAAAAAGCGTTCTTACATAACTTTTTCCTCACTAACTACTAACTCCTTAAATTACCTTGGAGATGGGAAAGGAAGAGACTGGAAGGAGAGAGAAGGGTACTGTTTTCAAGTTTGGTTGTTCCCCCCCCCCAAGACTTGTACAGTATTATCGGTCCTATGTTTATGTACTGTGCATTAGTAACTCCTTAGAAGAAGAAACAGAGTAATAAATTGCTTCAGTTTAAATACTGGGCCAGATCTCCAGCTGACATAAACCAGCTAAGTTTCATCTATTTCCCAGTCTCACGCACCTCATGCTCAGTGTTCTCCTCTAAAAGGTCATTCTGGTCAACATGGGGGGGTGTTGCTGCGTCATGTTTAAGTCCTCATATGACCATACAGTATATTTTATGATTAAATTAGGATAGACTTAAAATTCTCTGAAGTACTTACACAAAAAGAGAAGCTAACTCTGCAGTTTTAAGCTATGTTGGATGACAGGAATTAATTTAGCTGTCACTTTTGTCACTTTGAGCAATGTATAAACAAACAGCAATTTCTGCACTTCCCCCCCACCCCGCCTTTAGATTTTGCACAGAAGATAGCATAAAAACATAGCTCAAGTGAGATGTTGTGAAGACACCCCTACTCTTTGCTGTAAAGCAAGTTCGAAGAAGAAATTTTCCCAAAAACCAAACCTAGACTACTCTTCCATATACATTTAATGGGCACTCTCTGATGACCCAAGAAGGCTAGCAGAGCCACCCACATGCCCACCTCTGGCCCAGACTTCTGAACCAGATAATCAGTCATCATAAATCCATTTGCAAGCAGCATGCCTCTTCCCCGAATTTATTACTGATGACAACAAAAATTATTACATCACAGAACGTTCTTGATACTTCAAGCAGGGAAGGAAATGAAGTGAATTCAGTCCAGATTCTGCAAAGTCATTTTCAATCATCTTTCAACTACTGTTTTTAAATCCTCCTGCAACTCGTTCTAAACAACCACTTTCCACAAGTTAATCCAGACAATCTTCAGGCATTAACAACCCCTTTAGTTAATTTCCATTATTTCTGAGCTTTGACTTTCATTTTAAGATCCAAAGAGAAATGTACTTAAGATACATAGACTTGGCTCAACAGAGGACGTGCACACTAATATTGTTAGCAACAGTTTGAATAAACAGACAATTTGTCATTTGTGCTGGTACGGCACTTCCACCATCGAAGTTTCTGAGGTCAACAGTTCTATCGATAATATTTCTGTCAGATCTACTGAACACTCTATGTACTGGTCTCTAATAGAGAGAGAAAGAATTACAGAAACACAATTTAAATACCCCACCCCTGAAATTCCTATTAAATCAACATTCCCCAAACTACTGTGCCTAGTATTGCTATCCCAATTTGTCCCTACTGTTACTGCCTCCTTCTCTTTTTTCAAGTCTCCATAAAATTCTCCAGAGGGCACATGTCCTTAGGGGCCTTTGGAGGTATACTCTAACAACCCAAACTGAGAAACACTGCTACAGATATCGGCATCTTGCTCAACAGCTAGGGATCGATACCTACTCCTGCACTAGTTCATGACACAAGAGCGACACAGAAGCATGGGCTCCCAGCCACGTTCAGCAACTCCAGCACCATACAGCTCCAAGGCTGTACTCATCCTGTGAGTACAGAGCCACAAGCAGTATCAGATGGTTGGTGCCCAGAGCGCAGGAATTAAGGACTACACACTTCAAGGATATCAGTACTTTGGGGGCATGCACCTCAACATTCCCTGCCCTTTCTTCCCCACCCTGGTTGGTTTTCAAGCCATCTTCCCCTCTTGCCTCTAGTTTGCCTGCATGCCATTAGCGGCTTGCCTGCTTTAGCAACAGTAATCCCCTTTCATAAGGGCTGTCAAGTCACCGTAACACCACACAGACTCTCTACAAAGCCAGGAGATATGTTCTTAAAACATTTTATCCTTCCTTTGCCCTTTTATCTTCGGGATAATTTATAAATTTGGGAAATAAGTGTAAGTAAGGTGTAACAGCATGTGCAAGAAAGAAAGGAAATGCATTCTGACGAATTGTGTCTTTCCCTAGTTTTACTTAGCATGGTAATAAATTCCTTTAAATTACTTTAAAATTGACAGAAAAAAAAAATCTGTATCTAAAAGCTCATCCTCCCATTCCTTCAGAATATAAAATTTTATAGAGACTGACACCCAACAATGCTATCACTGTGCCTCAAGAGTCACAGCAGAGCAGGTCCCAACGAAAAATTAAAATAATTAGAAGCTTGCATATTGCTATATCCTGAAAGTAAGGGCTTCTGGACAAGATATAAACTGTTCCTGATCAAGAATGAGGCTACAGACTTGTTTCAATCAATTTAACTGTGCTGTGTTCTCAGAAAGGATGGTCTCACTCTCCTGACATACCCTTTCTTTCTACAAGCACAAGGGCTTATGTAGCTGAATCAGCTCACTGTTCCAGCTCAAGGAACAATGAGCAAGAAGTCCTACATGCCTCCATGCACCTCTTACCTTTCAAAGCCTCCAAATCTAGCACGCACACGCTACATTCTTTTTTCTTTGGGTGGGTTTGCATTTGACACTACTAGCTTTCATTTTGTCTGAAGTGACCCACATTACCAATTTTTCATCCACAAATTCTGATCAGCAATACTGCTATTTACTTTCAGATCTTTTTTACAAAGATTCCCATCTCAAAAACTGTTAGCCATTCTGTTTGCACGCTGCAAAAAGCACCACCTTTTTAAAGTACAACAGAGTCCTAAATCAAAGACAGTATTCTGCAAATACAAAATTATTACCAAAAGTATGCAGAGAACAAAACTGGTTTCAGCCACAGGATTTCCTGTGGTTGTATCATTGCTCTTCAGTCACATAATCAATTAAATGTGACTTCCTATGACAAAGCGGGAGGAAACCAAGCGGAACTTGCTCATCTGTCAGCCAGTGTTACATGAAAAAAGTACAGCAAGTCTCAGTGATATCATAGACCACAAATAATCCATGAGTTTCTATAAAGAATGCTTAGATTTAGTGAAAGCAGAAAACCAGAGAGATTAGAAGAACAATTGCAGATGAGCAACAACTATGCATTAACACAGCAGTTGTGCTTTATTTCTACCATAAGTAACTTTTGCAGGCCACCAGGTGTAACATCAGGCATCTTTCATTCTAGATGATTTGATGAATATACTTACAATAAATAGAAATTACATAATCTGTGCACTTGTAACCTGAAGATCTGAATTTATCTATACAAATAGTAAAATAACACTAGCTGGTATCAAATTAGCAGCATACATAAATTAACCGTAAAAATATGCACTTTGTGGGTTCGCTGAATAATGATGAAATCCAAGATTTCAAACTAAAGAAAAGTCAAGACAGATACATCGCAGATGTCTTTGCCCTGTTCTCAATTACTACATAAGGTATAATGCAAATACGTGAGGTAGGAAGGAGAAGAGGAGGAAATGAAGAGTACGGAAAGGTTTTCCAGGAAGCATGTATATTAGTGTACAACCTGCACAGGCCTGTAAATAGGTATTTGAAAAGACCAAAAATTCAAGACACTTCAAGTAGCTACAAATATCTTAAACACAGCACGAGAGTGGCATTTACACACTGGGATACAACAATTGTTGCATTACTTAAACCTAATTTTAACAAAAAACAATAAACAAGCATCTAGTAGAAATGTCCTTGGATTGGCTCCTTCCATGTTCTCCATAAAACACACTCTACTAGTCACCCAAATAAACATCAGCCCCATAACTGTTTTAACAATATTCCTACTACTAGACTCATAGTACTTACCACCTTTCAGGAACAAGTACCTTGAAATAAACAGTAAACAAGCCATACGAATGTCAAGCTACTTTGCTTACAGTAAGTGAAGAGTTAAAAGGAGTTATGCATCTGCAAACCTGGGAGTATAATCAGCCTATATAGTCCCATTCAATTTCACAGCTCATTACCTGGAATAGACAGCTAAAACCCATACCAGATGCATTTTGTACAAGACAACACTTCATACTGTATTTAAAAATCCCCTCTCAATTTCAACATGACATATGTGGTGTCTATGTATTGTGTTTTTTTCTTAGTACAGAAACTATCTTTAGATTCATTTACTTTTTGCTGTATTAGTTATCACACAGAGAAAACCTACTAATACAGATATGTGTGGTTTTCAAATGACACATACTGACTACAGAAGAATGGCTAAGTGAAGACAACATGTAACCATGATTTCTGGACAGGGATTTATTTAAGTTAACTATGTAATGACAATACTTAAATATAACCTGTAGAATCACTTTAACGTAACCTGTAGCATCATCCTTAACAACCATTCTTTTGAAAGAACATGAAACTTCTAAAGCAAGATATTTTGTCTAAACCAAGACTAGATGACGTTGATCTGCTATGATGTTACAGTGCACTGATCCACTAAAATTCATTAACAGGCTCCAAAAGAAGCCCTTACCCAGTTTTTCTTTGGCAAAAACCTTGATGGATACAATAAGGAACTTCATAAAACAAAAGGCATAAAGAAACTGATTAAAATCCCTCATTGGCAAGGGAATGTGCTAGATGATCTAATCCTAATAGGGTTTTGCCACTTCTAATTTCTACCATTCAAGGAAAATGAAAAGGCTTTGTCAGGGATGAGCAAAATCACCATAATGACCAAGCAGCAGCAAGAATTAAATATAAACTACCTACTGGTAAAGGTTCTTTTATATAGTGTAAGCAAAGAATGCATGCAAGACTTCGTGTCCTCTACTGGAGTATGTTTTAACTAACCTGCCAAACTCTAGCCCCTAAGAACCCATATACTTATCCAAGCTATTAAGTTCTCTTCTCAACTCAGGATTCTGCAGGATGTCATCTAGCTACCATGAAAAATCAGTTTTGTAAATTGAATTCTGCCAACCAGAATACATACAGTCATATCCAAAGTGAAATCTGTATGTAGAGAAATACATGCCAGTGCCTTGGAACGACTTCCCTTTCTGCCCCCCTCCAAAACGTCTTCTTCCTGGATTCTCTACTACAGTTGTTTTCCTATTTATCTCAAACTTCAAATTTATTGTTGTTTGCCTTGTTCTTTTGGCTCATCAAAAAGAGAATGCATCTGGAAATTACTTATTTTTAATACACTTTCTGGATAGTATCTAATAGCTTAGTTATAATTACAATTGCACAGCTTACCTTAGCCCAAAGTCAAACGGCAGTATAAGCTTTGACCCAGATTCAGGAAAGCATGTGGTTAAGTACATCCTTACGCTCAGGAAAGCGCTTCATGATGTGAATAAAGGCAGCCACTGATTAAGGCTCATTTACACCTTTCTTGAACAGATTTCTTTTCATTTATAGCTCAGGACCTTTTCTTCCTCTTCTCACTGACCACAAATCTAACCAATCCAGAAGAAAATAATCTCTTCATTTTTTATGTTAACAGGATATAACAATATCTAAAGATGGCTTAGTGCCAGAAACTACATTTGACAGCTGTTTCAGACCACGGCATAGCTAGCACATTTTCGATGCCTAGTGTTGACAGCGATTACTTAAAACCAACTGTACTAGAAGAAATTGTTCTGCAGGCTATTCCTCAGCAGGGTTTTCATGAACACAGTAGTTGTCAGAGCAAGTGCTAATTTGTATTTCAAAACAATTATTCCAGTAAATACAGCAAATTCTTTTTTATAATTTACAATTTCAGAATACTTATTTATCTATTAAGACCAATGGTGGAAAGGTAATTCCAGCTGAGCATATAAATTTCGCATCCATGCTAAAGTGAAGATTGATCACTAACTAGCATACAAGACTACAAGCTTTTCACACCTGTTTTTAGCATTTCCTCACTTAAAATAAATAAATTTTAAAAGTCAATTATTGAGCAGAAGGAGGGTTTTGTGGTTGTTGTTGTTTTATATTCTATGTACTTTACTCCCCATCAAAAAAGACTGACTTCTACCACAGCCACTGCGAGCTAATTTTGCCTAATTTGTGGGCAAACCAGTAACAGAGTTCACATGCTAAAAATTGTCCCTAAAGGGATTTACATACAACACACATACTTCACAGAAAAACAGGAAATGGTCTAGTAGTTACTTAACACCTATCAGAGATACTCTCTGGTCTCAAATTGGTCAAATGAAAAGCTCTCTTATAGGTCTGAAAAATAGAAAGCTAATGAAAAATCCACACATACAATGCTAAATTTTAAAAGTTGCTTCTGTAGCATTAATACCCAGATGTAAATAGTTTTTCTCATCTATTAACAGAGTCAGGAAAAAAGTCCGAGAAACAGGGAAATGGTCTTAAAATTAGTATGGTTGCTTAACATTTCATCCGCTGTTGATGTTTACCAGCAGGATGTTGTGTAAAGGGACATACCAGAGAATGAAAATGGCTCTGTATTTAATGACTGCTCAGATTTACAATAATCAGGTGCTGCTTGGGCTAGACAAAAGACAGTCTCTCAAGACTACCAGTTATACTGCTTGACACACAACCAATGCGTAGCAAACTAGCCCTACAAACACTGACTCTGCCACCCGCAGGAATCAGACAGGTGCATTTGAGACCGTAACTGGATATAACAAGGCGATTCAAGTGCCAGTAGCGGGGGAAGTCTCATTTCCAGGACTGCTCTGCGGCTGCAGAAATGGAGACGACAGCAGCAGCAGCTCCAGACTGCTCTGTGTGTGAACGTGTAGGTGGATGATGGACAGCATTTGGTGACTACCACCACACCCGAAGAACTGCTGTTTACCTGCTCTGAGAAGAGGACAGCAAAACGGATGGAAGTGCACAATGGCCCAGACCCAATGTAAAAATAACTTTGTACCATAAGGATTTCAGTTCAGTGTGGGGAAAGCAAAGCCTCTTCATAGTCCTAAAAGTTAACTTTCAAACCCTCACCTCACAAGGTTGAAAGGAACAATGATAAACTTTAATCTTAATAAATAATGACCTAAAACCTGAAGATTCAAAGTTGATTCCGCAATAGGCAAGTAATTTTCAACTAGAATTGGAAAGCATCATAAGGCAGATAAAAACAAACAAACAAAAAAAAACCCTCCAAACTTTAATTTGTTTGAATTAATGAGATAAATTTTTGTTACAATTCTACATCCAATTACAATTCTACAGTTCTGTTGCACCGTGGGATAGAAAACATGGCTGTGCAGCAATGCAGATAACTTAACACCATCTCATTTCAGTCTTGACCTATACTCTTCTACTTGCCTAATGACAAATTTATGAAGGGATCATTAATCCAATGTAACAAAACCAACTTTAACCCTGATTCTCAGCTACTTCTTACCATTTTCACCTATTAAGGAGCTTTGGATGCCCGTGGGGAGGCATTGGGAGTGGGTTTCTGTGGGGCAGTCTCTGTGAGGAGAGGCCGGGGCCAGTCCCGCAGCTGCCCCACCGCAGGGCCCTGCCCAGCCCCTCAGACAAAATGGCGGCACCTGGGGGGAAGCGTGCTTAAGGGAGGGCAAAACGCCACAGAGAGGACTGAGGAAAAAAACCGAGAGAAACGGCCCTGTGAGCACCAAGATCAGAGAAGGAGGAGGTGCTGCAGGCATCAGAGCAGGGATTGCTCTGCAGACCCCAGAGAGGAGACCATGGTGGGCCCTTTCTAATATATACAGTAAATACAGGAAAGCTGCAAAAAAGGCTTTCCCATACTGCAATGTAAAATATGCATGTATCACAATATGCAAACACCATTTCTAAAGTCTGAAAGAAAGCCCAGCCATCTGACATCTTTATCAGCCACGTATTAGTGTTAGCTTTGATTTAGCAAAAAAGGTCAGCGGGAAAACACTTCAGTTTCCTTTACATTAGGCTCTTCAAATACATCGCCATGACTGTTTTCACTCTTCGGTAACAGCCATTCATTCGATATTATCTATCGATACTGTGGGCCAGGCTTCCAAAACCAAAGACATCCATTAAGATATTTAAAATGAACCCACATAAACAAAACCTCTACTATCTGGACCCCCCCAGTCAAATCCCACTTGGCTGCAATCCGTTTATTGAAAGCTGTGCCTCCAGCATCCCATTCGCAATGCAAGAATAACTTCAGAAACCAAATTAAGCATGGTCATGCCTTCCTGAAAATAAAACTACTTAGAAACATGGAGCATTTGGAGCTATGTTTCACCACTATGGAATGGCTTTTCTGAATTAAAAATAACATATATTTTTAATCACTGCAACATCCTCCTCCAACTTTTTACCCACAATTCAATTTCCAAAACTAAAATATATTCATAAATGATCCAGATTTTCATTCACAAAAATTCTTTATGAATTTTTTTGATTGTAAACCTTCAGAACTAATAAAACAAGAAAACACAAGAAAACCCAGCTGGTATTCTGACATACACCAAAACACATACACATTCACGCAGCTCTAATTATCTTTATATATTGCAGACTGTCTGTGCATAAGAATATATGTATTGTTTTACTTCAATTTTTTCAAAATGTGTATCTGTATTTTAAAAGTCTGCAAATCCAATTTTGCTTGAACAGACAGCAGATCAGCAGCAGTAACTAAATAAACTCTTATTTAATAACACTTATTTTTCACATTTAAATGCTTTTTATTTTTATATTGGACCATACTTTGTTCTCACACAAGTATCCATTTATCTGTAAATGCCTGCAAGGTTTCCAAATAAAAAGTATTAGAAAATCAATATGTCCAACTCTTTCATTACAAAGTGGCTACACATTACAGAAAAGCCATTTGTCTTTTGTTAGAACAGCTAGAAAACAGAAAATTATCTCAGAAACAATTTTAAAGCATTTTTTAATTAACAAGCTTTGCATGATACTGCAGTCATATCTGAGCACACAGAGTGACTTTTGTAAATATTACGAGTCAGGCAAACACAGTGTTTGCCTAAACTCAGAAGTTTTGTACAAGTCTATTAAAGTAACTGTCTTCTGCATGTAGACATGGGAGCTGGAATAAATTGCATCAAAAAACCACACACCACCTCTTCTGTATCACACACCAACTGACATGCTTCCATTATTTTACAAACACTTTGTTTCTTTAGAGTTTGAAATAATCAAATTTCATAGGTGCTCCTTAAAACAACATTTTGCTTATAAAATATCAACACCAACATGATGACTGTATCACTTTGTTACATTGCATGAGATCAATAGGAAAGATAGAACAAGCTGCAGCATTTCTTCTTCGGTGCTTGCTTCAGGAGCAGTCACAATGTGGATGAATACCTCAGGTAGCTCTTTGGTAACAACAAAATACAACCACAAGGATTTTGCTTTTGTTCTTAAGAACAGAAAAACTTAAAGGATTATTTTCAGTACAAGCTTTACTGTTCCCCCCCCCCCCCAAAAAAAAAATCAGTTAAGAAGTTGACAACAGTTAAAAACATTGCCTACACCTGAGTACATCAACAGATGATACAGACCATCTTCTAAAAGAAATGCGAAGACATTTGAACCATTTCAGATTTCTTTTGGATTCCGTAACTGTGCCATTTCTCACATTTTCACCTGAAATGGGCTTGTAGCCAGAAAAACAAAACAAAACAAACAAACAAAAAACAATAACCAAAATATAGATAGTCTAAATAACTTCACTCAATGTGTATTTGTAGATTAGATCCTTCTCAAAGAACTAAGCAGGCAGCAACACTTCATATAACCCTCCGATTAAAAGGCGAGTATTGTGCAGGTAAAAATAAATTAAACCGCTCTGGACGGTTCTGAAGTGCAACACAATGTCTTAGACCTTCCTTATGCATACAGTTTAGTTTCCCCCACGAACACAGGGTACACAGGCCGTGACCTGCCCTCTCCCAGTGTTCTCTCTGAGCATCGCTCACTGGAAACTCCAACAGATTGACTTCAATTAGTTCTAAGGACCCTTTGTTCCCCTGAGACTATCAACAGAGAAGGGTATGACAGAGATCCAGATTAAATTCTTAGTTTATGGCTTGCAATACTAAATATTGTATTTTACATAAATTCTCCAAAGCACATCACATACTACACCTAAGGAAGTCTCGGGACTCCCAAGAAGCACCTATCAACTGTTGCCCACTTTTTCAACTAAAGAACAGAGAAAGCAAGTATCAGGAATTTGATTAGAATCAAACATGAGGGCTGATACTGCCATAAAACACTGCAGAAAATTAAATACAAGGCTGTGCCAATTCTCTTCTCTTTTAGGTAAACTTGATATGGTCAACCTATAACATGAAAATTCACTCTTTCAAAGGAGACCGCTAAGACGGTCCTGTAGAAATTTTCCCCATATTCTGCAAATCTACTGTCAGACTGAACAGAAGTATTGCTTTTCCAGGTTCCAGACTACTCCTATGGAAGTAGTCAAAAAATACAATCAGAAAAATTGTATTAATCCGCCAATAAAATCTGTCTTGAATTTCCCTAGCTAGATCTGGTAAGTGATTTGCATCACCCTGCACAAATGAGCAAGGTTCAGCAATCTTTTTGCCGCCTATATAACTGCACCATTACCACCTGTATCTCTCCAGGTACAGCACTACCTCTACACTGAATACAGACAGGCTGCCAGGAAATCTATGGATTGAGTATCCAATACTGGTATTAATACACTATCTTTTTAAGTATGCTTAAAAGGGAAGATTTTACCCAAAGAGATGTCAAGTCTAGTGCAAGGTGCATGGTGTGCAAGCTTCCATTCTTAGGATCTGAAAAAGGTGACAGTAATGAATCTCCAGGGGCAAGGAAAACTTTAAATAAGAGAGGCTGCTGATGAAATAGTGACATGGGAACACAGTTTAAGGCATAACCTGTATACTGTTTGTTGCCTTTCTCCAAACAGCACGGAAGTAGCTGTATGGATGTAAGGATTAAGGATTTGGCCATTACTGAAGATATTCTCTCACTTGCCTCTGTTGAACGCTTTCTTTCTCTGCTCTGCACTCCATGAATACGAGCAAGAGTACTAGGGCCAGTAGAGTACCTACCAAAACAGAGAAGAGAAGCTCAAGATGCCCACGTCTCCATCAAAAGGAAGGTTTTTCCTATACCAGATACACAGTAACATGGCAGGAATGCAGCTTTAAATATTCTTGTGATTAACTGAGAAGCAGCTTGCTTTGTTTTTGTTCTGTAGCCATGAGCTTTTAAGAGAGGAAAGTACAAAAAGCAATACTTTGAATTTTGGAAAAACAATCGGTGTTATGCTGCTTCTTAATTTAAGGCTTGGAAAAGTATGTTCCTACTACAAAGCCTACCACTGGAGAAGGAAAACACAGTGCTCTTTTCCCAAAAATGGTGAAGAAGAAGAGATACAGAATGTCCTTTACCTTTGGGCCTGGATGCTGTCTTCTAGCCACAACTGACTGCAGCTGGAATTGAAACACTGGCTTCCTTCCCTACTGGCTGAGGCACATTACTTTAAACAGTGAAACATCTTGCAGCTGTAGCTTCCCTAGGATCACCCCTCCCTCAAACAAGCAAGAAAAAAAAACTATTTTGGACTATGGTTTTAGAGTTACCTTTGGGTGTTCAAAGATACAACAGTATCAACTGCAAAGTGTTGATAAGGCAAACTGACAGGTGCACTAGCAAAAGCTGAACTACGCTCTCCTAAAGGTTGAGAGGAGTACATGATAGAAAGCCTCTGATTTAGGCAGACAGGATCCCTCTCTGCAAGCCTTTAAATACATTTACATACTCTCACTGAATCTACAGGAATTTTAAACATGCGCTCTAAAATGCACTTAATTCTCTAACACACAGACTACCTTATTTTAAGCACAGTACACCCCCTCCTTAGCTATCCACAAAACATAGTGACATTGAGACTAAGCCAAATGAAACTTGTCACCACCTCTTTTATATAGATTTTTCCCTTTCCTCATCTATCAGTAGCTCTATCACACCTCATTTTAATTCAAAAAATTCTACTCATCTCTTCCAAAACAGAAGTTGTTTTAAAAAATGATACAAGCTATGTTCAGAGAAACTGGCTGTCCTGATCAACTACAGCTGCAACAATAAAGTAGGTAAATATATATGATTTTCATACATGCCTTCTAATGTGCAATTTACAAAGTGAATACTCTGATAAAAACAAAGCCAAAAGACAATTCACTGGAATAAAACTCTGACTGGTCAGGTCAAATTAATAAAAAAACCAAGAATGAGCTGAGACTTCATTGCTAAAGAAGATTAAAGTTTGGGATGGTGACAAGCTTGAGGGCATGGACATACGAATGTTGACAGTCTACAACCTTTCCCATGCTCAGGTAAGTTATATTCAGGTGGTTCCTGAAAACAGCACATCTTATTTATTCTGCAGCAAGACTTGTGAATTCTCACAAAATTTGTTAAACGCACTCTTTATGGCAGGATCCTAAATACATTACCTTTCAAAATACCCTTCTAAGAGCCAGCAATGATACCACCTTTATGACAAAGGGAATTGGAACATAATAAAGGGAAAAAGTGGTCATCCAATATTAACCAATAACTTTAAAAATCCAGATACAAGTTTTTTAGAGCACATACCGTTATATAGAGCTTTACCATTTAAAGCAGAGCTCCAACTCATTTCAGTGACAGCTAAGACTTCTCAGTATCTTTTCACATCAAACCACAGGAAGTCAAATGATTCATATGGTGATAAACGCAGAATTAGTGGCTACATACAAAATATGTAGTTAATATCCAGCATCACAAAAAAAAAAAAAAACCCACACAACAAAAACCAACCTCTGTAGCAGTCAGCCAGAGAATCAAATTCTCCATAGCATCATTCCATTCTCCCATTAAAAAAAAATTTGCCTTTTCTGCAAACCACAACTTCATTCCCTACATTGACAGCTAACTTTGGCAGCTTACTCCCCAGCAAAATCTGAATGAATTTCCAGAGCCCTGATGTCCTATGGGATACCCAAAACAGGGGTGGGGCAGGGCAGGGAAAACACCACAATCATGCAGCTACAGATGAAGATAGGACACATACAGATAGATTGTTAACTCTGTCAGTTTGTGTTTATACAACTTTATTTCTTTCAGTATTTCTACCACAGATACATACTAGCAACAAAACAAATTTTCAAAAACTTTTACTGTATTCTTAAGTCATTTAATAATCACTTAAATAACATCAAAACTTTCACACAAAATCCACTTACGTAACATTCAGGATATATCTACGCAAAAACCACCTTCGAGCTGCTCCGAAATCCAATTTCTACCAGTCCTCTGAGGTGGACACTCCCAGGCCTGACACCTGGCAAAGTCCCTGGAAGCTGCATTGAACATCGCACCCTCTCTTCTCTGCAGTATGTTTAAAATGCACCACATGTCAGGGGACCTACAGGGACTAGCTCCCTGCAGCTCCTTCTTCCTGAATTCTGATGCTTCATATTCTACGCTCAAGTGCCCACAAGTAGAGAAAAGTATAGAAAGGAACCCCATTAACCTGCAAAGTAAATCCCAGAAAGACTCTCCCCATGGCAATCTGGAATGCATCTTACCTTCTCATTTGAGAATAAAGTACAATATGGACTATTTTGGCTAAAGCTATAAATGATACTCACATTTCCTTTCTTTCAAACTAGAAGGAATTCCCTGACCTTTAATGCAAAACCAGAATTAACTCAAAGCTTTTAAGCAGCCAAAATAGTTCTTCGATGCAGAAAGAACATCATGTAAATTTCTTCATAACACCAACATTGTCACTCCTTACTCCATTCTTACACCATTAGGATCTGGTGTTGTATTTCTGGGACAGAGATAAATAAAAATCTCCTGACCACTCAACAAGGTACAGTTACACAATACATCTTCTTCAACTTCTTAAGCTAGCCTTGCTGCTATTGTAGACACATTTCAACCTACAATCAGTTCACTGCCCTCAGGTGTGCAGATGTCAAACTGTGGAGCTCAGCTGTAAATCTTTATTACTGAAACAGCAACCAAGAGGCTGGGCAAAAAATGCTCGACATCCAGTGAGTGTGGAAGGATTCTACTTCCACAAGTGATTTCAAAACATCAGTTGATATAAAACAAAAAAGCAGTTACGCAGTCATGAATTAGGCCTTGCATTTCCAAATAACAGGCAGGTCTGGCTCCTGGTCTTATTAGAGACTGTCTAAGATTAAGACATTTGCCAGGCAGTGGGCACGCTTTCACGTATAACACAAACTTGTCAAATTCAGGAGAAACAGTATCCTAGGCCAAACGGCTCAAAGACAGTCCTTTTATACTGTTCAAGTCATACTCAATGCATAACACACTTGGAATAATTCTGAGAATTAGGTAAGCAAGATTTGGTCCTGCAGAGGCTTTGAGCTTCACATTTAGTTCACATCAAAACACCAAGATTTAAGAGTAAGGCATAACTCTCAGCAGACATGGAAAGGTGGTTCTGAACCACCATTTATTTGTTCTGGGCTTGTACAGAGGCTAAGCACAGGGCAGTGCCCTGAACACAACCAGAAGGCCACTGCTCTGCAATACCACTGAAATGGTGATGGATCAAATTCTCTTTTCATGGTAAGGTTTCCCTTCTGAGCTATCAGGCTTGAAAGAAAAAGGAAAGAAAAATTATCACATTGACTTTTCTTGTGTTTGTCTTTCTCTTAACACTGTGAACAACATAAAAAAAGAAAAATATTAATGGTTTACTTCAAGTATTTAAGTTTTGAATCCTAACTACTCTTCTCAGCTAATAAACCCCCAAATGATGCACAGTGTGCAATTAATGAAATCACAAGAGAGAAACATGCCTCTTCTTTTCCAGTGCAACCATCTGCAGCAACATTTTTCAGGAATTAAATCAACCCACAGGAAAAGTATTATCGTGCTTGGTGCTGAAAAGTACCTTAAAACAAAGATTATTTTGACTGCGCTAACAAAGCCTAGAAGATTCTTGAGCATGGCCATTCAGTCTCAGCTACCAGTTAAAGGCACAAGAAGCAAGAGGGGAAAAGCATTCAAAGGGATGACTAAATGAATTACTCTCCATTTAATCAGCAGCTCACCTACTACAGTACTGAGCCCACAAAAACGGAAGGGACTTACTATACAAATATTACATAAAAGAAAGCGTCCCCTGTTGCATGGAATTGAGAAGAGAAGGGGGAAAGGACCAAAGAACCTCCAGTAGAACATTAAGTTCTTCTGTGCAAGTTGGGATTTAGCTCAAGAAATCAGAGAGTAACTGGCTCTGTACCCTTCCTTAATATAGCTCAGAGAAACAGACACATTCATCAGCAGAAAATACAAAGAATAAAAACATTCAGCAGGAGATGGGATAACTGCATTATTTACAAGCAGGGAAACCACAAATGGGCTATTGAAGCTCTCCAAAACAAATACTGATGCAGGATCTGGTTTTGCACTAGCTTGGACTTCATTCAGATGTTACTGTTACATACCAAAGAAAAAAAAAAAATTAAAACCCACTACTGTTCTGACTGCCTTTGATCTTACGTAGGTGTGAATGACTATCCATTACTTCAGATGTCATGTGGTCAGGCTGAAGTCTAAAAATTTGTTAATGCTTTTTTTCAAGGAAGCTCACTTTAAACAGTCAAATTCATTAAAAGTTACTCTTCTCTATTCATCTGCTAATGAAACCAAGACTGGACTAAAATCCCAAATTCCACTCTCCACGGACTAGCAAGAAAACAAATTCATTTTAGTAAGCCTATTACCTCAGAGCACCAATTCATTCGTGACTTTCCACACCTGACTGTAAAAGAAAGAATAGCAAGCAAGTTTCTAAAGTCCTGCTGTACCAAATCAAGAATGAGATCCCTAAAACACTGCCATTTTACAAATATTAGATGACCAACAGTAGAGCAGAGGAATAGCTATTCCTTCCCCACATTCAAAAAGTATGCACAAGGACTGGCTATGGCAGTAGGCCATGGAAGGCAAATTCCAACCCTTGCCACACTTCCACTGAAGAACTTGGAGAAACTCAATGCCTGCTCTGATTCCTCTATTCCAGGTATATCATAAATAACTACCTTGGGACACTTCAAGAACTTTTGCCATTTGAATCTGGCAGAGCAAAAAGACCAAGTTACAGTGATTTTTACAAAATGTTTCTGCACAAACAAAACACAAAGTAAATGCAAATTATGAGACAGTGAAATCACTCAGGAATATCCTTATTAAACAAACTCCCCTATAAATAATGAGAACTTCTGATGCAAAACATTATATATTACATAAATTACACTGTGCCTGGAAGATAGTTGCTATATGCGAAGTAATATTTCATGAATAGTTCTTGACTTTTTCTTCTGCAGTACTATTTATAAAAAAGAAAAATTCAGCATTTTTCTTCTGGCATGTCATGACTAAATTGCTGTAAAAACAGACTGACCAACCAACCAACCTCAGGGCACCCTACAGAACGTGTTCAAAAGTCCTTAAGCACAAAACACCAAAACAAAATTAGCTAAAAATGTAGAACATCCATTATTAATGGAAAGTTGAGTTTTACTTAGCACAGTTGCCTTAAAATCAATTCCTTGCAGGGCAGTTCAGAGTCCAGTGGGAACAGGCAGGAAGCAGATACTCAGGAGGACCAGGCAGAAAAAAAGGAGGGGTGGAGGGATAGGGAGGGAGAATTTCCTGATCCACAGAAGTAACCGTACTGTGATATTGCCTACCTATGCTGTCTTTTTTACCTCAACTGATGACTAAATACAAGGTTATTAAAGGACTTGCCTCAACCTTCAGTTAAAACTTTTTTGAGCAATACCTATGAACATACAGCTCTCCAGGAGATAATTTCCAATGTTAGCTGGAGATTATAATCAAGAGTTTCTGGTTATCTCTTTTGTCATCATATATGACTTCCTGGAAGCATACAAAGTTTCATGGGAAAAGTTTCTAGTGTAGCAATGTTGTATACAAATTCCCTTTCTCCTCTCCAAACTGAATTTTGCAGCCTAATAGTTACTTGCTCCAACACCACCGACAATAGTCTTCCTCAAAGTCCACTCAAGTTAAGCAAACCCTACACACAGCAGGAATTAGTGCCCACCTATTTCATAAACAGTAAGTGTGAGACAAGATTTAAATGTACGCATTACATTTTATATGAGATATTTAGACACTCTGGGAAACTTTTCTGAAATACCATTGGTATGCATGTACTTTGTGGGGCTGCAGGGAAGTTTTTTAAAAGGTGAGGTACAAACTGCTGTATGAGTTAAAAGAAGCTTAATTTTTACGGAGGGCCAAGTTCAACATACGTAAACAGTTGCTCAAAACACAATTCTGGCAAGCATCCACCTGACCACTGCAGAAAAGAGCACTTCCCTTATGAGAAATAAAACAATTGCTCTGAATTGTACAATGCTAAAGTTACAGGGAAGGGAGGAAAGAGGACATCACAGCAAAAAGATCACGCAAATGAGATCCCAAGCTTTCTCGAGTAACAACACCAAGAAAAAGAGTACCCAAACAGTACGCTGAAAATTTATGCAAATAAATAAAGCACTTAAACACACAGAAGTTACAAGCCACCCACACCTTCAGGAATTTCTACAGCAAACATTTCAAAAACTTTGGAAAAAGAAAAAAAAAATTGGAAGGAACATACACATAAACCTGGATCTTAGAAACTGTTTTTCCAGTGAATTTTTGAATGGCCTTCAACAAATCACAGCTCTGCCTCCGTTTCTTTGCAGAGATATTTAAGATGCTAGTAACCACCCAGTTTTCTCAAACAGATTTTCAAGGTAATACACGCAAGTGCACAGTATCATTGTAAATTACTTTCTCACTAGGAATCATACTACTGAAAGAAAAAAAAAACCACACATGTACAACCCTCCCAATTTTGAAACAAAGACACATTTTTAAAGTAGACTTTAAAAAATTAAAGCAAAATATAGAAAATACTCTCTCTGGACATCCAGAGAAACCTACAGTACCTGAACTCTAGTTTTAAATACTTAACCAGTTAATGGCCTCAAGTAAGTGGCTTGGCTTTCTTTCAAAGCTCAGCAGCAAATATGAACTGCTTTAATACTGCATGGGTATCAGTGAATTAATGTCACACTTCTCTCCATTAAATGAGAGCAGAATTTGGCTTACAAATGCTTTCTCCTTCCTACCAGACAGACATCACAGTTTTGGCTCACAGCTGTTGTCAATGCCTACCACCTGAAGTCTGTATAGGTTTATTAAAGAAAAAGTCTTTTCCAATACATAATCTATACCTGTGTATACACAGAGTCTTCTATAGACAGCATCTGAATTTCTGTTCATTAATTTTATACATACTCATCTTGAAAGACAGACAGTCCTCCTTCCTAAAGATCCACTGATGAATCCATTCCCATTCAGACGTCTAAACTTTCTGAAGTCTTGACATACCACCTATGGCTGGGAGATATGCCTTTCTCTGGAAAGCCTGTTTTTCTCTCAATGAGAAAAATGCAGCAAGGAAAAATAACACCTAAGTCCTCAAGTGCCAGGCATAGAAGAATATAGTATGAGACCGACACTAAGGCAGAGAGAAAGAAGGAAATCTGGGTTTATTCATAGAGTCCTAGGTTGAAATTGAGAGGCTCAAAATGTCTGCAAGTAGCACACTTACAGACTTTAAATATTTCTGTCTTACTTGAATACTCTAAGTGAGAAAGGACATCAGGTATTACACAATGCAGAAGAGCTACGTTGCTTTTATAAACACACACACACACACACAAAGGACCCCAAACCCCTGTAATAAGTGTTTATGCCTAACTCAAACGTGCAGTTTGACATGCCTGACCTGGCTTCTCTTGAAGCTAATGAAAGGTCTGCACAAGCTTTTAAGGGGATGGCGGTGGGGGTGTTACTGAAAACAATGATCGGCATACCAAGAAGAAATCCTTGTAGCTTTGCCAAAATTACTTCATTTACCATCTCCCATCTCCTGCAAGTTTCCTCTGCCACTTCCCATAGGAAATGGTTTTGTACCCCTGGTGCTGGAACAGTGCTAAGAATGACCTTCGCACCCTGTCACTGTAAGAGCATATGATTTCACATGCTGGGGTAGGGGACAAATACAGAAAAAAATGGAGAAGGTGTGCCTGAGAGAAACTGAAAATCTAAAGTAATAGCAAAAAACAAATGGTAGCCTAACATTAGCAAAAGTGCCATGAAAATATATCAGTCGCCAAGTTTTCTTTATCAGTTTAGAATCAGTGGGATAACATCCAAACTATTTTATTTTACTAAAGAAAATACTTGTCCCAAACAAGCGAATTAATTTGATCTAGCCAGATCTGACAAGTAACTTACTAGAGAAAATGGTTTTCTTAAACTGGAAAACAAAAAAAAAAGAAAAAAGAAACAAAAAATATAAGGAAATCCCCAAAAGATGAACCCTTCTCTGAAGTGAAAGGGAAGACAAAAAAACTGTTGTTCTTTTAGAGACAGAATAATATTTGCTTAACTCCTAGGTTTTAAAATGTAAAATTTAATTTTGCTGAACACAAGCAGTCATCACTAAGAACTGTCAATTAACATTCTACTTCTTAATTAAGGCGGGTGGGAAAAAAAAAAATCACAAGATCACATGGAAAAACATTAGACAAGTTTTGAATAATCATAGGACAGTTTGATGTCATTGAAAGATTTTAGTGCCACAAATTCAGTATGTTTTAGAACTGAATGTATTGAGGCTTCAGAAACAGTCAATGCGCAGCAACAGATCATGTAGATTTTGAGGTGTTTAAGAAGCTTTTGTAACTATAACTATGATCATATACATGGTTAAATATATTTACTGACAACAAACTCCATGACCAAGATAAAGCAAAAAATCTTGAGACTGGATTGTTCCCTTATGAAGAAAACTTAATGGTGAAATTAAAGCAATTTAAGTATAATGTAAAGAATTTCTTGGAAGAGATTCCCTTCTGTTGGTAGTGCCAAGGATCACAAGGTGAATGTAATATTGTTAGTAAATAACCCTAATTCCATTAAATAATCTTCGTTTTGGAGAAAAGGAATGTAAAAATTCAAGAGTGTAACTAGACAGCAAATCAGCCACTCCTTGCCCCCACCGCACCCTTTTTTTCCCCCCAGACAGTTAAAGCACTAGGCTACTACTGATAAAATCAGATGACATCTCTGCTAAATCACCCAGGAAGAGACTTTTCAGGTGTTAACATAAGCTCAGGCAGCATATACTCAACAGCGTATTTGTAGAGATGTTCACTGAAGTAGCTAAGAAACTGTCACTAGAAGCAACTGGTTCCCAGATCACCTTCTCTCAAGTCAAAGTGTTACTCAAGGATCAAGTTAACCAAGAAATACCAAGTTAACAAAATAATACACACCAGCTGTGGTAATATGCATCATATACCATTTTCTCTTAGTAACCTTAACTCTAAATAGAGTTTGCTTTTTGAGAGTCTGGTTTATTATCAGTGGAGACTAAGTCATTACTTACTTTCAGAAAGATAGATAACAGAGTATAAAGAAAACAAAAAAGCCAGCCTGCCAAACACTTAGATACAGAAAAACCAATTTGCCTCAATCTATTTCAAGAGTTAAATTATGACTTTTGCAAAGATACAGAAGTTTAGAAATACGTCTTTCGTTAGCCACATGTGGTTGCTAGCTATGAAGGTAAAAATAGTCAATATTGGGGGTGGAGTGTCACAGTAAAATAAAGAGTCTTAGGACAGAAACAGCACAGCTAAATGATAATGATTTTCTCTGCAAATTTCTATTTGCGTAGGAAGCAACTTCTATAATTTCCCTGTAATGTATCAGATCACACACAGCAAAAACAAGTCTCTTTTGTGTCAGTCCCTACCAAAATTATAAAAGGTCCTTTTAAATTATCACAAAATATAACGACATCAAGTGTTTTCTAAAAGTTGGGGGAAATAGAACAAAACTATACCAAGTGTGTTAATATAAGAATCCTTGTCTTTCAGTTACAAAATGTACAGGGAAAACTGTTTAAAGACAATGCCAACTACCACAAAACACACAAATACACCAACACTTTCCTTTTCCAAGGAATTGCCATCATCAAAATCAGACAGCTATTTTGAAGACCCCTATTCACAATTAGAAATTTTCTCATTGCAAGAAGAAAAGTTTCGGTAACCATTACAGAAACAAAAAGGTTCACTGAACTTCTAAACAAAATATCTATCAGAAGAAGCTGGTAACATCAAAATTTGGTTGAAAATTGTAGCTTCCTTGTATGTTAGAAGGAATCTGAGAGGCAGCCTCTAAACTTGGAGCACAAGAGCTATAGGAGGTGAAGCCACTGAAGTCTGGGCTGTCACAGACCTAGCCCCCTCCTTTTGTACAAACATCAGTACAAATCTCTTCACACAACCTGATCAACAGATTTCAACACATTTTTGCAGGGTTAGTTTTTGACTGGATTACGTCCCTCTGCCCACGTAAGCACCAGCAAAACAAGAGATCAGTGGATTTAGCCAGCCTTAGCACACCATCAAGTCAGCTCCCACCCAAGATAAAACCAGTGAGTTACAATTAAAATACCAACTTCTATTTCTTCCTCCTCTTGTTACTATGTGTCCTGCAAAACATTCACACAACACAGTGCTTTATTTACAAAAGGCAGCGTGGTAAAGGTGAAAGAGCTTTAATGACCAAGAGCAGGAAATACCTTGGGACTATGGTGTCCTTGCAGCGCAAATGACATTTTCTTAAACACTTTGCAGCTGTATCACAAAAGTCGTTGCCACCCTTCCTACAACTTCTTTATTTTAGTTTTAGGTATTAAAATGATAAAGCTATACTCTCACTTAAGTCTCTTTTTACTTAGACACCAGGAGTAAAATGGATCACAACTTCTTACAGCCAGAACAAACAGCCCAAGGCCCCAGCTCTACAAGAGCTTACAAGTAGAAGTGATTCATGTTAGTAAATCAATTGATACATACGGGATTTAATAAGAAATATACAGGGTGTTTACAGAAAATGCTGTGTGTATGCACCTGTAGATAAAGCCTGTTTGTATTTCTCACACAGTTGCCAAATTTTCTTTACCATTTTCCACACACAATCTCTATATTATGAACCTGACCAACAAAACCACAAAAGCTGGAAGATGACTGGGGAGAAACAAATAAAAAAAACAATCCAAATCCAGAAACCAAGATTTCAGCCGTGGAAAGATCAGACGGACACACAGATATCCACATATTAGAAAGACAAACCGAGAGCTTGTTCGGATTAAAGGCAACAGAATGGAAGTGGAGAAGAAGAGGAGGCCTCAGCTTAGAGAAAATAAGTACGTTAAAGCTTTGCTTTGGAATAACATTACCCGTCAAAAACACACAGAAAGAAAAGGAGGAAGAACTCAGCAATGGAGACCTGGGGGCGCTTCACCACAGATGAGAACACCCCACAAGCAGGACAGTCACACAAGCCTAAAATAAGGTAGCATTTTAGGATGAAAAAGATGGAACAACGGCAACAGTGAGAGGGAAAACTTTAAATAAATAAATAAAAGAAAATCACTTTACACAGAAAAACTGCCCATGTACCCTCCACTCCAAGACCAAAGTACTTCCACGCTCCCAAGCTAAGAGAGCAGAGTCCTCCTCCAAGCCTGGACTTCTGAGACTGAAAAGAAACTGAAAAAAAGAACAACAAAGTGTTGCTGGCCTAATCCCACAACGTTTGAAGGAAATGTAATTACTGTTATTAACATCTACAAATGCTTTTCCCCTCCCCTTTGGAATGCCCCTCTAAACTCACCTAGTCTTTCTACAAAAAGAATTACCATACATTTCTACTAAATTGCTGACAAAATACACTTAAAAGGTTGGGGGTTTTTTCCTCAAAATGGCCTACAAAATATTGCCATTCATAATATCTACAAGTATCATAATATCTCCAGATCAAAAACTTTTCAAAAAGATGCAGAGAGAAGGTGCACTAAGAAGCTGATTGCTAAGAATAAAAGAAACCTACAATATTGTGTAACAAAACTAATTTAAATCAAACTGGAAGTCTGGATACGGATAAGGAAGAATTATGAAACACAAAGTCTTTGGAGTCTGGATACAGCTCATGTGGATTTTATCCATGGTGACCGCTAGTAAACCTAATTAGGCTGTATTACTAGAAATAAAGCAAACTGACCCGTCTGAATAGAAGATTTTTGCAGTTATTATTAAGCCTAATGTCATGTTTAAACTATTTGAAATAAAAATCTTGTAGTTAACAAAAGATTGCACATGACTGACCTAAATCACTTGCATTTTTTAAAGATTTTAGTCCACATTAGTGGCATTCCCAAGCTTAATGAGGATTTTAGAAAAATAATGTGTTGAAGTAAGTTAGACCAGAGTAGAACAAAATATTCTAGTTGTTCAGCCAGAAAAAGAAAATCAAATTAAACAAGTACAAATGCTTATGGAAGGAATGCCTGCTTTGCCAAAAGATAAAACTTAAGAGTCTAAGAGTTGCCCTTTCCTTTCAATTCTGTCTCAGCTATCCACTGTACCTTTTTTAGCCAGGTTTTACAGCTTGGCAACAGGATCTAATTGCTTCTGTAAGTTTTCTGTGCAAATGGAGATCATAATTTTTTTACGGTATAAAAGTAATTAGGGATGCTATGAATGGGTCAATATTTTGCAAAGACACATCTAGGATAATTTACAGCATCCACTTTCCAAAAACAATACAGGAAAAATAATTTCCAGAATAGTAGCCTGCATCCACTTTGTGTCTGGAAATTCTGTATTTGCAATTTATTTGCAATAAGTTTCGACTATCCAGCCGCAGGTATGACTCAGAAGTGAAATTACTTTTATTTGCTGCTGCTATTCAGAATTCAAGCACTGATCTATGAGCTTAAAAAGAAAGGTAGTTTCTCTCAACCTTTGTAAAAAAAGATATATATATGTATATATAAAATAAAGTATTAAACTATATTGGGCCAAATAAGCTCATTGTTCTTACAGCATAATATCGTTCTTTCAGTCAACTGTGAACTAGTAATATGCTACAGGTTATAAAAGAGTATGTCAGTAAAGTTCAGGAGAGAAGAGCCAAAAGACAAGGAATGAGTTTAATCAGGTACACACATGCAGTGTCATACACTACACAGAGGTTAAGAATTCAAAGGTACATTCAGCAGTACATTTTACAGTTATGATCATCCCACAAATAAACTACTGGATTAACCCTTTAATATGAAATGTCTTAGCAACAGGGAATTTATTGTGTTGTCATGAGGTTTATAATGCCCACTGAGCAGACTAACTCAAATAATTGTATTTCTCCATTTGTCCCCATTAGACCAAAGCATGCTAGGCATTTCTGTACAGAATAAAGGCATTCCTAAAATTCCTGAAAATGAAGTATTAGTTAGCTTTCTATCTAAGCAAGCCATACTCCTTTGCAATAAAAAGGACATCACTGACAGCAGTCAGTCAACCTAAATACACAAGCCCCAAAGCCTGTCACGCAGCCTCTGAATACCTCCAAACTTCCCCAGCCCAAAACAAAAACAACCACAAAGACCATCCATAAAAACCTTAATTTTCAGTAAAAATAAGTTTAAAAAACTTGATGTACTGTAAATGTGTTAAGAAAAAAAAAGTGTTACAATGGGTTAATGCCTCACTCTACTGGAAACTGGCTTTAACCCTAATGCAAAACAAGTAGAATTAACTGGATGGGCTCACAGTTCATTTGATCTCATCAGAACTGTTGATTAACTTACAGTAATTAGTTTCCTCTGTTCAAGACAAGGATCAAAACTGAAATAAATGTGGGAAAGATCACAATTCAAAAGGTAAAGAGGTTAAACACAGAGCTACCTAACAGAAAGGTCACAGGCAACCGTTCTCCTACATATTTTCCTGCAATTTTTTCTTCTTCTTTTTCAAGTAATTTGGTATAAAACTACATCTCTATAAAAGCTGTTTACATAATATTCTGAAACATGAAGATTTGAAGGTCATTTCTATTTGACAGCATTGAAAAAAATCCTTCTCTCACCCTAATCAATAAAAAGCATTTAATTGTTAGCTGCAGCTATGTAACAGAAACAACAGTTGACATCAATAAGCAGTAAAGTGTTATCGTAAACAATGACAGAAATTTGCACATCAAGAATGCCGCAATGACTGCTACATAGATGAATCCCCATACCTCCACATACCTCAGCTGCAGGCCATGGAATGACTCACGTTCAAAATGAGACATATGCTTAAGCACGTTAACTGGGCTTGACAAGCAGGATGTTCGTTCTTTCCCAAAAAGAATTTAATAACTGTTTTCGCTTATGTTAGCCAGAACAAGAGGTATTCCCAGTTTTATAACAAGAAAAAAAAATTATAATTCCTAAAATGTAATTTTTTTTGAAAAATTTATTTCTAATGGGTTAGCTAATACTAAGGTTAGATAGTACTAAGCACCAAATTCTAGTTTAAAAAAAGGAACACTTAACAGAAGTTGTGCCATGTCTTTTACTGCTGTCTCTGCAAAGAATAGGATCTAAATAAAGGACTTTTTTTTAACAGTCTGTTTTAAAAACAAAATACAAGCAACTCATAGCTGAAAATGCCTGCGATTCCTTTCAAGACCTACATACAGATGAGTAACACAGAAGAGGTGCAAAAGTCTAGAGGCAAGATTTTGTTTTCTTCTGTGACTAATATTTAAAAACAAACCTACCTAAAAAATGGGCACATCATTTTTTAAGAAAAAACACGAGACCACCAGAAAGAAAACAGACAACCTCTTCTGTCTTGAAAAAATGGTTTTATGATGATAGAACCATTTCTAATGGCCAGAAGAGATGCTGCACATCTGAAAGACAGAATTATGAGACCAATGATCACAGTCTAGTCTATGACCATATCAGCACTGCATGAACACCTCAGCAATTCAGTTCTGCTAGAGGTGAAATGAGAACAATTTAATCCATCTTCCAAAGCTGCCTTTCGGGGGGGGGGGACAAAAACACACAACCACCAAAGGACAGTTTACATTTTTCCTACAAGAGAGTGGATTCAACCAAGTCATTGACCTCGCCATGGTATTGGTAGTGCCCTCCATCTTCCCTCCCTTATATCTCCACACATTTTGAAGTTTATTCTAGTTTTCTTTCAATGCACCCTAAATAACATTGTTCTAGTTTCTTTTTAAAACCAATTCAAATCAGTGCCATTGTAAAGGAAGTTTTCCCAGAACAAAAACACCTCTAAAAGCTTTTTTCTATCACGATATTCTTCTTTCAAATTCAGCTTATCAGCCTTCATTACCTCCTTCACAGCCTTGAGTCATTGTGGCAACTCATACACATGTAGAAAAGAAAAAGCAAAATGCTTGGAATTCTGAATAGCTTTCCCTGGTAAGCTCTGGTAAATTGTTATAATCAGACAATTCCTTTTCTAAATCACAAATACAACTATCAATAGAGATAAAAATGAAAACTAGAATCAAATACATAGAACAAGTCAAATCTAAATGTTCCGTTTCCTTCCCATCATCTCAAGATGTGCCCCGATTTAACCCTGAGAACTCAAATACAACAGTTGTTTACAGGTTTTTGCATATAAAATACATATGTAAAATAAACAACAAAATCAAATCTTCTTATTTATGTCACAAAACTAATAATGTATAGAAACAGGGAAAGTAATTATGTTTTCACTTTAAGCCAAAAAAAGGATTTTAGAAGTAATGCAGATTCTAAATCACAAAAATAATTAACCTTACACTTCAAACCAGTTTAATGCCATTTCAAGCACCTAAAAAAGACTGAAATCTACAAAAATGAAAACTCAGCTTCACATTGCAGAGACCTTACTTTCTCCACTTGCTGTGTTAAACTTGTAACATCAAAGCAAAGCATGAACAACCAGTTCAGATGCTCAACTGTTTCACCCTGCTTCGTATTTTAATAAATTATAGATCTAGATAACAAGGTAATAAAACAGTCCTAAAAGATGCAAGGACTAGAACATGAAGCTTCTTAGTTCTCCTAAATATAGCAGCAGTCACATGGCTATCACTAAGACCACATTAGTTTTTCCATGCTAGAAGACCTCCTAAACCTTTCCCCCCCCCAAAATTTAATTTTGCTATAAATATTCAATCTTACATGAAATATAGCACGTAACATCTCAGACCTAGAACAGCTTAAATAAAAATACACATCCACATACACCCCCCTCAAAAAAACACACCCCAAAACCAAACAGTAGCACCGCAAAACCGCACCACTGAAAAGCAAGAAAAAATTATTTGCTGTTGTGCTCAACAGGAGTCTGTGATCACCAAACAGCTATTTATTAGCCCTTTCTTAAAAATAACTAACTATATAAATAAATCTTATTTGCTTCTAGAAAGAATAATTTTAAAAAGCAGTGTAAGCTCAAGATGATGAACAGTTCTCAGGAGTAAATTTCTACTTTGCAATTTGTAAATGCATAAACATACCATTCCAAGACCAGTTCCAAAAAATTCAGATCGCACTCTTCATAGTAATAAAGCAAATTTGTGGATGGTTGGCATAAACCCACAAAACATCTTTCCAAGAGAGCAGCCAACTGACATCCACCAGTAGACATACCACGCACCAAGTTTTATTTCACTGATGGGAAAAATAAATTAATATGCACTATTTTATATGGTACATTCAAAACTAAAAGTGCTTCACATACAGCAGCTTTCCGAACTCCCTGGTGTAAAATTGGTGGTATTTTCCCTACTGTTCAAACACGGAAGCTGAAAAAAAACGGAGCTGAAAGCACTTCAACATTGAGTCACTGACAGAGGCAGGGGCAGAGCCTACGATTTCTGGATGCCAGCCTTCCACTTCCGTGACTACTCGGCACGTCTCCGACTTTAAAACCACATACAACCTCTTTCTGATCAACCACCTGCACCGTTTCCCCTTTTGGGGAGACAGATATGTGAGGTCATGATTATATCAAAGAACAGGGTACCCTTAGGAACTTCACTGCACCCGAGCGCTGGAGGGTACACTACCTCTTAAGAACCTCACTTTGTCGACCCCCCGATCTCAAGAGAAATGCCAGAGACCGCTAGTTTCACTAGGAGGTCTGGCTTTCAGAAGAGACAACTCCTGTGAGTGTTTGCAGGATAAAGACATCATTCACAGAGACACTTCCAATGGCAGGTACTAGAAACCATTGCTCTTGCATTTCACCTCACAAACCCTCTTGAAAAACCCCCCAGGGTAGAAGTCCAGATAGCAGAGCTGAGAGCAGACAGAGGACTTGGGCAACTTAGCCCTGAAAATGGGAGGAACTGGTCTCATCTGAAGCTCAAGAGTCCTGCTAAGGCACAGTTGGATCATGAGAGTGGAAAAGTAGCCGGAAAAATAGGCCAGCGAGAAACCTTATTCCAACCTTTCCAAAACAGTGTATTATTTCCATCAGCAGCCTGTAAAGTTTATTACAGAAATCTTCGGGTACTGTCAGAGCCTTGTAATGATGCATTTATCCATCAACCAACTACCACTGAATGCACCAGCACCCAATATGATGGGTCCCAAACACACCATTACTCTGATTATATTGATATGGTTAACTTTTATTATTATTATTATTTACAGTATATCAGCTGGCTAGATCCGCTGCAGACTACACTAAGTTCCGGCATAAAAAAACGCTTGGAGCCACCATATTTTCTCAGTCTTTCACAGCTTCTGTATGCCAGTGACAGTTTTAGAAGATTCTTCAGATGACTTTTAATTACTATTTCCTCCTTAGCTAGAACGCATTAATTACAGCCTGTTCCTCCAGATAATAAGAAAACAAAGACCAGTGCAATATGAACAGTACAAGAAACTTAATTACCGAGTCAGATGTCCTTTAGATGTCAGTATGACTACAGTGAGGAGCAGGAAAATAAAATACATATCAGCCTCAAGTTGTTAGATCAGTTATCAAAACAATGTCTTTCCTCAGTGACTTCATTATGAAGAGCTCAACCAGCTAATTAATCAAATGCCTGTTATGTGTTTTGAAAATGTGCTTTTTTTTTTTAATACAGGAGGCCTGCTGATGTATTTATTACAAAGCAAATGTGGTAAATGGTTCTGCATGTAAATGCAGAAGTGCAGCATGACTTTGAAGTTTGAAGGTCAGATACAGTAACCGTTCTCATCAAGGTTCTTATGTCGGACTGCATCTTCTGTTTTGCATCCATGTTTAGGAGGAGGAAGAAAACGAATTAAAGAGAAAAAAATAGAGACAACCAGTTCTGTGACAACTTAAGAAGAACTGGAATGCCATCATTCACCTGTTTTAATTTAAAAAACCTGCAAATACCCTATCTCCCCAAAATGAAGAAAGAAAATGGAAAGGGTGCTGGGGACACACACTATTTCATTCTGCTTTTCAACTTTGTTTTCCTCATCAGGAAAATCGATCTAATTAAGTCAGCAATGACTTTAGGTTAAAGAAGAGAATGTCATTTTCTCAATTTTCACAGACATTTCAAACCTATATTGCTTAAGAGAGCTGGAGAATTTTCTTGTTGGTCAACACCTTTTATTTTAAAGCTACATAGATTTGACTGTAGATGCAAATCAGAGGATTGTGTACTGATCTTTTTTCCAGGCATCAGAGAATTTATCCCTCTCCCTTCTATATTCCCAGCAACTTTAGGATACAAAACTCAACAGCTGGGCCTAAAGGCAAACAAATATGCCTCATGTACCAGACTCTGACCCGTGTCAAAAAAGAAAAGGAAAAAAAAAACAAAACAAAACAAAGAGTATGTTTCACATGCATACCTCAACTGCAAATAACCAATATGGATTTCTTTTTAGCACCACCACCATGTTTAAATACAGTAAAACTGATAACACTCCCCAGTAAAACAGAGAGTTATAAACAATCCCCTCTTACACATAAATAACAAGAGACATTATACAAAGCAGACAGGAACATGGACGGATGTACACAAAATAAACACATTCAAACTTACCCCACTCTAGATACTCAAGGATGTTCTTCTCTCTTCTCAGAGGGGAATTATTACATTCATCATAAAGGCAGATGAGTATATCCAGCAAGGTTTCCACACTGAAGCACTGCCCATTAGTCTGAGTTGGCCCATCCAAAATAAACTGCTCCAACTGCTTCAAACGCACTTCTCCAGACATGGTTGTTTCAGTTTGCATTGGGGTTTCTTTTTTAATGATTATTATTACTTTGCCAAAAAAACAACAAAAAATAAAACAAAAAAAAAATCTTTTGAGGGTTTTGTTGTTTAAAAAGAAGTCAACAGTATTTTTAACAAGTGTCAAACTGTGGCGGTGCTTAATTTCCAGCCCACCTCGGTGTTCCCTGCCTGAAACTAAACCCTTGTGAGTTTCAGACACACACATATAGCGTGTGTGTAATTTTTAAGAGAAGAACATAGTTATCCTACAACAAAAAAACCGTATCTTTTAATATGCTTAATAAGAAGGAAGAAAAAGAAACGGCCACTCCTGATGCTTTAATAATAATAATTGCACTCAAATTCAACCGAGACTGACTGACACCGATTTCACCGTGCGTGCCCAGTCATACGCACTTCTATATTTAAAGAGATCTTCTCCTTCATTCAAAATGCAGATCATGCAGCACGGTCCTGAGAGGAGCCCCACCGCATCACTGAAGTGCCACAGCCCCCTTCGGCTCGCACCAGCGCTTCGCTCCCCAGAACGGACGGGAAGGGAAAAAAACAGATGTATTTATCTACCTATAAACGCGAAAGGAAGAAGAGAACGGGGCGCACACCGGCGGGGAAGGAGGGAGGGGGCCGCGCAGCCCCGCCGCCCCCGCCGCCGCCTCCCCCGGCCCCGGCCCCGGCGGGCAGCGCCTCCGCGGCCACCGCGCCCGCCGTGGGGGTGGGGCGCAGGTCCCCCCCCTCGGCCGCCCCTCCTCAGGGCGCAGCCACGTCCTGCCCCGGGCAGCTTTTGCCCTTCCTCCTCCTTACCGAGTCTCCTTTTAAGGCTTTTCAGTGATTCAAAAAAACTAAAGTCTTCATCGTCGCCCCCTTCTCCTCCGCTGCGCCAAGGGGCGGCGGGCGGGACGCGCGCCCCTACACACCGGCACGGCCGCGGGGCGGCTGGGAAGCGCTCCGAGCCCTGTCAAATCCTTCCCATGGCTGCTGCTGCGGAGACGGCGCCCTCCTCCTCCTCCTCCTCCTCACGGTGCGCGTCCTGGGGCGGAGGGAAAGCGCCGGCGTCCCCGCTCCGGCCGCACGCTGCGGGCCGGGAGGCCCCGGCGGCGGCAGCAGCGGCTTCACTCCCGGCGGCGAGATGCTCTCCCGGCTTCGCCCCCCCGGGCAAAGGGCATCCTCCCGCCGTGCGTGTGTGGAGTGTGTGTGGGGTGCGTGTCTGTGTCTGTGTGCGTGCGTGCGCGGGGCGGCGGGGAGGGGTAACGGCGGCGCCCTCCCTCCCTCCCCTCCGCTTCCGCGCCCTCCTCTCCCCCGCCGCTCGCTCCCTCCCTCCCTCCCGCGGTCACACGCAGCCGCCGCCGCCGCCGCCGCCGAGCTCGCAGCAGCCCAACATGGCGGCCGCGGCGGGGGGTAGCCGCCGCCGAGCGCCGCCGCAGCGCGGGGAGCCGAGCCCGGGGCCGCCGCTACTGATGGGATTGAGGGGAGGAGGGGGGGGGGGTGTGTGCTGCAGCAGGGAATGCAGGGATACGGGCGGACCGAAGCGGAGGGGAGGAAAGGGGGGAGAGAGAGGGCGGGAGAGGGGAGGCCGCCGCGCAACGCCCCGCGGGCTGCGACCGCCTGGCTGCCCCGAGCCGACCCACCCGCCAGGCCGGGGGTCCCTCCGGGGCCTTCCCCCGCCTCGCCGAGGGGAGCCGTCTACCCCCGCCTCGGCCCTCCGCCGCCGCCGCTGGCCGCCCCCGGCCCGGTTCCCTTCAGCCGCCCTGCCGGCTCGTTTCCCCGGCAATTACGCGTTTAATTAAAAAGCACTGCCTCATTAAGGCCGGCGGGCTGAAGGGTAGGGGGAGCAGTGCCCTGCCTGGTGTTTCATTCCACGGTTATGTCTGCCGAGCCTTTTAGCACCGAGCTCCAGGTGCGAATGTAGACCGCGTCCACCTCACGCTTCGACAGCTAAAAACGTGACAGAAAATGCGGCGGTTCATAGCGGTTACGTCCCCGAGTGCGAAGCGCCATCCCTCCCCGAGGAGCCCACCGTGCCAACCCGGCGTACGTGGGGGGAACAAGTTTGTGTGGCGCTGGAACGGGGCCACCTCGGGCGTGGAAAATGGCAGCCGACGGGCAGCGCGTGGTGGCGGTTCTCCTCTGGAAAGGTGTAAGGGATGCGGTGGTGTGCTCAGGCTACCGTGAGAGATCGAATGTCATCTGTAACTTCAGTTCGTCCTTCCTCAGAAGTCAGGTGAAAGAGGAGGAAGGCAGCGCAGCTCCCAAGGGTCACCAGCCGTAGGTGAAGTTGAGTGTTCTCCGAAAGCCCGTGAAGTCCTGCATTTGCTAGAACTCCAGAGAGGGAAACGGCTCAGGCATCTGCTTCCTCAGTTCAGTAACCAACGGAAGACTGTTGGCTGGGTTTTGCCATAACAAGCGTCTATATAATACTTTTTTTTAAACTGTCCTTTTTACCAGCTGGTATAAAACATCAGCAGTCATATACCCATGAAGATGAAATACACAATACAATTAAATAGAAGTCCCATATGTTTACTCAGAGTCGCTCAACTACATATAAACTCACTGGTGTGAAGCTAGAGAGGACAGTGACCCCCACCCCATGCAAGTGAAAAGGCAGAGCAGACAGGCTGTGGGGCTGGGAAGTCTCTCTTCTGTTGGTGAGCCTGGGAAGGGGATACACCAGCTTGGGCAATGGCCTTTCAAAGGATGAAACTCTCCTGCCAGCTCTTGGCGAATGAAGAAATGTGCAGAGAATTTAATTCTAAAAGTTCTTTTACACAGAAACCCTCCAAGAAATTTTGTTAGGAACTGCTAAAAGTACAAATGAGCTTGTGATGGGTAGAAGGTACGATTAAACTGAGAAGATGGGGACAAGGAAAGCGTTCCCTTCCCGTGCTGGGGTACACCCTTGGTATGACAAGAGCCCTGTGCAAGGATCTGGGGTGCTGCTGTTCCTTGTCTACTGAAGCTTTCGTTGAACAAGTCACCACGGTGCCTCTGTGGTAGGAGCCCGCTCTGAAGCTGTGGCACACAGGCAGTTTTACAGCAAGAGTAAGGTATTTCCTGCTGGCTCTCTACTGAACTTGTAGAAATCGGGTTTGAAGCTGGGGGTGGGGGATGCCTGATGACGGCAATAAAAGTAAATTGCTATTGCCGGGGTAGGTGGACCAGATCAGATAGCACTTCCTATAGGGGTTGCAGACATGTCAGCCAAGTTCATCCTGAACATACATTAACCATTAGTAGCGTTGCAGAGGGAAAAGGGAGAAGATAAAGAGTTAAAGGGATGTTAGCTCCTTGGACTTTGGCACCACTTGGTAGGGAAGTGAACTAAAGAACCGCTGCCAGAGATATGGTGGGTGTGGATATTTCACTTATTTACTTATGTTACTGTGTTTTCCTCAGCCAATAATAAAGTCTTTCCTTGTTTTAATTGCAGACCAAGTGTTTGCAAACAAGGAAGGATACCTTGCAAAGACACTCACTTTCCCTATATTTCTGATTTTAAAGTCAAACCCTTGTTTCTGTCAGCACCACTTGACAGAAGTTGCACATCAAACCAGTTCTTTTCAGCATGCTTTCAGGTCGAGTGAAGCTACGAAAGGCACACAACATGTTTTGCTATAAAAACTGTGCTATGTAAGCTGCAGTTGAACACAAAAAACCAAGAATTATTTGTTCTCTACTCATTTGATAGCCTGTCCAAAAATATATAGGTGGTTCCCATAACAACTGGTGATACACCCACTGGGCCGTCCTGTCACAGAAGCTGTGAGGAACAGGTAATACCAACAGTGACTAGCGACATTTTTATTTGCTGGGAGTTACCTATGTACCAGATGAGTAATTCTGACAATACCCCCATGGGTTGGAAAAATATTTTTTCTGTTTTATAAGAAAGACCGCAAGTGAGACTTTAGTCCAGAATATGTAGAAAACCAACAAAAGAACTTAGTGTAACACTCAGAAATTCCTTCCCTCTTGTATGTTCTGTCACTAAGACAGACCGTGTCCTAAAAATACACCCAAGTTGTGCAAACATACCCCAGTATCTTTCATAATTATCATGTGTTTGTTTCACCCCATTCTTATTTTAATAACATCACAATAGTACTTCGTTCTTATTGCTTAGCTTTACAAATGTTTACAGTACCTAAAAAGTAACTAATGATAATAAAGGATTTATATCTTAGAATAAATTAAGCAAGCTGATAGCAACACAGGGACTAGCAGGGAATGAGGAGGATATGGTTGAAGCAACATAGTTTATGTATTAACAATGTGTATGTTGAGTGTTGCAATACTTAATATTGGTATAATAAAGAGCCTTTTCTCTCCAGGGACATGAGATTTGTTGTTTTGGGTGAAATACTGCAGATATCTGCTTTTGGCATGCACACCATTTCTAAGGTTGAGAGGGATCCCATACACTTCCCAGCAGTTTGACTGGTAGATCTGTTACATGCTTAGGGACAAGTACTCAAGAGTGGCATTTATGTGTCAACAAAATTTTGCATCCAGGCTTTTCTGTTCTCCAAAACTTCACTTTGTAGACACATGTTGTTTTTACTGACATAGCAGTTCATCTCCTGAGGAAAATTTGGGCAGTACTCTATGCAAAAACCCAATTTAGAGAATGTATGCTTAGACATGTGATGGTACCATTTGGAATGGGGTTGTAAAGCTGTCATCTGAACTATAGTAATAACTTAGGTTATTATAAGAGATTGCAGGTAGCTACAGATGGAGCACACGTTGGTTGCACTCTAGGATGACACTGAAGACATGCATGTGTGAAGTGAGCAAAACTGGTCCTAGTATCTGTAGCATTGTAGTTTCACATAAATCTTACTACTGGGGCAAACTTAATCCTAGTGGACGGAGAGCTCTCTTCACTGAAACTGATGACTATTGCAGAACTTAATTAGTCTCAGTACCTATAATAATGCATTTAGTAACAAGCTTTAATGTTTTTAAAGACTTGTAAATCTATTATTCTTTTCCTCTCTAACTGTCTTGCCAAGACCTATTTCTCCTGTGAGGCCTACAGACAAGTCCAAGTACAAGTACTAAATGGTACCTGGCAGAATTTATGCTTATTATTTACCTAATCCCAAAACAATGATCATAAATGTGTATGCATATATAGATATAGTAAATATGGAATTATCTTTCTCTTCCCTTGTGCTTCTTTTATTGGTCTTTGGAGTCTTATTTATAGTCTTAACGATTTTCTGTGAATGGCTGAACTGACTAATTTTACCTCAGAGACAAATTGCATCATACTGATCTCACTACACTGGTTCTGTATCAGCCTCACTCCCCTGGTTTTAGTCTTCATTTAAAACTAATAAGAACGTGGCCACCACCAGGATACAATTTTCTGTGAAGAATGCAGTGCTTTTGGCCCTGCTGAAGTGTCCAGGGGTGCTGTGCTCTGAACAGAAACAAGATAGCCTCTGTGATTAAAGAAGAGAGGAGGAAGCAATGAAATTACATTTATAACTGCATGAATTTGCTATTATTTTGAATCCTGCTTTTATGATGCAATCTAGGAACTGTCCAAAATCACATCTCATGCTGGCCTCCAAACAGGACCCTGTTTGCACTCTGACAATGCTGTTTTGTCTCTCAATATGTCATTTTTTTCCTGTAAAAGTGGGACCAAGTCTGCCAAAGCTCCTAGGGTTGCTGTAAAGCTTAATTAGCATCTGTGTAGCAGTCTGAGATTCTTTTTACTTTCCTTTCTTCAGTAACATAAATCTGAAAATGTTCTTTTATTTCCCTTCTCTCTTGTTTTTGTAGTCTATGTCTGCAATTTTTCAAGCCTTTAGTCCCTCCATAGTCCAGGTGCGTCCTGTGGATTCCTCTATCTATGCTGAAGTTTTTTTTCACTGTCTCCTGAATCTGTTATCTGTGTTATGCCACCTTCAACAGTTGAACTCTCCTCAAGATACTTCAATCCCTTAAATGAAGCTATGTAGTGAGGTAGAACTCTTCCTCAGGTCAAGTGGCTTTTCAAACTGAAGACCACATATTTATCAGTGAAACTGGATGGATGCAAATTTCTACCACTGCCACACAAGGCACAGCAAGAAAATCCTTTGATTCAAAAGAAAAGTGGATACATTTACATTATTTGGCTGATGCCTATACAAAACTACTGTTGCTCATCTTACAATTCCAATAACTTGGTATGAGAGCTGCTTCTAAACCTGCTCTCTTTGCAATGATTCATAGTTTCTACTGATCATAATCAAGGCTTTTGGTACCTGTTCCTCTAAAACTAGTACCTCTTCTTCTGGTGAACACCCAATACTGTATTATGGATTTTTTTTAAAAAGGGTATACTTAGAGATGAATGCAGTGAGGACCTAACTGTGAAAGTGATTTGAAAAAAAATGCAATGAGCTGCTACTACCATATAAGTAACAATGACGGAAGAAACGAGGAATGAGGAAACTTGTGACTAAGAGATCTTTGACAGGGGAAGGAAACAGGATGGAGTGAGGGAAAAATGGGATAGAGAGGAGAGTGGGAGGGAGAGCGTCAATTAATTTGGAGATCATATGGGAGGAAGAGTGAAAGGGGAAGCCAAAGGCAAGGATTTTGGCAAGAAAGTGGGAGGGAAGCTTGTGAAGAGGGAGAGGGGGAAAAAAACCCAACCCTTATTTGCAAAACCCAGCAAATTCTGCAGTTGGATGAAAACAAGCCCAGCAAGAAGCATAATTTGGAATGTGAGCCCAGGGTGGATTGACCTGGACTAGCTTTACTTCAGAGAAGGGCTCAGAGTGCCCAGCTCATTACAAAAGGGAGTGCGAGAGATCACACACCGATCTCAATTTCCCCAACGATGTGGAGTTTTCAGATTAGAAGTCTGACCAATTCAGGTTTTGTTTTAAACTAGTATTTTGGTTTATTTGAATTTTAATTGAAAGAACATTGATATATTGAAAACAGCGGTGCCTCTATTTTATGTGTTGCTTATTTTTAACTTAAAAATTGCCAAACAGCAACAAGGCTCTAAAATATGTATTTTATTGGGTAAATAGATACGGACAATCATGACAGTTGCAATTCAGCCAGAAGTCAGTGTTTTAATCAGAAATAGGACACTTTTAATGTAAAGAGACACTTCCATCATGGTCTGCGGATTGAAATCACAATACCGAGTCTGATCAACAATTGGCATTTTGAGGTTGTTTGCTAAATTTTATTTAGATGGGGAGGCAGAAAGCTCCATCTCTCTCTTCATGGATTAGATTTGCAATCAGTCATCACGTTTTACATCACAGGTGATGGCAGTGGTGCAGCTCACAATGACTAGAAACTAGTCCCTTTATTATTTGCCAGTACTACATTTTGTGGATTGATTCCTTCTGCAGTAAAAACTTATAGAAAAATGAAGTGCTCTGTAAAACTCGAGAGGGTTGTGGAAAGCATTTGTTGTAAAGAAAGACCTCTTGCCCCTCAGCAGGTAACTTTAGGTCACTTCCCAAAGAGAAGATCTTGAAGAGAAATGGGCAATGGAAGACGATTTCAAAATGTTATGTAGTGTTCAGTCATGATCCCACTCAAGCCAATGCCAAAAAAGCCTCCTTGATCTCAGCAAGAAAATAAGTGAACTCATAATTCCTTCTGAAACAAACAAAACTGTTTGGACTCAGATTTATGAGTAATGAAAGTGGTTTATATCTTTGCACAATGTCAACCATTTTTCTTTGTAAAATGTCAGTGCACAAATTAAAAGGATTTAATTATATGGAAAGGTTAGAAGAGTTATTCCAAGTATTTTTTGAGGTAGAGAAAGACAAATATTTGTACTAGTTTAATCAAAAGTATGAACATAACACTGGCTCGGATCCTCGTGTGTGGATAGCAAAGCCTGTGCACTGGAAATAATTGTACTTGTGGAAGGAGCTGCTGGCCAGTGGTACAGTTTCATTTTGTTAATAGTGCTCCCTTGGTGAAGGTAACCTTTCTTATAGAAGTGAGAGCAGATCTACTAGCATCAGTGCTCCCTACCTCCATCAGTGCAAGAGAGAGAAGTTAGCAATGAGTAACTATGTCATGGTTTAAAGTAACCCAGTCACGCTGGCTGAAATAAGTTGGGGCTCATTTAGTCCTCCCAAGACATCAAAAGGAGGGACAGTCTCCAGCAGATGGGCAAAGACAAGCATCAAAGACATGGTTGGGGACAACAACCTCTCCTAATGGGACACACATGGATCCGGAAGAGGACGTTGCTCTACAGTCACAGTCATTCAGCTGGGGAGAAGCTTAAGTTACAGTGAGATTTCCTTAAGGCAGGAGTGTTGCTATGGACTGCATTAATTCAACTCAATCAAACTGAAGGCAAGGACTAAAAATACTAATTAAAAGTAAATATTTCCAATCAGAGTAAGTTTTAACAACCCATAACTTGAAAGTCATTTGGCTGATTTTCCTCAGTTTTTGCAAAAGTGACTAAAATACACCTGGCAAGCTTCAGACTTGAGCAGTTTTCCAAGCCAAAGTTATGATGATGGGATGGAAATAGGGTGCTATAACAGAAGCTAGCTTCAGCCTTAACCACAGAGATGTTGCTGCCTCCCCTTAACATCCCCAAGCTATGCCAAAGCACACAGTAAGTGAATTAAAATCATCACATAAAATGGAATGTTTGTAAAACTTTGGTCAAGTAATGTATTTATCTGTCATAGAAACATTAATCATAATATAGCTATATCTCAAACCTTTTCTTCCCCAGACATGGAGACCAGCACAGTTTCCCAGAAGACTGACAATTTCTATGTGTAGTGCATCAGGAGGAAGCAAGGTCCAGCTGCATTCATCACCTGGAGTCCAGCATTTTCTGCAGTCGATTTCTTGGTTCTCTCCTGAAAAGGAGGGCGTCATTTCAGAGGCTGTGAAAACTGGGTTTCCATGCAGGTAATGAAAAAAGATTTTTTGACGATGTTATAAAGAAAAGATTTGTATTTTTACAATGAAGAGTGATAGCCATAGTTGTGTGTTCTCAAAAAAACCACATCAGCAGTTATTAGCTGTTCTTTTGGCTTTTCCAACAAAGTGAAGATTTTCTTACTTGACCAAATAATGAGGAAAGTGGCTAGTGGATGTATAATTAGCTTCCAGCTATGACTAGCACAGCTCTACACAGCAGCAATCCTACAGTCCCTAATCTCACTGCTGTCTCCTACAGGAGGAGGAAATGAGCTGGGCCACGGTCTCTGAACCTCACCCTCCCTCTGGTCAGGGACTCTGACAGACCCGGGGTGCAGAGCATCAGGATGTTGAATTTATTGCTCCCATTTGCTTCAAGGCCTTTCCTAAGACTCAATTCCCTCACCCTGCAGTAAAAGTGATAATAATATAAAGGTCTATGATTCACAGTAAAGCACTGTATCTTGTTTAAGTTAAACAAGTACCTAAGTGCTCTGCTGAACTGGGGCCAAGGGTGGATTACTGAGAGAGCTGGGCAGTCTTCCCATCTCCAGCCAGTTCACCAAGTAGTCTCAGGCTAATCATGGACTTGTTCTGGGGCTTAGTTTCCTGCACATGTTTATCATAGGGTATCTATTCTGACTGGTAAAGATAGGGAGATAATGAGGGAACACGAAAAAACTCTTCAGAACATCACAGAAGGGAAAAAGTACTGTAGAGAAAACAGGCTTCAGCATTGGGTATATATTGCATGTTACATTCTCCCTATGATTTTTCTTTAGTCTCTGGATTCTATTCAGTATTCCTGAAAAACATCAGGTAGCTTATCAGCAGAGAGTCCACTTGAGCTTTAAATGGCAAGAGTGTAGTCTGAATCCCACAGAAACCAGTGGAAGAAGATCCAGCACTGCATGCAAGCAGCAGCCCAGAATGGCTCAGGCTGTGTTGCCTTCAAGCAGCCTCATCATCCTGCCAGCCCTGGCCTGCTGTAGGAGGTGAATCCAGCAGATTCTGTCCAGGCTGTTGCCTTCATGCCATACAGCAGCCTGAAAAATTAACTCGGCCCTCTTTGCAATGGCTTATTAAAAGGGAACTGGAACAAAGCCTTTGGCAGTCTCTGCCTAGCCTGTGCTGGGAGAATTTCCTCTGATCAGATATGGAGCTTTTAAGGCTGTTTTGCATTTCTCTGATTCCTACCTGGCAGAAAGTGGCTAGAGAAAGGGCAAGGGTGTCACTATGGAGAGCTTTTTATTGATATGAGAGAGGCCTTATTACCACGTAATAGTTTACAAGAACAGACTTTTCTTTTAACACTTTTTCTACTTGGAAATTTGTATTACATTTTGCAAAGTTAGAGCAAAATAGTGTAGTGTATTGAATTGCAAGAGAGCTATCCTGAGGACATATGTTTACTGTATCTTTTGATACAGAGGAAGTCAGCATAAAAAATCTTAGTACTAAGAATAGATTGTGCCAGAATATTAGTTTCGTAGCATAACAAACAGACAGGAAAATATAAACATGCTAATCCATCCTATGCAAGAGAAGAGCTGAGGTAAGGTACTCTCCTGATTAACAGCTGCTAGCTGATGTTATAAGCACAATTGTGGAGATCTTAATATTACATCACAGCATTGTTTGTGAAACCAGAAAAAGCCAATGTTACTTTTTGTGGATTTTGAGCTACAGTTCTGAAAGAGAATAAGATCTTTTTTCTTTATAATAACCGTCCATATTTTGTTTATCCATAGATAAAGCAGCACTGTAGCGTACTTCTGTTTCTGTGACCTCCTCAAAACCTTTCTGCAGGCATTTCCTGATTCCTGAGTTCTGCAGATTTAGAACCAAAAAAGACTGAAGAGCAGTGAGTATCAGTGATATTTCCTTTTTCTACTGCACATTCACGGGTCAGTCTGGCAGGAATTAGCACAGACTGAAATAACTATTTTGCTCAGGCTCCCCTTTCTGCAAGGATAGAATTCACAAATTCTAATCTCGCCCCCAATTCTGGCTCACTTTCTGTGCATATAAGGCGTGAGGTAGCTGGGGCCAACGTGCAGACAAAGGATTAGCACCCGTGGGGAATGAGCTGTTTTCAACTCCCCCTGCATAACTGTGGATTTGAAGGCTTATTTCCTTACCTCTTTTGCGGTAAGTGAAGGGGAAAATCCAGTCGACCAATAAAAGAAATGGAAGGGGTTGTGGAAAAGGGGTTTGTTGTAACTAGGATGTATCCCATGCGAGTAGCTTTCAAGGCCCACCCTCCCATCTTTGCTGGGGATGCACAGGAGACAGCAAGCGATACAAGCCCATTCTGGTGATCCAACCATGGGAAAGATCTCCTGAGCTGTTTGCCAGCTGATATGACAGATCGTCTTTACCTGACCCAAGGCTGCAGGCGATCAGGCAAAGAATTGGATAATTAAAAACTGCCCCTTGCCATCTCCTCCAGGGTACGATGTGTAGGAAGATCTTAATCCCAACAGACAGTGAGTCCAAGACAGGATTTGCCAGTCCTTAGCTGGAAACAAACTGTTTAGAGAAGACTTAATGCAGGGGCAAATCTTATGACAGAAAGAGCAAATTCAAAAGATAAGCATGATATTTAAGACATAACAATTCAGTTGCAGAAAAAACCCTGCTACAAATGCAGGCAGTGTCCACTAAGTGCATTGTTCAGCTAGGATGGAGATTGGTCCTGGAGCTAATGAAAAAGGATGTGATTCATCCCTTACTAAAACTACACTAAAATTTCTCATTAAGTGATAAAAAACATTAATACATGCATTACATCAAAGTGTATACTCCATCAACAATGTAAAGTCTGTTGCTTAGAGAGAGAGAATACATAGTGTGTAATTACAATACCACCGAAGAATACAGCTTATATGTTTAGGTATGTCAGCTGTCCAGCTGCACTTAAGTATCTTTCAGCATATCCATTACATTTGCATACGATATATGTAAATTAATATGTCCTTAACTCATACCTATTTCTGTATGCATAGATGTAGTATGCATGTATATACATGTATACATATATAGGTATGATATAAGCACATATTCATTCAGAGCATTTTAATATAGTTAAAACACTGTGCCAAAAATGTACACCATCTGTTTTCAATCAAAATAGCCTATTTCAGAGGAAGGGAGTGTTGTCTGGTGATCAGAGCAGGGGAACTAAAGAGTCAGGACTCACGGATTCCATTCCCGAATCTGCCAGAACTTGGCTGCATGGTTTTGACAAGGTCTGCGACTCCTGTGTACCCTGCTTTCCCCATTTGCAAAATGGGGCAGTATCTACTAATAGGATGTTGCAATGGAAAACATAATTAGTATATGCTTGGAAAAATACAGAAGTTCTTGTTAGATCATCATGGTATGTTTGAAGAGTGGAATTTAACTGAGAAATACAGTACAGGATTTGTTTCAGAAGACATATGTAGCAGCTATGTGTATAATTACAGCTATTTGTACACACGTGGGAGGCCTAATTTTTGAATGATAGTACCCTTAACAAAGTTAATGGGCAAAAAATGGTGCTCAACACTCTTATGAACCCAGCCAATACTGTAAAAGTTTTCACAGTCTATTGAACAGGGTTTCCACGGTGACAGCTGTACACCAGTGGGTGAAATACGTGCTGTACCTAATTTTCATCCTGAAATAGGAAAATACAAACGGGTATTGGGATTTTCTGGCACGTTCCCTGCAGAGAAAGCCTAGCTCCACTGAAGACAATGACAATACTCCTATTAACATAATTAGGACAAGATTTCACCCCATCTGCTTCTTTAGCTTCAGTGCATCCCTTTCAGGAATACAGCAGGGACTGATCAGTCCATCCCACAGTGCTTCCTCTTAGGCATGTTGGCCATGTTTGCGCCACGGCACAGAGCGATGTCTCTTTGTGTGCTCAGTAGGCTGCACGGGGTGGCCCGACCTGGGTTTGGTGGGAGTGCTCCAGGTGTTGTAGCAGGCAGAACAGTAAGGGTGCTCCATGCTCCTGGTCTCCCACTGTCCTCACCTGCCGATTCCCAAACTCCTTTGGTTACCCTGTAGTGCACACATCTGTGGGATGTTATGGCTGTGCCTTGCCTCTGGAGAGAGAGATCACAGGCACTTTCCATTGGGATGAGAAATACCATATAGAAAATTGCATAAATGCAGCAGCTGCGGAGTGTTGGAGAGGAAAAGAAACAGTGTTTGTATGTTGGGGTTTGCCTGGCTGCCAGTACGGAAGTGGCAGTGAGAGAAATCGCGTGCTGAATGCTGCTTATGTATTCTGCAAACTGAGGCATTCTAGTATGTGATAGATATTTGATGTAAATATGAAAGTATTTCAACATCTACGTCTTTGTCACCAAGAAAAATGGGCTGAGCTTGTTTGGCTTTGATGTTTTTGACAGCTGCTGTTCCCCAGGCTGCACCTCATATCTCATTAGTGCACTGTTGCTTAAATACAGCTTCAAAAGTACACTTAGGATCTTAAAATGTATATACCTAAAATGAGCCAGTTGCTCATCCAAGTGCGCTGGTATAGTGACATATGTGACAATGCAAAGACAAGGCAATATGGATCTCACGGCTATTAAGTGGATTTACAGCTTTGTCACTCAAAGAAATGCTTTTACCCAAATGAGTGAGGACAATGTGCAACATAAGGTTATGTTGGAAAGACAAAACAGTTGGTTCAAATACTGGTTTGTCAGAATTATAACTCCACGTCTGAGATCTTAACAAAAGTTATCATCTTCTGTCTTTGTATCTGTAAATGTATCTGCTCTTTGGATCCCACCCCCTATATTTTAAAAAACGGGTGTATTCACAGAGTGCCTAGGATATGCTTTTATGCCTTGTAAATACAGCTTTCAAGCCTCTTTCAAGCCTCTGGAGAGTTTCCATCATATATATGAGAGTTTCCATCATATACATGTGCCATATTCATTTTCAACTGTTTTGAGTCAGAGCATTGAAGACAACAAACTTGCTAACCTGCATAAACTTTTCTTCAGTTCTTGAACTTTTGTAAAATGAGATTCCTCTTTAAAGGGGGTACAATTACCAGCCAAATGAGACAACAGCTTCCAATTTCAGGCTACCAGTGACACAAAGAAGCAACTAGAGAAACTGAAGCAGGGAAGGAGGGTAGGGCTTGGTGGGAGGGGACCAAGGATCTAAATCCTGGTTTCTGCTTATGAAAATCTGTACCTGGAGGGGAGCGGAGGAGATGCACCTAGGAGGTGCATCTCTTGTGTGCAGTAAATGACAGCTGTTCATTCAATCGATTCATGCAGTAAACTCATACAAATGCACCAGAGGCTATTCCTATGCACAGACTTACATTTTGGGAAGAGAGAGGTTTTGCTCTTATGGCCCATTTGTTTTTCTGTCTCTCTACTGTGACTTTTAGCAGGGAGGCATGAAATCAGGGTGTATTGCCAAATGAGTATCAGCCAGTTCTGGGGCCGGGGCCAAGAGGCAGCGATAAGGAGCTGGTGAAGATTGCTGCCTCTCCACATGCCCCACATGGAGGGCAGTGGATTCCTGGGTGTGACCTTGAACAGTCAGGAAGAGGATGAGGAGACTGAGCCAGGCAGCCCAGCTCCCTGCAGAGGACACAGTCCCAGTGCAGAGCAGGGCTTGCTGTAGCTTGTCTTTGACAGCCACTTCCACCGAACCAGAGCAAACAGAGTCTGGCACAGCCCAGCTTGGAAGGCCTGCTGGGTTGCCTTGTTTTTGAGGACACTTGTCTGACCCAAATATCAAGGATTTCACACATTGCCAAATGCACTGGACATGTCAACAAATGCATAAAAATGTTCAGTTTACCACCAGACTGAAAAAAAATTAAGAATCTGAAAGGCAATAAACTCTGCAGATTTTTTCCCCTGTAATCCCAAAGAGCATGACTTTTCAAGTATGTTGTCACTCCCTAAACCCAAGAATTGTTCTGCAGTCTGTTGGCTATGGTGTTCTTGAGAATTTGTAACTGAAATAAATATAGTTCATTCTGTTTTGTAATACCCTTCCACTATATTCAGGGATTATTTCTGACATTGTCAAGAAAGGCCTCGTGACTCCAGTTCAAGCAAACTCCTCCTCAGAAGAGGAGGAAAAGTGACAAGAGAAACTTACTTAAATTCTTTATTCACGTAAGATAGATGCAGTTTGTCAGTGACTTTTTAACTACGGAAATCTGCAGGTGTTCCAAGCCGTAAGGCAGCATTACTGGCACCCTGGTTAAGAGGGATCATAAAAGGGGAGATGCTCTTTAATGTTTTATACATAAATACACCACACTGGCTTTGCTGTTCTTAGGTGCATGCTACACGGTGCGATGGTCTGACATGATATAACTAACAGTTGTTGTGTCAGCATTTGGAACACAAAGTCATGACAATACAGCACAATATTTTCTACTCAGGGGTTGATTTGAGCTAGTATATACTGATCTTGTTTTCCAGTTTCTGCTGCTATCTGTCTCGAGCTCTTTCTCACACATGAAGTGTAAAAGCAGGGCTTGAGGCAAGCAATGCCTAATGCTACAGCAAATCTTCAAAAGTAGTATGTGTGCCACGTGTGATTTGAGTCTCACGTTGGGATCAATATCCAGCTTCTGCTTTTGCGTTGTTACAGTTCCTCCATGTCTGGACTGTGGCAAGAAACATCTCAGGTGAGACAGAGGAGGGGAGACTCGCTATGTCAGACATGAAACTTCTGCTATTATTACAACAAAAATGGAACAATATGCAATGAGAGCGCCGGCGCACTCCAAACCACAGCCCTCCTAGACTTCTCCTTCTTCCAAGTCTGATGGGGATCCAGATGCAAAGGAACTTTTCCAAAAAACCAGACCTTGGCTCTCAGTGCTTCATGCTGCAGAGAATTATGCAGTTTCTGAAATTTTTCTTTGAGAACATTTGTTTTCCCGATGGTGTTACTTCATGGACTGTATTTACTTTTTCCATTTTGTTCATAGTTACCAGTGTGTCTATTTTCATAGTCATGCTCTAGAAACAGAAGTTCCTTTCCCTCTCTCCACTCTAATCCTTGTAACCCTCACCCAAGGTGGGGGCAGAAGCCAAAGCTTAACACCTAATTTGGATAATAATTCCTGCCCACCTTCTCCCTCCTCCCACTTCACTTGTCCCTTTATTAGATTAGCTATACAGAATGAAGTGCTAACGAGTGCTTTCTAACAGCTTTGAAAAACAAGGTAATGAAAGGAGCCAAGTAAGAAAACAGAATGTTTGGCACTAGTAATGGAACACAAAACCTTTTACCTTCGTCCATGGATTTGAATCTAACCCAGCTCAGTAACAGCCCAAGTTGTTAACATGTCAGGGTTATGTGGTAGCCTGAAATAGTTCAAGTTCTTAGTCCATTTCGTCAGGTATGGGACACAGAACCCTGGACTCCATGCAGTCTTGAACATAATCCAGCTCCGTTCTTACTGTCAGGGCAATGTGGTTACCTGGGTAGAAATGGTCCATGCTGCTAGCCAGCTTTCTAGCAGAAAAGCTTTCCCACCAAAGAAACGGTCAGGTCAAGTAGTGCTACCCCATCGTGTTGGCCATCCTGGTGGCAGGGAATAGTGAGGAGCCAGTGGACTGTAAGGAAACAGTTCCATCTTTTAGAGGCACAGGAGCTATGCTGCATGCAACACATGGGAGCATAGCAGTGCCCCTGGAGTTAATAAAGAAATGAGGACCATTGTAGAAATAAACAGCACTTCCAGGAGACTGTGGCATTTGAAAGCTAGCTCCCTTGATGCTTTTTCTGTGGAAGATAAAGAGGAATTTTTTTAAGAAGACCCTTGTCTTCTCTAAAGAAGCTGGCTTTCAGAGACTGTGTTAGAGTTGTTACCCAATAGGCTGCTGTCTTTGTATATGGCTAATGCATGCTGTGCAGCAGAAGTGTACCCTTTGGACACGGCTCCTCTAGGGTGTCTTTGCATCTGTCTTGCTGGGAACTCCTGCAGAAATGTAGAGATTCAGGCATGTGCCCAGGCACAGAAGAGTCACAGGGCAGGGCAGAGAGGCAAGCCCAATTCTGCACGATGCTTTGGGCTCATCAAAATGGTCTGGGAGCCCTCCAGCCCAAGCACCACCAGTGCTGAGGATGCTCAAGTTCTCACAAAAACAGGCTTCAAACCAATGTGAAACAGGTCTCAGGCTTTGCTTTCAGAGTGTTAGGTTCACTTTCTGCTGTGTTTCCAGCAAGAACTATCTGTCAATAATAGATCTTCCTAGTCTAAGGATATTCCAGTTATGTGTCAGCTTTACACAGCCTTTCTTTTTCATATCCATCTTTGTTGCCAACATAGCACAGGACTTCTCCAAAGAGTTTTCATGGAGAAAGAGTGCACACCAGCATTTTTTCCCCATTTACGGCTACTTTGTCTTTGGATAGAGCCAGGACCAAGGCAGTGCAAGGGAAGGAAAGGCTAAAATGACTTAACAGGTGCATTTTAGCAGCCTTGGATGATGCGCTTCTCTTTCAAGGAAGCAGCTGCATAAAGATGTTTCTGAATATCCTGCCTCCTGCACGAAGATGCCCCATCCCTTACAGACAGTCTCAGTCTCTTGCAGATTCTGTGGTATCCCATGAAGCGTCTCTTTGCATGATGGGAGAGCCCTAGTAAAGTCTTTATTTTGGCCAGCTTTGCCAAAACTTAATATCTGTGAACTCTGTCCAGTTTGGTTGGAATTGTCTGCTGGATTAAAAACTGACATCCAAGCAAGGCACCTAGTCTGATCTGATTTCCCTTACTCCCTTTACAATAGAGGCTAAAACCGGGATGGGACTGTAGTTTTTTCTTCAAAAGGACAGAACTTGCTTTTAGCTTCTTGCAGCATATAATGTATGTAAAGTGGCTCAGGAACAACTCCAATTAAACTAAATGTTTCCTCTACATAATGATCCATTCGCAACAGTAATTTATCAGTATTAACATTTAGAATTTATTTCCAGAACTGATGTTTTAAAGTCTAATTAATCTTCAACAAGATTAAAATAATTGCTTGTAACATTTTAACAGACTTCGCCAGGTGACAAGAAATTTGTGAATGTCAAATTACCATCAGAGTTTCAAAATGCACTCACTTACTCTTTCTACAGGTGCAAAACAATCTTAAATAATAAATGCAAAATGTCAGTGCTACCATCTATCAGCACAGAAATCATCTTTTAAAATGTCATTAGCTATGCCCTTAAACTTTTTTGGGATATCTGGAAGCAGGGTTATTTATCACATGTGGAAGTCGACATTCGTGAGAAGATCTCACAATATTAGAACCCTAGAAAGTGAGTTTCTCTGTTGTATTTGAGGTTATGGCTCTCAGAGTTCAGTCTTCCCTTATTCTACAAACTCTTTGGACTTTTACATGTCACTTTCCATCTTGCCTTGTTATGCATGTTTCCCAAAGCAGGACATTCACGTTGGACTGATTTGGAAACCATATTTAGAGCATATTATCCTAATGCTTTATCTGTCAGCTTTCATGGGCAAGGACTTGAGACCTTTTTCTGTATTAGTTCTTTGAAAGCACAAATCTTGCTAGTCCTGAATTCTTATTATCATTGGTGCAATTGTAGCTTGCAACCCTTATGCTATCAGTGAAGTGAGATTTTCCTTCCACCTTCTTGAGCTATGCAGCAGATAAAATCCCAGTCCTTTTCTATGTCAAGCCCTTGTACTGTTGTATTCTGCAGGACTAAGGGCAGAGGATCTAGGCTTGCAGATCCTCCGTGGTCACCTCTGACTTCACTGAGTCAACATAATCCACAGTGTCTGCTGCTCTGTCTTGGGCAGAACTTTGATCAGCACATTTGCAGAGATAGCTGAATTTCAGTTTGACATCTTGCTGATCTCTGCTGGACTTCCAAAACAGGGTATGAGTCATAAACTATTCCCTGTAAGGTAAGCCTCACTGGTTTGTGAGCTGTAAAGGAAGCCTGTGTTATTTTTAAAGGACAGAATTTTTCTTCCATTCCCTTCTCCCCTCCAGACACTCTCTCTGTTTATTTTTCATTCTGCCCCAAACCTTCTTTGTTTATATCCCACATTTTGGAAATTTCTTTCTTCTCCTTCATCTAACTGCTCTTTTATTCCACATGGTTTCTCTGAAGAGGCGAGCAAGTTCTGGAAAGAATCAGACATTTACATTGATAATGTTCCAGCCGGATTAGCAAATGTTTGGAAAAGACCTCATGCTTTGGGCACCAACTTCTCTCTGATTGGGGTAAAACACTTTAATGACTGGGGTTATTGCTCGGTAGAGGCTTTTTTCCTTAACGGTATCTGGTGCTAGTTATTATCAAAGACAGATTGCTGGACTATGTGGACTGACACTGGGCTAGTCCACTCTGGCAATTCTCATCTCTCTATCAATGTGAATCCAGACACATTTCAGTCTCAGCTGGGTGTTCTTTTTGATGCGTACAGGATAAATGATGAGGTATACTCAGTAAAATTAATTTGCCACAAGAAGTAACTGGTGACCTTTGTATCCATCAGTCCATATACTTGCTGAACTGAATCCCCAGTTCCATTGGAAGAGAAGGAGCCACAGAGCTTTCCACATATTTTAAAATATATGTAATCACAAGCAACAAAGACTTAGCAGAATGCTTCAGTCATCTGGGTTTAGACATAAGGCAAGGTTAAATTTAAAGCCCAGACAATACACTTGCAGCTAACTTTTTGACCTCATTCTAATATGTGGGTTTTCTTCATTGCAGAATCTGTGTCATGAAGCTGAGAATGTCAATACACTTTTTAGACAGGGAATTGATCCCTTAGGCACTTATCTAGCTGAACTGGAATAATTGCTTCCTTTCCTCTTGTATTTCTTCAAGGCATTTTTATATGTTGTAGACTTAGAGTTTCTGTTGACCAGAGCAGGAAGCCATACAGCAAGTTGCAGCCAGATTTCAGGGACAAAGCTGATTAACGCTAGTGAAGCTCTAATGCAAATCCCATCCCATTTAATTCCTTTGCTCGCCTCCACACTGCATGGTATTCCCTCCACAGACACAGTCCTACATTACCAAGTGACACACCACCACCAGCAGCCTCACATAAATCTTGCAGAGCTCGGGGCTGCCAGTTCACGCTGCACAGGTTTGAGGTGAAATTCTCTTCTCAGTACAAGGGCTAAACAAATGACACGTAGTGTTCAAGTCACTCAGAGCTCTGCAAAGCAAAGAGGGCTCATGCCTTGCAAGAGGGAACTTACTGTGGGTGGTTTCTGTGATCTGCTGAAGTCTACTTACTATTCTGTTGCCTGGATAATTAATTAATGTTTTGTACTATCAATTGTGTACATGTGTATTTATGTTTATAAGTGCACACCTATACCTACAGAAGTATGCTCCATTATATAAAATCCACTCTGATGACACCAGTTAGAATAAAATCGAACAGTTACAAAAGTAGAAATCACAGGGGTTTTACTATTTTCAGGGATGATAATCTTTTTCCTGCAAATACCTTTTATGATGGCAGGGAGCTGCTAATACAGTAAGGAAGACAATGTAAAGCAAAAAAACCTCCTCTGCTGACATCTCTACATCCACATCAGCATAAATTAAATGAGAATTTAACTTCATATTGTCAAAAGGTTATTAGGCCCATATTTAATAGAAAGACTGACATTGTAGTGATTTTGACAAGGTTCAGGTTAATACCAGCTAGCTGAATTCCACAGACATTGCCACACCTCTGGGAGCTGCAAATTCACAGAGAGAGACAGTTTGACCTCATCCAATTTATACATTTGATCTAATGCACTGGAGGTCATCTAAAAATAGAGATCTGGAAAGGAAGACGGCTAAGGCTCCTGAGCCACGGACCAACAAAAGCAGCTCTCCTTTTTCCAGTCTCTTTTCTCTGTCTGTACTAGACTTCAGCTCAAACTTCCCTACAGTAAAAAAATTGCTTTTATCACAGATCCCCTCAGAATAGATAACTTCACGCTTAGTAAGTCTAAAAGAAGATTTGTCAGCCCTTCATGAATAACCAGATGTTGGGAAAAGGATGGTGTGTCATTTCCCTGAACAAACATTCTTGGCATTTATGCATTTCCTCCCGTATCTCCTTAAAAAATGATTGTGTGTAAATTTAGTGCCGACAAAACTGAGGGCCTGGGAGAAAATGGATTACTCATTCATTTGGTAATTACAGTTGGTCAAGGCATGGAATTTCTGTTTTCTGGGAAATTTGACACTGAAATACTCTTTTTCATTCTGATTCAGAATATTTAAAGCAAAAATAATACCATAAAGCAGAAAATCCAAGATAGCGTTGTTTCAGACCCTTTTTTGTTTGAAAATTTCAAGGCTTAGTGTTTCTTTCACAATATTTTTAGTTTTCATTACATGATGAGACTACTGATGGAAACTTGCTTTTTAATCATCAAGTGCCACTCCTACATACTGGGCTAGAAAAGATAAGATGTTTCATTCAGTACTGAAGAGCATCTGGCAGTATTATTTTGAAAATGTGTTAAAATAGCATATTTCAGTTATCCTCAATCATATGCAATCCTTCAGTTATATGATAATGTGCCAGTAATAATGGTTCATTTACTCTAGCACAGCTATTGAAATTAAATAATGGAAAGAAAAAAAGTTATTTTTAAGATCAAACTTTAAAAACTGCCAAAACAAAACCACTTCCATTTCAACATTTCCCTAAAAATCGTAAGTGTAATCAATACAACTTCACATGTAACAAAATAGTGGGTCAAAGATACTTTTACAATTAGAAAATGTTACTTGCAATGTCTGTTTCGATAAAAAGGTCAGGCAGTCATTTATCTCTGTATTTCTAGAATTCTGTCTGTGTCCAAACAGATGTTTGGTGTTTTTATAGGTTTATGTGTATTTGGTGTTCTCATTCACAGACCTCCCACACAGTCATGTCCAAGATTACTTCTTTCAGTATCAGTATTTTATTGATAATTTCCACAGAGAGATCAAACAATTAATTTACACAGATGGTGAAATAGTAACCATCTGACTTCAGTAAATGAGAACACCGCTTTCTCATCCTATACCTCAGGAATAGAATGGAGATATTAAAACATTGTCTATGAAATGAAAAAGATTCCTGTGACTCACCTATATTGCAAAATGATTGAACAAAATAACTCCCTTGGAACCAATGTACCATTACCTTTTTTTTGAAATGGCACTCATCGTCCTCTCTGGATTGTGAGCCTGATTTGAAAAGGGTGCAGTGCAGCAAATCCTGTACAGCTTTGCAGATTTAGTAATGTACTAGCAGAACTATCAATTGTAAAGAGAATTACTCTCTCTTCAGTGAAGTAGGCATAACATAGTGGCAGAAAGGAAGCAGAGCCAAGATTGCAACTGATAGGTATGGCTATTTTTTATGTGTGTGGGAATTTCTCTGCCATGTGATTTGGCACACTGCATAACTTTAATAAGTCATATGTCAGAGAGAACCCCTGCCCAGAGCAGTTCGTTAATCCACAACTGCCTCTAATAACTGCTGTCAGAGAAGAAAAATAAAAGTTAACGGACCAAATTTTGTCCTCTGTTAAGTGTCACTACACTGGAGTTTCCACTGATGTATCCAAGGCTACTGTATCTTTGCCAGGGTTTAAGATGTTCTCATATATTTATATAACCAAATAAATTGATTTGAAACAACACACTAGAGCAGAACATTGATCCTTCAGCTGAAGCTGAATCAGCAGTTCTGGTCTGCTGATTACATCTCAGAAATCCATCGTGTCATGAAAATAGTGCCGTACACTCGTGCAATGAACATGCTCGATGTGGTTCAATGGTTTGCAGGGGAGTGTGGCCATCCAGGTGCTGTCCTGATGCCATGTGGCACACTGGGCAGGGTACGTACCACACTTTGTGCATCATTTGTGCGTCTTTGAAATAAGTTTTCTTATCTGGTAAGAGTACAATGATCTTTGGATGAGATAGAATGTAATTAAATGAACTGCTAGGAGTCTCTGCTGTTAGGTATATGCTGCCTAACACTGAGCTTTGGATTCTTTACTCAACACTTGAAACGAGCTGAGCTGAGCCAAACCAAAACTACTGCTGAAATGCCACATTCGCATTGCTTTCTACTCTGCACTTAAAAAAACCTTGTTCTTCCATCCTCTTCCCATGCAGACATTTCTTCCAGTGAGGTACCTGCCGGCAAACTCCCTTCATCAATCTATTGCCTGGTGACTCACAATGATCTGTTTGTCCATGTGCAGTTTCCCAAACACTTCAAGAGCAGCTCTTACCATAAGCGTAAAGCGATGCTGCCCTCTCCTGTTCACTCTTGACCTGAATGACCTGCTCTATGCAAAGACTGCAGGACCAACCGTGCAACAGTGCTTGTGACCTCCTCGAGCTAAATAGTAGCCAGAGGAAACGGTCCACGTTTTCCCTGTACTTTTATCAGTCTTTTAAGATCTACATAAATAGTAGACCATGGAAATGTTCTTGCAAATTCTATTCCTTGAAAATTTTCCCTTCCCTTCCCCACATTCCTTCTCGCTCTCTTTTCCCATGGCCCCTTATATTCTTTGTTTACAGTTTATTTTCTTTTTTTATCCATCTGCTTTTTACCAGTCTCTTCTTCCCTCTGAGAGCTTTCTAAACACACTCCTCCACCAGAACTAGCTAAACGAACATGGGTGCTAATTGCAATAAACAGTTCATAAACAATCAGAGGAGACAGTCAGTCAAAGCCTGATTCCATTATTCGGTCCCTGAGATAAGAGTTTGACACAATAATTGTGTTAGCTCAGACAGCTCCCCAGAAGAGCCCATCAGGGAGACAAACACCGCATCAGGGGACAGGGCAAGTGTGTGACAGCATTGAGGTCTTGAAGAGACAAAATAACAATAATTTAGTTCTTCTATTGTTCTTGTTACCACCCCTCCTACTCAATAACTTAAAATATTCACTCAGCGCTTTTTAGGAACAATGCCCCTCACCCCCATTCAAGCCGTTATTGAATGCATGTATAGTTCACTCATTCTGAAACCAAATTTTCCAAACCATGGGTTGTGGGGAAAATTCAAAAGGAGCACTGGAGGGCTAGAAAAAAAATCTTATTGTTAATGTAATTGTTTAAATTATGATTGATTTAATATCAAAAGAAAACAGATAATTTGATTTCTGTTGTTCTTTTTCTTAAGTTTTGTGCTGACAACATCTCATTTTTTCCCAGGGTAAGGGCAGTTGAGAAATGGCTGTAAATACTGACTGCAAGCAGTTATACTAATCAGCCTTTAAATGCTGGCTGCAGCTCAGTCCCTCCACTACCAAGGAGAGAAGTGTTCTGTGAGCTCCTCCTGTAATTACGGCCAATTCTCACTCCTCTGCCCTGGAGGAGCTGAACTGCTCCTGCCATGGAAAGGTAATTAGCAATTTCCTGCCTAGGGAGAGTCAAACGGAGACGGATGAGCTCAAAAGCCTTAAATATCCACAGCACTAAATACTGCTGTTCTCCTTGAATATCCGCAGCACTAAATGCTGCTGGTTTAATCCCTGTCCAGGGTCTGTCTGTCACCGCCTCTCTGGCACTGAGCATTTCTGGAGACGGGTTCTCTAGCCAGCCTCGTAATAGCCTCAGATGGGGAACTTAGTGCTGCAGAGTGTTGAACATCTCTGCACAAGAGCTGCACATCAGCTCACCCGGATGAGAGTGTTACCCCTTTGGAAGCACGGTAGAGCTGGAGCCTTAGTTCATGTGTCCTAATGTCTATGATCATGTCTTTCCCTGGTAGCACATGCTGATTCGAACGAGGAGGATGGCTGTTCTCTCTTATTGAGCTCTTGAGGAAAGCAATCATCAATGTATTGTTCCTCTCCAATAGCTACTGGATTTTTGTTCCTTTAAAACTGGGCAAGGACTGGTGTGTGCTTTGATAACATTTCTTCAGAATATCCCTGTGTCCTTTTCCTCTGTATTCACAGGTACCCCCAAAATCCCACACGCCTCTGCCTGTTTCACAAGGAACTCAGATTTGTTCCCTGAGCTATGCAGAGGCACATCTCAAAATATCTTAGCAACTAACCTTTCATTCACCTGGAGGCCATATAACAAGGCAGGCTGCCTTGAGCATTCACTTTCATCCATCAGCATTGCTCTCAAGGTGTTCAGCAGTCTAACAGCATCCACTTAATTTGCAATCTTCATTCAAGGCATAGCTGCAGGTCCTGTGCTGCACTGCGATGGAAAACGTTTTGCTTACATCTGGAATCACTGTTCTTGACATCTCAGATAGGGGTGAGGGGAAACCTTTATAAAGAGAAAAGGACAATGAGGCAAGATGTTAAGACAGCTAGTCGGTCAATGAGTCACAGCTACTAAACATTTGGCACCAGCCACAAAGCAGCTAAATGTAACCAGCTCTAAAAGGCCCACAGGATGTCTCTTGCTCATTCAGTCACACACACAGACACACACACAGAGTCTAGACAAACAATTCCCCCCTCTGCATGCTCCTAAGACTAACTTTGTAAGCATCTTGGGCATAGGGTTTAATTTCCAGGGGAAAATTTATTTTGCTTTCCTTCAGCTGGTTTTCTAACACCCTGATGGAGCCTTCTGATGGTGTCTTAGGGTCTGATTCACAGCCTGCTGAACCCAGTGTGAGTTTCTCTTTGACATTCAGTCAAGAGATGGCAGATCAAGCCCTTAGCAATCAGTTTGGGCCACACGTCCTGATGGCTTACAAGGTAGATGCTGACAGTATAAAACAATAGCAGAGGAGGCATAAAAGGGGACTGACTGACTGTATCAATGTGGTATGATGACTTCTCAAGTCAGTTGTGGCCTCTAGGTGTATCATATAGTCACTACTGATGTGGCAACAGCTTTGAAGGGGAGAAGGTAAGAACTCGTACTCCCTAGAGAAGGAAGACAAGAGAGACAACAGGGTTTTGAAGAAGAAGGGTCAGGAGGACTGAAGAACTGCATTTGTGAAGGAAAGTGAAGAAGAATGTGAGGAAGCTGCAAAGGAAAACATGACTAGAAACGGAAACCAGGTTTTCCCAGCCACCCCAGGGGTAAAATGCTGATTACAACAACAACAACAAATTTTTTTTTAAAAAAAGCATACAGCATGGTGCATAAATAAAAACCAAGCTTCTAAAAATTCTTGCAGTGGCACTGTAATAATTACACAGTGTTGCTAGACACCTCCAACCAGAGCAAAAATGTTTTCCTATAAGCCCCAGATCACATATTCAAATGGGGCAGTGCCCACTTGTGCCAGCTGTGAATTTGGTCTCTGTTTTTTGTGAAATTTCAGATCTTTTGAAGGGTCTTTTAAACAGGAAGTTCCTCAGTCCCCTTCCTGTGAAATAAGAAAGTATCATCGAGGAATTATTATTTCAAAACTAGATGGATAATACACTATCAAATTCAAATGTTCTTTATTGTGATCCTGAGAGCTTTTTGTCTGAAACGTGCTGCAGGTCGGAGAACAGGTTTTAAAAGTCTAAATCTATTCCAAAACCACCATGAACGGTTTTCTGGGAAGGAAAGATTATATATTACACTTGGTTCCCCTCCAAGATTTGTATGTCTTACATGAATACTCCTCTGTCTCCTTCTGTGGTGACATATCTGAGATCAATTATGCCAACAGTAAAGTCTGGAATTTTTATAGTCCAGCTCTTTACGAGCATTTTCATAGAAGAACTTACGAAGGCTGAGGCATAGGAAAAGTCCAATAATCCTAGCCTGTTATCTTCATCATCTCCAGCCCTGTGCCTTTTCCTCTCTACCCTCTCCAAGTGAAAACACTGGCTCACGTAATACACATACTCCATTGTGGTGATTTAAATGGCCATCTGTATGTTTATCTGAGGCCTCCATGAATGGGCAGCCTCATTAGTGCTTGTGTCATGGACGGATAGGCCAACACAAATTCTGTTTGTGCAAGATAAATTCTCCTCTCCTGCCTTTATCTCTTTTGTTCATTCCTTTTGCGCTCTCTCATTTTTCTTCCCTCTCTGGGAGTTTATTCTTGCTAGACCTCACTTTCCTTATTTCTAAGGTTGGGTCCTGATGCCTTTGCTTTCCTTTTGCTCTGCACATGCTTAGGAGAAATCTATCTGAAAAGACAAGCATTTTTAACCTGACTGTAGCTTTTCTTGCAGGAGTGGTATTACTGAAATTAGTGGGACTAATTGGAGAAAAAGGTGTTATTCAGGATGAGAGAGGGTATCAGGAGTAATTCCTAAGTAATAACCTTAAGCTGTGACTAAGGACCTGAAAGTGTTGAAGGTTGCCCTTAGATTTATTTACTTTTTGCAATGATAAGAAGCAGTGAATCTGTTTTATTTGTCAGTAATTGATACCTGCTTCATGTCATCTCCCCAAACTACAGTGTCTGGATTATAAACAGGTGAGGTAAAGCTTATGAATTATAAGAAAAAAAATTATAAGAAAAACATTTTCATTTTTCATTTTCATCTTTCATTTGGCTATAGATTTTGATAAACTTGTTTACAGGCAGGATGCTGAATCTGTCATGCTTAGTCGCACTGAGTAGCACTTGAGTGCACAAATACTCCTACTGGGTGAACTAAATATTTAACAAATTCTGAGGAGAAGCATTGTGCTTCACTGGCTGGGAAACTGGCAAGTGGAGAGGTAATTGTATTAGTCAATATGAAGGGAGGTCACCATCAGTGTTTTAAGTCAAGGCTTAAAGACAGCAAACATTAGCCTTAATTCAGACAAGTGTTGGTTCAACCACAGGTGCAGTTTTGTCTCTGCAAAGAAATTGCGAGACTGATATGTTGCATTTCCAACATAATGTTGCAGAATTTTCTACATCATATCTGCTGCATTTAGTGCACTGCCTATTCTCAGTGCCGTCTGCAACCTGAACGCCCTACGGGATCCTTTCTGGCTTATTCCTTAACATTAATATCAGCTTCAGTGGGAATTTTGAATGCGGGTGAGGACATTAAAGAGATACACGAGTGATGGCTGAAAATCACTGAGAGTCAAACGATTACTTACTCCTAAGTACTTTTGAAAGCCATCTGCAGAAATTGAGATAACAAAACCCAGTTTTCTCTTTTATCAAAGAGCATGTTCAGAAGGGTAATGGGGGCTAAGGAGGAATACATTTGCTTTCAACAATAAGTAATTCTCTATGACTGAATATACACATGCAGCACATATGTGGAAGGAGTCGCAAGTGTAAGTCTTTTCCTTGGTAAAAATGCATTTGTAAAACCTAAAAAGGATTCCCCAGACTCACAGAATTGTACCCTATTGATAACTTCTTATAACTGTACTTAGGTTTCACTGTTCAGATTGCTTCAGCATAGCTATGGGAAAATATAGCCCTGATCCTAGGAATAGGAAGGAATGTCTATTTTTCATCCTCGTGTAATTGAAAACTGACTGAAAACAATTGGCAGGAATCTACATATTCACATTTGGGCAGAGACCAAACATGGGAAATTTCAGGCCAAGGGAATCTTTTTTGGGAAGATTATGAGGAAGTGCAAAAGAATAGTTGGGTTTTTTTTTAAATTCTAAGTATTTTATTAGAGGTGACTCAGTGTATAAATTGTCCAACCGTTTTTTCCTGGTGCTTGTTCTTCAAATCCCGCATTTATTACTTAGTGTAAAAGTAACAGACAGTGTATCTTTAAATAGAAATTACATTCCTGTCAGCTTACCCAAAGCCCAAATATGGGACAGTGTCAGAGAAAAACATTAACATGAGGGATTCAGGGACTTGACAATGGTACAGGCTCTGCTTCTGCCTGATAAACAACTTACACTGACTCGTGCTCCCTGAACTTGCATCCCAGGACATAAAAGTAAGGGAGAAGTCACCCCTTGCTTGAGCAACAGCAGAGAAAGAGAAGTAAATCTAATGTAGGGTGAAGTGTGGGATATCTGGAAAGTGTAGGACAACAAGGTATTAATATCCCATTTATTTTGGTATATTGCCACCTTGTGCTGAGGTTGACAAAGAGGCACATGGCTTCACTGGCAGAAAGATTTGGCCATATGCTGTAAACTATTATAAGTATTACGTGGTGTAGCTGAGGATCTTACACTCCAAATGTAATCTAGTATGGTTCAAACATTGAAGACCCACTCTATAAAAATGGCATTTCTCTGTTCTGCACATCTGTTTCTTGCATGTATCTTAAGAGTCAAGTCTGCTTAAATAACACTTAAACGAAGGTTTTACTGTGATTTTTTTTTTTTTTTTTTTATTTAAGAAAAAACCATCTGTGAGCCTTGCAGAGCCACTTTGACTGTAGGAAAGGGAGCTTGCTCTTCTTCAGCGTGACTTTTAACTGCAAGATCACTTTTGCTCTCCTTTATTACTCTGTGTGTGTGCAGTGAAGATGGGGAATCAGGACGATATGCCTTGAATCGGTGCAGGACTGGAGAGAAGGGCAAAAGTTGCAGCTGGGATCCTGGAAGCTGGTGTGAGCTGGTTTGGATGCAGTTTGTTTCAGAGTAGTCCCAAAGGTCCCTCCTTCTCTCTAAAAATCCTGCCATCTTCTGCTGCTCAGAGGTGCTGGAGACCAGCTATACCCTACATCAGACTGTCCCTCTGAGCATGTGCTGCTGGCAGGGAGAGCTTGTGTTCCACCGGTGCCACCCTTGCATTAACAGTTCCTTCAGGGAAATGGCAGCAGCCGAGCTAGTGCAATGCTGGGGTCCTCCTCAAGTGATAAAGATTAAAAGCCTCTAAGGAAGCATAGTGGTGCATAGTGCTCCACTGGAGTGCCATCAGGACTCTGTGCCAACCTTCTCTTTGTTAGCAGTCCCAGCTGGGCTCACGTCTCTTCTCCCCAACACCTGGGGGATTCCTTCCTCACCTTCTTCCTTCCTCAGCCTCTGGGTTTAGGGTGCTTTCAGGCTTGCTCCATTCTTTTTGAGAGGAGCCTTGGCTACTCCTGCTAGTGGGAGATACTGTCACACCCTTCAGCATCCTCTAGCCAGAAACCAGCTGTCCAAATGACTCCCAGTGACCTTCCTTTCCCTTCCCTCCCTGTGGCCTGGCTGTTTTTACTGAGAGGCTCACACCACAACCAGCTTCCAATGTGCTGCTGCGATTTGAACTTGGGCAGCAGGAAAAAACTGACCATCCTGTGCCTGGTGGCTCACTGTGCTGAGCCACCACATCAGCTAGAGTCTAGCTCCTTATTACATCCAGATGCACAAACAGTTTGCCTGCCAAGAGTATGCTTGGTGCTTCATGAAACCCTATCACTGAAATGGATTAGTGTCGGGACTGCCAGGAGCAGCTTTCAGGAAATACATCAGGAGGTAGAAAGCCTCTTTACGTATGATACGACGTCCACCTCGTAAGAGAGGCTCGCTTCTGAAAACTGACTTTCTAGTCAAGGCAATTAAAAGCACAGGAGTAAAACAAAGGAATAGAGGAAGGTTTGCCAAGTGATTCCAGATTATAAATCAAAGCTCCACAAATCTGTGCCCTCTCCATAGTCTCAGATTCAGGGCCCTTCATTTCTCTTGTTGGTGTGCTACAGTGCAATTCCTTTCACTCTGGCTCCTCAGCTCTGGGCAGTCTCCTTTTCTGCTAGGGTGGTATGAATCTTCTCCTGCAGCTCTTGTTTTACAGTCCACAGTGCCTCCCACCTGTGCATCTTTCTGTGCTTCTCACTTCACTGAGGAGGCCCTCATTCTTCCCAAACCTTCATGCTTAGTGTATCTGTTGTTATAGTTGCTGCTCAACTTAAAATTTAGAAAATGTTAATTGAATGTAGAGTGTTAACTACCTGAAGAAAAGACTTAATTGCACTTGTCTGAGCAAAACTGATAGGCCTTTCAGTTTGGGGCTTAAAGACTTTGGGACAGAATCTAAGGTTGTTTTCTGTTATTTGCATAAAGGGTAGTTACTGTCATTTGTGCAAAGCTTTGGAAGCATGTAGCCCCAGACTTTGTGTGTGTTTCATTGTGAATGAGAATCTGTGAAATAGAACGATTATTTCTGAATTTGCTCATGCACCTGTAGTGATTCAGCCACCAAAGTTACTTGAAGTTCAGGCCTGGATCCAGATTTTGCTTACAAATGAATAATAGCAGAAGCCAGATTTCAGATGTGAATATGACCAGTTTTCAGGATATTCAGAAAGGGAATCTGAATTTTGGAGGTGAAAATTAGTTCCCTAATAGTTAAATCTAAGGCTTTCTAGGGACTAGTATGCTATGCAAGAGCTTCCTTCCTCAGCAAAATAAGCTGTTCCTTCTCACTCAAGGCAAATGATCTGTTAAATCTGCAGGCTGAGTTCAGTCTGGTCTCTGGCCACAAGGGGACAGACAGTAACAGTCAAATAAGATGACGCTGTGTCCTAGGTGGAGTAAGTTCATCGAAGGCAGTCAGTGCCACAGTACTAGCTATTTCTGAAAAGTCTGTGAAAAAAAGTGTATCCTAGTCAGTACAAATCAGGTACAAAAATATATCTGCTAAAGTAGCAGAGCAGAGATCAGAGAAATAAAGTACATAGACATTCCAGATGCAGCATAGGAAAAAATGCCATAAAAGTTTAAGTGTTTATAATTAAAAAAGGTACTTTAAGTTAGGAGGTTGAAGCAACATATGAAGTAGCAGACGATGCCTGCCAGAGGCTTTGGCCCTATAAAAATACTTGAAGGAGAAGGCATGAAGGGGAAGACTGGATAGATCAGGGATAAACAATGTGATTTTTAGCACCTCTTGTCTCGTGTTCATAGATTCAGGTCCATAGTGCAGATTTAATGGCAGTCAGTTACTACCCTCTGAGTGTAAACATTTCGTTTTTACCATCTTGTAACATCATTGCTTGCAGCTCTGTGTCACGAGAAATGGTAGACCTCTGCCTCAGCACTGCAGGACTGATGTCCCCATCACACTGGCTGGCACCTCTGTGGACAAAGAGCTTCATCAGCCCAAAACATGTCAGGTTGGGGCTCATTCTCCTTCATCAGTCAAATTGGGCTGCTTTGACTTCTGAATGGTTACTCTGTGTAGTCACAGGAAAACTCACTTCTTGAAATAGCTGATTTCAGGGTGATTGAATTCATTTGGTTATTTCTTCTCTCTTCCTTCTGAAGCTGATCACACAAAGACTATCTTCAGTGCTTCCTGCATCAGAAATACCACTATAGATACTTCATTCAATTTTCAGTGACCTTTTCTTTATACTTGTTTCATGAAGTACCAGACTCATTCACAGGGCTATTAATTACTACTGAATTCAGTCATTTTGGATAATTTTGGATTATTATCATCCTAAGTGTGGAATATGATCTGGTGCAGGAACTTGCTTTTATTTAGGTCCTTGGGGAAAAAAAAAGTGCTTAACAGGGGGAGAAGTCAGCTGTAAACTAAAGGGAATAAAAATTGACCTTTCTTGACAAACTGTCTGAATTTTTGTGGCTTTCTCATGTCTTCATGCTGTGAGTAATGTAAGGAATGCTGCAGGCAGAGTGTCTGCAAGCTCTGATATTAAAAATAAAAACTTTATACAAGCCAGTTGCAGTTTCCTCTGTCCACTTTTAGTTTGCTTATTCTCTTTTTTTTTTCTCCTCACAAGAAAGCAAATTCTGGAGATTGTTCCCACATGAACATTCCCCCACATGGGTCTGTCAGTGCCACCGAGTCACTGCTGTAATATCCCACTGCTCCTAAGAGATCCATGAACACTCACTGATATGCGTTTGCCAGGCTTCTCCTGTCTTATTAAAAAATATGGTTTCATTTAACTCCTCACAGAGCAAGGGCTTGTCAGAGGAGAACTACAAAAGCCTGCAAAGCCCTTCCAGCTGACCAAGGGTGAATTTTTGAGCATCTCCTGCCATCTTGTGGGATTGAGGGGAACATTCACCGCTTATTAATGTCTGAGATGTCAGCTTTCCTTGTGGCCCCCACCAACTAGCGAGGAAACAAGACACTGAGCATGGCAGTGCACCCTCTTCTGCAGGAACAGTCTGGGGGGAACTTGCTGACCTTAATAGGAGTGCCCTAAACCTCTCCCAGTATGCCTGTGGTCAGGCTGGCTGAATTATAAATTAGTTATGTAGTCATTATTAGAGGAAGGGATCAAAGTATGTGGGGGCTTTTCTTGCTGTGGGTCATCTTGGGGGATGCCCATGGTGCCAGCTGAGGATAATCTGCAACAGTATCACCTCTATATCCAGCAGAGTTGCCAGAGAGGTCGAGTAACTAACTGAGTGTGGGGTTGGAAGCCAAGGACTCTGCATGCAACCCTAGCTAACCCTGGCTAATGCCAGCTATGGCTGTGTGGGTGGCCTCGGACGAGACTCTGAGCACACAGAAAGAAGCCAATAATTTCTGAGTGATAATCCCCTGTTCATCCTTTCTTAAAGCTTCCCACTGCAACGAGCAACAGATTTGCTCTGTGTAAATAACGCAAGAGCAACTGCCAGTACATGAACCACACTGTCCTACAGAGCTGGTTAGTTGTGCAATAGTTAAAGCACAGCAAGGTTTGAATACCAGTGGCTGACCCAGGTGAATGCATCCATGTTGTAATAGTGGGAGACTGAAAAAAGTCACTGTGGCTTGGTGTGACTCCTGAGTGAGTGGCAACAATATCTTCAATGTGACAAGTTTGTTTTCACACTCATGCATACCACCAGCCAGCCTGTTAGTTTTTTTTTTTGGTCTTGCTATGTAAAGCCAGCTGAAATCAGTGTGCACCTTTGCTTCAGGCTGCTTTGGTTGAGCTCTTCTGCAGATTTTGGAATTGATTTGGGGTGATTGATTCTGCAATGTGAGAAATGTTCCTTTCATATTTTCAGCTTGTTTTTAAATTTGCTCTGTTTGAAACCACAGGCAGGCTAAATAGAGAGAGATTTCCTGAGGATGCTGGTGAGTCCTCACCAGGAAGAGGCTGTCATGGCTTCAGCAGATCAGTACTAGAAGGGGTCAGGACTCTTCCCAAGCAGGTTTCATTGGTGTGCTCTGACAGTGGGGAAGCCATGAGGTCTTGCCAGCCGTTCCAGGCTTTGGAGGGGAATGTTCTGGTGGGCATAGATTTATCCATTCATTCTCCCATATATTACCTTCCATCCCTGTTGTTCCCAGACATACCATCCTTACTCCGTTAGTTCCTCTCCTTCTCTGCATCCTTAACCTACATGCCTCCCTACCCTTGGCCCTTTGCTTGCCCTCCAATTCCTTCTTATTCTCCATACCACCTCCGTCCCAGGCTATGTTGCTCATATGTAAATTTTTCCCAATTTACTTCCCAGACTTTATTTCCCATGTTCTCAGTTTGGGTTCTGCCATAGAATAAGACACATTCCTTCCACATACTGACTATCAGCAGGATGGACAAACAAACTGCCTCCTTGCTTTCCCTTGTCCTTGTGTCACTCTGGCCCGGAGATGCTGCAAACAGGTAGCTAGCACATGGAAAACACAGAAAACTTAGTTCTGCCACATGTAGGCCTGGGCTGTGTTTTTATGAGGATGGCGTATAAACATACAGTACAGCAACACAAAGGATCTATGAGATTTAGGCATGAACAGTTGCTCTGTGGGGGTGACACATGCACAACCTCAGCATGCAGAGGAGTTGTGTGAATGTACGCTCAGCGAGGATGAAATTCTTGCCATTAGGTGAAGCTGTTAAACAACTCTACTAAAGATGAACAGACTGTCATCGTTCAAAGGCTTTGTGTTTTGTGCAAACATGGGCAGATTTTCTATGGAATTCTGGGTCCAGGTCAAATTTAAACTCTCTTCTTCATAGAAAATGCTTCTCTAGCTTTGCTCTAGTAAAAATAAAAACCAACACACCCTCTTCCCCCCAAGGAAAACAACTGTCAACACTGTTATTTTTTAACATCAAAATCAACCCTTAGCCTTGTTCTTAGAAATGGATGGATAGTTTTGATTGAACATTTTCCAAATAATGGGGGACTAAGGCTAATAGTTTTTCACTTAGTATGGAAAATTGCAGCCCAGCAGGTTTGGCTGACAAATGTATAAGCAACTGAAATAGGTGGTCTGCAATAGGAAGTACTGGGCAGGTTTAAAAATAAGGAGTTCTACTAACCTTGCTTATTAAAAAAAAAGTCTAGCTCTTGGAGCACATTGCCCTGATGAAATAACTCTATAACTCCTTTTCACTTAACCTTGATGAAATCTTTTCCTGTTATGCAGGATTGCCAAATATTGGGACCTGCCTGTAGATTGGCTTATTTACAAGTAGTCTGTATTAGATGATGGTATTATTTATGAAGTTTAGGGAAAATACACTGAGGAACTAGTGTCATGCCCCTGCAGTAGCCAAAGATGTCTGTCCCTTATTTGAGTATAGCTCACTACTGGGGACTTGTGGCATACATTGCCATGTTTTCACTCATGGAAGCTGACAGCAGCTAGAAATAGCTTTGAGGTTGGATGGTGCATAGGCATTCTCTTTCTCTGACCCTGATGTAAATTTAATCCTCACTTTTCTTATATTGCATATTGCCTGACAATGCCATCACTTTGTAGCTTTAGACAGCACAACACAGATACTCTGGAATCAGTTTGGCAGCATCTATCATCCTAATGACTTACCTCTCCTCTGCGCATATATATTGGGGGAGACTTAGGTGACGTAAGTAATACTGAAAATAGTCCTAAAAGTTATGATGTCTCTGAGTGCAGCATAGGAGAGAATTGAAGTAAAAGGGAATCTAATTCCAAAGCTGCATGAATTCTCTGAATTCTATTAAGTTTTTTATCACATAATATGCTCTATGTGGAGAAACTGAAGACAATCCCAGGAAAAAAAATCACAGTATTTTAACAGAGCAAGATAATTATGGATTAAATGGGCCCAGATATATGCAGAATTCTTTCCTGTCACCTCATGGTAAGCAGTGGCTCATCTTGAAATGGCCTCAAGTGCAGCAAGGGGGGGTTAGGTTGGATATTAGGAAAAATTTCTTTACTGAAAGGGTTGTCAGACTTTGGAATAGTCTGTCCAGGGAAGTGGTTGAGTCACTATCCTTGGAGGTATTCAAAAAGCACGTAGACAAGGTACTTCAGAACATGGTTTAGTGGGCGTGGTTGACGATTGGACTCGATGATCTTGAAGGTCTTTTGCAACCTAAATGATTCTATGATTCTATGATCTTCTTGCTTCTTTTAGGAGAAGCTGCCCATGTGACATACTAAGCTGTTGTAGCTTTGCAGAAATATGAGCAGAGGAAATTTGAGCCTGAAATGTTTGCCTAATATAATGAAGACCTGTGAGTAAGTTGATGTTATTGAATCTTTAGAGTATAGGTGCTAAAGGGTCAGTTGCTTCCAAATAGTATTTTTGTGTCCAAGACACAAGAACCTTCTTGAACAAGAACCAGTTATGAGCTTAATGACTTAATTTTCCTTACATGCTTGTAACATACATGTTTTTATGAACAATTTGATATCAAATACATAGTTCAGTGAAGAGAGGCTTTGAACTGAAATGCACACTCTAAGAGAGAACAAAGAGTCCTGATTTTGACTGTTATAGATTAAAATAAACATTCTTTCACTTTCTTGGTTAGTTAGAAAATATCAAGGCTATTTCCTAAATGAATACAAAATATATAAGACTTGTTGAGAAAGGCAGGTAAGTGAAGGAAGGAAGGGAATTTAATCTGTCAAGATCCCCTCACTTGTTAATTAAACAGTCTGTGTATGTATAAGGAAAATATTCACAATAGTTCAGATGTGATGAGGGAAACGTGTTTTGAGAATTTAACGTTGGTGCAAATACATTATTTTTCATTATCATTTTTCATCATATACATTACTTGTTTTTCCCTTTCATTTCTTCACCTGCATCTTTTGTACATATTTCTCTATCTATAGTCTTTTTTGTATGTTATAAATACATTTGTTTGCCGTTTACATTAACCTGATTTGAATCTCAAGGTGGCTACCTAGTGGCAGAACATTTCCTTATGCCCAAGTATGGTGAAGCTACAAACTAGGTTACTGAGGCCTAAGTATTAACAAACACCTTCTGTTCCAAGAGAGGCTGTGTGAGCTGGCTTGTGAGCTGGTGTCCTAGGGATCAGAGAAGATCCCTGAATCCCACCGTTACTCTGGAAGTTTCATGAGTTTGATGTGTAGAAACTTCCTTCTTACTCAGAAGGGCCAATCCAGTGATGTTATTTGATAACTAGGAAAAAATAGAGAGATAATGATTTTTTTAAATAGGAATGTTTCTGACACATGAGCTTTGTAGCACCATTGTTGAGTGCAACCACACTGAAGAAAGTAACAGATGTTTTGTTGGATACTATCAAATCTGAACCATATCTGACAATCAAACATGTACATTGCTTAGCTTCTTGGTAGCATTTTAGCACTGGAGAATAGTACATTAATAAAAAGTGTCATTGTCTGTATCTCTGATTCATAAAGAGTGTTTAAAGATTACCCCAGGGCTGGACAGGACACAGTCATTTCCCATTTTATAGCTCATTCTGCTATTACAGTCTAGAGAACAAACTCTTATGGTTTCAAAATTAGTAGGTCTGGGAAAGTCTGACAGTACTTACTCTAGACTTTGCTAGCTTTTTAAGGAGACTTTTTTTTGTGTGGTGGCAGTTGAGGACACATCCATGATGCAGCATTATCATCCTTACTTCATCCAACTCCCAGTACCTGTATTACCAGGCCCTGGGTTTGAACAGGATTGCAGCCTGTAAAAACAATTCAGAAACACCACGTGGAGAACATGACAAGGCAAAACAGGGAAGACAGACACACGCAGCATTATTAAAATGGACAACTATAATAACATAACAGGTCCTAGGGCTGTGACATGTAGGCAGTGTCTGCCAAATCTGGCATGGGCCAGGAACTAAATATCAGAAACGAAGTAACATTAAGGAGGAAGAAGGCAGGAGGAAAAAAGCATTTCAGATGTACTGACTGGGAGATGAGGGAACGAGGCCTCTGTTGTTAATGACTAGATGCAAACTCCGGTTTTGTACTTCAGCTCGCCACAGACCTCTTGAGTGACCTTTGGAAAATAATTTAATTTCTCATACCTCATTTCCACACTCTTTGTCTGTCTTACCTACTTAAATTTCAGGCATCTAGGGCTGGGGCTATGTACTTACAGAGTGGAGGAGCTTATGACTTTATTGGAACTTACTGATGCCACCGTGATACGAATAATGCATTGCAATGATGCACCATCCTAATGACAATTTACGTAGGTTCCCTTCTTTCTGCAGGGAAGGTTTAATAACCTCTGTGGCAGTGACAGCTCTTTTCAATTCCTGTACTTTGCCTAAAGCTGCTCACCCAGTTTATGACAGGGGTGCAGTGTCTACCCAGAAGCTTGTAGGGTCAGATGAGTGCTTCCCAAATTAACTGAGCCGTCAAGTGGACAGGAATACATAACTCACTCAAAGCATGTGTGTTTAAATGCAAGGCATAGTGATGTGATTCTTCATAGGGGAAAATAGAGGACTGATAAATTTCTGCCATAGGAGAAGTTTTTTCTCTGACTATAACTCCTATCAGAATTCAATGCCTCTTGGGGGTTTATGGAGTTGTTGGAGTTTAATGTCTGCCCTTTCCTTGCCTCCTGATCCAGCATGCGCAATGTCTCTTTACAAGTCATAACATAAATGTTTGTTTCCTTCAACCCAAGGAGAAGGTAAGAAAAGATCAGAGATGCTTTTGCTGATCCTTTGACATGGGGCTGCTGAGCAATAACAAGGACAGCAGAGTGTAACAAAGCAAGCACGCTAGTGCGTACCTGACTGAAAAACTGCTGGAATCGCAGCTGTGGCAAAATACTCACACTGATATTAAAAATAAAAAATAGAAGAGAATGACAGGGAAAGGGGAAGCTCAATAAGGTGCTTTATCTTCCGTGGCACTCTGGGGTAGCACATGGGCCCTGCCACAGATGGGCTGTGTTAGTAACAAATTGAGTGCACCTGTATATAGTTAATAAAGGCAGAGGAAAGGGGTGGCTGGGAGTTGGGTGCTGCTGTGGTGGCTCCTCTGGTACCTCAGTGTTTTGGCGGGAAGAGTTGTGGCGTCTCTGGGAGCGGGGGGCTGGGGGGAACAGCGAGTTACCTCAGTTGCAATGGGTCCCGCTGGCAGCCTGGGCAGTCTGACAGCCCTGTCCTCCGGCATTGCCTGCTGGCCGCCTCTGAGGCTCCTCGGCCGGTTGAGTGCCATGGGCCACGGATGTCCTGGCTGTGTGCCTGACGGTCGCCTTCTGCTGGTGGGTGAGCAAAATGGCCGCCTGGTCTGGGAAGGCTGGAGTCCCCTTCCTCCTCTGGGGATGGTTTTTGATGTCTGAGGCACTGCTTGCTCGAGGAGGCAGTGCAGTGGTTCCTACTGGCTTTCTCCCAGTGTGTCACCTCCCTGCTGCAGTGGGGAGGTGTGTCCGTGGGCATGCCCTTGGGAGTCCTCCCAGCTTGGGCTCCCGCTAGCGATGAGGAGCTGGCCCTGTCAGTGAGATCTGTATGTTCCCCCTGCATGGAGCAGGCCCCTGGAAGGAGGTGGGTGTCTCATGTCCTGGCCTTTCGGAGGACTGGGACAAAGCAGTAGGAGGTGGTATGTGCCCTCTCTGTATTCAGGGTGCAGGTCCTGTGGGCTTTCTGTCCTGCTGGCAGCCTGCTTGGTGTGACCGTCCCGTAAGTGAGGTTCAGGGTCAAGTGCTTGAGCCTACACAAAGATCTGAGACGGGTGGGGGGAGACTGATATGCTCTGTAACTCCAGGGCCGGCTGGTGCCCTGGTGTCCCGGTGTCCCTCAGCAAGCAGGCCTGGGCTGCTGCGCCTGTGGCTTAAGCACCCTGTAAGCAGGAACAAAGCCTCTTCCTCTGCAGCTGGTCATGCCCTGCCCTGGATGCCTGGAGTACCTGCCACAGCACTGTCAGAAATTTGGCAGCCCTGGTTTTGGTCAAAACTGGCCCCTGCCTGCCTGGTAGGTAAGCAGCTCTGTGACAGCTGCTGGTGGGTACAGGAAGTTTGACAGAACAGACCACATAGGTACTGACCTAGGCTAGTGTATTAGGAGACATTTGCTAATGCAAGTTGATTTTTGCTGTCTGCAAAGGCACTTCTGATTTCACTCAATTAATCTGCCTGCAGTGTAACTTTTCCTTTCTTATTCAGCATATGCTTTCCACTGCTATCAAAGGACAGTTAGAAGGTAGGTGTCGTCTTCAGAAGCTGAGAGTAAAATAGGCTATTAATTTCCCTTTGAGAAAGAGAAGAACTGCAGTTGTATTGTCTGAATCGCGAAGTTTCCATGAAAGATAAAAGCCCAGCCTGCAACCTATAGAGATCATTAGTAAAGTTTTTCTTGATTTTTGTGTGAATAGAAGAGTGTCTGGGGGAATTAGCAGTATTGCAAAAAGTCAGATTGCTCAGTGAGTAAAAAGGATAGCTATGCTCCTTTGTAATGCTAGATGAAAAACTTGTTTAACCTTTGCTTGCTAAGTTCAGCTGAGGGAAACCTGCCTGATATATTGCACAGGCATAACTTCTGTGGGTGCTCTGCAAAGCTCAGTGTTGCTCATTAAAATATGAGCTGGTAACTTTAATATTAATGTCATACTCCAGCTGCCTATAGAAGTGCAGTTATAGGATATGTCTTTATGATAGGCTGATGTAAGTAATACAGTGCAAGCTGATCCCCAAGGTTCAATATGTGTGCAGCTAGTGCAAAGCTGTTAGAAAATGAAACAGTGAAGTTTTAAAAATGTCCTATGCTTAATTGCTTCAAACTATATCCTACTGATAGACTGGTCTTGGAGGAAGTTAATTAGCAGGTCTTTTGGCAATCTGCTCTGTTTAATTCTTTTTCTACATCCTTCTAGGTCAAAGCATCCAGCTATTATTGCTACTAATTGTCTTCTAAAAATGCTGGCATGTCTGAGGAGCTGCATGTCATGAATGGTTTACACCTTCACTGCAGGTATTTTTTACATATTGCCTGAACAGATTTCATGGTTAGAGATGCAGCTGGACTTACCTGCCTGCAAAAGTAGTAAGTGGGCTGAACTAGTATTGGGAAGTATAAGGAATAATCTTTCTTGACTGGCTTACATAAAAAAACCAAACCAAACAAACACCCCCCCCCCCAAACCAAACCAAAACAAAAAAACAGCAACAAACCCACAATGTTGTTAGCAGTTCTGTTGTCTGACTCACCTGAGCTTTTTAAACTGAAGGGGGAAGAGGTGTCTGTAACAGCAGAATATCCTGGAACTTCAGGACATTCCTAAGATCTTTGATCTTAGATTTATGGGGCAAAAGTGCTACCTTAAGTTGGAAGGGTAACTTTTTAGGGCAAATGGAGAGTGTACTCTGTACACTCTGCATATACGTTCTTTGGGACAGCTAGCAAGAGTACCTGAAAGAGGTGTGACCAGTGTAGTGCAAGTCCAAGGTATGATCTTGTTTTTGTGATACAGTCTGAACTGGCACGCTAGCTCCCTCTCACTTGACTCTGCTGATGTAGCAACAGCCTGGTGGAAACCAGGCCTCCTGTGTTAGCTGCACTCAGCAGTTTTTGTCAGGAAAGTCTCTCATGGATGTGATCTGCTGATTTCCACCAGCTAAAAAGCATTAGGACTGCCACTGCAGTGGATACAGGCCAGGGAAGTTCACTGCATCACGTAGTTAAACATCAGAGATATGCCCTTGCCTTGGGCTTAGCTGAATGCTTAGTTCATGGGAAAAGTAACTTGGAATTCAGGACAACTTGGGTTTGGAAGGAAATTGGCAGGGTATTGCAAGTACTTGTCTTTGCAGAGAGCGCAACCTGCATAATCAACATGGATGGGTGACAGACTGTAGGGAATTGCTTTCCTGATGTGCTATGGCCAGGGAAGGCTTTGGGGTCTAGGTGCCTTAGAGAAGAAAACCTGTAATGTGGCAATGATGAAGATATGCTTGCACATGTTTTGATGTTGCAAAAATAATCAAAGAAGAAGAAAAGAGTAGAACAAAAAATTATATGAATAGCTTTTGAAAGGTAGTATGATTGCTTTTGGGGACAGGAGATTAAATGGCTCAAGAGTTAGTTCATGCAGTGTTTAGCCAGGGTAAATACTCACACGTACTGCTTCCCACAACTTCTATGCTATGACAGATACTGTCTTTAGAAGGATGTGACAAACCATTTTTCAGGGAGTGCCTGTCTCAACAATAGATTAGTTTGTCTAGGAAATTCTAGGTCTGATACGTGAACTTGCAAGAAGGTATGACTAGAAGATTTGAAAAGCTCTGCATGGTTGAATACACTTCATGAAACAACCAAAGGCAACCTGAGCTAGGAAATATTCAATATCAGTTTCATCCTCTTTTGGAAGTTATTGTGTGGCTTTTTCCCCTCTTGTTGCCCTCATTACTGACATGAGAAACATATATAATGCTTTGCAAAAAAAGGAGAGCATATGCATATTTCCCCACATGTGCTTAAATTAAGTGTCATAAGGAATACTAAACTAGGGAGGGGCCAGATGATAGTGCTGTTCCTAACAAACTCTTCCCTGAAGGCATAAGATAGGGCAAATGTGACTCTGCTATAACTGTAGGGAAGGTTGCTGTGTTTCATCAGAATATGCTTTGTAGGCTCTCACTGCGTTTGGACAAAATCTTGACCTTTGGGAGCACTCCTAAAAAGCTTTAGTTCCAGCATTTTCTATTTCTACCATTTGCCAAGAGGATTAATGACATGGGTGTTCATGTCATAAATAGTCCTTAAGCCAGTTGTGTACTGTGGGAACAGTAAAATACTTGGTGAATGTTCCAAAGTTCATTGGCTCTGCTTGAGGTTGCACCATTTACCTGAAGTGGGGAAGAGGCTAGAAAGGTGTTGCAAGCTGCAACTGATAAGTAATCTAGACATTTGCTACACAAGGATGGATTGAGGTCCTGATAATTCTTGATATACTCATCTCAAAACAACAAGTTACTTAAATAAATCAGTCAATGTTTGCTCTTTTGTGATTGCGATGGGAAAGCATACACACATCTGTAAAAATGACCTCCTAACAGTGACATTAGGCTTTCTGAGGTGTGCCAGTCAATTGGAGGCCATGGGAGTAATTTTTCTACTGTGGCTGAGCAGAAGCAGAAGCTAGTCAGGCAGTAATAAGTGTTTTCATGTGACTTATTAAAGTGTTACCACCAATTATTTATTGCAAATGTTGGATTTGTAATCTAAAAAGATCTCGCGATAATGGACATCTCATTACATTCTTTATTAATGGAAGTGGGGAAAAAGCAGAACTAGTTTGAATTGCTTCAGTTTACTATGGTCTCACCAAGTGGTTGTAAACACATCTCTGTAGGATATTTCATTATCTGAGCTAGAAATAGAATGGACACCGTTACCTGTAAAATCGTCATTACTGGCTCGATACTACTTGTAATTGTCTTCATTATAACTAGGGAATAAAGTGTCATCTGTAGACTGCACTTCAGGCACAAAATCTCATGGTGCTAGTTCTAGAATGCCTTATTGATTAAATCATTAGCAGCATTAGTGAACTTCAGGGTGTCTAACTTGTTACAGCCACATGGAGAATGAATTTTGAGCCTAACTGCCAAGACCAAAGTTGTCTTAATTGTCCAACCCAGCAGCATAAAGCTTTATGTAGAAATTCTGAATGTTAAAATTTAATCAAAATCTTAGATGGTATCTTGCTAATTGCATAATCTTGTTGATTTTATTAGCACTAAACTGAATACACAGGAAAACTCCATCACTGGTAACCATGGATATTAATCTAGAAGAAGCAGTAAGAATAAGTACTCTTCTTTCAGGCAGCAGCAAACCTTTTCAGATTCTTAATGGGCATAAATCAATGAAGAACACTTTGGGTTGAATATGTTCTTTATTTAAAAGGAACAAACTTCAGGAGGCAGAATTGCTAAAGACTGGGGAAATAAAAGGTAAGATTTAACTGTGGTAGAGTCAGTGTAACTATTAATAAGGACTGTTGTTCTCTGAAAGGAATTGGTAAAATGCCAACTAGGAAATAGTTACCTAAATTTAAGAGAAACATTAGCAGGTTAATTAAGCACAAGATACTGATTTTTACAAGTGCTTTAGTTTTCACTTTATTCTGTGTTTTGGCTTTGAACCAGAGACAAGTTAGCACTGGCCCATCAAACTTCAGGAGAAATTTAATCAGCACCACTTTCCAACTATTATGCAAACAAATTGGCAAGATAAAATGACAAGTAAGGTTCTACAAAGCTTGTGCAATTGGTAGTCCCTGGAGCAATCTGCATAACTGCTCAGTTTCATGTTCCTTAGTGAAGGACACCAAGCTTTTGCAATTTTTTGATTGAATAGACTTCTAATAGTCCAAAATTAAACCTTCAAAAGAGGTGTAAACACATCTGGAAGTGATCCTTACACATGGTGGGAGTGTTTGAACTGATATGTGGACTGGACTTGTCTCTGCAGGACAATTCTTCCTGGATGGACATGTTTATTTCAGGAGAGTGTTCGTTGCATCTAGAAAGCATGTGAGTGCAGGGTGAGACTGAGAACTCGCTTTTTCCTGAGTTTGTGTGTGTCAGACCCTCCTCTGAGGAGGGCTCTGAAGTTGACAGATGATGTTCTGCCTTAAAAATTCTAGAGCAAATGGACTTACTGATATGTGCAAAGGTAGACTGTAACCAAATGTGCTAGATGATCTCGGGTAACATCTGGACAATGTAATTGTTGGGAAAGAGGGGGATTTGCAGGCAAAAGGAGAGTGAAGACCTCTGGCTATAATCTGCGATTTCTCCTGTGGTCTGTTGCTGGATCAGCTGGGAAAACCTGGTGGAAATGTCTGTATGTGTAGACCTGTGAATGCTATATATAGACCTGGAAAACTCTTCTTCGCTGCTCACTCTGCCACAGAAGCAGGGGGGAGCTGAAAGTGAAATCATAGGAACTTTCATTTAGCTCTGCAGTATTGCAGTTGCTGTTTTCTAATAATTTAAGAAGGAACCTTTATTTTTCTTATAAGAATCTAGACTAAATGAAAATCAAACCAAATCAAAGTATTGGATGGAAAGCTGTAATATTAATTTCAAAAGAATAATTTGAAGCAATATTTCAGAGTAATAGAATTAGTTGGATGGTTCAGTCACCTAAAAAGGGCCTAACCTAGACATTGTAGAAATGGGAGTGTCGATTTATTGTCTCTATTCCTGTGCCATTGCTGATTCACCATGTGATCTAAGAGATCCTCTTAGTTTCTCAGCTTTTCCTGTCTATAAAACTGCAAGTAACCACATCAGAGTGTTGTGCAAATATTAATTAATGTTCATTAGATTATTTTAGCTCCTGGTAACATAGCAACATGAAGCTATTACATGGAAAATATGTGGCCCAGTACTAGCAACGTGCAAAAATGAATGAATATATCTGTTAAAATTTTTAAAGCATAGATCCAGTCAAATCAACCTTAAACATTGGGTAGACTTAAAGGAATTCTGGTATTTCCTAAAGGCTCTTCTCAAATCATTAATATGCACATTTCAGATTTGAATTATAACTTTAATGCTAAGCCTTTAACAATTGACTTTGGGAGCTTAATTGGAAAGATATGGGATACATAGGGTCAAGTTTATAATTCTCCTGGGGATGTATATCCTACAAAACCCCAAATGAATATAGCAATTGATGGTTTGTAGAAAAGTTTCTGTAGGTGGGGTTTTAGGATTTTTTAGTAAGCAGTTCAGTCGACCAAAACTACCCTTTATAGTGCTATAAGATGCTTCCTCTCTGATAACATTCTACACTTTTGTACAGGCATAGCTTTGAAGTCACAGTTGTAGTTGGCTTATGTGCATCAGCAACATCTTGAGTGTAACACTAAATAAACAGGCAGAAACATTTTCATTCATATTTTGCAGTTCTTGTGAATTTTGTGCACTATTTTTTTTCTTGCAATGCTTTCTGTGGCAATATGTCAATATTTTTGTATGTGCTCTTTCATTTGTAAGGTGTAACTTTTGGTCTGTACCTGATTGGTAAATTGGTTCCAGTCAGAAGGTTTTAAGTTTACTGTTCATATTGTATTAATTTCAGAGCCACACTAGGAGAATACAACAGGACTATGTTGTGAATGGGATGTCTCCTTTGGTTTGCCAATTTATAAACAGTTTCTGGGTAATTATAAACACTTGTATAAACTTTCCAGAATGACATCATTGACAGTGTACTGTTGAGTCATTTGAGGCATCTGATAATATGAATGAGTCAGAGCAGAAATCTTATTTGCTTTGTTTCTGGTATACTCTTTGAAGGATCAGTCTGTGGCATGTGTAGTATCCCATGTCTGACTTCACAGTTCCTCTGCCATGTCTGTTCCCCACATAGGTTTTTGTCATTGTGGGATTGCATAACTTACTTCGGAAGCGGAATGTAGTATTTCCAAAAGTTAATTTCTCCTTGCATCTCCAGTTAGGCTCTGGAGTATTTCTCACTCCATTCCAGTAGATGATGAGGTAATGCTTCAGTCCCCTACTTTCCACCAGCAAGGTAGCTAGCTTGGTTCATTGAGTCTAGCTCTCTGTCAATATTGGACTTGGGCCATCCTGGCAATCCACATACCTTACATTCATTACAACTAAGTGTAGTTGGTTGTGGAGGGTTTGCCATGAGTCAAGCATAGTTTTCATTTCAGGATTCAGTCAATAGTAATATTTGCCTGACTAGCAAGTAGTTAGCTGGGCATTCTTTAATGTGTCTGAAGATTTTGTAATATCAATAACTGATCCTTATGGAAGTACTATTAATTAAGCAATGGGGCAGGTCCTGCCCTCTGCGCTATCCTATTGTTCTGGTATCACTTAGATGGTTTAAACAAGGTCAGTGCCTTCCTGTAGGTGCTGCCTTACTCTTCAACAGGACAGGGCCCTTGTTTGAAGGAGCTGGAAGTAGGTGTGGCAGACTAAATGATGCCTAGGTAGAAAGACACAGAAGGGAGGTGTCCAAGAATTCTAGCAAGAAGAGATTGCGATGCTCTTTGGACTCTCACTGTGCTGGTTTAACTGATGCATTATGTGATATGGGGTGGGCCAGAAGGGGAAACTGTAACTGGCAAAGGAGTTCTTTACTAGAAGAAATTGTCTGGGGCTAGAGAAATCATGGCTAGGTCTAAATTGTTCATATCCAAGTACTGCATGTATGTTGGAAAAGTTACAGAGGCTGGACAAAGCAGGTATGGATGCTTTGTTTTGGGGTTTCGTGTCTAGCAGAGCAGGGACCTCAGGTGGGAAGTTCACAAAGCCAAACCTGTGTGAAAAGGAAGAAGCTCATTTAGGGTCTGCTGCTGTTTTATGCCTGAAAAGCTTGCTGTCATCGAGCTGTTTACTAACAGAGAAATAGTAAACTATGCTGGACTGCAGACTTTTTTCTTTAGGCTACTAAGAGGATCTAGGGTAGCAATGAAACTGAAGTTAACTGTTGTTTGTTTGGCAGAGACCATCTGACTTCCTCAGTTGAGGGAGGACAGCAGGTGCCTATTTTCTACCTCTCAGGGGGAAATCAAGACAGTTTACTGTCTCTATTGCCATTTCTGTTCCTGTCTTTGGAGCTCTCCACCTTTGTTCTGGTCCTGACTTGTTGGGAATGTACTGACACCTTTTTAAAGGATGCCAGATAAGAGGTACCAGCTGAGGTGAAACATACCAGTTGCCAAATGAGCTACAATGGCTATGTAGATAGTGACTGAATTGCAAAAGTGGGAGCACATGGTTTTCATCTGCAGGACACTCAGGCTGGAGGAAGGCAGCTGGCTTTATCCTGGAATGCACCAACACTGCTGTGAGGAGGAGAACCCACTGTTCCACACCAAGGAGCCAGACACTGACCATCCCACTTGGCAGTTGGTGGTCTTCTCTGCAACCAAGTGTCCCCTCCATTGAGGTCAGAAATGTGAAGGGAGATGCAGAGGAGCACTACATAGCTAAGGGTGGAGGTCCACTGCCTTCACCCTCAAGGAAGTCAAAGGGGTAATGATTCAAGACTGTCCTAATGGGGCATGGGGTGTTATTCTGCCAGGTGGATGAACTTGTGGATCCTTCATCCTAATGATTGTGTTCTCAGCCAGGTTCCTGGGTTCCTAAGCTGCTTAGGAAATACAGCAGGGCTCAGAAAATGAGGGTGGAAGTGTTCAGGTAAATCTTCCAAGCTGAGCATAGAAGCCTAGATGGGGGATGCTTAGCTGTGTCAGAAGCCGACTGAGGGCTCTAATTTGTTTGGTTGTGGGAAGAAGTACTGTGAGGGTGGCAACAAAGACTTTTAACTGTTTGGGGAGAAAAGTGCAGACACAAAGGAGGGCTTAAACCAGTTTTTCTGCATGCTGAAGACTAAGAACCACAGGAGAAAACACTAACCTAATCTGAGGATGGGAAATGGGGAAGTGGTGAATAGATAACATGGTACAGGTCTACTTTGCACCAAATGGAAGAAGCTGATTATGCTTTCTTGGAACTAGGAGGTTATTGGGACTGAAGTTGCCAGCTGAAGGAAAAAAGTGCAGAGAATCTCTCAAAATCCTGACTGTGTTGGGGGCAGTTTTTATTTCAAAAGGGTGTTGAAACTGTTATGGAGTATGTACTTAGATTTGGTTTCCTCCATGGATGAGGAACCAACTGACAATAAAAGAATGGAAGGTAATTCTGGTGAATGTAGTCATGAAACATTCACTGGAGAGAGCTCGGTGTCATAGGAACAGGAAGGAAGGAAAACAGCAGAATCGGATGTCTGAATAAGATATTAAATGTATATATCTGTGTCCTGGTTTCAGCTGGGATAGAGTCAACTGTCTTCCTAGTAGCTGGTACAGTGCTATGTTTTGAGTTCAGTATGAGAAGAATGTTGGTAACACTGATGTTTTCAGTTGTTGCTAAGTAGTGTTTAGTCTAAAGTCAAGGATTTTTCAGCTTCTCATGCCCAGCCAGTGAGAAGGCTGGAGGGGCACAAGAAGTTGGGAGGGGACACAGCCAGGACAGCTGACCCAAACTGGCCAACGAGGTATTCCATACTGTGTGACATCCCATCCAGTATAGCAACTGGGGGGAGTGGGGGCGGGGGATCGCTGCTTGGGGACTAGCTGGGTGTTGATTGGCAGGTGGTGAGCAATTACCCTGCGCATCAGTTGTACATTCCAATCCTTTTATTATTGCTGTTGTCATTTTATTAGTGTTATTATCATTATTAGTTTCTTCTTTTCTGTTCTATTAAACCGTTCTTATCTCAACCCACGAGTTCTACTTCTTATCCCGATTTTCTCCCCCATCCCACTGTGGGTGGGTGGGGAGTGAGTGAGTGGCTGTGTGGTGCTTAGTTGCTGGCTGGGGTTAAACCATGTCAATCTGATTAATCAGATATTGATACTCAGGTCTCTAAGTACTTGTTATATAAATGTGCTGATCAAAGGGCTGCTTCTGCAGTCAGTCTTGGTTTTAGAACAATGTATACATTTTGTATGTCCACAACAGACCTGAATGCCTGAGATAAGCTTGCTCACAACGTGTTTTTAGCCTGTCTGGGCAGGTTATAGCTTCTGTTAAACTGCCTTAAGGATCCCCAGCAGTAATTGAAAGGGAAAAGAAATTTCTGTTGATGAAGTGTGAACAATGAGATGCAGCAGTGAAAAAAAATCCCACAACTTAATGAGCACAAGTTTTGAAAAGGTCAAATAGAAGACATTTGCTTATGAAACACAGTCAAGGAGAAGGAAATGAAATGAAGGAAAGAGATTCAAGCAATGTGTCAGGAAGGCTGTATGAAGGGAGCAGTAAGCCAGCTTTGAGTTGGTAAGCTGCAGAGCAGAAGTAGCAACTGAGTAGGGGAAAAATGTAAGGAAGGGAAATATGTCATCACCTTTCCAGACAAACAGCCTACATCAGAAAGGTAATCAACCTTCTTCTGACAGCATGGTTGGAACTTGAGGCAGCAGTGATCTGTGGTGGAGTGTGATCCTGCAGGCTGGCAAGTAGCAGATTTGGTCTAGAGAGACTATAACACATGGAACGTGTCCTGTATCAACTTTGATTTTCAGGAATTCATGATAGATCCACAAGATTTAGGGATAGATATTGTAGTGGGATGTATTCAAGAAACTTCTCTAGGGGGATCGCTGTCAAAGCATATTTATGATTAGTCTGTTTGGAAACTTTGAAGGAACTTCTGAAGTCATAGTTCTGGATGAATTAAAGAAAGTGGATTCTGAGTAAAAACTCTCAGCTGAAAGGGGTAAGGGTCATTGTCTTAAGACAATTATTATGGATGAGTCAGACTAAAAGATGAAGGAAAGGAGAAATGACAAGGCGGAAACATTAAGATTCACCTGTTCCAGCCTTTCCTTTCTTGCACCCAGAAGTTTTGTGGAGTTGGGTGGGAAACTCAAAATACCTAGTCATAACCATAGATGAGATATCTGACTGTGTGAACACTGTGACCTCTGCTGGACTTAGTCTGGGGACATATTTGTACAGTCTCTTGTTGAACTTGGGTGCACTCAGCTCAGCGGAGTGTGAGACTGCCTGGATCCAAGACCCCTCTAAGATCAGTCTCCCTCTTGTGGAACTGCTTGGCCCATGCTGAATGCCAGCCTACCTGAGAGAAGACTCTTAAAATACAGAATATGACATCAAATAAGCGTCCTCTGACATCTCAGTGGAAAAAAGCTCTAGATTTCTTTTTACATCATAACTCACTTGGTACCTCTTCATCAGAGCATTGTCATATTTTCTGAGAATGTTGCCTGCCTGTACTTTTCCAGTTATGGGTTTTGCCCTGTTAAAGATAGTGTCATCTGGAGTGATTTCTCCTTTCCCTTGAGGAAAGGGAGTTCCAATGCATTGCCATAACTTGGCAACCAGCTCTTCTTTCTGCCTCTCACTCCTGTAACTCAAAGATACTTATTTAAAATAGTGTGTGAGATGTGGGATAAACAGATCAACAGTTTAATAATTCTGGAGTGTGCAGTGATCTTGAGATATCCTTTATATGGAAAGGCTAAAACAGAAATGCTGAATTTGATCATGATTTTTTTTCACTGGGAGTCAGTGAAGAAAGTTATAATGTCTCACCAAGCAATAGTGACAAGACTTTGCCTTCTCCAGGCAAGGAAGTGAATACTATCAATTGTATGGTGATATTTAAATGATTGAATAGTATATATAATTCTAACTAGTCAGTCATAATTGTTTGGAAACTTTTTGCATTGTGGAGAATACTTGCAGAAGTTTGCATTATCAATACATCAAGAATGATTTGCTGGAATGACAGGAAAACTGTCATCTTGCCAGAACATAAATTGAAAAGGGGAAGGAAAAAAAGTTACGTGGATTATTTATCCTGGTTTATCTCAAATGCCAGATTTCATATCCCTTTCAGTTTTTACAATGGAATAAATAGAATAAAAAACTATTTTTTGTTTCTTTTTTTGGTTGAATTTCAACATTAGTAATGCTGTATGACAGAGTCTCAATGAGTATTTTTTAAAATGTTTGTTTATTTTTCTTCCAGCCTAGGAGTTCCATATTTTAAATCAAATTATCTTATGCTATGTCTGTTTTCCCCCATGTTTTCCATCTTATGCATAAAAACTAGAAGAGGACAATCAGCTTGCTGAGGTGTATTCTGGGTGTCCCAATGTAACACGTCTCAATTGCATAAATGGATTTTGTAATCTTGTGCCCTGTTGCTTGCACAACGTGGATTAAGTTAATTATTTATAGCTTGTCAGGGCAGCTGTTGAAGTGTCCTATGCAATGCAGGAAAAGCTGAGTCTGATAGGAAGCCATCCTACTGTGCCTTGTCAGTCCAGGTAGGGCCAGAAGAATTTTTAACTGATAGGTGAAATAATTTAGAGAGATTTTTTCCCCAGAGAAACAAATGTATCGTATTTGTCCCATCAAATAATTTTTCCTGTGCTCACAATTTTTTTAAATTGCTTTAAAAGTGTCTCTGTTCTTCCCTTTCTCCTATTCTTCCCTTTCTCTAGCTATTGGCTTTTTCAGCTTTTGGTGGTTACATTATCTACATGTCCATCTTGTGGGCCGGTTTAGAGACCATCTCAAGTTGTAAAGAACGGCCACCAGATGGCATGGCACAGACTGAAATAAGGGCAGGGAGATCCATTAAGGCTCAATACAGTGTATATACTCGCTCACCATTATCATTTATATAAGCAGTGGAATGTCTGAATTTTTTGCAGGTCCTCTCTCTTCTTTTAATGTCTGCTTATGAGGGGGTTCGCTGCACTTAAGCTGGTCTCCACAAAGTCTTAGCCTGAAGGAGTTGCTGTCAGTGGATGATGGCAACCCATATCCCACCGCTGGGGTCCTGCTGTGGAGTTGGGGCAGGCAAGACAATTACCCTGCTGGTGCCCCGCTGGCCATCCCTGCCTGGCCTCTCTGGGCACAGGGCCCAGGCACTGTCTGCCAGGCCCTTGACCTTTCCTGCGGTCCTGCCGCTGACCTCTCCAGCTGACCAGCTCTGGGATCCGCTCCCTCTCCTCGCCCAATAGGGGCCTGCTTTTTGCTAAGTTGCTGCTGAGTCAGGCTTTCGTAGATCAGTAGACCCTGACCATGAAAGTTCTTAAATTTTTTTCCTTTAGTTTATCCTGAACATTGTGTCATCTTTCAGCATCCAGACTTCCTCTGACGTCAGTGTAGGTAAGGGATCAGGGACAAATACGTTTTTTCTTACAAGAAATGCTGATGTGAACACCGGTCAGGTTAGGAGACCTGAGAAACTTAAAAGCGTGGGAAAAATATCTCGAAATCAGATATGTTATCAGTGGTGCCCCCAAACTGGTGGGTACTCAATTTTATCTATATGTATTTTTTTCTTAGTGGTTTTAATGTAAAAAGCATTTCTTGTGCTAAAGAGATTTTCCTGAGATACAAGGAAGAGATGTGAATAACTATAAACTAAACATTCAGTTTATATCTTAGGAGACTGCAACATTACTTGAGTGGCTGTACTCACTACAAATCGTTATCCAAATAAGATACAGTGGACACCTAGGAGTTGTGATAACAGAATATGCTTTGAACTCTCTAAACTCTCTTGCTCTTGGAAATTCACTGGATGATGCATTGTGAAATAAGCTACTCTATAGTTGTTTCTTATTCCAGAAAACAAAACAAAACCCTTCCAGGAAAATTGGTAGTACTTGCATTGTTCTTCAAGCTTATGTTGCTTTCATGCCTTTCAGGTCAGTGTAGGAAAACAGTGTGGTGTGTTTACTTTTGTTTTAATCGATCTTACTTTGACTTTGCATCCTTTTGCTGGGGCATCAGTGCTGGGAACTGTTAACAAAGTAAAGATATATACATGTTATGTTTCAGTCAACAGGGTATAGGTTCTGGGTTCAGATTATAGTCTCAGTGAAAACAGTGGGTGGTTTCTCACTAGGTTGAATTATTCAGAAAGCAATGTTTTTCTAACTTCTCTCCCACTGAGTGTAGTAAGAAAGGAGCTCAGCACTGAGTACTTGTGAAAATTTCATCCTTGGTTTCATCACTGTTTGTCCTGCTGTTTGTCCAGGTTGTCTAACTTTTCTGTACTGCAATAATTTCTTCTGTAAGATGAAAAACTCAAACTAGCTTTTTTATCCACATAGAAATGAGAAGTGTCATGTGCAAAAAGACTGGTTTTCTACAAATGTTCCTTTTAAAAGGATGGTTTTGTACACTTCAAATAATATAAAAGGTAGATATAAAATAACTGAATGCCTGTTGTTGCCCAAATATTTGTTCTATTCATAGGAAAGTGGAGACCACTCAATGCATGACTCCAATAGATGGATCAAAGTGGGGGTTTGAAGGCCAACTTGGTTAAGGTCTGCATCTCAAAAGAAGAGGCAAGTATAAGAAATGGACCTTGCCTTTGAAGAATAAAATATGCCTTCCAGAACACAGTCTAGTGAAAACCTGTCTACCATCACTTTTTGCTGTTTCTAAAGTAATAATCATCATGTACCTAACTGGCTGCCACTCCTTGATCTTATGGGTGCTCTGCTGGCCTGTAGCTGCTTCAACTGAAGTGGAAGTGGTAGAGCAGAGACTGACTGTGCTCTCTGGTGGAGACTAACAGACTGGGGCCTTGTTCTTGATCTTTGTTCACTGCTGCAGTAAAAGTGGCTGACTAAAACTTCAGGATGAGGGGAATTAAACGTAAAAAGTAAAATCTATGAACACATGCAGATATTAGCTGACCAGTGCAACAGATAAACCCACTAAAATAAAGATCTGATTGAAAAATTGCTTCTGTCACACACAGCTGTGATATGGGATGATGTGATGATGGAAAAAGGTTAATTCAGATGACCACTGAAGTTCCTTAGGATCTGGGTATTTGATATCATTGGCTTGGTGTCAATGATGCTAGAATCCTGTCAGTTCTTCTTGTGTTACTTCAGCTCTCAGTGCAGGTTACTGTTTGTATTTTTGTGGTTAATATTCTGTAAGACATGGAATATGCAGCAGGTTGCATGTTACAGGCTCCATACTAGTCCCTCCTAAAAGCTTTTATCTACTGCAGTAATCACAATCATAAAAATAATAAGAAAAGAACTAGGTCTTTTCTCTGGACTCTCTCAGCCTATTTCTTTTTTTCAGAGGCTTTTGGTTTAGATTGCAAACTTTGTGGCACAAACTGAAATCTATCACTCTTACTGGAAGTATTCTGATGTGGGAATAAACCAAACAATATTATAGGACCACTGCTGCAACTCTGCTGGGACAGAAATGTCAGAGCTTTTACATATGGAATCCAATTTAGGATTGGAACCATCATAGTGTTCAAGGGAGATGGATCTGAAATTCTGGATTCAACTCCACTGTGTTTTTATTTATATAGAATATCTTATATTTTGTTCAAGGGAATAAAAGCTTTTTGTGTTCTCTTTAATAAAGTGAGTAATGTCGGCTACCCTGACATTTAACTTAAGATATTTTGTCTAGATCTGATTTATCTCCTAGAAGGATCACTGAAATAATTGCAAAGAAATAATGGATTTACTCAGCAGAAACCAGACACAGGTGTGATAGGACATTCCTGTATTGCTAGTAATAGAGATAACAGAGAGCAGAAAACAACTAGCCGTCTGTTATCAATTTCTACAGTCCCAACCTTGTTAACCATTAAGGCACACTTACCTCGCCCTGGGAAAAGCAGCTTTGAGAATTCCTTTATACACACATCTTCCAACCTTATCTTACTCTTTCATCGTTTTTCTCAAGTATTTTTCTAAGCTGTTTGGTTAAAGCCCATCTTAATTTAACAAGGTTGTTAACCATGTTTACATCAAGGTACATCAGGAACGTTCTCCCCAAAGTACAGGTATATCTGTACTCTAGTTAGGTGTTTGCGTTAGTCATGCTGGATATTTTACTGCAACAGCCCTGTAATTCATTTGTTGGTAAATATCTCAACCTCATTTTGCCTGCTTGAATTCTGCAAAATAACTTCTTGCTAACCCACGAAAACTATCAGCACTATCAGATATTGTATTCAGATATAAAATAATACAGGATAAAAAAATAATAGTGGGGGAAAACAGTTTTGTTAAAAAAGGGAGATGAAAACTGATATTTGTCATCAGGTTGTACAAAGGGCAATAATGGTAAATGATCAGAAATATTTGGGATCTGTAAGTTAATCATGCAAATATAGGAAGAAGTGTGATGGAAGGAATACATTAATCTCTCTTTTAACTGGTTTCCAAGTGAATCCTTGAAAAGTGGAGGTAACTTGTTCTTCATTAATTGAAAAGCTTAAGGAATGATGAAGGTGTAAGATTTCTGTTCTGGGCCTTTAAATGTCCATACTTGGGGGTATAAAGTCTATCACTGAAAGCAGCGAGTCTGACTATAAGGTACTTATGTTTGAAAATAATCCAGGTAATTAAGAATATCTCTTCTGAGTAGTCAGGGATTCAGAGACATGTTTAAGGTGTACATCATTCCAGGCTTTCTACGTACAGTCAGCTTTCTTCCCTGTCTATTCTTAATAAAATAACTTTGGGAGTATGAAGCCTTTTTTTTTTCAGGTTGAGACTGTAGGTTATCAGGAACATGACTTAAAATCTGTCTTTTGGACATGAGGTAGGATTGTAGGGGAAACACAGGACCTGAAGTAATTTAAGTTTCAACTTCTGTAATATATGCATAGCATATTACCCAGTTTGTAGGCTGTTCAAGGTTAATTTTGAAAGCAGTCAGTCTTTCTTTCATGCACTGCTTCTTTTGGAAGGGTGTTCTTCAACATTACTGCTATAATGTTTATGGCTTTTCTAATTTTTACCTTAAATGATTCATGCTGAGTTTATAGCAATTGCTCTTGAGCCAGCACTGTCCATGATTTTCTAGTGGGGCTTCTTTCCTGCCCAATGTTTGTCTGTTACTATTATTTAGTGGCAAATTACTTTGAATAAGTTTGTTTTGAAGAGAAACCAAGACGGTCTGGGGGATACAAGCTGACCATGATGGCTGTAATTTGAGACAACTAGCCTGTTTCAGTGATGATGATGGCATCTACTGCCCTGCATTATACCAACAACAAAGCTCTTCTGAAATTCTGTGGGGGACTGACTTGCCATACTTGTCAAGTCTACTTTTTTTCCTCTACTTTTTTTTTTTTAACTTTTAAGTCTACTTTTGACAACTTCTACCATTAAGTTGGGACTAGAAGGAAATCACAGTACAAGGTACTAAGATGTACAGGTCTCTGTTTTGGCAGGATCTGTGAAGAGAGGCAGTCTTTTTCTTAGACAAACTTAAATAGTTGGAGAATGCTCACAAGCTTTTGGCCTATAAATCCTTCCTAGACAGAACAGTCAAATGTTAGGTTGATTCAGGAAGACTTTTTTGTTAGCAGAAGCAGCTGTGGAGGATTTCTTGTCTTTCGAACAAACTGTCCACCAAAATACTGCATTCTAAAATGAGAAAGTGATTAGCAGTGAGATACACAGGGCAGCCAGAGGACTTGTGCAGATGCCCAGACAGGTTTAGGACAGTATATTAAATAGAAATTCACATCATATGGCTGGTATCAGAGTTTTGACAAAGAGCCATATGCTTCACTGCATCTAGTGTATAGACAAAAGAAAATGAGATTTAATGATCTCCTGAGCAGAATTCATCCATACCTTCACAGGGGCAGAAGAAAACAAGTGAGGCAGAGTTCTGTGCAGGGACTACCTTCTGTGAAGAGGAGCAGTGGAAAACTAGCCATGTGCTATGCAAGCTAGGTGTGGGAACTAGCTTTTACTTATTTAGACTGGCCCAGAAGCGCCTACTTGCCTGCTCAGGGATCTTGGAATATCAGAGTATTATTTGATGCCAGGTGCTTTAGCAGCTGCTCAGAAGAAGGAAGAGCTCTACATGATGGTTGCAGCTTCCCCCCTCCCCTTTCCTCCTTGAAACACCCATGGGAGACAATACTTCCACCTGTGACAAAGACAGCAGCCAGTCTCTGCAAGGGGACTTTGCTTCCTTCTGGTACACCCTGGGACAGTTATAATGACTAAATACAAAAGATACTGCTAGAATGTCAGCAGATGAACAGAAAGAAAGGCCAAGAAAAAAAGATTAAAATACCTTGCTGATTTTATTGAGTTAGATTGTCAGGACAGGTGTCTGAAGTTTCTCTCATGATATCCTGGAAGCAAGTAAAAGACAACTGATAGGTGTCAAGTTAGAAGCTGCTGAAGACAATGCTGAGGAACACATATTAAAAAGCCTGCTTGAAAAGAAATTGCTTTTGAGGTCAGATATCTGAAACATCCTTTGGTCCACTGGAACTAGGTAATGAAAGGAAAAACTGCAAATGAACTGAAACAAAAAGTCTTGCTTTGCTAATTGCTCTGAAGACTAGTGACAAGCAGTACTTCTCAACAGAAGGTGGAATTAACTAACTTAGTTCATTTCTTCTTGCTGTCAGAGGTGGTAGGACTAGAAAAAGAGCTATAATTAAACTCCACCCATCTTCAAATGCAGGTGAGGAGATCATAATTCATGAAATGAATCCATACAATTAGACAATATTTATACAATTATAAGCTGAACACTGAATGATTAGTGATTCATGAATAATGAGCTAGTATCCACTTGCAAGCCTCAATGAGGAGATCCAATTTATATTTGATTTGTGATCATGATCTTTTTCAAACCTTTATCTGTAGCCAGAAAGGAATTTAGACATCTCATAAGAAAGTGCATGAAACCTATGATATTTCTTTTCAACTCTGAGAAATGCCTCTGAAAAAATAAGCAATACCTTACTTTCATACTCATATGGCAATTTTATGGAAATTTTTTTGTTGTTGTTATTGCAAAGTAATAAGTTTACTGCCTGTATTAGGATCCTGAAAAGATTCCATTTCTTTGAGTTCTTTTGGGAGATTTTGCCAATAAAGTATGAATGTCCCTATCCAGTCAGATAAAAAGTCCACTTATTTCAGGAGCATGTACTTCACAGTGGTCAACAGGTGATGCCAAGGAGAAGAACAGACGTCCTCAGGCAACACCATCTGCCTTCACGTTCACAGTCTGTAATCACTACTGTGTGATTATTTTTTAACTTATACTGACAACACTTACAACAAAGCAACACAACCACCAATAGTTAATGTTCTGAAAAGGAATCTTTAAGAAGTAAGATATGGTGTGTAAAGCCCTAACTAACCTGGTATGCCTTCATAGCTGACCCTGCTTTCAGCAGGTGGAGACCTCTTGAGATCCCCGAAAAGAGTGCCAGTACATGCTCCCAGCAAGGATATCTGTGCCAACTGAAAAGGGATCTCCAGATCTAAGGCAAACAAGTTGTTTCCACTTTAGCTGAAAGAAGCTGTCCACAGGTTTTAGCAACAGTGGATACTTCATGAATTTATAGTAGTGGTCCAGCTATTAGAGAGGGGCAGCAGGCACACAAAGTTAATGTGAAAATACTGGAAGCCTGATACATGGAATACTGCGTTAAAGCACTGACTTGGGACTTTGTTTTATATAGTATCTGCTTTACCAAACTGCTCCTCATAAATCCCTCCATGGATTCCTCTTCAGAGCTGCCTGTACTTTCTTCCCTCCCATGTCCCACATGTGGAACATGAGAACAAAGCAACGAGCGTTCTCACCTTTGTTTGTTTTAAACCTTTTCCTGTATTACCTCCGGCATTGGTTTGTTATTGTACTTTCGTGCATTCACCTAACTCTGGTGGTAAACTCCTTAGGCAGGAATGGTGTTTCTGTAAATGTCACCATATTTATTGACCTAGGCATATGATCATCTGCAGAACAGATTACCATTATGATTGTAACAGCCAGGTCTGCAGGATTAACCAGTCAGAATGAGAAAAGCCAGCTGCTTTTTCTATTTTTTTAAAAATTTTTTTGTTCTTGACTAATATTAATGGCTTTCTGAGCTCTTTAATAAGTGAGTGAGACTGCAGAGAATTTTGAACTTCTAAAACATAACCGTTTCTGAGTTATGATGGGGCAAAGGGATGATTTCTAAAACGGGAAACCTGCTAGACTTTAACTGACCGGTAAGTCAGAATACTTTGTCTCAACCAATTTGTGTTTGATTAACAAAAGTTTTTAACTTTAGCTTGCTCAAGGGAGTTCTATGCTAATGGAGATGTTCTTATGTTGCAGAAGTTTACTGAGGGTTGGGTGGTTTGTTTTTTTTTCACTTCCCTGTCATTTCTGGCAATCCTCTGTTCTGTTTGGGGTGCGGTTTCCAACAATGGTTAAGACTTCAATAGCACAAGCTCTCATGCTCCAGAGTTTAGAGGATTTGGAAAATTCCTGTTCTAAGTGTCTTGGTTCTCTGCCTGTGAAATGGATATAGTAATAGACAATCCCATCAGGATGGTGAGAGAATGAATAAATTTGGTAGTGACACTGTTGAGTGATACTGTTGAGATGAGGTCTGAAGTTGTATGTTACTGTGTAACCTACATATAGAGATCACTATCATGGATGTATTTATCTTTATATTATGTATACAGTAGGTTGATGGGTCAAAAATAAACATTATGATGGAATATCATAAGATGCTGTTTACTGGTTTAGTAGAAAGGGATAGTTTAGCTATAAGGTTATCACGAAGGCTAGGCAAAAATTTGCACATGGGATTCCTTAAAAAAGAGGTGACATGATTACAAGTGTTCTTTAAACCTAAAACCATCATGCATTATGGAAAACACAGATTAGGAGACTAAGCATGTTTGATTTTGATGTTAATGCTGTAATGGCTAGTTGCTTTAAGATTGCTGTAACATGTTACCTGTGGTTATGAGTAATAATTGTTATTTAAAATATTACAAAACCATTTATGAGTACTGAGCTTGTGTACACTAATTTTGAGATTGATGCTTGCTACATGAAGGTACTGCTTGTGTAAATTTGCACAGAGATATAAAGCAACAGAGCTGAAGATTTCTTGGAGAAAAGTGTCATTTTTCTAACACTCTTGTATTACAAAGTGGGAGGTGCCAGACAATAGGTGTCAGCACTGGTTCAGCTACACACAACTTTACTGCAAACATAGATTAAGGCAGCTGGTGTTAAGCACAAGTTTGCTGTGAACTATATTTTCAGCAAACTGAATGCCTGTAAAGCAGTGCTGAGACAATGTTTGACACTTGTTATAAAATAACTTTTTTAGGGGATAGACTGGGCAATATAATACATGAGTCAGAAGATAAAAGATGGTAAAAATAATGTATGTATTGTATTCACTCTGACATATTTCCAAAATGCTGAAGGAAAGACTGTTTCTGAAAATGGTAATTTAATTAGGTTTGTTGTTTTGTGAATTGTTCAGAGAGATTCCTGGGAGGTAGACTTTGATGTAGTGCTTTCCCAGGGATTTTAAGAAAACCAAAAAAACTAAGTGAAACGAATAAACCTAGTATGCTGAAGAAGGAAAGCAAAGTCACAGAAATCAGAATGGAGCAGACAGGATTACATCCACTGGTAGGAAACTTCCACGAGACTTTGGAATCGTGTTGTTTTGTGGAGCAATTTTAAACTGGAACTAGGGGTTTTGATATCTTGTTCATGAAACAAACACATCATATCTAGGGACAATTCTGTGACAACTTTGGAAGAAAAAACATGAAGACTTAAACAATGCAAAATGTACAGTTTTGTAATGGAGAAACCAGAAAAAAACACCAGCAAGGAAATGGAAGACAAAAAATTCTTCAAAGAATTTGCTTTCCTCTGTGTTTCACTGGCAACATGTGCCTAAGATCTGGGATGTGAGGATTAGGCCAAAAAAGGTAAGCTTAAATGCTTTAAGAGCCTAGTGAAAACATTATGGTCTTAGCCCAGCACCTCTTTTGAGGTGCTGGATGAGAGCGTCAGTTCTCTAGAACTGCTTTTATCCGAACAAATACATATCTGTTTAAATTATGTCCTTGCAGGTGGAGGGTACTATAGCTTTAAAACTGTAAGGAAAGATAGTGAAATAATCTTACAGTCAGTCTACTAGCTGATGTGCATGTATCGAGGAGTTTTTAAATAAGCAGGTGCTCTCATTAGAGACCTCTGTGTGGTGAATGCCAGGTGGATGGCTATGCACAGAGCAAGGGAAACAGATTTTTCTTGTCAATATTCGGTGAGGGATAGCTGGGAGAACCCCCCCACCCCCACCCCCCACCCCCGAGTTTGCATTGTATTGCAAAATACTGTGAATTCCTGGCAGCCGTTCCAGTGGCACACTCTGAGTGCCCCAAGCCTGGCAGTATAATCTAAAGGGAATGCAGCTGAATTGTGATCTATTGCTATATAAAAGGGGGCGGGTCACTCTGCTCGTTCCAGCTCCTTTTCTGTCATTACTGCTGCAGAAGCACCAACCAAATGCAGCTGGCACGCCTCTTCGTTGGCTCTTATATAATATGGGGTTTCACAGGGCACTGATGTAGAAATAAAGTCAAACATTTTTGAGGCAGACTCGTATTACTTGTCGTATCACTGGTGCTCACTTCTCTGTGGGGCATAGGGCTGCTCTCAGAAGGGTTATCTGTGGCCCTATTTGAGTGAATTTTAGAAGGTGTGCAGGATGGCTCCAAACAAGACAGGGGATGAACTTGTTTTCTTTGTGAATGGTAAAAAGGTAAGGAAGATTCCAGCTTTCTGTCCAGCTTGCTCCTGGATTGTGGCTTGATTACTTATTTTTCTAGTCATCTTTTTTCTCCTCTGAAGTTTTCTAATACCAGCACAATTGCCATGACTTTTAAATATTAAATTATGAGGACTATTTATTGCTTTGCTAAGTGGCTTTTTCTCTTCTTTAACTTTACCTTGTGAATTATTCAAAGAGTAACACAACTATATAATATTCCTTTTACATTTTAGATTTGTTGGCAATAATTTACTGCAATTCTGAGGTAACTACTCTTAAGTAAAGGTGCACTGATTTTATACAGGCATTTCTACTAGAAATAGTTTCAGTAATTACAATGGATCTGGAAAATATAACTCAAATGTAAGCATCCATATATAATTCATATGTTCAGTAAGTAATTCTGACATTTGATTTTTAAAAGGGATTTAAGTAAAATGTTAATTCCATTTCCATTTAAGAAGCTAGAAAACTCTTTAAAATCAAAGCCTATTAGCTGATACTGTTTCCTAGATCAATTGCTGACAATTACCTAAGAAGTGACTGTGTCTCACAGGAGGCTGGGGTGGTCCTTGCACATGCTGGACACCTATGAACAGTTTGTCCCAGAGCCCTCTTTCTCAGTTTGGACTTCCCCTGGCTAGCATTGCAACAAAAGCTTTTAACAAGTCAAGGCTGCCTCTTTTTTGAACTACAAATACCAAGTTAGTTCTGTTTCTGAGCTCAGCTCAACACTAATCTTGCCCCACCACTTTCCCCTTGTTTAGATACTTGGGCAGGGAAATTTGTGCCAAAGCAGCTTCCAGCTGGGAAACTTGGGAGGGGAGAGGTTTGCATATCCACTGTGTACTGTGGAGCCGAGAGTTTGTGGACCTTCCCTGTGTGCTGCTTACAGGTAAATCACATGCAGCCCTAAGTTTGGGCTAGAGAATTATTTTTTTAATCCCTTGAGGGATCGCACAATATTTTTAGTTAAAAAGCTCTGTGCCCTGCCCTACAGACTGGCACAGGATTACTATCAATTTTGCTTTTGTTGATCTTTTGTGCTAATTTAATCAAGTGTAAATGTGGATAAGATTGTTGCTACAATTAGGGTGCTTTAGTTACGAGTTTGGATCCCAAACTGAATTGGAATTTGAACTTTCCAAGGTACTAGAGCATTTGATATCAAAGTTTTGTTTTATCTAAGTATCAATAGTTAGGTGAAGAATGAAGTTTATCTAGGATGGATTATAAGTTAGTAAAAGAGCTCTCTTGAATCTAATACCGATGTAGAACCCAGCCCTGGTTCTGAGTTTTTTTAAAGAAGGATGACAACTGAAGCTTTGCTCACACAGATCAGTTATGGTTCGTATGTCAACGTTAATTGGCATATCAGGCATTCATTGTCTCTAGAGGGAGGTGAAAACTTGAAGCTCCAAGTTAATCATGACTAGCTAGTTGAGTCTGGTAGTAGAGATCATGAAGCAGTGGCACAGGATGATCTGTGAATTTAATCTGATGAATTTTCTGCTATGATGGGCACAGGTGGTATACCATTAACTTGTCTTCTTGATCTGTGAAGGTTTTAGTAACTTCAGATCCCTTAGTGAACCCCAATTTTTAGAGGGTGAACTGGGAGCTTTTTGAGTCTTGCAGCAAGAGGTTGCCCCAGACATGTTGGGCAGTCAAGACCCTGATACAGGCCTAGTGTACTGTCTTGTTTTCTTTTTCTGGTATGCTCTAATGAAAGACAATTATAGTTCTGGTGCCAGACCAGCTAAGGTTCAAAACCAATATGCCACTCATGGTAGGTATGAAGAGTTTATAAACAAATTCCTATATACATTTACAACTGGTGCTTCAGCATTGGTTGGTGCTCTGTGTAAATTGGTAGAAAAGCCCTTTCTCCTGGAGGAGTCTCTTGGCTAACATGCGAAAATGTGTATTAGTCAAAGCAAAAGAGAAGAGACTAAGCTGCACAGAACTGGCTCTGTGGGACTCTTTTATGCATGTAGGGTGAGGAGGAGAAGGGGAGAAAGCGCAGCCTAGACCCTGAAGGCTAGCAGCAGAAGACAACCAGTTCCTTTTGTATCTGCTGTCTGTTCTTGCTATGTCCTAGAGCTAACAAACATGCTGTGAATGGCATTGCCTTTGGTGCATTTCAGCAATTTTTATGGAACTGCAGTTCCTGTTTACAAAAGCCACATCTCACAGCTGACCTTGGGCTTGTGCATGTATAAAGGTGTTTATCACAGTGTGATCTTGGCAGTTGTTGGCTAAAAAAAACCCCACACCAAGGAACGATTAATACTACCAATGGTACCAAGTCATTCCACGTGTCAAGGCTGTCCTGGTATCCTTCCCTGCTGGCTCATGGAACGGGCAGTGCTAGCAAAGGAGCAGGTTCAACTTGATCAGAGAGGAGAGGGCTTCCTGGATTGTGCTCTACCCAGACCCTCCAGTGATATTTTTTTTCTATTCCCTTTTTGGGTGTGCTGCCAAAGTGGCTTGGGTTACACCCCCACCAAATGCAGGTTTAAGAGAGATAATTGGACTCATGGGGCAATCCAATCTGTGGCAACAAATGTGGAGTTTGTTAGGACATTTCTGCACATGAGCAGTTACATGATGAAAGGGGTGGTGGGAAGTGCCTGGGCAATGCTGCTGAAACAGCAGGTAGCACGTTAGGATATGGCTCCATCCATCTGGAGACCTGACTAAATATTTCAGTCGATTAGCTGCAAAGAATGTGATAGCATGGCCAGTGGGAAAAGTTACTGCTGTGTGAATTCGTGACAGCTTGACATTGCTAATGGGCTGCTGATATTTTGTCATAGTACAAAACCGTGTGATAAGAGGTGGTTGATAAGATGGGGACTTTCATGGCAGCAAATACTTCTCTCTTGCATTAGCCCAGTCTGCAATGTTGTTAAGAAAAAGTCTCCTCAGAACAGCTGAGCATACTTCACATTCAGGATTGTTTATTTTAAGCCCCTGTTTACTTCACTGGGCATAAAGTTTGGCACACAACTAGCACAAAGTTAGCTTGATAGTCTGCCTAGACTAGAATGGAAAACAACACACATAATTTAAAGCTAATAGTGGCAATTTTGTTGTCCTCAGCTGACAAGTCTGTCTCATGCATATGTAGCACGTAATTTTAGTTCAAACACGTGGAGTCAATATTTCTATTTCTATCCTGAATGGTAAGAGGGGGTCTATGCTGGAAGCCACATTAGACCTCTTCCAAAGCCTGTGGATGTTTGATTGCAAATGGGACCAACCAAAATACAGTATTTTTTTGAGCTTTGGGACCCTCTGGGTCCTACATAAACAGTGAATTACAAGTTTTCAGTGTGCTGGTTTAAAGCAGAACAAAATGTTCTCATGACCAATAGCAGATTTACATTGTGTGGTTATATTCAGTTTGTTCATCTGTGTTCTAATCCTTTTCCCTAGTAAATGAATTTGAAATCTCTCACTGACTTTAGGAATACACGTTCACAGACTTTAAGGTCCTAGGGGACCTTTGCTGTTGACTAGTCTGACTTGCTGCATAGCAGTCTGGTTAAAACCTTTCACCTTATCTTCTTGCAACTAATTGACTGACTAGGGACTAGTGACTGAATGGGAGCTTGTCATTCAGAAAAGCATCTGTTTCTTATTTAAAGATGCTAGCTGATGGAAAGCTTAGCATGTTGTTTGGTAAACCAGGAAAGTTTCTGTTTTCTTTTCCTTTTTGTTCCTCTATTTATCTTGCTCAACTACTGTTCTTTTAAATGGAAAAATCCTTTCTTTAACTTTCTGGAAATACTAATTTAAATATGATGCTTTATGTTTTAAAGGCAAAGTTATCCGAGTTAGTGAAAGGCAGGTAAAGACAGCAAAAAAATATTTGTCGAGATCCAAGTTTTGTATGTGAAATCATGGGGAAGTGAGCTCAACACCTCTCTGGACCAGCCCACGGGCTCTAAGAGTACAGAGTACTGCTTAGGAATTTGTTCTGTGGAGGACTTAAAGCTTGAAGAACTGTAGGGCCAGGTTGGGCTCCCTGCTGAGATGATCTGAGTATTTAAGATTCCTAGAATCAGTAGACAAATAGATGTGTAGTACAAACACGGCAGTACAAAGCAAATTTGTTGAGAGTCATTTGATTGTCAGTGCCATCCTAACATTTCCAACAAAGTTTCTTTCTGCATTTGATTAATAGTTAAGCTACCACATGCAGAAAAATCCACAGTTTTGAATCTGTCAAAATGTAGCCATCAATCTGATGTATCTGGCAATATGACATTTGGTTTAAAAAAAACCCTCAAAAGTAAAAACCAGTAACTGAGCAAAAAGGAAATATTTCTTTAATTACAGTATCTAGGTAGGCTGATCCTACTCCCACTGAAGGCAATGGATATATTTCGGTTTCCTTCTGTACAAGAACACTGGGGGAGGTGAGCAAGAATTGTTTTGATGGGTAAGATATTGAGCTGTGAATCATATTGTTCTGGGCATCAGACAAGAGAAGATGTTATCCCCACCCACAGGGTTTTAAAATATTTTAAGAACAAATCACAGCAGGTGACTGTAACAAACCAGGAAGGAATGACATGTTGGAGGACAAAACCAGCATCAATGGCAATGAACAAAAGGCAGGAATAGTAAAAAGTTTTTACTCTGTGGCCAGCAAGAGAGACTCATAAACAAGCATCCCCCCACCAGGAATCTGAGTGCAAAGAAACGACTCCTTGCTCTCTGACATATGAGATTTGGTTTAATCCAGAATGTCCTCCAAACTCTTACCCCTTATCTCTGCCTGATCCCAAGTCTCTGTCTGCCAGCAGTTACATAGTTACAGTGGAGTAGTTTTGAAGTGACTGAAGTAGGAATCCTGGGCTATTGGTTTGAACAGGATAAGAGTGCGGATTGTTCAGGACAGGTTCTACTGCACAGCGAGAGCCACTTATGATAAAGTTGAGCAAAGGTTTGACTTTGGGACTTAATACATGCTTAAGTACTTCACTAAAAGTGTGTAGAGCTGAGTGGCTAAATGCTTTGCTGAATGAAGGTTGAGGCCTGCGTTTTATTCCTTAACCTCCTGAAAAGCAGCCATTGGGCCAAACTTTTAATTGCTTGGTTTCAGTCCATAACACAGTGCTTCTTGGATTCTTTCAAGAAAACTTCCTGAGACATTTTCTTTGATCTAAGCATAGAAAAATCTCAATAGTATTTAACCAGCTGGAAAACTATTCTCAAGCTTTTTGTCTGTGCCTGGCTATCTTGGAAGCTGCTTTGGAAGGGTTTGCAATGGCCATTGGCACAGCCCTGAGGAAGAAGCTCAGCTTGACAGTGAGGGTATGAGTTGCTGGGAAAGGGTCTTTACATGTGAAATGTCTGTGAAAGGCCTTTTGTCCACAGGACACTTGTGGTCACGGGCATTTTTTGAATTATCTGCTCATGTCTATTTACAAAACTACCGCAGAGAGATATATGTGCTTACTCTGAACCAACTTGTCATGAGTGTGCCAGTGTATGCTTTTACTTGTTTCTATGCATCCAGAAGGTGAGGGAACAGGAGCACTCTGCTCTGATGAATAGCTTATGAATAGAATATGAGTGCTGCATAATTTACAATAAGACATCCCCAAACTACAAGAATGAACTCTGTTTCCTTGTAGATTATCCCCAATGCAGGAACGAGATGCATAAAAAATGACCAGTTGTGTTTTGTAGCAGCAACTTTATCGGGTGGTTCTAAAAACATGGACTCAAATAGGAGGTGTGAACCTTGTTGTTTTAGAATAACCTTGTCACATGTCAAAGGCATAAAATTGAAGTAGTACAGAGGTTGTGAAGGTTTCTTATCAGTAAGAAAAAAGGCTTACACAAATGACCTCTGTTTCAATTTGCCCTTCAAACTGGGAGTGATTAATTTAAATAAACTGTAACTATCGTACTTAGAACTTGCACAATGTAAGAGCCAAGAACACATGATTATGTTCTGGCACGCAGTGCATTTGGAAAAGTTTCTTGACACTCTATTAATAACAGAAAAAGGGGAAGACAAGCTCTGCTGCCATTTGGAGGCAAGGGCAGAACTTTGGTTTCTGACCATCAGGCAGAGGTTGAAGTCAAATCTAATTTTATGTCTAATATATAACCGCTAATAGTGTTGTTCACTAATAGGAAGGAGCTGACTCAAAATGTGCAAAGAAAATTTCTCCTTGGCTGGAATTTCACATTCCTATGTTTAGAATGGCTACTAATGTAATATTGATTGATTTAATGTTAGTAGGGAAGAAAGAGAAACTTCAGGATGATTGGTACTTGCTGTCTGTCCTGCAGCACCTGTATTGGTCATGCTAGGGTTTCCACTGTTGTTTTTTTTTCTCTGCAATGTCTATTACTGATGCTGTTTCTGTCATTCCGTTTATCTGCTCATTTTCTTTGTATCTTCTAATAGTAAGAAGGAGAGGGGACAGAGGTTAGTTATGCATGGTCAATAAAGATGAGATGCAATTTGGGGAGATGTCAGGAATTCAAAACTCAAGTGCAAACCACTGTTCTTTCTCTCTCTGCTCACTGCTAATTCTGTTTGCAATTTTTGATGAAGCATTTTTTAAGATTTGCCTGTGTGCCATGGCTGAAAAGCTGAGGTATGTAACGCATATACTTTTCTCTGTCACAATAAATTCAAGGAATTGTTGTGTCTGGATACGTGACCAACATTGCTGAACCTAGTAAGGGAAGTTAATCAGTGGTTCTGCTCCCTGCTTTGGAAAAGAAGTTGCAGAAAGACCAAACTTTCTCTTTCCAGCTAACATATCTGTGTTGTAAAGCATTCTGTGTAACAGTACCTTTCCCTTCTCGCAGGTGGTGGAAAAAGATGTGGACCCAGAAACAACTCTGCTAACCTACCTACGAAGAAAATGTATCCAGTGTCAGAAGAAACTGCAGAAGGCTTTAAATGCCTACAGCATTTCATAATTGTTTACTGTTCTGCCTGTCACTTGAGTGCTAGGCAGAGCTTGTGCACAGAGTATAAGAGGGAGTGCTTTGCATGGTGTGGTATTTCTTGGCAAAGATTACAGCTGGTATTCCAAACTTAAACAATAACAAATTTTAAATAATATACTTTAAATAAACTTTAAATAATTTATTAATACTTTAAAGGGAAAACTCTCAGAATTGCTAGGAAATTGAATATGATGGAACGAAAGCAAAATTGAGATGACAATAAAATTGAAGGAAATTTAGGTTTATTGCACACAAATTGTAAAGAATTTTCTGGCCAAAACGTTACAGCCACTGGAGCTGCTTGCCTTATCATCCAATAATTTGGATATTACTGGATAGTTAATATCCAATAACTTGATTATACCATGGCCTGTTTATCAGATGACCCAGGGATGCAAACTCAGAGGCAGGGGTTCCCACCACATACTGTGGGCAGGTTTACATGAGCAGATGAAAGCAGTCATGTTTCACTCCTGTTAGAAACTAGTCAACACATGAGTCAGATTAGCTTCAGGAGCTGGGTAATTATTACTGTGATGACCAGGCTGGCTATACTAGGTCTGGTTCAGTAGGTAGTGTCATTCCATGTTTTCTGAGTTTTTGTCTGACCAGCTGGGTGTGTACATATGCCAAACTGTTCACATCTGTGTTGGTGTATTCCTTAAAAAGAATCATGCATACTTACTTCACCATGCTGCCATGTTCTATTTGACTGGGATCTGAAAGAAGTGCGGGGATATAAATCACACTCCTCTTTGGGGTTTCCAGCAGAACTATCAACAGCCTTATTTTGTCTGACTGTACCTTGGGTAGAAAAGGTTCAAGAGGAAGAATAAGTGGCATGACTCTTCTGCCTGTCTGCACTTACTCATGCTAGACCTTTTGTTTCTAAGCTTGTTAATATCTAATGCAAATAGCTTTGTAAAGACATAATCAGAGCTCTTCAAAACCTGATCTTCTGACGGAACATTCTGGTGAACTTATTTTGTAGATGTCTGGTTAGGGTCAGACAAATACTTTGAGAAACATGTTTTATCAAGCCAGATTAACACTGTCATCAAGAGAAACATTGGATGGCATAGAAAAATGGTATTTCTGCTGAAGCAGGCGCATGATTGTATGAAAAGTAGACACAGTGGTTAGGGACATGGTTTAGTGGTGCACTTGGCAGTGTTAGGTTTATGGTTGGACTCGATGATCTTAAAGGTCTTTTCCCATGTAAATGATTCCATGATTTCTATGTTTCTATGAAAACAGTTCCAGAATCTTTGCAGTGAAGGCAAAGATGATTTGAATTCCCTATATCATGATGCCTGTTGCTTTTACACAGGCCTAATAGGCCTTTTCCGCAGGGTTAGTATCTCAGCACAGGCATGTGTTCATTGCCAATGAAAGCAGCTGTTCTTTTCCCACCAGAAGTCTCTCAGCATTGGCCAACCTCTTCACAATGAGTAACAATGTCTAAATAGTTTCTAATGAATGAAGGAACCAAAAGCAGAAGTGACTCAAGGAATCCTCTCCTGAAATCCCTTTGCACAACATTTGAGGTAATGCCTGATTGTAAAGTACAGACATGAGCTCTGCAGCCTGTGGAGTAATCTACTTAGGCCAGTCCACGCACTTTGTGAGTTCCCAAGTGTCTGTGCAGTGGTTCTGCGCACCTCTGCTTGTTCTGGCTCTCAGTGTCTCCCTCCTGTGGTTTTATGGGAACCAGGTTACCGGGGAGTGTGCTTGGCTGGTTTTGTGCCTAGCAATGGAGAAGTCATCGTAAATGGGGCCAAAAGAGATGCTAGAGTAGCCAGACCATAACTCTTGAGATGCAGGTAGTTTGTGAGCAGTTCAAGTGCAGCTCCCATGTCAGTGCTAAACTGTGTGACTTGTAGTACTGCATGACTGCCCTGCCTGGGTGCCTTTTAGGTGGTACGAATCACCAGGTGTGGGATGAAGTCAACCACCACTGGTGAGAGGTGCTGAAGGAAATGTCACCATGCATCTCAGGGATATGGCTGCATGCCTGAACAGCTCCAGCTCAGCAATTACTAAGTGCTTTGTCTCCCTAATATAATATCCTTTTCTGAGTCTAATGGAAAGTGGGAACTATTGAAGTTCAGAAATTTTTTGTTTATTCTAAGAGACTGTTGGAATGTGAACTGCCTCCTTATTAGGGCTCTGGGTGTTGATCTCAAAGCTCACATGCCAGCATTTGAAACTTTGCTTATGTTAAATTAAGTTATTAAGCAGAAAAAATGAGTACTTGGTTTCCAGCAAGAACTTGTTGCTAAGCCTTGATTGACAACTGTTTGAGCAGGCTTTTGCCAACACTCTTCATGTTTTCCTTGATTCCTGTTCTCTCAGTGGGCCTATGTGGAACCAAACTAGGCTGTGGAGAAGGTGGATGTGGTGCTTGCACTGTTATGATATCCAAGTATGATCCCTTTCGGAAGAAAATCCTGTATCCTTTGCAATCTGAACTCTTCAACAGAGAAATGAAATGGGGACAGATCCAGGTTCTTGACATTCCAGATGTGGCACTACTTAAAAAAAAAAAAGTTATATAATGTATGTTTCTGCCAAAACATAATTTTTCACTTTCAGAACATTAACTCAGAAGACTAAGACAAGAAGCTATCTTTTCCTACAGCGTTGCATAGTGCTGATAGGGAACTAATTCATTGTGCCCTGAAATATCTTCACTGACTCTAGCACACAGGCTATCTGCCTCTTCCCAATTCAGAAAACCTTTATGTTCCTTTCTTGCGATGTAATATAACTTTTTGCTGTGATGACGCAAATGATGATTACTGTGATAAAATCTTTATTGCTATTGTATTACTACAATAATCTGGTTTCTGTATGCCGGCAGATACTCACTTTTTCACTACTTCTATTGTAACCTTCAGAATGACTCTTATTTTCTGAGACATAAACTTTCCTCCTGCTCTCTCTTTAATTAATTGAAGACTGAAGCAATGGAATCAAACAAAAAGGGGAACGGAGAGAGAGGATGAGGCAGAGGGACAGGCCCCAGTTTATTTTTACTGTGAGGAATGGAAAGCACTGAAATCTTGGATGTATTTGGAATAATGCTTGTAGATACTTTAACTTGGGTTCATCTAACTTAGTGGTTCTGCTTAGTAATGTGGCCCTGAATAGGATATCTTTAGGGTCATTATTCTGTCTTGATAGAAATGAAATAAAGTAGCTAGTTCCTATAAGAATTTTGGCAATGTTATTCTATATTACCTTCAGCCTGGACTTTTTCCTCATGTGTACCATCTAGAAATGGTTTCCTAGGTAAAAGGCCAAGAACTCCATGCTCTTAGGTAACTTTGCAAGTGGGCTAGGCCAGCTGTATAACATCTTGGTATTTGTAGTCTGCCCCTATAAATTACTTACATGGGTTCTATAGCTTAACATGGAACGAGGTTGTTTAAAGTTGTTATTTCTCGGTCAAATACTATGCTGCATACTCAGTTTAAACTTCAAGTGAAGTTGATGAGAACTTTGGCCGAGTAGATGTTGTAGGATTTGGCTTGTAACTAATACCTGTAATCACATCTATTTAAGTTCTCCTATTGTGTCTCCTACTACAGTTTCTGAGTACTCTTCAGTCCTGTTCCCTTCTTCCTTTGTTGAGCAGCACTCTCAAATGGAATGACCTTAATTTATTATTTTAGCCACCATACTGCCAATGCTTGCCTCTTCCCTCTCTGTGCCCTGCATCATGTAGCTGTAACTACTGTTGAAGGCATAGGAAACACAAAATCCAGGCTGCACCCAGCCCAGGTAAGCTATTAATATTGGTAACTTAAAAACCCTCTATCCATGTTTTCTTCTTATGTTAATTGATTCTATTCCGGGGTGTTGAAACCTCCATCATAATGTTAAAGCTGGGAGTTTGACTTTCCACATGAGTAGTCTTTACTTGCAGGAGTGGCTAAGTGATGAAATAAAATTCCCGGGTCAGTGCTGCAGCTCTGTTATGCCCTAACAAGTTAACTGGTGCTATACTGGCTGAATTGCTAATACTTTTTTTCTAGGGCTGTGTGGCTGTATCTGGTCCACATTCTGGACCAAATCCCAGGAACTGGGAAGACTGATGTTGTGGTGAAAGCCTATATAATGACTTGGAGCCAGGAAATCTGAGTTAGGTTTTGGGTCTCTATGGCCTTCCATGAATGACCTTGGTTTCTCATCCTGCATAGTTAGGAACCTTCCCTGCAGTGGTGCAGTAAGGTTTGGGTCAGCAATGTTTCTGGAGCCCCCAAATATTCTTGGTGGGGAGGAGTGACAGCAATGTGAAACCTTGCTCTTCTAGCAAGGTGTTATAACTCACTTTTTATGGAAACAGACTTGTCTCACCTTCGTCAGAGATACTGCTCCTTTAAGGGAAACTATGATTCATCTCAGTTTGTACAGTGGGCAGGACTTGTGCCAATATCTATCTGAGACAGTAAACAACAAAGTGAAAAATAAGTTAGATACGCATGAATGGATGGCAGCTAGTTTGACCTTTGTTTGCTTCTTTTCCCTATGTCCCCTGAAGATTCTAATAGCTAAGCTTTGAAATTCAAACTTGGGTCTATACAGGTAGCCCCAACCTTTCTAGCATGGCAAGTCTAAAGAACTGATCTCATTGGAGGCTTCTAGTTGCCTTCAGTTACACTGGGAGTTCAAAGCCTAGATGCAAACTTTTCAGAGTGTTCTCTTCTTTGAAGTCTGCTTCACAGATTAATTGACCATCTCATCAGAGAACATCTGATGATAGTCTTAGCTCCTCTGGTGAGATTGTTGTGGGTTTTTTTTTGACAGAGATGTTACAGAAACAAGCACAACAATGAACTCACCTTGATATTATGAACTGATGGTTGTTGTTACTTTTTCTCAGGAGAGAATAGCAAAAAGTCATGGGTCCCAATGTGGCTTTTGCACTCCAGGCATTGTCATGTCCATGTATACATTGCTTCGGAACAAACCCGAGCCCCAAATGGAGGACATAGAAGATGCTTTCCAAGGTAATACTCATATCCCTGCAGAGATGCAATCTGTTCTGCTTTCATTACATCTGCTTCACCAAATGGGATGGAGGTGCACCTCTGTTTAATGTATTTCGTTACAGATAGCCTATTGTTATGAGATTAAGAACTAACTTTTCCACTAGGAGACTGGCCAGGTGCTATGAAGTGAACAAAAATGGTCTCATTGTCCTGAAACAGGGGCAAGTGGCTTCAGTCTTGGATTAGGACCCCACTAAACTTAACAGAGAACAAAAGGTGGCCTGTCCCTGTGGGGCTTATAAAAGCATCCACATCTCCTTGTTTCTTCATTGCTGTCACAAGAGCCTACAGAGGTGGCAGGGAGCATCTGGGCCAGCCAGCCTCAAGGACCAAGACAGCAATATACAATGATGGAGTGGGGCAGAATCCAACTGTCTAAATCATCTGAGAGGCTGCTGTTATTGCTGGGGTTATTGCTATTACCATGCTTCTGGCAGTGATCTGAGAGGAAATCAGATGCAGGAGAAAGCAACCTGTTTGTAACTCGGAAGACTGGATAGTTGGTATGCTGATTAGACTTACACAGTTGAGGTAAATGAATACTGAATAAGGCAGATTGAATTTTTTCTAAATTAATTTAAATTTGAAATTTCAACAAAAAGGGATAGTAGGATTGTTGCAAGAATACTAATGAAATTTTCCTCCTCCCAGTTTTTTCATTAGCTTTATCTAGATTTGACAAGCTTTTGTGAGAAACAATAACATGTTCGAAAAGAACAGAATTTCTCAGCCAAATGACACTAAATCTTTATTCTTTTGCTCTGGCAATGCAGGGAACTTGTGTCGGTGTACAGGGTACAGACCCATTCTGGAAGGATACAGGACATTTGCTAAAGTAAGTGGATTCAGATAATGTTTAAAAAAATCTGGAAGGCTGGCTGTCTTTCTGTTACTAAAATGCACCATGAGATGAAATGGGGAGGAAGGAAATATTCATGCTACAACAACCCAGCTCCAACTCTTGACCCCTTTGTATGTGCTTTAGGTGTTCAAAAAGCATGTAGATGAGGTACTCCATAACATGGTTTAGTGGGCATGGATGATGGTTGGACTCGATGACCTTGAAGGTCTTTTCCAACCTAAATGATTCTATGATTCTATAAGATCATCTTCCTGCTACCATGCTGGAAGATGATCTTGGAGGTGTGGTAGACAGTTCCACAGAAGCATCAACTCAGTGCTCACTGGCAGTCAAAACAACACTTCAAGGCATAGAGAGCAAAACAGAAAACACTGCCATGCCACTTCTGCACCATGGCTTATCCCACACTTGAATACTCTGTGCAGTTCTGGTCCTCTCATCTCTAACAGGGTATAGCAGAATAGGAAAAGATTTAGAGAAGTGGAATAAGGATCACATATGTGGTAATCTGGCTTCCATACAAGGAAGCACTGAGTAGGCTGGGATGCTTCAGCCTGGAAAAAAGATGTCAGGGAGGGGAAGGGGATCTACATAGCCCATGTGGTGGTTTGTGTTGACGTCTGATAGAGACCTACAAAATTGTGACTGACAGGTAGAATGTGGACAGGCATTGGCTGCTTGCTGCATCTTCCAATACAAGAGCAAGATGTCAAGAAATGAAACTAGCAGGAGTCAGGTGGAAAACAAAGGCAGGTGGCCTGCCATGTACAAGGTAGCTGACCTGCAGAACTCACCAAAGGGTGGTTGTGGGCACAAAACTTACACAGGCTTCAGGGGAGACTGAGCAGGTACTTGGATGGAAAGATACTGAGAGTTACTAAAGAGACAGAAAGCACACTGGGCTAAGGTAGTCCTCTGAGCTGAATGCAATTGGATGCTGGTAGAGTACTAGGTTTTCTATGTGCTTGTCCCTTTTACTCTTCTCCGGGTATCTCCTCACAGCTGCACCTGGACCAGAGATACTGGCTGAATGGTCAGAGTAGTTCTAAACCAGAACAAGAGGTTTGTCAGTAGACTGGACATGACCTAGCCATCACACTGCAGGATACTATCTTCCAATTGGCAAGGGAAACACCTACTTGTTTGGCACCTTCCATCTCCCTTTTCTGATTTGGGTATAATAATTGTGGGATTAATTTCTCTCAAAAAGGAATCAAGCCTACTTAATTTCCTTGGAATCTGCACATTTTTCTCAGAATAGTTTTTGTCCCCACAGGACTTGACCTACTGTGGCAGAGTAGCCAATGGCACTGGATGCTGTCGTAGTGAGAGGGAAAATAGCATGGTAAGCTGAATTTAAAAAAAACATAACCTCAATTTGCAATATGGTATTAGAGTTTTGATGTATTAGTAACCTCTCTGGCTCTACTGTGGAGCAGATATTCAGAGCCCTCTGAGCTGGTTTGAATATCTGTCTCTTGGAAAACACTGTGCTTGCATATGTCCTGGTTAGCATGACTAGCCATCATGACACAGATTTTACAATAGCGATCTAGATATGTTCCTTCTGAATCTGTGAGGTGCAACAGTTTTGTGAAATAGCAAGGTGACAACTGTCAGCAATGTGTTACCAGCTTCTGGTACACTGAAGCAATCCATCTTTCTTTGAAAACAGATCTAAACCCCAGTTAATTCCCCAGTATGATCTTTCCCAAACTTTGCAGTCCAATAATGAATGAAGTAATTTAATCACCATTCCAATAAATTGTACAATTGGAACCTTTTGGAACATCTGGAGGAAAAAAGTTAATCACATTTTATGTACCAGTTGAGGTACAAACAATGGAAGGATGAAAACAAGGAATTAGAGCATAAGGTAGTGTGAGTATAAAATGAATTTAGGAAAGAAAGAATATAATGAAATTCTTTGCCAGGAAATTCCAGTGGATTCTTTGTTAGGAAGCATTCAGTCTTGCATGCTCCAGCAATTAAGACTGCTCGGAGTTCTTTCGTCAAAGTAGTTTATTAATCAAAAACGTTACTGCAAATTTCTGTGATCCAGGGATTGATAAAAGGCAAGGAATATATCCTGTAAAAGTTGGAATGTTCTGACTTTCTGTAGAATAGCTGAAGCATGCTTGTTTCTTTTTCAGAATGGGGGCTGCTGTGGAGGAAAAACCAATGGTCCAGATTGCTGCATGAATGGAAAAGAAGACAATGTGGTAAGGTGCCTCTCAACTATTAGTTTTGTCTGTTTCTGATGTTTTGAAGTCTTAGCTCTGGCTTGTTCTGTGCCAAAGCCCAATGCTTTTAATTTAGCTGTATTTATGCAAACCAGTTTAGACTAACATATTTTATGCTGGTCTCTACCTCAGAAAAGGTACCTTTGATGTAATTTAACATGCCAGTGTGAAAGTGATGTCACTTTTGATTGGCAAAAACCTGTTAGTGTGCTCAGGGTTCACGTTTCTGACCAGCCATGCATTGTGATCGGAAAAATATGACTGAAGAATCTAAAAAGATGGATCAGGTGACATCTTTTTGCTGTGTTTGCCATTCTTTGCTCCATGAAATAGTAACAGCGATTTGACTGGAAAGAGGAACGAGTTAAGATTGTGTGTGGATAGCTTTCTCCTCTGCTGCTCAGCCATTTGCATTTTCTCTGTCATAGACAATGATGTCCTCCAGCCTGTTCAATTCTTCTGAGTTCCAGCCATTGGACCCTACACAGGAGCCAATCTTCCCACCAGAGTTAATGGTAAGTTCATTCAAAAAGAAATAGTATGTGGTTCATTGGTTTCATTGTTCTGTCCAGGGTTTGGGTGTCCACAGTGTCTCTGCCCTGAGGAAACGGCAATGCAAAAGATGGCTGCTGATAAAAGAAGATGCATGGGCATGAATGCTTCCCTGTTTTTTAAAAGGGAAGGCTTTTAAGCCAGGCTGTGTTAAAAGATATGCAGGCCAAGTGCCTGCCCCAGCTGGCTTTCCTCTCTGTTTCTCACCATACATGCCTGCTCTTGGGTTGCCTTCCTTTCCGGTCACTGCCTACCCAGGGGTGGAACAGTTGCTGACATCCAGATTTCAATTTACTAGGTCAGATGTGAACTTCTACATTAAATACAGCTGTATCTGAGCTAATAGGCCTGTGCTCCCTTTATAGTGTAGGAAGACAAATAGGAGCTATGTGATCTAGCTAAATATATGTTTCAACTAGATGGCCTCCTGAAAACACCAACTTCTCTCTACTCAGTGTAGCAAGAGTAGAAGCTGGCTGCTCACATTGACATCAAAAGTTAGGTAAGATTAGTTTCTCTCCACATTTCATTCCTGTCTTTTTCAGTGTAGTTTTCCCCTAAGCAAATGTGTCCCAGCCAGGACTCTAGTCCAGCACATGGCATGTTTACAGCTTCTTTCACATTTAACGAACAACTGAAATTCAGTCATTAGTTCTGCTGCTGCACCCAGACTAAATGTGTCATGAGCTACAGCATGAGTAGGTTCTTGTAGACCATAGCATAATATATATTTAGCTTGAGAAAGGTCCCTTCTGTTTCTTCTCTAGGATGTTCTCCTGCCTAAGGGTTGATCTGATGTTGCTGAGAGGCATCCATGTTAGTCTGTTTTCTTCAGTCAGTGGATGAAGGAATTAAAAAGGGAATGAGAATCTGGCCTTACAGCTGGTAACTGAAATTCAGCAGTGCTAAAGACTGACATTTTTGCAGTGAGATGAGAATGGAAAACCCATTACTTCTAAGACAGCTGGAGCCACAGGCATCTGCCAGAACTTTGGTCAGATGGAGCTTGCTGGCAGAGGTCTTGCTAGGGAGATGTGGCAGCAGGATGCACCTGGCAATACCAGGAAGGCAAAACTTTTGGCAGCATGAAAAAGACTCTAGTCACTGCTAGCAGAAGCATGGGGGATGGCTTAGTGCCAACTGTGTGGATATCACAGCCACTTGTCAGTAACTTGACTGAGATGGAGCCTGGCATAGGCATGGGCAGAATCTGAGCAGGGATTCTTGGCTTGATGTAGGATCTGAGCTCTATCTGAATTCACTTTTGCAGACTCAGAGTAACAAACAGCAGAAACAGCTGTGTTTCAAAGGTGAGCGTGTGATGTGGATCCAGCCTACAACTCTCAAGGAATTGGTGGCTCTCAAATCCCAGTATCCCAGTGCCAAGCTCGTTGTGGGGAACACAGAAGTGGGTAAGAGGAAGAGCTGATGCTTGTTATGAGCAGTCAGAAAACCTCCCACAGAGTATTCTATGAGAACAGTGCAAATGTAAACCTCCTTCATGCTGTTGCTGTTAAATAGCTGTTTAATCTTCAGGTTGTATGTAGGAACAAATTTTCTTCTCAGGTAGAGCAATCTCACAGTGAATGTTTTCCCTGTTGTTTGCTGTGTCAGGCAAAAAAAAAAAAAAACAAAAAACAAACAAACTTATTTAGACCTCTGAGCTTTTGTGCTAGTTTTGTGGAATTTTGAGAAGAGGAGAGTGGCACAGTGTAAATTGTCCTTACAATCAAACGAATTCAGTTGTGAAACCTGTGTTTTGAAAGATTTTTCAGTGAGTAAACCCTCAAGAGTTGAAATCTTACTGTTTTTTCCCCCCAAATATATTCTTCTGCAAATGTTAGTGCTGAGGAAGAGAGTTCAGACATATTTAGTAATTCTGTTGTGCTGAGCAACTGGTTCAGGAGATAATCCCCAAACTTTGTATGGTTCATTGTATACATTGTTCTTTCCTGAAGGATTATGTACAACAATAGACAGGTTACACAAGTACTAAACGGTGTATTTAAGGTTATTGTAATCCTAGAAAAGAGTCTTTAAAACTTCCCTACATGAATTCTGGTATTAGTGGAAAACAGCTTTTAGACTAAGTGACCTTATGTAATCTGTGTAAGAGATGGTCAATGAACTGACTGTTTATTAGGCCTACTGCCATTTCATTGGGAAATGGTTAACTTAGGCTCTCTGTCACCTGTGTGTAACTGAAGGAGTCTTACTTTTTCTTAAGGTATTGAGATGAGGTTAAAGAACATGTTGTATCCAGTGATAATAGCACCAGCATGGATCTCTGAAATGAACGCTGTTCAGCACACTGAAACAGGTGAGCAAAAAAGAGGCAGAATGCTTGTGAAGTGAGTGGGGACTCCATGAAATAATAAAGAAGATATCAAGGAAAATCCCCAGATTAAAAACTGCTTTATGTACGCATTAATGCCACTCCTATGCAGGGAATCAACCGAGTGATATGTAAAAATCATTTGAGAATCAAAGAGGGCTTTCACTAGAAGATATATTGGACATTTTATCTGTTTGATGCATGGTGGTTTACGTCTATTGACTAGGTTAATAATGGGTTTCAATGGGCAGTCTTTTTATTTAGAAAGATTTTAAAATTAGTAACTGGGGGAAAGATGTTGGATTTGACAGTCTAAGTGACTAAGTGAAGTATTGCATTTATCTTCGTGGTAGAAACAGATCAACCTTACAAATAGTTAGATCTAATTAGGACAATGTACTGCATGTGGCCCAATGCCTGGTAGCATGTTTAAGGTGTGGAAACTGTAGAGGAGTTGGAGTTCACTTCTCAAAGGACAAACTAATACCTATAGGAGGGCAATATCATTCATAATACACTGAGGGAAAAGGGCAGTGGGTTGCTGTCATGTGAGAGGCAATACCACTATGAGCTGTGATTTAAAGGTAAATTTTGTTCCAAGGATCTGATGTTTACATGCAGTGCATACAGAATAGTCTACTGTGACTGAATGTCTTCTCTAAACCCTGCTGTCTAATTAAACTCAGTAGCATCTAAGCTTTGTAGACACAGTTATAACCGTCCTCCTGTACCTTGATGTCTGGGAGAACAACAGTTCTTTTCATTTGTTTGTTTACAGGGGTCACCTTTGGCGCTGCCTGTACCCTCAGCTCGGTAGAGGAGGTGCTGAGAAAAGCGGTGGCAGAGCTTCCTCCTTACAAAACAGAGGTCTTCCAGGCTGTCCTTGAACAGCTACGGTGGTTTGCAGGGCCACAGATTAGGAACGTTGCTGTAAGTGACTCAGGAGCATCAGGGACTGGAATTGAAAGCTCAGTCTGAGGAGCTGGCCTCCCTTATCCATTGTTGGTGTGCCTTGTGCTTCTCACACAAGAACATTTGCAAACCTAGGCAAAGAAGCAGGTACACATAAACCAGCCCCAGGAACTGATAGTGACATGGGTCTCAGCTGGTGTCTGTGCTACACTGATATCACAGATTTAGCAAGCAAGGGAAATATGGCAGTTGTCCAGGTCTTCCATTGCTGTTATCAATATAAGTGGGGGAAACTGTAGTGAGATTTGACTAATTTAGCAAAAATGTATTTAGAGTGCTTCAAAGAAGCAGGTGTGTAGATTTTTGCCAGCACAACTATGGTAGTCATAGTGTTAATGCATCAGATCTGGCTAATTTTCCTCTAATTTTAAAGGGAAAGAGAATTTGGGTTCAGTGTGTTCAAACTCCATATACTAAAAGAAAAAAATATCAAGCAAGTAGATGAATCAACCTACCAAACAGAAAATTTTGTTCCACAAGATACCGTGCCATACATTTGTATTGCAGCCAAAAACTTGGGTTCCTGGACATTACTGAAAAGATGCTCTATACTTTCAGGGATCTTCCCTTAATTGCAGCTACAGTGATTGAATTTTGGCATTGTTGGGCATACGTGGTTTGAACATAAGGTAGTTTTGATGCATTACCAAAGACTGTTCCTAAAACTGTTTCAGGCAAACATTAGTATTGACTGGGACAGCAATGGATTTCATGGCTTTTATGTCTTCCCTCTTCATTAAAGGCCTACAATTGCTGAGTGAGCAAAAAAGAATTTATCAAAGCAAACTCAAGCAGAGCTAACCTCTAGTGCATGGTGTATGGACAAATGCAGGATTACAAGATGCTATGGCTGTATCTTCAGTTTTTTTAGTATTTGATGCATATATTATCACTCTAGGCTCTTGGTGGGAACATAATGACAGCAAGCCCAATTTCTGACTTAAATCCTGTGTTAATGGCAAGTGGAAGCAAACTGACTCTGGTGTCAAATGGTAAGTTACTTACGTTTCCCTGTGGCAATGAGGGCAGTGGGATAGTCAACAGTCCTCTGCCATGGATTGTTAGGCCAGGTCAGAACTTGAAAGTGGAAGTTAGCATTATGTAAAACAGGCTTAGTGTGAGTCTTCGGGGGTTTTGCCCTTTTTGAGGCTGAAGTCCTAAGGCTAGGTCTAAGGTTGGCTTCCTAAAGAGTTTTGAACTTCTGTGCCAGAATGAATTTCTGGTACTGTATATGTACTTACAGACACGTCCTTGTGAAGAGCTGGTTGAAGATGCCTGTTCATGAAAAATAATAGGCATGAAATTGTTTCTGTCACTATCATACTTTGATACTTGTGGATTTTTCAGATACAGATTGAAACTTGTTTTGTTTTTTTCTATGAAGAAAGCCAAATGTCTCAATTTGTATTTGCTCTTAGGAAGAATTTTTTCGAAATACTTCCCCTAAAGTAAGTGGGCTGTCCAATCAGTGACTTTCTCTTGTACTGGTTTGTATGCAGGCTAAGGAAAGGGGAAAGAGGGAATTACATTGCTATGTTGGAAACTGGTCCACCTGGATGCTCTGCTTTAATTAGATAAAGAAGGAGGGAGGTCTCTTTGATCAGTTCCTGTGCAAATAAAACTTCATATGTAGGCAGAAGCTGTCATAGATTTCAGAAGGATCAACATAAATCTAAGAAAATCCTTCCTGATTTGGTGAAAGAGGGTGGAAAAATGAAAACTGATATCATGTCAAGAGTGATTTGTGTAGGTTGAAGGCTCCTTCACACATGCTATTGTCATTCTTCATCCGAGTTATTCATTCATCTGCCATTGATCTCTCCTTGCTCTACAGAGGGCAAAAGGACTATCACCATGGATGAGAAGTTTTTCACCGGATACAGAAAGACAGCAGTTAAGCCTGAAGAAATACTTCTCTCTGTTGAAATACCCTACAGCAAGAAGGTAAGCTTGTAGGAAGAGACTTCGATGTCCATGGAGCTAAAATTTGACTGTTATTTTCAATGTTAGGCACTTCTTTCCTTGGAGACTGACCTCCAAATGCTTATGTAGTCCCAAGTGGACCAGGAAGCAAGTAAATTATCTGGTGAAAATCTAGCAACATACTCTTTTTGACAAGCAAGGGGGGCTGGGCTCTGTGTTAAAGTATGGTAAGCCCAATAAGTTTTCTAGTGCAAGAAATATAAATTTCACTTTATTATCTGGAGCTTTTTGTGAGCATTTGGTAATGATGAACGGTGACAAAATGATGTTCCCAGAGGTTTAAGTTCCGTTTGCAAAATAGTACAGCAAAGATGCTAGCAGTTCCTGAGGTTAAGGTTCCCGGGGTTCCTGCTTAATTTCTGTGAATTGACATGGGAAAAATTGTGTATGGATAAGAGGGAAGTTCAGTTTCTGCATCCTTGCCTTGCAAGACTGAAACCATGAGGACTGATTAGGGCATTTTAGCAATGTAGACTTGCAACTTCAAATGAGCTTGCAAAACTTCCTTCAAATAGAACAATGAACACTTTCTGTAGTAACATGAACCATAACTGATTCAGAATGTCTAAGAGGTAAAACTCTCTTTTTTCCCTTTAGGGCTGAGAGCACCAGACTGTAATTTTATGGCTGTGAAGGTATTTACCTTTTTAGGGCTTGAGGCTAAAAGTTATAAGATGCAAGGATTCACCATGTAGCAACACATTTTCTTTAGAAATGGAAAACACTGATTTACTTGAAATGCCATCATATTATGGGATAGAACCAATAAATCCTTTGTCTAGCCTTTCTAATTTTTGTATCTAACTATTAAGGGAACACAGCTATTTTGTTTATGGTGTTTTTCCATCTATTTCTGAGTGATTCTTCTTTGATCTTGTGATAACTGCAGGAAGCATTGCTTTTTGCCAAAATGAGAAACGTGCTTGAGGTAGTCAGTGGAAAACACCATATTCCTCCATCCATATGACAGTCATATGGCAATTTCACAAAATGAACAAATGTTTACAAGTAGGGCAATGGCTTCATCCCTAGGTTATATGCAGGTCATTGATCTGAAAAACTAAAACAACTTTTGAACTCTCTGCTTCATGGTTTCTTGGCTGTTCTTTGCTCACAAACATGAAGTCAGGGAGACTAAAGTTCTTCAGGGAATGTCTGAAGGTACTGGCATGTGGCAGGCAAAGTCTTCTGGAACTGATTTCCTCACAACTGTAAACAAGGCTATGTCTAGCACACAGCTAGATCGAATTTTTTGGTTTATGTTTGTTTATAACTGATGTTACCTCTTGCATTGATGTGAGTTGTTGCAACAAGGGTAGGACTGGTCAAACAACAGAAAGAATTAGACTAAAGAAGTTTAGCAGTTTACATGACTCAGTCTTGCTGTAGGGGGACTAAGCTCAGAGTAGGCTTTATCACAGAGAGGCTGTTGAGGGAGAGGAGGTAACACCTTTTTCCCCTGCTAGTTTGTGTGTCAGATATTTAAGATATTCAGGGAATAAAGATTTTTGAGTCTATACTTGTAATGAATTGCAGCTGAGCAAAGATAGTATTTAGAATAGGAAACTGCTCACTGGATTAAAGATAAAATATAAACAGATTCCAGAAAAGAAAACCGCTTAGCTTTTTGTATATAACAAGGCATTCCTAGAACAGGACATATCCTTTATTTAACAACCCTCTTTCTCTTCTGGACTGTAAAAACATTCCTTGTGTTCCAGCTAATGTTCATAAATGTTATGCACCACTTATTACTCACTTAGTGACCATCAGTTTTTCATGTCCTTTCCCTTGCATACATCTTTCTCTATCGCATTTGTCACTATTACTTAATTTTTATGATAATATTATCATGTATCACATATACATTTACTGGTCTTCCAAAAGAAAAAGCCTGACAACACGATGCCTATATATTTCTATCTTTGGAAAAAAAAAAAAAAAATCTAAACCTACTGTTTCCTCAGTATTACCATCATAGGCTCATAGTATCACAATTTTTGCCCTGCTAAGAGAGAGAAAGTGGTCATGAAGTCTTACTTCATCCTTTCAATTAGTATCATCCAACCTTCATCCGTTATTGATCTCTATATTCCACGGTGGTGGACTGAAAAAATTTACATGGAAACAATGTTTTTGCAGTTGTGAATATTACCTATGAATCTTTTAGAGCCTGTGGTTGAATCTTGTCCAGAAGGGGAGAGGGGAGATTAATCTAGGTCCCTAATATGCAGCCCTTAAGAGTAAGGGTTGCTTGGTTTTCCTATGAGAATAACTAGCACCTAGAAACTTTCACTATGATAGTTTAGAGGGGACATGCACTGTTGTTTTATCAGGAGGTAGGGCAGACATGGGCAACTGATGTGATGGTTATCTTACCTACACTCCTAGTGAGGAAAAATAGAGTGCCTTTTCTCCCACAGGACTCTGTACCGAGAAAACTAAGGTGGCTTGCGAGGAGTGAAGCAAATATTGCCTTTATGTTGCAATCATGTTATTGGAAGTCTCTGAAGTGTGCAGTAAGAGAAGAGGCTGGTTTTTTACTCTTTGAAAGCTAATTGGTTTAACAAGCAGAGTGGCAGAATGTCCTCATTGGGAGGATGCTATTGATGCTCCTCTGCTATTATCTGCTGGCTGACCACTAATTAATTGAATTCAGGAAATGAAACACACCCTTCAGTTCTATCTCCAGTAACAAGTTCTCTATGTGCAAAAGGGGCCTCTTGTGAAACTGTTCTCATTGCCAACAGTAGAGGAATTGTTCTTTACAATAATGAAAGAATTGCTGTCCACTTCTGAGTAGAAATAATTAATGAACAGACTGCTGTGCTGTGCAGAGTCACTTGGCTAACCTATTAGAGAAGAAACTTGGCAGAAAGCTGTCCAGAAGGGCTGTGCAAAGATATCGGATCTGGTTCCTCTCTTAGTCTGCAGGATGCCTGAACAACAATTTGTCATAATCTGCAGGACAGGCAAGGGGAAAAACTGCCTGTACTGTGACTCCAGGATGACACCATCACTTGGTGTATACTGGTAGAGTGTTAATCTCATATTTACTGCCACGGTTCATAGGAGAGCTGCTGAGTTTTGTGAGTTGTAGTTGCTGGTACATTTAAAAGAATTTCATCGCTCTGTGGAAAGCAGCAGAGGATTCAGGATAGTTATTGAGAATTATATTTGCAGTAACAGATTGATTGAAATTGTCTTATATTAATTAGTCTGGTCTCTTCTAGAACTGTGAGACATTTGTGATTATTGATTTCAGTACTTGCAGAGTTCAAAGACTTTCAAAGGGAAGGGGTTTAGGATATGAGTTTTACTGATGAGGCTTTCAGCTTAGCAGCCTGGGGGAAAGAAAGAGTTACTGAGGAACTGTATGTTTGTTTATGTGCAAAAAAATCTGTCCTGGTTCTTCCTCTCAAGATATGGAAAAAATGTGACAGGTATGAGCAGATCTCTGTCAAAGCTCATTTCCCCCACAGTCCTAGGTTGGCTAATAGCCACTGATCTAACACATTAGAATTAATCTTTGAATCATGTGAAAATATACAGTGCTGCCTGAACAAACATGTCCTGCTTGGCCCTGCAAGATGAATCAACCAGATACAGTTCCCTGGCATAGCTCATCCATGTAGAGATAGGTTAACAGCTTGTCCATATTTATACTCCGAAGCATGCCAAGATAGAGAATAAAGAAATATTTTCCTGTCTTCTAGGGAGAATACTTCTCAGCTTTCAAGCAGGCTTCTCGTCGGGAGGATGACATTGCTATTGTGACCTGTGGGATGAGAGTCCTGTTCCAAGATGGCACTAGCCGAGTGGAGGAGATAAAACTAAGCTATGGAGGAATGGCTCCTACAACTGTCCTGGCACTAAAAACTTGCCAGGAGCTCATTGGCAGGTAGGAATTTTTCTATGATAGAAAGGCTGTCTAATGGAATCGTGCTGATTTTTACAGGAGCAGTTCAAATACCCTAAATCCTCTCTGATAGTACACAGGAGAAAGGTGAAGAAGTGTAGCTACACTTCTTGCAGCTGCTTCTGTTTTGTGTGATGCCTTGCTTCCTCCAGTACTCCATACCCTCAAAGATCCATGTCAGTGTCTCATTCAGAGAGCCATTTTCTTGCTAAATTTACTCATCTGTTGAAGTGGGCAGAAGCTAGACGTGGGCATGACCTACAAAACTGATTTTCTTTCAAACTGGACTGAGAAATCTGCACTCTTATCATCGAATAGCTTTTCCACATCTTTAGAAAAGATGACGTGAGCCCAAGACAAGAGCAAAGCTGACACATATACTATGAACAGAGATAGAACAGGTGGCTGTTGAGAGCTTGTGGGGCTGTCATGTCAGAAAAGTTAGTCTGCCCTGGTGATATTTAGGGCTGAGCAAGGGCTCTGTGTCACATTTGTTCCCTTGCAGAGACTGGAATGAGAAGCTGCTGCAGAATGCCTGCCACTTACTGGCAGGTGAGATGGATCTGTCTCCTTCTGCGCCTGGTGGGATGGTGGATTTCCGACGCACACTCACACTCAGCTTCTTCTTCAAGTTCTACCTGACGGTCCTTCAGAAACTGAGCAAAGACCACCATGGCACTGTGAGTGCTGCTAGGGAAGGCAGCTTTGGGGGAGGATGGACCTGTATGTGCTGTCTTGGTGGGGGAGGCATGAGGAGCATTGGGTAAACCCATCTGGGCAGCTGCATTGTGGTAGGACACAGATTCAAGCAGAGTCGTACCTAATAACAAACTCCATTTTGCAATAGATGCCAGAGCTACTCTATTCCTTACCTGCATGACAGTGGCTAGTGTATCTTCCCACTTGCTTCTTTGTAGCATCCCCACCTTGCTGTAGAAGAATGCTTATCTGTGGGTTCACAGGAGGATTCCTATACTTCTCCCCTTTGTTGCATTACAACTGCTGTCATGGATCTGTGGCTATTCTTTGCACAGAGCCTGAGCCCTGTTTGCCTTTCACCCAGTAAAAGATGAATTATCTTCACTAGAGGATGGAGAATGGAGAATATCCTGGGCTACTGGGGAATGTAAGAAAGGGACTGGCAAGGAAGATGATTGTTCTTTAATATCTCTCTGGCAGAACAATCTGTGTGAGCCTGTCCCCTCGAACTACATCAGTGCTACAGAGCTGTTTCACAAAGATCCTATTGCAAATGCGCAGCTCTTCCAAGTAAGTAGCAGTACCTGCATGATGTAGACCTGGGCTTTTCTGTAGCTCAAACTGTGCTTCTTATCCTGTTGTCTCCCTGAGTATGGGCAATACATGAACTTATACAATGCCATTCCTGAGGCTTGTATTTGGGTCTCAGTCCCTTCCTTGCTTTAGAATACAATGTTCTTCTCTGTCATTGCCCAGGACTCTTCCTGGCATGTACAGCTTCATAAAAATTGCTGTGGGTAGCACTTTTCTCCTGCAGCCAGCTCCATATCCAAACTGAAATTGCCCTTCTGCTTTCCACAGTTACAGTCTGCTTTTCTTTGCATCTCTCAGGCTTTAGATTCAGGATGTATCTTCTTCCTTATTTCTCCATTAATGACCTGTTCTTTTCAGCTTTGAGAGTAGAAGCTAGCTTCAGAATTTGAATCTTTTATGAAAGCTGTCACATCAAACCCTTCTTTTCCATAGCAGTTTCAAAACCCGAATCCCTTTCATTTCATTCTCTATAGTCCCCTCTGTGCAGCCACTCCTTCTTGTTTACCTGCCTTTCCCAAAGGACTGAGCCCCCATCCCATTCCCCATCTGACTAGAATGTCTCACAGTGCTTTTTGCTCTACTGTCAATGCTTCTGTCCCCTGCAATCTAAGCAGTAGTAGTCAGTCATGTGTTTTACTCCAGGAAGTGCCCAAGGGGCAGGCAGTTGAAGATATGGTGGGCCGGCCTTTGATGCACGTTTCAGCAGCCAAACAAGCATGTGGAGAAGCTGTTTACTGTGATGACATCCCTCACTATGAGAATGAGCTGTATCTAACGCTGGTGACCAGCACCAAAGCCCACGCTAAGATCCTGTAAGTGTTGCTTCTGAGTTTCAGATGTTGGAAGCATCTAGTGCCTGGTGGCTTAGAAAGCATTGACCTGTCAAGTTGCAGGTGAGGGAAGGGTTTTTGCATTGGTGGGAACTCCAGTTCATTGCATGTTGTAACATGGAGGCGAGCTGTATATGTTACAGCTGCCTTGCAAGTCTGTGTCAGTGGGAATATGAGGGAATTAACACCACACTCGGAGCTTTGCTGAAGCACAAAGCTGTCAGCCCTAAGCAACCTTCTTGCATGTCCCATCTCTTATACTCAAGTGTGCGGGATTAAAAAGGAGCAGGGTAGGAGAGAACCACAATGTCTGAGAAGATGTCATTTTAATCACTAACCAGAGCATGCAGCTTGAACATGCTTTTTCCTATTTGCCTAAAAGTTTAGGTTGTAACATGCAGTTCTGCCACAGCACTCCTGCTGGTGAGTCAGCTGTGTGTGTACTGTCTTCTGTTTTTTGCCTTGCACGGTGCTTGCTTGCACTGGCTATGATCAACCCTCCGCATAACAGTCTTATGTGAGTTAACTTCAGCTATTAGATGTAGACCTGTTTGTGCTTGGCTGTAGCAAGGTGGGTAGGTCAGTATTTGGAAGTGCAGCTGTCTCTGAAAACATCTTGTCCATGCAGGGCATGACTGATGTCTAATTTATAACAATAATGACTAACCAACTCTAAAACACCTATCCTGGCAGGTAATGCCGTCTACATTCTCATATGAGTTTTCATGCTGTTATATTGTGGGACTCACTGCACCCCAGAATCCTTAATTGTGCTTATATTGTGGTGGCTCTGCAGACACTCATCTGCCCTCACCTGCTTTGATGTGGAACACTGCGTTACATTGCCTTGTGTCATCCTCAATAGCCTTGCGATGTGCTGTTCATTCCTTAGGCAATACTTCCTGCCTATTTAGGCTTCCTGTCCAGAGGTTTCCCGCAGTGGTCTAACATGGGACAGGCAGCATGGTGGTCATGGATACACAGATGTAGTAATTGACTCCCAGGCTATGAAAGAAATTGCTCTGTCATCATAGTTAAATCTTAGGTGTTGCAACATGGTCATTGATGAGTGCTGCAAATGTGTAAGTACCGCTACTACTATCAGTGCAGATGGAGCAATAGAGAAAGCATCAGATCTATGCTTGCGACCACAATATGCAGTATTTTCTAAAGACTGCTGTACACATTCTCTTGCATTTGTGTTGCGCACTCACATTTCAAGCTGTGAGCCTGTATTTTTCTGTAGAGGAAGTAGTGGAATATTTAATCAGATGACAGAAGTATTGCAGCCTATGATTTCGTCGGTCAAAATACTGGCTCTGAAAACTTCTACTTTGCCTGAGTCAGATTTTGACCACCAAGTGTAAATTAGAAATTATCTGCCTCTGTATTTCTAACTAAGGGAAACTGTCAGGGGATTGTTTCTGAGGCATTACTGCAGAAGCAAGGGAAAGTGAACTTTCCAAAGAAAAATAGTATTGTCTCCAGTTCCTGCTGTCTAAGAGTTCATGTGGGAAAGTTCATTCATACGTTTAATGTCTTTTTTAAAAAGTCTGTAGCTCACTGGGATGCATAAACAGCTACTTTCAGGCACAGTTTGTATCAGTGTTTCAGGAATCTAAACAAGCATGCTGAAAAATTGCAGCAATTTACAGAAGACAATAAATCATTCAGCAGAAACAGAGCCACAGCTATTCTTTTCACAACAGTTCCCTTGCAAAGCAAGACAGTTACATAGCCAATGTACAAAATATTGCAAAATGAGCTTGGAAGTCTTTTGCAATACATTTTTTATGAAATGCTCTATATAAAAATTAAATTATATTGCGCTTTTATAGTCACTTTCTGTCCTGCTTGTCACTTAGTTTTAAATCTGTATATGATTCAAGCAGACAAGCATTTTGGTTACGTATCTCTTTTGCTGATTACCAAAGAAAGCCTTCCATGAAGCTTTTTGTCTTTTGGAGCGCCATTTCTTTTGCATCCTTTAAATAACGTGCAGCTTCCTTGTGACTGATATTCAACAACTTCTCCCTGACTCTCAGCCACATTTTTCTCTAGAGGTGAACCCACAGTAGATGATATGCGCCTGCAGTAAAATTTCATGTTTATCAATGGACAGGAAGGAATCTTGCCTTCACAGAATCATGGCAGCTAAGAAGACAGTGGAGGCATACCATCACTAACACCAATCTGTCTTTCGTAAAGGGTATCAAGGGATCTTTAGTACATGTGGTGATTGGATCAAGTTCAGATATGTCTTAGGGAAAAGGTATATGATACAGTATAGTCCAAAGCAGCACACTGGTGATCAGACTCACAGTCAGGATTCACATTATCATATAGATCCCAAATGATTTTAGTCTAATATGTTGCCCTTTCTGCCTTGGTTTCACACGGTATTCATGTGACAAACACCTTCTCTCGTACAACCAGACTTCAGGGAATCAGGCCTGAAAACGTGTTGGTATCTTATATGCACTGACAAAAAGAAAAATGAGAAATAATAACGCTGCCTTTCTTCCTTTCTTTAGTTCTGTAGATGCATCTGAAGCCCAGAGTGTTCCTGGATTTGTGTGTTTTGTCTCCGCGAAGGATGTTCCTGGCAGTAATATCACTGGCATTGCTAATGATGAAACTGTCTTTGCTGAGGATGTGGTATGTGGTTAAAAATAGCCTTTTTCAGTCACACTGCTCAGGAGATAAGATTTCTTATATTGTCCAGTGAAGTCCTCTACCTTATACAGACATAAATCCTAACTGCGCTGGAGTCAATAAATCTTGGTGCCAAATTCAATAAGGCCTGAGACCCTTTGCCCCATGCCCCTCTCTTCTGTGTTATTTGCACTATTCTCCTCTAAGCTGCAGACCACTGGGACAGACTCACTCACTCGGTTACTGTCCAAAGTTGGTTGTGATCATTTTCCATTGACTGATTTTAAATAGACCAGTCTGAACAAACAGATGAAAAACTGCATGAAAGGAATAGATTAAGAGAATTATGATGAGCCTCTCAGTTACTGCATATATACACACCAAATGATGGTGGGTCCTAATCTTGCCTGTAGGTGACTTGTGTTGGTCATATCATCGGTGCAGTTCTTGCAGACACACAAGAACATTCCAGAAGAGCGGCTAAAGCTGTGAAGATTAAGTATGAAGAGCTCAAACCTATTGTCACAATTCAGGTAAGATGGTTCAGATCTGCTTCTGCAGTTAGCTTGGGACCCCCTGGTGTGTAGTTAACTTCTATTGCCACATATGTGGTTATTTAGCCACATGTTTTGTTAGTTTTTGTGGATGCAGCAGGATATGGATAGAAGGAATAATTTGTATATTTAAATATAAAGAGGACACATGTTTGTGGTACTGATTGGGAGTACATTAACTTGTTCTGTGTTATTTAAAGCTAAAACAAATAAACCAAACTCTAGTAGATATATTGTGCTCAGCACAAATTTGTTTAAATTAACAAGGTTACTGTCAGTTACATTCTTACCCACAGGCGCTTGCTTTCAATATTCTCTGGTATGACCCTGCTGGCTTCATTGGTATTCATTCATTCTTCATTTGCTGATTTATAACACTCAATAGTAGGGGGTGAAAATGTCTCTTCTAGCTCTGTCACTGCACTGCTTCTCTGAGATTTCTGTAGACCACTTGTCTAGTTTCAAAGCTGATTAAATTAATTTTCAGTAGTTCATTCTCCACTGTGAACATTTCCACTGACTGTATGGACACAGCCATTAAGTGGCTTTTCTCAAAGCTGAATAAATTAATGTCAACAATTTGTGATAATTTCATGCCTTTTTTTTTTTTTTAACTAGAAGGCTTGTTGACAAGATTTCCTTAGATGACAGTAAAAGCAAATGATAGTATCTAATATAGCATTCACATATAGAAATGAGAAAAAACTGTATGAAGCTATTCTTATTGGGGACAAATTAGAACCATGGGATTCTAATTAATTTTTTTAATGGTCACTATTTCATACCATGTGTTTTGTAATGTGAATTGTATTCATGCAAATACAAAGAGCCTGTGCATTGTCTAGTACAGATATTGGTACTGTCATCTGTGGACAGAGGTTTAGGTTTGTTTGTATGTTTTGTGGGTTCACAAACAACGTGCGAGTACTTTTTCTTTTCTGAAGTTTCTAGCTGTTTATTCAATGAGGGAAGATGAGACTGGAGCCAAAAATGTGCTGATTTTGTTGTTGTTGTTTGATCATTCTGTGATTTTTTTTCCCATTATGGAAAGCTTCAGTTTTGGCAAAAGTGAAATGCGTTTGTAAAACTTCCCCAAGAAAGATTATTGTATATTAGGTCAGAAGTGAACTATTTCTGCAGAAGACCTCATCCCATCTGAGAGATTCAGTTTTCTCCTTCTGCCACTTTTTTTTTCTTTCTTTTTTTTTTTTTTTCCTTTTCCCCCCTTCTGGGCCACAGACAATAGTTAACAGAAGTTGTAAGTCATCTCTGGTGGCTACAGTCCTTGAGGTTCTGGGTCCATAATGTAAAATGGGTCACAAGGAGCAATCTAAGATTGTCCAATTATGGTTTTTATTGTGAAATTGCTGTGTTGCCAAAAATTATTTTGTACTGCTTTAAGTCAAGTCACTTGGCTGTTACTGTAGTTAGTGTCTGATAAGTTCTTGTGCTTTTTATCTTGGATATTTCTTCTCCAGTCAGAGGAAGCTTTGTTTTCATTCCGCTTCCACAAAAATTTCATTGTGTCATTATGTTTCCTAGGAAGCTATTGAAAAACAATCCTTTCTTAAGTCTATAAAAAGAATTAATAAGGGAGATGTGAAGAAAGGCTTTGAAGAATCTGATCACATTTTGGAAGGTGAGAGTACGCATTAATACTTCTTTTAAAATAGGATCGTTTGTGACAAAAGAAGTCAAGCTATCAGCCTCCTTTTTATGCATATGATACTGAACTCATGGAAGTAAGGCTTGCAGGGCTAAATTAATTTCATATTAAGCTTCAACTAACTTTATATACAAATAGCTTATGAAATATTTAATTTCAGTTTCAAATGGACTTGGATGCTCCCAGCTGTGCCCCTGTAAATGTAAAACTCTTTTCCAATATAAGGACACATTTTTCTCAAGCAAATATTCTATAAAGTGATTTTTTTCTTGAAATGTATCCATATAGGAACTCTTCCCTGTCCAGACATAGTCTGGTCTGAATCTTATAGACAGTCACTTTCCTTTAACCTGGTATATGACTCTATCTTATGAAAATGGGACATACATGTATCTGAAAACCTGATCTGCCAACACTGGTGGCTGTAGGTATCATGAAGAACATGGCACTGCCCTGTAACATTTTCTCAATGCTGATTGTTGGTCTGTCTTTGAGTATGGGTTTGTTTTGGTGTGCTGCTTGGTTTCATTCAGTTGAAGTCTTCCAAGCAGGTTGTAGAGACATGGATAAACATAGCAGTTATCAACAATTGTTTAAAACCTTTATGAGTTAGGAGTTCACAGCCAGAGCTGTGAACTGGAATACTATCAGACCCATGTCACTGCTTGGTGTATGTATCACCTATCGATAGCTCCTGAGAGGAAGAGTCTCAAACATCAGACCTTTGGAGAACTATGTATTTATGGATAAAAGGGTGTTGTATCCCTCTTACAGATCCGAGAGGGAAGTTAAATCAGTTACAGACACAAAGCCTGGTGTGAAGGGATTATTCTCGAAGATCACAGAGAAGCATGCCCCCCCTTACTTCCCTGTGGGGGAAGGGGGGAGTTATTTAACTGAAACACCCATTTCCAGGTCTGTCATTTGTTGTATTTTGGTATGCATTGCTGAGACTTTCCTCTGCAGTCAGTGATTGGTGCTGGCTCTTCAAGGGTGTCATAAGCTGTTGTTGAATGTTTCTTATAGTGTACTATAAAAAATGAAAACACTGTGCCAGGCAAGGCAGAAATTGTTCTGAGCTAGAAGAATAGCTTATTTAAAAGGCTGCAATACTGTGTGAATGCCAGGCCAACCCCCTCAAGGAGACAAGAGAAAGGCCCCTGCTACGTACCAGAGTAGGCGTTGTCTCATGCAAATGTGCATTTCTCGCTGATGTACCTAATGAAGGCAGCTATTTTGTTGTTGCTGAATTGAATAAAAGGAAGAGAGGAACAGGATTTTGAGAAATGCTCTGAATATTAATTTTCATGGCAGCTGAATAGACCAGTGCCATGACAGAGAAAGGAAGCCGATTCTGACATTTAATAGTGTGTAGCATGACTGGAAATTGTACCCTCAGCGCTGCCAGATAAGGTGTCCTGGGAAAGAGCCACATGCAGTAACAGAGAGTTGATTCCCAGTTAGATCATCTTAAGGCATTTTGGGTTTCTATTTTTGTTGCCCTGTTTCAAAGTCTGTAACCTTGTATTTGATCTGCTCAGCTAGACTATACTTGATTATTTTTATCCTTCATCTCAGTGGTGTTATCAGGGCAGTCTGAAAGGCACCAAACACTGCATCTTAAGGGATGCTGGGTCAATGGCATGGTGTGCAGGCTTATTTTTGAAATGCTAGCCACTTGTGTTTTGGCCTGAGGATTTCTAGAAGGCAGAGGGTGGGGGGGGCATGTCTGTTTTGTTTTGTTTTGTTTTTAAATGTTGAATCAGAAGTGTCAGTTTTAGAGCTAGGAATATCCAGAGGTGGGCAGTGCAAAGGGCTGCCATTTAACACATGTCAAAAGGGCAGTAGCTTGCAAGCAGCATATGATGGGAGACACCTTATAACACCAGGGACACCCTGTCTTTGGGGCATTTCTTTCAATTTTCTAGGAGAGATGTACCTTGGTGGGCAGGAGCATTTCTACCTGGAAACTCACTGTACTGTGGCTGTGCCAAAGGGGGAAGATGGTGAGATGGAACTCTTTGTGTCGACACAAAACCTAATGAAGACCCAGGTACTGTCTCATTGACCTGATACCTAGAAGGCATTTGTTTCTCAGTTTCAGACTAGATAAATGGTTGTTTTACAGTTGGTCCTATCTTGTCTTGAATAAAAAAGGCTTAGAGTTTCGTATGGGATCTAAAGTCCATAACTATCTTATTAGTGTCCTGATCTGCTTCCAGGTGACAGAGATGTTTCTGTTGGCAGTACATCTTTGTCAACCAGGGTTTACATGCTTAACTGTTTCTGGAGAGGATGCCAGCTGGTCAGTAGGCATGGCTGTTGAATGAAATGTCAGAAAGAGAGGTGGTGTAAAGACTGACTATATATACCAACTCTGCCATCTTGTGAGATAGGCTACTGACACTATGGGGTGCCTTTGGCCTGTGTACTAATTCACCAAGACTGTCCAAAGATCTTAGAGTGAGGAGAATGGACAGAGTGATATGGACATCTGTGCTAAATGAGACCTGTGTCTTGGTAACCTCATCTCATGTCCATCTCTTCCTGAATCTGGTGCTGTCTGCTGAAGCACTGTGTGTCTTCCCTCTTCAGAGATGAAATACCAGACTTATTGGTTCCACTTGCAGGATCAATAGGACATGCAGCACAACAGATTATTTCACTGTTGCAATGGTTACAGAAAGACAATGTGTTGGTATCTAGTTTTAACACCACCTCAGCTCTGTACATGTTATGCTGTTTTTTTCTTTAGGAGTTTGCTGCTAATGCATTGGGAGTCCCTTCAAATCGGGTTGTTGTTCGAGTGAAAAGAATGGGAGGAGGATTTGGAGGAAAAGAGACTAGGAATACTATTTTGACAACTGCAGTGGCTGTTGCAGCCTTCAAGTAAGTTTGGGTGGGGGGAACAGAGCTTTTTCCTTTTAGACTGTCCCAGCCTGCCTCGGGAGCACCATTTGCACTGGAGCACTTTTAAGACTCTTCATGTCTTGTTAATGTACAGCTTATAGCAAGCCTGGGATTTCCCAAAGGAGGTGTCTGATGGGTTCTTAGCTGATAGGAGGAATTGAACCTGCTCGGAGGGGCTAAGCTTATGCGGGAAAGTCAGCTTTTAATAGAAATGGGGGGGAAAAACCTTACTCTGCTGTTCCTTTGGTGATCTCTGAAAACTCTTGTATCTCAAATTATCTGCCTCTTCCATTCACTTCACCCCAAACCCTTTCAAAATCCAGCAGTAGCCATGCTTCTTGTTTTGTATAATAGAGGTATAAGAGTCTCTTCCTTGCTGAAAACTCTACTCACCAGCCTTGCACCACTGTTTCTCTGTGCTTCTGTAAACTCTCTCTTTGGATTTTTCCCTAGGAAGGGTGGCAGACCACTGAACAGGAACCCACATTTTCAAACCCCTAAAAGCTCAGGGAATGAACCTAGACTGTAACCATTTGTGAAGCATAGATTGGAAATGTGCTTCTGGTTTCTGGAGTTTTGATATGCAGTAATCTTTAACTGTGCAAGTTTCTGTGTTTGTGAGTGAACATGGACCCTGAGATGACATTTGTGCACTGCATGTGACACTGCCCTTGTAGGTGAGGATGCACTCTGTTGGCAATTCTAGATGGATCTTGGAACACAGCAGCAATTTGATAAAATACCTTTAGAAGAGAACAGCAAAAATGAAGCTCCTGTACTTAAATCAGCTTTATTTTTCCTGTTCTGAGCAAACAACCTGCTTTCTCTAATTAATCAGTAATACATGGGCATTTTTTTCTTTCCTTTATCTCTGCCAACCAAATCACTGTTTTATATTCCAGAGGCTACAGAATTACATCTACGGCATCCCCTAGATATTTTTACAACCTGAAGAGAGGCACTGGAAAGACAGAATTGTTAGAAAATGAAGAGCAACTCCTCTTCTCCTTGTTTTTCTCCTTGGATAATAAATAAGCAAATAAAAACCAAGGTCAAATTGAAGGCTAATTAGTACTTTACTTAGCATATATATAATTCATATGGCATTCTCTCTTGCAAAGCCAAGAGTGTGCCTTGAGAAATAGTCTGGAAAGCAGTGATTGCTCAGTTACAAGCATCTGTCTCTGTGAGAAACTATACTTGTTTTTAATATAAGAGTCTCCGCAAGAGTTTTCATGAACAGGTCCCAACTTCTAAGGTCTTAATTTTTTTTTTTACTCAATCTTGCCTTTTCTTAAGAGGAAGATATATAAACCAAGCAGTTTACCCCTAACTCCTCATTGCCACTCTGGAAAGACAATGTTCATCAAAAAGAGGAGTCTTGCTCTGTAGGAACTGTATCGTGCGTTTCAGGCTTTGCCTGATAAATGTAACCTTTAACAGAACTGGCCGCCCGATAAGGTGCATGCTGGATCGAGATGAGGACATGCTGATAAGTGGTGGGAGACATCCCTTCCTGGGGAGGTACAAGGTATGTATACATATGAACTGAATGCATGTTGTCTCAGTTTTGTCACCTGAAACATCAGAGAATAGTAAGATTCTGTGAAAAAATCGCTGCTCTCGTTGTTTCACTGCTGATCTCCCCTGGATCAGGTCAGCTGGGTTATAGCATTTTTCCTGCTAAAGTCCTGCAGAAGTTCTTTTGGCTAAGATGGTTCCCTTCTTGTGACCTCAGCATAGATACTTCCCTCTTCCTTGCAAGCAAGACTTTGTCCCTGTTGACAATCACATTGCTCTTAGAAGCTTCCCCATTTGTTTACAGTATCTTATTACTGTTTGTTTGTTATCTTCCTTTCCTCTTCCATCTCCATCCAACTGCTTCTGTTTTTCAAAGCAAAAACCTGTTAAGGAAGGTCTGGCTGTGACAAGTGGCCAGCACTTATTTTAGAAGAGCTCTCTGGAGCAAGATTAAAATGTATACATGGACCCTTTGCTGGGAAGCTTCCTCAGTTGCTGCCTGTGCTTGTCCTATGCTGCAGCAGAGGACAGTCAGCCTTTTGCCTGTATGAGGTCCATTCTGTTTTTGGAGGGAAGCACGAAACAGAACATTTTGTAGAAACCTGATTACTGATGAGACTCTCTTGACAGGTTGGTTTCATGAAGAATGGGAAAGTCAAAAGTCTGGAGGTGTCATATTACAGCAATGGGGGCAACTCTGTAGACCTTTCTTATGGCGTAAGTAAAATTTTCTGATGGCTAACTAGGCGGAAGACATTTCCCTGTGCAACCTTTTGCTCTGACTTCAGAGAGTTGTTGTCTACAGCATTGCTTGCACATCCTGCTCTCTGACATGACTTTGAACTGAAACTTCATGGCTTTAAACTGAAAGAGGGTAGATTTAGATTAGATGTAAGGAAGAAGTTCTTCACGGTGAGGGTGGTGAGACACTGGAACAGGTTGCCCAGAGAGGTTGCGGATGCCCCATCCCTGGAAGTGTTCAAGGCCAGGTCAGATGGGGCTTTGAGCACCCTGGTCTAGTGGAGGGTATCCCTGCCCATGGCAGGGGAGTTGGAACTAGGTGATCTTTCAGGTCCTTTCCATCCCAAACCAGTCTATGATAATGGCCATAGCACAGTTACATTATGACTGAAAACAGACCTTGATGGGTTTTTGGAGCTTCTACAACTGCTCTCTGAGCCAACTGACCTGCCTTGGCATGTGCCGCATAATTCTTAGTAATGCTGTAATAACTTGGATTAGGCAAAAGGGTCAAGAAAGTTTGCTTTGCGTTACAGAAGGCTGTGATGGGAAACTTGTTGCACAATGCAAGATGACTGGTAGTTCTCCAGCTTTGGGGAACGCTAGTTCCTTGGAATAAGAAACATCCAGGTCAATAGGCTGATCGGAGCAGAGTGCCTAAATCAACAAGCTTGTTAAGGACTGGCTAAATCTAACACTTTGTTCACAAGCACTAAGGAAAAGAACGGGCCTGAGTTCTGAGTTTGTCTCTAAGAATTTTTGTGCTGATGAGTAAAAAGCTCTCCTTTTCTGTCATGTGAGTGACCAACCCAATAGCCTTAGTGTCAATCATGTTTATTCTAGCTCCCTTTCTGTAGTCCACTAAGTCTTTGATAATTTTCTGCAAAAATGAATCCAATTGAGTAGGAGAGAACTGCAAGAGCTCTCTACCAGAGCCACATTCAATGCTATAGCAATTGGTTGGTGCTGTGCAGAGCAGAATGGCAGGCAAGTGTCTTTGCATAAACTAAGGGCTTGGTTGAGAGTACCTCTATGTGAATTGTCTTTTTGACTGTGTCTGAATCAGGGGACTTGAAAGCGCTCCATGTTGAAATAAGCTTGGGATGTGCATAATCTCCTCTCTGTGCTGCTGCTGGAGGGGAAATCTGGGAACACAAGCCAGAAGGAAGCTCTGGCCCTTTCCCAGTTTGGACAGTTAGGGGACAAAGATCTCAAATCTTGCAGTTTACTGTTGAAAATCTTTGTTTCATATAGTTGCCCCCTTGATATCAGCAAGACTTCTTTTCCAGTAACAGATTACTTGGTATAATTAAAAGAAGATTCTGGTTCTTCCAGGTGGGTAATGGCATTTAGTAGCAGTTTGGCTCAGCATGAGCCTAGGGCCAACAAAGGACTTTGAAGCTCAATCTGTCTGGGGTGATAAGTGTCAACAGAGAAGTGTGCTTATTGTCCTGTCCTTCAGGAGGTTACCACTTGACACTCTATTGCAAATGGGAGGGAGTACTGGCTGCACCTCAGTGCTCATCTACCTGTGTTGACTGCAGTACTGCAGGGTGCAAGAGAAAGTGCTGGTTGTTGTAAATTAGCTTCAGAGCTTTCCAGCCAGCTGCCAGCTTTGGCAGCTAGTAAGAAATCTGACATGTGATTCGTGTAAAATGTGTCTACCCCATTCCTTCACTTCACTAGGTTATAGACAGAGCCCTGTTACATTTGGATAACTCCTACAACATCCCGAATGTCAGCAGCGTGGGCATTGTTTGCAAGACAAACTTACCTTCTAACACAGCCTTCCGTGGCTTTGGAGGGCCCCAAGGAATGATGATCGCTGAGTGCTGGATGAGCGACCTTGCTCAGAAGTGTGGCCTGCCACCTGAGGAGGTACAGATCCACTGACACATTTCAGGGCAGTGCTGCCTTTGAACAAGCTCTAAGAACTGCACACAACCACAGAAAATTATTAAGCATAAGAACTTTTGCTTCATTTCTGCTAAGCCCTTAGCAGGATCTCAAACTTTCTGTATGACAGCCATTTTATAGCATGGATTATCTTCTGCTCCTTTAAATTTCCTCAGTAGCCTCAATTATGTAACACCTCCTTTAAGGATAGATATTGAAAAAAAAGTCCAAAGGCAGCAGGTACCTTAATCTTACTAACTATGTGCTTAAGTCCCAACCTCTCTTGAATATTCCCAGCCTTAATGTCTTAGTCCCAATTTTCCCGTAAACAGATGTATGTCTGTTAATTATATTGTTCTGTAGAGTGAGCAGAGGAGTAAAACTAGGAAACAACATGCTTTTGATGTCATCCATTAAAAAGACCTAGTCTGAAGCATTAAACTTGTCATGTCCTTTATATGTTTCTTTGGGAAGGTGCGGAAGCTCAATCTTTATCATGAAGGAGACCTGACTCATTTTAACCAAAAGCTGGAGGGATTTACTCTACGAAGATGCTGGGATGAATGTTTGTCAAGCTCTAGCTATCATGCCAGGAAGAAACTAATTGAAGAATTCAACAAGTAGGTGTTCTGGAGCTGTCTTGTTACTGGGTGCACCTGTTGCCTACTAACTTCTGAAGTTCTCTTAGCAACTTGAGTGATGTGAAGTCAGACCTTATATTCGCAGAGAGACTTCTAAAAACTTCTCTTTTTGAAATTCCTTCATGCTTACTGTGGGAAGAAACCTCTATCAGAGAGCTGGTAGCTTAAATAAGGCAGGAATCAGACCTAGCATGACATGATTTTGGAAGGGAAATGTAGCAAAGGGGGGGGGTCTGTTAAGTACAGCTAGGCTTTGGCTATCAAGGCAATTTGTTTAGGCTTTCCACTGCCTTGTAGTTTTTTAGTTGGCTTGTATATACAACTGAATAGTTAATAGTTCAGACAATTGCTTCTATAATACCTGGGGGACCATCTTCACTTCTGATTTCTTTATTGTTGGGACCCATAAACAAAGCCAATCTTTCATAAAAATTACCAATTAACTCAGTATATACTGCATTCAGGTATTTTATTTCTGCTTTGATACCCAAGCTGTCAGAGGGAAGCATAGTATTGAGTTGTGATGAAAGCCTTGTGAGTATATGAATAATGTTCTTTCCTTGCAGGCAGAATCGCTGGAAGAAGAGAGGGATGTGCATCATTCCTACCAAATTTGGCATCAGTTTCACTATCCCATTTCTGAACCAGGTCCGTAAGTGTCATGCATCTTTTCAGTAGAGAAGCTAGGTTTATGCTGCCTCCCCTAGGACCTCCTCCATTTGTACCAAACTGGAGCTTTTCAAAGTAGTAAATTAGTTAAGAAAGAGCACACATTTTTCAAACTAAAAGGAGCAATGCAACAGTTACCAGTTTATACTGTCCAAAAGAGACAACAATGCAGCTATGTTTCCATGGTATTGTGTTATGTTAATTTCCCTGCCTATTCCCTCTTCCTCAACAGTCAAAACACTGTTCCTGTGTTTGACCTGACTTGATGGAATGTCAGTGGTGTTAGCAAGTTTAGGTGAAGGGTGCATCTCTGTTTCACAGGGGCAGTTTTGGGTTATGTGACCCACTTTCTGAGCTGAAAATACTGGCTGGGATTTGTTATGTCATTGGAACTTCTAGTGTGTTGGTGAGACTAAATAAAACAAACTCACCTCAAGTGTGAACTAGTGGCTTTAATTACACTGAAGAACAACATTGGTGTAGTTCTAAATTAATTCTCTCCATAGTTTGTAACTGAAATCTGCTAAGTACTTCACTAGTTCATTTATGATGACTCTTGGATTAATGTTCCCTTTTATAGGCTGGAGCTCTGGTCCATGTGTATACAGATGGCTCTGTGTTACTTACACATGGGGGGACTGAGATGGGTCAAGGACTTCACACCAAAATGATTCAGGTAATAATGAGTTTGGACTTAACTGAATGAGACATTGTTTCAGGAAAATTACACTCACTCCATATTATTGCCTCAGACAGCTTGACACTTCCTCTATGTGCATGCATAGGGTAACAAATCATGACTAATTCCTCTTAATCGTTTCAGCAGCAGTGCTAGATTTCCAGGGTATTATCACAATTGAGTATGAGAATTAGATTCTTTATCATCTTAACTCTTATTATGTAGATAATGCAGGTTATGCTTATAATCTAGCTTCTCTGACAATTTCATTTCATCTCATAAAACTACAGTTTACATATATTTTATACAAAAATTAGTTGTATTGTAAACATTTATCTGCATATGCTAATGCTTTGTAGTTAAAAAGGCCTAATGTAGCAACACTGCTTTGGCAGGGAAATGAAAGGGAAATCTAATAGGGCTCTTTGTCCTCTGATTCTTATAATTCTTGAGAGAAGAGTTTAGTCTCATAATAGTGAAGTGAATCTCTGTCATTGTGGCAAAAGTGTAAGTGTAAGCACACATTCAGTCTGTGAAGTGCAAACTTTATGTTCTGGCTAGCTCTCAGCCACTGAATCAACTGAGTCTTCAAGAAAAATGAAACTTAGAACAGGAGAGGGTAGAGGTTGCAGTGTGGGTCCTAGCAGTGTAAGCAATGAATGATAATGCTAATGTATAAGAAGAGCTGTTTACCAACTGTTTACCTTTGCTCCGCAGGTTGCTAGCAGGTCACTGGGAATACCCACTTCCAAAATTTACATCAGTGAGACCAGCACAAACACTGTCCCAAATACCTCCCCGACAGCTGCATCTGTCAGTGCAGACATCAATGGAATGGCTGTCCATGTACGGAAACTGAGTTATTTAAACTAGTGGGTTATAAGCTAGGACTCTGGAACATGAAAGGTTAATGTGTATTTATCTATTGCTTAAGGAATACATAACCATCAAAAGGCAATTCCAGGCTAAGGATACCTCATAACTTCTTTACCTGTTATAACTACTGGTGGTGTTAGATGATGAATGACTGTATTTTTTTTTCCAAGTTGTTCGAAGCTCTCCTTCAGTCCTTTTGTAGTTCTAAAATGGAGTGTTTGTAATTACTCAAAATGAACAGAACAAAGCATTCATTTAAATAGATAGTTTCTTAGTAATTAATCCTTATCTGTAACAAATATATTGTGCTGCAAATATTACTAGCAGATGGTTTGTGGGCTGTGCTGCAGAACCAAACACCTTTAAGTGTTGATACAATCAGAGCAAACAGGCTTCTGTAGCAATGGCATGGTCACGACTGTCTCTGACATGGTGGAGTTACCAATGCATATATTTGCAGGGTGTGTGACTTCTCTATTGAAAAGAGGAATTTAGTACTGGTCATTCTCAGGTTTAAAGAAAAGGGGAAGTGCAACCTGTAAAGTAAAATCATCAGTCTGTTTTTATTCTCTGCACAGCTTCTCTGAGTAGGCTGAATTTTGGCAAGAATATTTTTTTTTCAGTGTTATAGGATCATCTTGCTAGATATGCTAAGCTATCCTGCTATGACTTGGTACAGATAAAGTTACTGTCTAAATGGGTGGACTTCTGATATTTTGTGTCATGATCCGAAAAGTTCTGTTCTGTATTTGGGATTCCGTTCTGCCATCAGCACAGTGATGGCTGAAAATCCTTTTCAGTCAAGATTTCTTCCTATACGGCAAGACATCTGTTAGGTGAACTTTGTTCCTTTTTATGATATGCCAAAGTCTTAAAGGCAATATTGATTTAAACAGAAGGTTCTTTGAAACTCTTATAGGGCTTTTAATACTATAAGCTGACTTTTCAAATCTTAAAATATTGCTTCTCTCTCTCTTTGTTTATAGAATGCGTGTCAGACTATCTTAAAAAGACTTGAGCCAATCAAACAGTCTAATCCCAAAGGATCCTGGGAAGACTGGGTAAGCTGTTTGTTATCTGTCGGGAGACAAGTGGACATTGTCAGAGATTGTTTTAACTGGCAGACCCTGTATGCGGGTATATCCTCCAGGTCTTCTGCATCTCACTAGCAAAGATTTGAGCAAAGACAGTGAAACAGAAAGCTGGCAAGGGAAGTAACCAAAGCTTGCAAGAGGTCATACCCAAAACGTCAGTTATGACTTTAATACTGAGATTTCTCCTGATCCTGTGGCCTGTCTATGACAAACTTGACCAAATAAAAGTCTTGAGTGGTTACATATATCTCTCTAGTCAAGCTACGTTCTAGGACAAAAAGAAACCTGATTTGTAGTGAAGGGATTCTGTGACAAAGATGACTCTTTGTTGAGCTGCAATCCACCTCCTGTAGTGCTCCTTGGCTGCAATATCTCTGAACCCTCAATAATAAGAGATTGGTGTGCTGTAAGGCTCTCAGGCCATTTTCAAATCCAAGCTCTTCTCTTCATGGAAGGAGCTTTGACTTTGTGATTTGGAAGTCAGGATAGGATTTCCCTTGGCCTCACTGAAGTCAAGATGACTGTCAGTTTAACCTTTGTGTGAGGTTGAAAGCATAACCTGTAGCTGAGAGCCGAACAAACAGAGCAAGTCTTATCCCCCTGCCAATGGGCAAGTTCTGCCCTTGGTAGCTGCTGACAGAGCTATTTGGGGAAGCAGCTGCATCATGATGTTTCCCTTGGCACTGCTGGTGCTGGGTAGCATGACAGCTATGTGTCACTGGACACCTTCTATTCATGTTCTCCTGGAAATGTGTTTGGGGTAGCTATTTTGCAGAGACTGAGTGGTCAATTGCTGTTTTCCAACTCTTGTTCACTTTGCCAGATTAAAGCCGCCTATGAGAACTGTGTTAGCCTGTCGGCCACGGGGTTTTATAGGTGAGTGAATATTCACACTGCAGAGGCACAGCTTGATTGCATCCAGGGAAATTCTGGGAGGATTTACAGCCCCTATCCCCCTGTCACTGCTCTAACTTAGGGCTGCATTCCCTTTCCTACCTAGAAATGTTAAGCTGAGGTTAACACTTTCCTGGTTGGGGAGAATCGGTTCCTGATGGAGCACAGCTCTTGGAGCCAAATTCAGATCTCATGTAAATCTGAAGTAGATCTAACTTCACTCTAGCTGACCTAGGTCTGAAGAGACATAAATGAAAACAGGGTTTTGCCTGGGGCTCTGTTCTGTGTCAACCTTGTGACTTAGTGTTGCACTAGAACTATCATGCAGGGAAAAAGGGGGCAGTGGTTGTCCTTGAGGACAAAGCTACTTATGGCAATTGGCTGCAGCGGCATTCTGTCTGTTGTGGTGTGAGCAGATATCAGTGTTTTCAATTTCATTGTCCCACTTTAAACTCTTGCTGGTTCCTGTGCAGTTCTGAAATGAGGCACTTTTCTTAGTCAGCTTTACTGCTGGAGGAAAACAGAGATCCATCACCTCTGAGGCAAAGGGGTTGACATAAAAAACTAAACACAGTGTTGAGAACAGCCTATTTAGGACTAAAATACAATGTGACCTCATTTCTGTTGCATCTCTGAAATGTGTTTTTCTCTCGACCAAGTGACTGTCAGTATTTTAATAAACCAGTTTTCAGATAAAAGTGTAAGTAGCCAGATACAAAGTTTGCCATGAACTTTGCTTAAAATCTGTTCTTAGCTTAATCCAGTTTCTGGTTCAACTTTATTATGCTCTGAAATTTAATGACATCCAAGAAATGTTCAACTGCACTCTAAAAGCAAAAGATTTGCTACTGGTTTGGTGGGAATGAGTTCATAATAGTCATCACAAGCCCTGAGATTCATGGGAAAATAAAGGTGGCTAAAATAGTTTGATAGTTTCAGTCAGGTTTTGGAATATAGAGCAGCTTTAGCTGTTTACACTTTAATGCTTTAGTTGTTTACACTTTTCGTTTCTGCAAGGGGTTGATGGAAGGGATGAAAAAAAATTGAATAAGGATTTTGATAAGTTCCAACGTGTTTGTGTTAATTTTGACTGTTCATGGAATGAAATGTGGTTTTGTTTTTCTTTGTATCAAGAATTCCTGACATTGGCTACGACTTTGAAAAGAATGAAGGAAAACCATTCTGCTACTTCAGTTATGGCGTTGCTTGCTCCGAGGTTGAGATAGATTGCCTGACAGGTGACCACAAGGTGAGGGGGTCAGCAGTGAAATAGCCCTCTGTGTTTAGGTGAACTGAAACACTCACAGGGAGTTAGAGCAAATACTGGGTGTCAGCCTGTTCCTAGCTCTGTCATTGGTCTGGTGTGACCTTCAGTAAATTTCTTAACTCCTCTCTTCCACAGTGCAATAATCCGTAAAGTATAATAAAATGATAATTATCTACCCTGCAGGGATATTAGGGGGCTTAATGAATGATTGCAAAAGTTACTGGATTTGCTTAAGTAAGAGATAGCAGTACTGTGTTAGGACAAAAGAACAGAAACATACTGGGATTGAGTTAATCATTAAAAAATAGCACTGAAGACTTTTAGAAAGAAAAAAGGAAAAGATTTCATCAAAATCTGACCTAGTTGGTTATGCTCAGGTACAGAGCACTGATGCTAGCAGCTTGGAACTAATATAAATTGGGTCCATTGGATCTCTGGGGAAAACGGCAGTGAATTCCTTTGATTTGCTTTAGGGATGAACTTGGATTAAAAGTCAGTATGAAGAGTTGAGCTGAGATGGATTGTTGAACACTGGCCAAGTGTGGGTAGTGGTTGGATACCTTTGGGTAGTGGTTGGATACATTACTCCTCCTCATAAAAGACCAGTTTCAATGTTCGGTACTGATTTATTCTTCATTTCTGTCTTTTAGAACATTCGCACAGACATTGTTATGGATGTTGGTACCAGTCTGAACCCAGCCATAGATATAGGACAGGTAAGTGAAATAGTGTGGCTATTTCCACCGTGTTAAAGTGATCGCACTACTCTCAGGCTTTTCTAGGTGAGCCATTATCCCTTTCCAGGTTGTGCCTTTGCAAACAGAGCATTTTAAACTTGGGTATCCAGTGAGGCATTTTAGGCTAGCTATGAAAACCAGTTTGACCCGCATTTAATTATGCAATAGGCACAGAATTATGTAGGGAAATATCCCGTTGGGGTTCTTTTGCCTTGGATATTAAGACTGCAGGATATTCTCCAGTTACCACCACACTGATGCTTTTCAATATCAGCCTTGCCTGACTAATGAATCCAGATAATACTAATATGATGCAGTAACCTCATCCCAGGCTTAGTTTCTGCAATGTGGCATGTGAGACTAAATCCCACACCTGATTTTTATACTCCTGTCTGTCAAAATCAAGTCCCATTTAATTCACTGAAAATTCTTTTGTGAATAAAGATTTAGTGTGATAGACTCTGTCCTTCAGCTACTGACATGTAGGGATCTTAATAGGAAGTTGGAACAGTCACTTAGCTTGCAAATTCCTTGGGCAGGGACAAGCTTACTTCCATATTTTGTGCTGTTATAATCATAATGATGCCTCTCAGCAAATAAAGGTAATAAACACAGTGTTGTTTGATATACCAAGACATGAATTGTTAAACATTTGCACATGCTCATCTAGCCATCTTAGCTCCCTGCTAACTCTAGATGTAACTCCAGTGAAACTGCTGTAGGTTTGGGGGTTTACAGGAAAGCACAAGATGCAGAGCTCTGCTATAGTTAAAATGAAACTTCTTTGAAAGTGACATTTTTTTCTGAAAGAGACTTTTTTTGGAAGTGGCCGAGGGCAGAAGGAGCTTTTCTGTCTTCACAGCCTGTCAGTTTGAGTCTGGGAGTAAAGAGAAGGGCTATACTGAGCCTGTCAAAGAGATGTCAATTTCCTGTGTCCTTCCATGAATTGCTGCAGAGGATCTGGGGACAGGAGAGAAAGGATGTTGTATGACTGCAGGAACACAAGTGCATAGAGCTGAGTTAATGCAAGTTTGTGCCAAATCTTTAGACTGGTCTGCCTGTCAGATCTCTCTGTGGGCACAGAGAGCAGAGCTTCTACATGTGGGGTTGTTCAAGCACATCCTCCTCTCATAGCTGCTCCCGTTCTTTTTATTTATTCATTTTTTCTCCTAAAATTTACAGTAGAAAGATTATGCAAAGAAGTCTTTAGTACTTGAATGAATGTGGGAGTGTTTTTGCAGGTGTCTGTGCTGTTGACCTGAGAATATGCAGTACTTAAGAAAGTATTTATACAGAAATAGAAAGCATAAAATAGTTTATCTTCAGATATGTCATCTTTAGACCTTTTAGTTTTCTTGTCTTTTGAATTATCAGCAAGTACAACTCATTCAGTGTTAATCTGCCTGTGAAGGAATCAATATTTTTGGCATTGATTTTTTTTTTTTTTCCCTTGCTTCATCAGAAAATTCTTGTCCTACATTTACAGCATACCTGTTTGCATGTATTTGTAAATTGCTTCACCTGCCTGGGAAATGCAGCCACATCTGTATGGGAACACAGGAATTGTGCAAAGGTGCCAAGCTTTACTCAGCAGAAGGGACAAGGGTTTAGAGATGAAAAGTGGGAAATCAGTCGGGAGGGGAGGGCTGAAAACTCTGGTGGAAATCATCACTGTTTGTTCTTGTGCAGGGAAGAACAACAACAACAAAAATAATGTAACCTTGTTTGGATGTTTGTAGATAGAAGGAGCGTTTGTCCAAGGCCTTGGGCTCTTCACCATGGAGGAGCTGCGCTATTCTCCTGAAGGAAATTTGTACACTCGAGGGCCTGGGATGTACAAAATCCCAGCATTTGGAGACATCCCAACAGAATTCTATGTGTCGCTTCTCCGTGACTGTCCAAACAGCAAGGCAGTTTATTCATCCAAGGTATACCTGCAAGATCTGCAGGCCTCTTCCTGCTCTATAATTCTTTGAAGCAGACTGTGATAAAATAACAATGCATGTGTCTAAATAGTTAATATCATTATGCTGGTTTTATTCTGGGGTCAGGATGTTTTCCCATTCCTTACCAGAAATATGTATACTATCCTTTATAGTTAGGAAGAATTGAAATAACCTGAACATTGCTGCCCTGATTGTTCATCAGAGAGAACTGAAGTGGCTTTGCTGTGCCAGTTCTGTTGTAACAGAGGCTGCCAGCATCCCCCTGCATGTCAGCTCCCTGGTTCCCTTCCCTGGCACCAGAGCCACTGCTGTGGATAACGTTTCAGCAGTATCTTTTCTCCAGAACTAATATACCAAGATCTTGTGTCTGAGTTTTCACGTTTTGCTTTCTTTACTGTTTCACAATGCTTATGTCACCCTTAACGGTCTGTTATTAATCCACGTGTCCTTCAGCTGTTTCCACTGCAGTCAGTGCCGTTCTCTGCAGTTAGTGAGGGCTGCACAGAGCGGGGCTGGATGTTACAGTATCAATGAATTTGCTTTACTTATGGTTCAACAGAGCATTTAGAGAGGCCACCAAGCATCCTTATCTGTATATGCCTGGCCTGCCTCCTCACAGTTTCCCATTTCCCCTTTATCCACAGGAACATCTTCATCAATGAGCAGAACTTTTTTGGTGGTTAGTGCTGATGACAGAATTAAGAAAAAAGGGGCTGAAAGGGACCTCAGTACTAGATAATACTTGTGTAATCCCTGAAGGAGGCATTCCTGCTGGTTTGCAAGGACCTCTAGTGATGGAGCATCATGCTCTCTGCCCAGACAACTCACCACTGCCTTATCTGAATTCCCTTTGCTGCAATTTTAGCACCATCCAAAGGGTAGTGGGAATGGGTTAGTCCCTTTTTCCTTCATAACACCCTTGCTGTGTCAGAAAGCTTGTGTTTTCTTACTGTCTCTTTTTTAAATGGACTGGGGGTTGTTTTAGCTCAGTCTTTTCTCACTGATCACACCTGGCAGACTGGAGGCTGTTTTAGCTTCGTGTTTCCTCACTGATCACGTTTGGTAGACTGTGGTTTACATCTGGAAGGCAAGGGGCTGTTTTGGCTTGGCCTTTCCTTCCTGATTACATCTGAGAGACTGAGAAGTTAGAAAGAAGCAATAGAAGAATGTGAACAATGCCTGATTGTCAGATAGGGCTTGCTTATCTTTCTGTTAGCCTCATTAGTCTTTCCAGGGCCAGAACTGTTTTGGGCAGCAGCCTCACTCTTGCTTGTACTCTGTCTAGGCTGTGGGAGAGCCACCTCTGTTCCTGTCTGCCTCAGTGTTTTATGCCATTAAAGATGCCATCTACTCAGCAAGGAGGGAGTCCGGCCTGACCGAACTGTTCAGGCTAGACAGCCCTGCCACCCCAGAGAGGATCCGCAATGCTTGTGTGGACATCTTCACCAAAATGGTAACAGCTTCTGGTTTCATAATCTGCTCCCTAGCCAGCCTACTCCACATGGAGTGTGTGTGCTGGTCACAGTGGCCCAGGTCTGGGATTAGAGCAGGATAGGAAGGCTGTGGCCCTGCTTAAGCAGATGGCTTTTATTTCATGGGTGTTATCCTTCATTTAACATGCCACCAAATGAGAGACAAATCCACAGACCAGCATTGCTAGGGCTGTGATACAGTATCAATGAAGTTGCAGTTCATCCCTCCATCCTCCAAGTGCTGTCTGTAGAACAAATGCACTGACTTTTTGTCCTGATGCTCCAACTATCATCTCTTAGGGGATGACCACCACTAACATATCTTGCAGGTCCACTCTGTGATTTAGTGGTGTCCCTCAGGGAGGGAGGGATAGGAAAGTGTTACTGAAAATGCTCACTTCTCCTGAATGTTATGACCACATGTTAGGAATGTGACCACTAAATGTTAGGATCCTCCTTAGAGGCTGTGGGCTTGATCTGAAGGAGTGCAGGAGCCAACCCTGTCACTGTCTCTTCATGGGCTCCTCCTCTGTTACAGTGTTGTGACAGGGCTGTGTAAGAGTGGGTCCCTGCACAGAGTCCTGCTGATTCCTGTGTGACCCAGAAAACACAGCTGTCTGTCCATGTGGGCATCCTCCAGGCTTTTGTCAGCTTGAACCCTGCTGTGGTTAACAGCAAAATCTGGATATCTTAGTCCTTCTCACCTAACACCTGCATCACTTTCTGGGCAGAAGGACTTGGAAACGGTTTTGACAATTTGCACAAACTGTTGACCATCAGGACTTCAGCTAGAGCCAGGCACAGCCTCTAACAGAAGTGCCATGAGATAGACATCTCTGTGTTTTGAGAGACTGGGATATGAGCTCATGTCTTCAATGGTACAAAGTCACCTACCTCAAAGGGAACATGGTGGGGCAGGCCAGGGCCCTCATTTGTTGCTAACTTAATTTTTTTTCTTTTTACAGTGCCCTTCTGCTGAGCCAGGGACCTTTAAGCCATGGTCTGTGCGTGTGTAAAAGGGAAGTTTGAGGAGCAAACTCTCCTCGTGAAAACTGATCTTACACCAGAGGGACCACAAGGCAGTAGGACTATACTGGGGGGGGCAAATCTGTGTTCATGTGGTTCATCCACTGATTCATGGAGCTTTCACATTTAATTGTCCAATCATTGTTTTCTCTAGGAGAGGTAATTGCTGCCAGATTATAGCTGTGATGTAAATTCAAATGAAGAGTAAGTGGCAGGTGATGTTATCCAGATGTAATTGAAAAATCTTACAGGTTTCATTTAAAATTGCTGTGAGGATGGGAGACATGCTTATTTACTAGCCAATGTGAAAGGGCAGGGTGGTTTCTTTTTTTTCTACTATGGGGAAAAGACAGATCACCTTGTCATGCTGTGCCAAGAAGGACTTAAATGCATTGAACCCAGACAAACAGTCCTCTAGCTGAGATGGGGGAAGGCATGAGAGGCACTGAGGGCTGGACCCTGTTGTGTCCCCTCTGCGCACAAAGCCAGATATACACTAGAGGAAGATGAGGAGGAGTTTTGATGTTAGCTAACGAAGATGGTCTTACCTATGTAAAAAAAGTGGTTCAGAGGAAAACCCTAAAATGTGACCAATAGCTGATTTATCCTGTTAAATGACAATTGCTTTGTCTGCACCGGGGCTTTAATGAATTCTTAGTTCATGTGCTACCTTGTCTTCTCTGATTAAAGATAAAAACTAGAGATACCAAGAGGACTTCCAGCAAGATGCTGCCTCATTTGACCCAGCCTTTTCCTGCCCCATACCTCCACATCTTTCCCCATCTTTTAAATAGGAAAGGACATCAAAGACCTTGGAATAACAGAGAAAGTTACTCATTGTTGTTCCCAAGGCAATTTATACCAGCGCAGGCAACGAAAAGGAGGATGGACACAGCTGGGGATTAGTTGGCTCTGGGTGCCCTCTAGGGTCAATCCCTTGCTATCATGCTATGGCCTTGCCTTCTTTTCAAGACAACTCTTAGTTTTGCTCAATGTAAGAGAATGGGTACGTTTTGCTACAGGGACTGCTTGTCTGAAAAATGTGCTGACTACGTGATGACCTCGTGCCTTCTGGGTTGAATGCATTTTTCATGTTGGATTTAATGCTGGGCATCCCTCTTCACAGGTTTTGTCACTGTCAGATTTAACACTGTAGCATCATGTTATCTCTAGATGATGTCAGCCATGTACTGTACCTGCTCATCATGTGCAAACTTTATCCGTTTCTCTGGCCCACAGTTTTATGAAAATGTCCTTTTTCTATTTTTGCACTCCTAGGGCCACCAAAAAAACATGGTGCAAGAGGATGTAACTCCATTGCCTTATATAAAATTTTGCTCACATACAAACTGCTTAAAATTGGCCTCCATCTTAGGACTTAACAATGTATGCACAGTTTGAAATATTTTTTTGAAGCACTCCAGGGTATATAGCTTGGAAATGTGTAGATTTATTTCTCAGCTTAAAATATTATGGTTCTACAGCCTAGAAGAAGGGCATTTATATATGTGAATTGCAGAAAGTATTTTGTTCCTGCTGGACTTGCTATGTAATTGCTTTATTAATTGAAATATGATATTGATGTTTCTTAAGCTCTGAGGTACAGGGCAAGAACACGTTTTTGTTTTCTCCTGAAAGTTGGCAATATGTAAAAGACCTCTTAGAGAAGAAAACGTGATAGTTTGTGTGCAAAAACAACTATCAGAGCCTGTGTATTCATGTTCTTGGATATCCAGGAAGGGATGCAAAATACAAAGTCTGTAAGGTAGATTGGTGTTGGCAGTGTTTCTGTGGCATCCACCTCATGGGACTGCTGGACATGCTCATTCAGACCAGGCCGTGAAGAAGTACAAAGGGAATGTAATGTGTGTTAATTCAGAACATGGGGAGAACATGGAGGCAGAGTGCGTGATGTCTAGGAGCTTCCAGCATCGTCTCAGGGGAAAGCCACCAGCATTCACAAGAGGCCTGTTCCCTGTGAGGGTATGTCACTAGCAGGCTGAGCAAGTGCTCTTTATCCCCCATGGTTCTGGGAGCATGTTTTTCATCATTTCAGAATGGGTTTGTGGTGTCTCACACAGCCACAGTGACTGCCTGGTCAGGTGAAATTTTTTAAATTAGATGTATCAAGTCTCTCTTGTTATTCACTTTGTGCACTCATTTGAGGTGTATTTGTCAAGTTATGTGTACATGCAATGGTCAGGGCAGGGTAGTTCCGTGCAGACCTTAGCCTGTGGAGCCATTTTTGCTGCAGCATCAGTGAGCTGCTGTTTCCCAGGCACCAGTCCTTGCCCTCAAGCCCACCCCAGCTCAGGGCCCTCTTATTACCCTTCCACAGCCACTAGCTGACAGAAGGAGGAAAGACCTTCCTTTTGGGGTGCACTGGAATTGAATGTAAATGATACCAAACACCTGCAGAGAGGGGGCAATGGTATAAAATCAGGGTTGCAAAGGAATCACAGAAACTGGTTTTGAGTGTGTAGGAAAAAGGGAAGCTTGGAGACTAACAGGAATTTACAGAGAGATCATTGGGTGAGACAAGGACCCTAAGGAACATGAAGCTGAGATTTTCATTTCACCTCTCAGTGTCTTAACATTTCATACATTGCTTTCCCATCGAACTTAGTGCCAGGCAACTTGGGGAAAGAGTGGGACCCGCTGGGGAGGGCTGGCAGGAAGAGATGGTGCTGCTATAGGACAGGCTGACTTAAAATGCGGTCTGCACTACAAAGCTGCCTGAGAACAGCTCTCTTGTGAGTGCCCAGCATTGTCCTCTGCTAGGTGCTGCCTCAGATCTTTTCACGCGTATCTCGCTGCATGGGATTTCAGCTTGCAATCGCTGAAGGGAAAGCTACTTACAAAGAGAAAAATGTTCCTTTCATAGTACTTTTCAGCAAAATACAGCATGGATGCATGACTCCAATGTTACATATAACTGGAAATTTGCTGCTTCTCTCCTTCCAGAACTGTATCCTCAGAAGAGGAACTACGCCATCTTGCTAGGCTGTAAAGTATTACGCACAATAACAGCACTTAAGTAATAATTGCTGTAGCTGAATAGTTTGTGGGAGGGTGAAAGGAGGCCATCTGATGTGATCTCTTAACGCTATCAATCGCATGTCCCTCAATGAGAGAGGGAGGCTGAGTTTTCTGTAATTGTTTTAAGTCAGTTCTAATCAACAAGTTTCACTATTGTTTTTTAATGAGCGTTGTCAAATCAGTGTCTTTGTCACATGAATGTATGCGGAATTCTCTGTGAATGTCACAACATTGCAAAATAAAGCTAAAAAATATTCTGGAAACTAGTATGGTATGGTAAAAGTCTGTTCACGATTTCAAAGCTGGACAACTTCAGCTCATCCTTGGCGTTTGGCAAGGATGGACCCTTCCCAGAGGCTGCGAGGCAGATCAGCTCAGTGGCCAAGGCTGGGAGAGGGCAGGTGATTGCTCCAAGGCCACCCAGCTGGATGCAGCAGGTGAGCCAGCTGGAGAGCCTGCGCCTCCACCCAGCCACGCTGGCAGCCAAGTCTGAAAAAAAGCAGAGCCAGTCCTTGCACTTCTCTGCCAAGAGGAGCTTATAATAGCCGCATTGTGTTTTCCACAGCAGCACAGTGATGCATCCTGATGCTTCTAGCCACCTCCACAGGGCTCACCAGCTTTCTGAGGCAAGGTGGAAGTCTGGCTGTCTGCGTGGCGTGACTGGTACCTGGTCCAGACTGCCGTATCCCTGTCTCCGTTGCTAGTGAGTAGAGCTGAAAGCTAGGCTTGGCCCATTTGAGTCAGCCCTGTAGAGGGGGAAACCTCACTCAAAACTTGCAAATGCAGCAAGCATCCTGTGGTGTCCCCGGGGCCCTCTTGAGCCTAAACACGCAGCAGATGCGAGGTCATAAAACAGGAATGGTTCACACAGAACAGATAACACCAAATGATGGGCCGGGCCCCTCCTGGCCTTCCCTGAGCATGAAAGGATTGGGAATATCACCAGTGGTTCCCCAGAAGGGTGTGCTACCCTGTGCCATATACCACCCACTTGTGCAGAGTAGACAGACTCCAGGTGAGGTGTTCCTTTGGGAGTGCTGCTTGTTCTGCGCGGGGAGATTTATCATGAAGAAGTTGTTGCCAAACCTCTTGGCCCAAATGAAATGGCAGCACAGGCAGAGCGTGTGCAGATGCTGCTGTGGTTTGTAGCAGGTCCAGCCCACCCTACCCCAAAACACTAGGTTTGCCGAGAGCCGTTTACCCCATCACAGTTCAGTTCATGCCGTTTTCCAAGCCCCAATGCCACAGGTTTCCTGATAGTGCCTGCTCTTGCCGTATTTAAACGCAATTCAACTACGTGAAGAGCCTCGATATGGTGTCCCTGGCAGCGGTCCGTCCCGGCTCTCTGATGTGTCTTTTGGAGCTGTGACATGGACAAGCACGCTGCATGCGGCTGTGGAGCAAGGGTCTGCCTATGACCGAGCTGGCATCTCGAAGTACTTGCATTTGGATTAACGCTCTCCAAAACAGTCCCTTTAGCCGGGATATTTCTACCAGGTCTCTGGGGTGCTGAGGAGGTCTGATGATAGCAAACTGCCAGAAAATGAGAAAGCAGCAAGGTCCCAGCGGTAGAAATGAGACAGTTGCTTCTTCTGTTGGAGGGACAGCTCGCTGAACATCTGTTCTGATAACCAGCTGTAGGTCCACCGCACTTGGGTGTCGGTGAACTCGGGGAGGTGGCTGTCCACCGGCAGCCCGGCCCGCCGCAGCAGATGACCCAGCTCCTGCCTGAGGAAGCCAAACATCACCACATAGTCATACTGGACGAGACAGGGCTGGCAGAGGCTGACGAGCGGATTCCAAGCCGTGGGAGCGTTGTGCTGCCCGCTGTCTAAAACATCCTGAACAAAGCTGCTGAAGGAAGGGCTGCTGCCCATGCCTTGCATGAACGTGGAGATCAGCCTCTGGAAAGGGTCCCTGACAAACAGCACTTTGGTGTAAGACCCTAACATGGCCTCTATCTCCGTCAGGTTGAACTTACTCAGCTGTGTCTCTGGAGCGTGCTGCCGAGGGTAGGGAAGCGCCACCGGGAGCGTCACGTTTTCATTCTCCTCTAGCTTCTCCAAAAGCTGCTGCCATTCCTCCATCCCCGTCGATGGCACTTGGCAGTAAAGGAGGTCCAGCTTGGTGCTTACCCTCAAATTCAAGAGCAGGCGGGCTCTCTCCTCCCAACTGCTGGGCGGAGGGGTGACTTTGCCTGATCGGCTGCAGAAAGCTCTCAGTCTCTTCTTCCTGAGCTGCTGAATGTGAAGGAAGGTGTCCAGCGTCAAAGTGAAGCCCTCCTCCGCCTTGAGGGCCAGGTCACCTGGGAAACACCATTTGAAGATGGGGTGAGGAAAGCCCGCAGTGGACCCCTGCCCCAAGCCAGTACCCCAGCGCAGGATGCTGTGGCAGGCTCTTTTCCAGTTATTCCAGCATGGAAAGGATATAGCGCGCACGAAGATGATAGGTAGGAGAAGGGAGACCAGCCTTGCCTGGCAAAGAGCTCAGTTTTGCCAGGAAATGGGTTTTTGTCCCCATGAATTTGTGAGATCATGGACACCCAGACCCCACTTTCCCCAGACAGCCGTGTCTGAGCACTGGCCTTGACTGTAGCTTTGTGCCACAGACCCCGTTCCCCACCAAATCATAATTTTTGCTTTTAACTCCTCGCTTTCAACTGAACTTAACTGAGGTGAGTTTACCAAAGAGTCAGAAATATTCTGAGAGACTGAGGAGTAGTAAATTGGTTTGCAGCTACAAATACATAACCCCCTGCAAACCCTTTTGCATCTGTTAATTGGTTAACATCAGCTATCGAATATATGCGAAAGGAAGCGATTATTCTTAATGGCTCGGAGCGATTTAGGGATCCAAATGACATAACTTCTTGCATCATTTCCATATGTAATTTTTTTCTCCTGTAGATAAAAAGGCAAAAGCAAATAAAAAGCAAAAAGCAAATAGAAGTGAGAAGACAACAAAGCAAACATAAAAGGCAAAAGCAAATAAAAGGACTCCATGACAGTTGGTTTAATTTCTCAAATTTCAGCTTTGCTTTTTACTCTTTATCATCTTATTTTTGATGTGAAGGGGCCATAGTGGGTTTGCATGCAGAGGATGAATGCCTGCCTTGCTACTTTATTTTTTATTTTTTTTATTTTTTTTTTTAGCAGCAGCACGTCTATCTCATCTGCTCAGTGCAGGCATTTGGCAGCCCTGGGGAGGCAGTCAGTTTGTTGGTTTCTCCTGAGTCCTTGGGAAGTTAAATATTTCCCACTGATTCAGGGAGGCTGTTGCACAGGGAAGGAAAGCACAGTTAAAATTAGGAAAAGGACACCGGGAACACAGGAAGAAACACAGTGGTGCCTGAAGCTATCCTGGGCTGCTCTTCAACTCACCCAGCCCCAGACCGACAATGTCCGCAAAATCTAGTGATGATTTTGCCCTGGACTGACCAGGACCAGAGGTGAGGGACGCATTTTTTAGGCAAGTGAGGCATTAATCACTGATTTCCCTGCCCCTGTTCCCTCCTGCCTCCCCACCAGCATTTCTCCCTTCGCAGCAAAGATTTTAGGAGTTACCTCCAGCAGTCTGACACCTGGTTTCCCCACCACACCTGAGATCAATGACCCCACTAAGGATGTAAAGCTGCAGGGCTCCACACCGAGGGCTCTCCCCGCAGGTTATCCTGCCCTTGGGGCTGTGCAAACGGTATTTTCTGTGCCGTAGGCATTTTCCCACCAAGAACCTCCAAAAAAAAGCTCTGGATCGTTTCCCCAGTGGTACAGAAACGCTGCCAGCCACGCAGAACCACCGCGGTGCCCAGGTGTTACCTTCTTGTCCAGCGGCTGGGCTCCGGAGAAGCAGCCTCCAGCTCAGGAAGGTGGCGATGCCCAAAGCAGCTGAGATGACGAGGCGGGGAAGGAAACGCATTTCTCGGTGCCGCTGCGGGGCCGGGAGCCGAACGCCCGTGCTGGTGAGCAGGTGGGGACCTGGAGGAAGGGTGTTGGGGAACCTCCTGTGTTTATTTAAGAGGAAACACACCCAGAGCTGGGTTAAAGTACTGTTTGGGCAGCGGCTCGCCTAGGGGCAGGGAAATGGCCTGAGGCACAAAAGGTGCCTCCTGCCTTACGTTTACAACGTGAGCTTTTGGGGCAGATTCTGCCTTTTTATTCAACGTTCCTGCCATCCTCAGCCCTGCACCCACAGCCCCAAGCAGGGTCCTGCAGAGCCAGATGGGGGGAGATGTCCCCGGTCCCCTGATACGCTCTTGTTCTCTGCTGGCTTTGCCTCTCGTTGAAGTACCGCTCAGGGGAATGCCGCTGCAGGGAGCGGCGTGCCCCGGGACCGGGGCTGGACACGCGAGTGCTGAGCCGTGGGTCCTGCCTCCGTGGTGCTGGTGGGTCTTTCAAGGTAGAAGCTGGGGCAGGAGAGGGGACGTGATGGGGCACATCCAGCCTGGGACGTGGCAGGGATACAGTCTGGCTGAAAGACCCTGCAGCCGCGAGGGGCTACGGTGGCCAAAGTAGAAGGGATTGTTGCCTCGAAGCTCAGGGCGAGCAAGCAAGCACGCTGGGCACACAGACTGGGGCAGGGTACCGAGCCAGGCAGTGCCCAGCCGGCGTGGGCGCAAGGGCTGCGTTGCACGGGGGCCTGCCAGTGAAGCAACCCTGGGTGGTGGAAACCTACCTCCCAGGAGGTCTTGACCGAGCCCAGCCTTGTGCCACGGGTGGATTATGTTCTTGTTTGGACAGCCGTGATTTTTCCACCAGAGGGTGCTCCACGCCCGAGGAACCCCTGCCCACCTCCCAGCTGGTGATGGAGTTGGGCTATATGCAACGCTTCCCCACTGTGGTTTAAAGAACTGACTTCACGGCCACGTTTGTGACTTTTAAGGTCTGCTGGGTCTCCTTTGAGCCTTGGGAAAGCTGCCGGGATTCTGGGAAAGGCCGTGAAATGCTTTTCATCTCTCAGCAAGAAGGGTATGTTTCCTCCAGGTGGTGGGAACCCATGTTGGGAGGTCAGGTCTTGCAGCCAGACCCTGCTGCATGTGTCACTGCAACCTGTCGCCCCAAATCCAGGAGAAGCACGGTACAGCCCGAGGTCAGGCTGCGTGGGGGTGGGAGTGAATGGCCACTCTTTGCTTCCCTTTCCAACAGAAGACACCTATTTTACTTCGACCTGCGCTGCCATGCTTATTCCTCCCAGCCTGATAGGTCTTAGGCCAGGAGGGTGCCTGAGTGAAGGATAAATATTAACCAAAAATAAGTGGTTTTTGTGTTATCGTAGTGCTGACCACCCTACAAGGGCTGTGTGACCATTGGGAAATGACTGCAGTGCAGGACTCTGTACGAGGCAGCGAACCCTGCCTTTTCCCCAGGGCAGGTTAGCTGGTGCGGGGAGCAGCGCCGTGCGCCTTCCCTGCTCCGGGTGACCAAACCGGTGCTCAGCAGCGCTTCTCCTCTGCGGCTCCCAAAGCTGCTCTCAGGCAGCTGGGCAGCAGCATCCTTGTTCTGGCTGCACACCTGAGCAGCTGAGCCCTGCAGGGGCTGCAGCAGGAGCCCGTCCAGCCGTCAACGGACCCGGCTTGAGTGCAAGGAGGTCCTTTTTATTAATGGTCTGCAGTAAGGTTAATAAATAAAAGGGCAGAAGGAAGTCTGCAAGTTCTCTTAGTTAAGCAGGTGGCAGCAGCATGTGCCTTTCTGCATTAAAATACACCATTTCAGCAGGGACTGTCCCAACCGCAACCCCGGGCGAGCAATAGTGCAGCTGAAACTGGTAGGGAGGAACACAGTTTATTTTTACTTTACAGTCATAAAGTGAAAGCAAAGAGACGTTCTCCGTCTAAGGGACGGAAAAAAAAATAGTGAAAACCCCCCTTTGCTCTGCATTGCAAGGAAACAGCACTTATAAAGATTTATCGGTATGGGTCTCCTCAGCAGAGCATGAGATTCGGTGTCTGCTGTGCCTTTGTGACCAGCAAACCGGAGGAAACTGCTCCTGAGCTGCTCGGGACTGGTTTTGGGGAGCAGCTGCTTTGCCGTGGCTGCTTCAGCTGAAGGACTGCCTGGGGTCTTATGCCCCAAATGCAGATTTCCCTTTGTTAGTAGAGTATAACTGGTTAAGTTTGTTAACTGGAGGTCCCTCTCGGTGGCCAGCAGTGCTGAGCTGCGCTAAGCCCTGCCGGTCAGTGATGCCCCATGGGCATTAGCATCCAAACCCCGCTCAGATGCCTGTGTGAAACCCGTGTGGTGGTCTTTGTCTTTTTTTCCCCAGGTTTTCTTTTCTTTTTTGGTGCTGGAAAGTTTTCTCAAGTGTCTGTAGACACTTTAAATTTAAACTTACTGCTAGGCTTTCCCTGTTTGTCTTCCATTGACCGCTTAGAAGTGGTCAACAAGGCTGAGACTGCAATTCTGGAACTGAAAAGCTTCCTGCTCTATGCTGTAGGGAGGCAGCACCCTTTTCGGGCACAGAGGCTGAGCCAGGCATGGAAATGCACTCGTATCCCACCATTTAATGCAATTACACAAGGGAATTCATGAGGGAATTCATTTGAAGCTTCAACTTATTTAGGAAAACTGCTGTGACTGTGAGAAAAAGCTATTCTCTTTTTCTTTACACCAGCAATAGGATTGCCGGAATAAGGATTTCCAGATTTAGCCCCACTGATGGCTCAAACTGTATTGCCTCGCGCTCCCTTTTTTTTTCACATAGGACGCAAACCCTTTGGAGATATTCTTATATGTTAATAAACATCCTCATCTTCAGCCTTCCCGCATTCCTCCCACACTTCCAAATATTGCAAAGTATTGTCTTGTGTGACCGTGACCCGCTGGTGTGCCGGTCCCCCCCCCTTGTTCCTTGTTCCTCCTCGCGCCCGCCTGCGCTTGTGGGAATGTGAACTTTGCAAAGTGATGGCAAATGCCGACTCATTCGGCGAGGGATGTTTTTACATTGCGAGTAAAGGAAGAGCGGATAGGAAACCTTCTTCTTCTCTTGCTTCTTGTTTGGAAACTCGGATGCGACGTCTACGTTTTGCATGTGAAGTTGGGCCTGTCACTCGGCAGAAACGCGGGAGCAGCCGGAGGAGGAATAAGCTGCCCCGCTCCCAGAGCATCATTTAATGTGGAAAGAGTTTCTTGCCTTTGGGAAGGACAGTCCTGAGAGCAGGGCTGCCGGGTTGCTGGCTGGGGATGCGCTGCATTGAGTGAAGGGGCATTCCTCAAAATCAAACCAAAAAGTCAAGGGGGAAGCGGGTATTTGTGGATAAACTGGGGGTGCTGCAAGCTGTGTGGGAGGCCTCTTCTCCATCACATCTCCTGATTCCCCAAGCTACTCTGTGAGTGCTTGTGGAGAAGCTTGGCTGCCCAGCGTGTTTCAACACCGGGGCACAGACTTACCCCATCGCCTGCCCGCTGGGTTGCCTTAGTTGCAGGGGCTGCTCAGGACAAGGTTTAGCACTTTAATGCATGAACCAGAGCACGTCTGTAAACATTGGCTTCTTTAGCCAAAAGTATCTGTTCTTGGCTGCTTCCTGGTCGGGAGGATTTGAGATTTTCTTCTCTCTAGCTCCTGCCAGATGTGGGCAGCTGTGGGGTGAGCCAGTCTGCACAGCGCCCTGGGCCCGTCTCCATCTCCTCCAGCACTTGCATTCAGCACTGCTGCCGAGCTGCCAATGTTGGCGGTGGGTTAGAAAGGTGGACGTTTGTCCTTCTGCTTTGGACAGAGAGCACCAGGCTGGTTTTAGGCAGGCGGGGAGAAGCCGGAGGCCGCAGGGACTGTCCCGTGCGGCAGCATCCTGGGACTGGCCAGTGCTGGACCAGAAATAGTTACGCAAGGCGGGAAGGAAAGAGAAGCAAGTTCACATCGCACCCAAGGAGTGGAGCAGGTAGGACAATGTTTGGAGTGGTTGTACAACTCTGGCGCTTCCTGTTTTCCCGCGGGCAGGAGCTGTGATTGTCACTTCTTATTCAGCTCCTCATCCTGGGAGGAAGACGGTATCGGGCTGTCCGGGGGCAGCAGGATGTTTATGTGGTAGGCTGAGTCAAGGTGCTGCTTTTAATACTCCCCGGAGCAGAGTCATTGGGGGAAATGTACATTTTAGATTTTTATTTTTATTTATTTATTTTTTTTTAAAAAGGCTCATAAACATCCAAACTGCTTTGCAATTGCCATGCAGGCTGTGCGGCTGACTGTCAGCACTGAGTGTCGTTTTTTGCTAAGGCTATTACACGAGGATTTTACAAGGTGCCGTGAACTATTGGTAATTTAGGGAGGATTCGTGTAATTAGTGATGCTATATTGAGAGGCTTTGCTTAATTACTATGTAAGCTGTTAAACTTCGCATCAACTCAGCCGGGCCCGCATCAACATGAGCACCTGACCGTGGCGGAGAGAGGCTGAGGCAGCCGTGCAACCTCCACCACGTGCCCACGCGGAGGACCCCTCTCTCCCCGCCTTAGGAGGGACAAGGGCATTTTCCTGGGAGACGTAGACCTGGGGACTCAATGAGCCTGAATGTCTTAAAAACTAAGGGGATTACAGCCCTCATCTCCCTGTGGTAGCAGATGGGAATCCCACGGAAAAAAAAAAATAGCGTGTGTTTGGATCCACGTGCGCAGGGGAAGGATGCTCATGGGACCAGTGGCCATCGCCTCCATCCCAGCAGCTCCCATGGGAATAGCAGCCATCCATCCCATCACCTCCATCCCATCACCTGCCCATGGGACTAGCAGCCATCACCTCCATCTCAGCAGCTCCTCCATCCAGGTAGTCGCAGAATTCCCAAGGGACTAGCAGCCATCACCTCCATCCCAGCAGCTCCTCACGGAGCTTCATGGTGCCACCCAAATAATGCAGGACCTTTTATTGCTGAGCATTTCTCTAACCAGACCCCAGTTTTGCTTTGTGTCCCAAGCACCTCCCAGCTCCCCCTGGCCTTCGTCTCTCTTCCTCCGACTGTTAAAATGCAGTAGCACCACAGGGAGAAACCCAAAGCACTCACAGACAAACCACGTAGCACCTATGCACGTCTAGTAATTTGAAAAAGGTAGTCCTTCATTATTTCTTTCTCATTTATTTTTAATATGAAGCAAGTCTTGTCCTGGCTGTTACGCTCCTTAATAACATGTGCTGTAGGGTGTGACTCTCAGCTGCCCTTTACGTTTTAGGGCCCTGACTGCAAGGAATCAGTGTAGGCAGATGCTTATTTATTCCATCCAGACACTTCTCTTTGGACCATTGTTGCCTTTGGGACCCGCGTAAGAGGGGGATCCACAAACCACCGTTGGGATCCACTTCTCCAGCCCACAAACATGGGGGCAAACCCTGTGCTTGACCCCCAGCTTCATGGAGATTGCATTTTTTTTCTCGAGCGGCCACAGCAGCACACAGAGGAGATTTGGGTCTGAAATGTCTCAGGACCTCCTGGAAAAGAGATGGGGGTGGTGGAAAACGTTGGGATGGTGGGAAGGAAACCTCGGATGTAAAACATCACTTGCTGGAGCCAGACTTTGATCTCCCTCCTGTGGGAGGAGAGAGGGAAGGGGAGGTGTGGGCTGGGGGGAGGTGGGCAAGGCAAGATGGGATGTCATGGGATTTGGGCTCGTGTCTCCCGTGGCTCCTCTTTCCTGACCCTCAGCTCCCTCGCTGCAAAACAGGGACTGCTTCCTCAGGCTTCACAGCTTGCACCTGCCCCATTTTTTGGGGAAAGTACTTTTGCTTTACGTTTATGGCAGTGTTTTCCCCTTTTATGCCTCATTTTTTTGTTGCTGCCTGGCCGGGCAAGGCAGGCTCTCACATGCATCTGTTGCTGGACATTGGGGGATGGTTTCTCAGGCAGCTTTTGGCCCAGGGACTGGCTTTTGCTGATGCTCCCCGAAAGCTGAGCTTGCTTGAGAGCGCACCCAGACATCTGCCCATCGCTCCTGGCCTCTCCCGAGGGAGCGCTGCCATGTTACGCTGCCGGCTATCACATTTTCTTGGTTGTTTCTATTATTTGTGTAGCCATTCTTCAATCATTCAGAGATCTCTGTCTTTTTCTGAGCAACTATCACAGGAGGCGGCAGCAAGGCTCGCTTGGGCTACCTCCACACCTGGCTTTGTGGGATGTTATTTCTGATGAGCAAGGTTTTCGGGAACTCTGGAGTCTCTGGTCCTGACTGGTTTACTGTACCAGAAGTGGTGGGGGAAAAGGGTTTAAGGTCTGTTTGTTTTACTTTTTTGTCCAGACAATAAGACAGCAAATACTCCCAGGTTGTTTATATTTGGATAAGACGGCTCTGCGTCCTGTTAAAGGAAAATGACACATCTACTTCTCCTGGGGAGAGATGGTGTGGGACAAATGGACCCGGCTGCAGGCAGGCATGGCTGCCAGAAGCCTCTTGATGCCACTCGTGTGATGCACGGGGTGGCCTGGGTGCTTTGGTCCGGAGGGTGAGGGCACAGCAGGGGCACGAATGCTGGTTTTTCCCCGTTGGTGGCACTAAGGTTGGGGGCAGATGCGCAGGAAGGGCAGAGCTTGGCCCCCGGCGCCAGCCCCGTGCTGCTGCCTCCTCCTCCTCTCCCACCAGCTCCTGTGGGATGCGGGGCTGTGGACACTGGGAGGTGGCCTCATCAGTCTTCCCATCCAACAAGTTGTTTCTGGAGTCTGTGGGATGCAAACCACAACCCCAAATCCTTTCCTGTATTTTTTCCCAAAAGCGCGGCCCCTCTCGGTGTGGCGTTGCGTGGGGAAAGGACAGGAGGCATCACGGGGGGGTTCGGTTTCAGGGCTTTGGGCTGGCTCTGCTCGGCTCCCACCACTCCCTCCCTGGGCACTGGGCACCATACCCCCACCCAGAGACACCCAGTTTGTCGTGCCTGCGTGCCCCCATCCCTCACCAGCCCTGAGCCTCACGCCGTCCCGCAGCTAAAGGGATTTACCGGCTGCAAACGGGACCGGCAGCAAAGCCGGGACTGAGCCAGAGCGGGTCGATGCCCGGCCCCATCCAGCCTCGACACGAGCCTTGTCCGAGCGTGAGCGACTGCAGGATTCATTTGGGGGTACGCCACATACAGCGTGACACCTCCCTGGGGCTGGGTCTCGTGGGTGTGGGAGTCCCTCGCCCCGTCCAGCTGCGCAGAGCCGAGGGATGCTCTGCCTTCCTCTCCTCCAGGTCGTCAAGCTCCTGCAAACCAAAAGCATACCTGAGATGTTTTCACAGGAGCTGGGCAGCCCTTCACGGCTAGGCACAAGCAAGAAGGTTATACAAACAATCCCAAAACGTTTTTCTTTTTTTTTTTTTTCATTTATTTTTTAAATTACTCACTTGTGGAGAACGCTAGCTGCTTGCCCGACAGGGAAAGGTCGGGCAGAGGGAAGAACGTGCGACCCCAAAGCCCAGCAGCACCACTGGCACTGGGACACGTCAGGGGAGAGGAATTTTCTTGGCCGGGGCATCGAGCGCCTGCTTTACCCCCGTGAAGCTTCGGCAGCTCCTGGAGCAGCTCTGGCAGCCTCACCCTGGAGCAGGAGCTTTGAGAAAATGCCAGGAGCTCGTAGCTCCACCACAGTCTGTAGCTCCAACTGGTTCCAACATCCTCCTTGATCTCAAAACTGGTCAGAATTTTTATTTTTTTTTTATTTCCTCAGGGTTATTTTTATCTAAAAGTGAAGCAAAGAGAAACTTCTCTTCCTATTGTTTTTTCCCAGAGTTTTTGGAAGGAGGAAGAGGGGAAATGACTACCATCCCTCATTCAAAGCTGGCAAACACAGCCAAAAATTGCCGCCTCCTCCCATTATTTTACGTTTATTAGTAAACCTCGCCTAACTGTCTGTAAATTGGGCATTTCTGTGGATATTTTAATCCTGTGAAAAAAACCACTCCCCTGCCTCTTCTCCTCTCTGAGGATCCTACAGGTCGAGGGAACTGGTCTCCACGAGCTCAGGGCTTTGATGGACCCATCGGGGGGTACTTGGGGAGATGGGAATGTCAGAGCCCTGCACTTCTGTCACTCCTGTTTATCTGTGCCTTCCTCTGTATGTCTCGGTTGACAAGAAGAGTTGCCCCATTGCAAAATCTTCTATCACCCTGCTACCTGCCACCCTCCCAGCCACCTCCACCTCTCTGTGAAGGACATCAGTTTTGGTGCCCAGCCTTGGTACTGACCACGGCACGACCTCCTTCTTGGTGCTGCCCCTTCCATTGTGGGGTGCAGTAATTGCAGCGTGGTAATGTAATGTCTTAAATTACATTGATTTAAATATGTTGGGGGTTTTTTCCCCCCTTCAAATGGTATTCTCAAACAGTTGTGACAACATTATTCAGCGGGATCGCACTTGTCTTCCTCCAGGTGCTGAGGTGCATTTGATTTAAATCTTTCCAAACAGGCTGGAGACCAGGGAATCGGCTTCTCGTTACCTGCAGCACCACGTTTCCGCAGAACAAAACCATGATGTTATGAATGAAAGGGCCTGGAAACACTGAAAAATCACTGAATAAAAATGATGCAAGCAAGAAAATGGCCATGCTTTCATACGCAGCCATGATTAAAGAAGCAGCAGATCCTGGAGTCGAGGCAGGTTCGGGCTGAAAAAGCGCAAAGGATTTCAGCTATGCTTCCTAGTGCAGGGCACGGAATGCGGCAGCTGTTAAAAGTGACGCTCTGGTGCTCCACCTGCCCCGCATGCTCAATTCAAAAGTAGGCAACAAAACTCTTAACTAACAGGGCAAGAAAAGCACAAAATGGAGGACCAGAGACCTCCGTGCCTGAAGGACAGGTCCAGAAGGGGTGAAGAGCTGTTTCACCCCAGCAGCCGCTTGACGCTATGAGCCTTTGTCTTCCCCTACACCTATCTCCACTGAACGTGGTATGTGGGAGCAAATCACATTTTGGGAGCTCTTTGGAAGGAGCGATTTCAGATGCCCCATCACTAACTCTTACCTGAGACCTTGCAGCAGGTTTTGCCTCTGGGATCTCGTGACCCCAACTGGTTGCTGCACCCTGGTTGAGCATCCTCAGCTGATTCTCCTGGTGAAGATGAAGAAGGAGATAAAGAAGATGGATGACGGAGAAGTGGCTCCCTTGGGAAAGACACCCGCGAGCAGGCATCCATCGCTCGCGTCAGCCCCCGAGGGAGGGCAAGCCAGCAGGGAAGGGGTGGGAAGATGCTGTAGACCCCGTGCCAAAACAACGCTTTCAACAGCTCCCGAGTGGTTGGGAACTGGCATCGCTGCTGGGATCCGTGTGGGAGTGCTGCCCCAGCCCTTGGGGTTTAAGTGGAGCGGAGCACTGAAATGGCCCTGAGACCTGGCTCTCGGGTCCTCCTGAGGCTTTTTTAGACCCTTGGCTGGTGGTCTGGTGTTGCTCCAGCACATTCCCGCTCCCTTACTCCTTCCCCGCAGCCCCTTTGCGGAAGACCGTGCTGGTGTCCCAGGAGAGCTGCCAGTGCCAGCTGCCTCTATAAATACTCCTGCTATAAATTCAGAGAGCTCGGTCCCTGGCAGGCACAGCCCTGCCTCTGATCGCCGTGTTGTAGGGTGCCGGGCTGGAAACTTACAGTCTGTGAGCACTGCCACAAGAGAAACAGCTATTAACGTCTTGTTAGAAGGCTTACGTTTTGATTTTCAATTGATTAATAAAAGTGATGCAATGGCGGCTCTCTGGTACTGCGACATTTCGATTCCCTTGGTCTTAAGTCAAATATTTTAATTTTCGTACTGGGATAAATTGTTTTTAGAAAGCAAACTAAGACACGCATGCACGCAAAAGCACTGCAGACTCTGTGGCAATGAGCCTGGGAGCTGGCGCTAGATGTTGGCGTGTTGGAGTCAGACCTGAGGGTCTGTGTTTTGCCATTTCATGGAGAAGTCAGCATGAAGCTTCCCACGGTTGCAGGATACATCCTTCCATTTCGAAGGCTCGAGCTTCCCCAACGGCAGGGGCCTGAAGGCAGGTCTCGACCCCTGGCCCCCCTCGTTCTCCCCAGCCTGGGGAATAGCAGCAGCAGTATTTCTCAGGTTGACCTAAAGGGACATTTCTTTATGCTATTCTTGCCCAGACTAACTTTCTGAGCCTTTTCACATGGTGAGGCTGAGTATCCAAGCACGGCCCTGTCGGATTCAAACCCACGCGAGGAGGAGGAGGAGGAGGAGGAAAGCCTCACCTGCCTGCATGTGTCTCTGACAGCCCCCTGCCATATTAAAGGATATCTCAGGGATGGGCTGCAGGCAGAGCTGCTTTCGGTCCTGAGCGCCGTATTTTCTACATCCACAGCCCCAGTGACAGAATCAAGATTTATTCTTAAAAGGAAAAAAAAATAATGCACTTTTCCTCTTCTCAGTGAAAACTCTCACTCCCTTTTATGCCCTTGCCAGGAGGAATGGCTTGCGGGGGGTTGAGGGAAGCTTCTGCCTGAGACCCAGGAAAAGCGTGAATTCCTCTTCATGTTCCTCTTGGCACATCTCCTTTCAGCACTTGAGGATTTCTTCCCTGGTCGCAGAGAAAAGCAGGCAAGAAAAGAATAGGAGCCAGTGGGCGGCAGAGCCCTTGCCAGCGTTTCCCTTTCATAAACAATGCTAGTGACCTTGGTGGCTTTGGAATACGGTTTCGGTGTGTAAGTACCTGCCCAGGGCAGACATAGCTAAGAAGAGCGATGCTTTTGTGTTACAGGAGACTGAAAATCATTGGCGTTCAGGCTCGAAACAGCCTGTCCTGAAATTGTGGTACTCCTGTGTACGGGGCGGAGGTGGGGAGCAACCCCCCGAGGCAGGTCCATACGTACCGCTCCTCCCCGTAGCTCCAGGATCTGTGTTGGGGAGCGTGGGTACACGTGTGTCGGGGAGCGTGGGTGCCATGTCATGGGGGAGTGGGAAGGGTGGGAGGAATGACTGTTCTCCCGCACTTATATTTATCTCCTGGTTGATGACCAGGCTCAAAAGGCAGGATACGCCTCCCTGGAGCCTGACAAACTCACAAACATCTACCTGGGAAGGACGCAAACCCGAACCCCGCTACTAAAAATATTCAGGCAAACAGAGATTTTTCCAAAACAGAGTTCCGGAAATGCTAAATTTGGTGGCGATTTGTTGAGGGAGAGGGGCACAACTGCTTTATTTTTTTTCCCCTAAGGCAAGTAGGAACAATGTAAATCCCGAACGCTGTTCGTCCTGCCCCCTCGGCTGGGCTGTTGTGCTTTGAAGCGCCCATCAATAACCCCGTAGGCACCGGCTTCCCAAGAAGGCAGACCTGCCGCAAAAACAGGAATCCCTTATCGGGTGGCAGGAAATTCTATTTTTACATGAAGTTCAGATTAAAAATAAAAGAGAAAGATGCACCATGGGTGCGGGCTAAAATTAAACCTTGAGCTTCTCCCCTGATGGCTGGCTCCTGCTGCTCGCCTGATTGAGCAACCGATGGTGAACGCCAAGAAGGAGCCCACCGTCACTGCCTGCTCTCGGGATTTGCTCTGCTGCAGTGCTTTCCTCCTCCCAGCGAGCTTTATGAGTGTGGCTTAAATAAACCAGCTTGGACCACCGCTGTGGCCAAGGCCTGTGTCCTGGGCAAGCGGGAAGAGGCGTTTTTGCACCTTCTTCACGTGGCTCCTTGACATATTTCTGAGCCAAAGGCTTCGGTTTCTGACTGCCCCGTGAGCTGCCCTGACCTACGTCCGGCCCAAGCCTTTCTCTGACCAAAATTTCTGCATCCAGGTGGTCTGACATGATGTACTGATGTATCACGAGGGTTTGTCTTGCCCGAGTGACTCCACCGTTGCCAGCTTTGGGTCTGCTCCCCTGCAAGGGAGGGACTGGCACATCTGGTCTGGATTTTGAGCATTGCCTTACAATGTTCTTTGGGATCCATAGTAATGAAACAAGCCCTGAGCCACAATCCCCAAACCTCTTCCTTTCCTGCAGTCCAACACTGAAAAGCAACTGCCAAAATAGCGCCGTGGCTGTGTATTTTCATTACCGCTGTCATTTGTACAACAAATGCAACCCATCTGCAGCCACACTTTTGTTCTTCGGTATCTCAGGGCTCTGCCAGCTGAAGCTGCGCTTGGGGCTTTCCTCTGAGCTGCACCAGCTTTACCGGCTCTGCGGGCAGGGTGGCACTGGGACAAGTTCTGCAGGGACCGTCGGTCGCAAAGGTGGCCCTGATGGCACCTTGTCAGCTCATTTCAGGCTCATCTGTATTGGACCTTGGACCAAAAGGCTTTTTTTTTTTTTTTTTGCTTGGCTTGCAAAATGCAGTTAAAATGTACCCAGAGAAGTCACCTGGTAAAGTGAACGCACGAGGTGCATATCTCCTGACTGACCACACTGACATTTTTTATGCAGGGGCTGTGCGTGCATACATGTGTGCATGCATATATATATATATACACGTATAGGTACAATCTACCTCCTGCTTGGGGAAAGTCCTTTGCAAATGTCTATGGAAAGCAGGAGGCCTTTTGAGCTCAGGTGAGGGCTCTTTGCACCATGACAGTGTTTCCAGCTGGGTGAGAGATGCCGAAACCCCACGGAGGGCTATAACCAGCTCCTTGGGGGTTGCAGAAGCAGCAGGACACCTGCAGCTTGCTTTATCGGTGCGTGGCCAGGCATGGGTGTTTTAGGGCTCAAAGGGTGAGCAGCATGGGAGCACAGCCTGTTAACACTGACACAGCCCAGAAAAGCAACGAGAGGAATGTAAATGGCAGTCAGAGACAATAAACCGCATGTGAAAGTTGAATGTTCTGAAGCTCAACAGGAGCAATGGAGCAAGTGGGCTGAGCCTGGGGGTCTCAGCCCTCGCTTGCCTGGGGGTCCCACCACCAGGTCTGCCCAGGCTGACCCTACACAAACTTTATCCAACAACTCCTCTGATTTGCCTATTCTGGGATAAAGCAAAAGCATGCGATGACCTTTTTCTGCAGCAAAGCTTTGATCTGAGCCTTTGGCTGCAAAACACACCCTGAAAGGTTGTTTGCTTAGAAGAAACGCTTGAGAGCGTTTGCAGCCTTCATCAAGAGAGGGAAGCCCAGAAAAATTGAGTGGGGTAGCCTGAGTTAGCCAGACCCCTGCAAATGCTTTGCTGAGGTTTGACTTACCAGGTAAACAGGAGTTTGAGAGCAGAATTTCTTTCACCTGAGCTGGTCTCCTCCTACTTAATGCAATTACAGGCAGGTTTGAAAGGTTGGGGAGAGAACGGTAGTGTTGGGTTGCTGCTGAGAGTGAGGTTGTGTGACGGGAACAGCCTTTGGAGAACAGGTAGGGAAGGAGTGGGAGGATGAATGAAGAGAGAGCATTTGGTGCTGGTTTTGGATACTCCTGAATGCCTAGGACTGGAGGGAACTGCCTGGGTTGTTGGTTCAGCCACAGTGCTGTTTGTAGAAGATGGCTTTTTAATTTTGGGAGGTGGTGGGGTTGCGGCATCCGTCACTGCTCCTGTTTGTGGTTGGCCTGGTCAGCTGTGTGTGTTGAAATTTAATGTTGTAGCATCATTTGCTTTGCCTGTTTTCTTTGGGTCTGAAGTGGGTATGCAGGAAGAGCTGCTGTCAGCCTTGCTAGCTAATAGAGGCAAGGAATTAAACTGTATTGGGCAACTCCATGTGCGAATGACTGTATGTGGTTTACAGGCAGTGAAAAATGAATGTCTGAAAGTCCACAAAAAATGCAAGTCTGTGATCTCTACTATGTTGTGTAAGTACTTCTCACTTCTGTCGTTTACTGTAAGATGAAGTGGTGAAATTTGGCTTACAAGAGAAATGATGTGAAACAGTGCCTAGTCTGATTTGGAAAAAACACCAATCAGAGGGCTGCTCTTCCTCTGTGGGGTGCAATCTGGTTTGAATTTCACCCTGTAAAATTATCTTGCTTATGCACAAAAGGTCTTCCTTTGCAAAACATCACCTTGCTATTTTGTCCTCTTGAAATCGCTGTCACAACTGTCCAGACTGCTCCTGTGCCAGAGAATCTGGGGGCTCTGCCCTGCCTTTGCCCTTCCCAGGGGCAGGGACTATGTACTAGAGGACAAATGGAGTATTTAAAGTTATTTTTACTTCACTTTCTGGAGTGGATTGACTTCATAGCTGTCTATTCCTCTTTCAATGAGAGGTGAATTGGGGGATTAAATGTTAAAGTCCTGTGTGGGAATCTGGTGCTCCTGGGGGATATCGTGTATCCATATTTGATGTTGAATCAAGCCCATGCAATGATTTTTCTCCGATTTTTCTCTTCTCTCTGAAGAACAGAGGCTTGCAGGGCTGGTGAAAACAGAGGTGAATGTGAACGCCTTTGGGCTGGGACTGGGGGGCAAATCCTCCACCAAAAGTCCCTTGGGCATCTGAGAGGTACTCCTTTCTCTGATACAGCCTGTTTGGCCCAGGTGTAGGACCTATGGTCTGACCTCAGTAATCAGGACCAGCAGGTCCAGGAGGCGCGCTGATGCGATGGAAAGGCGAGGGCTTCCCACAGAGGCCATCGGGATCCCCAGGCTGCTGCGAACTCGGGGCAATCCGCACAGGAGTGCTCGCTGATGACTTTGGGGTTTCAGATGAAAACTGGTGTCCGAGACCCCTCGCGTGAGTATAGGGCAGGTTGGCGGTAAGCAGAAACAGCCACCCATCTGGTGGCTCTCCTCAAGCGTGCGTACGTCCCCAGATGCAGCAGAGGTCTTGCCACCCCCAATAAGACAGGTAAACGCAGAGCTCGTGTCCCCGGAGATTTCAGCTTTTTTTGCCTGCGCTAGAAACCGCGAGTGATGCCAGAGGCGGTGCAAAATGCAGAACTTGAGAGGAGGCAGCGTGGGGTAGGTCCAAAGGTTTGTGCTGAAGCTGATCCGTCATCCTGAAGTGGTGATGGACTCGACGTGCTCCTCTCACCTGCCGCCTCAGCTGATGCGCTCAGGTTTCTTGGACCTGGTCCCCATTTCACATTCAGCAAAGCAGAGCGCGTTTTGCAACACGTTTGGGGGATGGGAAGGAAAAAAAAAAAAAAATCTGTTGGTCCTTCCTTTCCGAGATGTTTGAGAAAGTAAATTTTTATCAGAAAAAAAAACCCCAACCCAAAACTCAAAACAGGAAACTCTTATCAGCTTGCCAGGAAGCTCTATTGCTTTGTGGAAGTGTTACCCTACGGTCATTGCTACTTTCAGTAGCTGTTTGTGAGTAATTTATGGCTTTAAGATGGGCATCAATTTTCCATGCAAGCAGGGGAGAGGCCCTAAAACTGGAAGAGGTAGCGGCAGGAGTGGAGGGTGGAGGGGAAATACCAAGGAACAGGATTTGTATTATCTTACTACATATATTTACAAGGATAAGATTTTCATTGTCTTCTATGGTAAATTATGATCCTGTTTTTGTTCTGTATTCTGATCAGGAAACAACAAACCTATGTCTTCAAAAAAATGCACAGGCTTAGTCTTCAGTGACTATTATTCAGCAGAAGTAATTGAGGGACTCTACGTATCTTCTTGGCAGGGAAATTTCTAAATTATTGCCTTATGAAATTCTGTGCTGAATGTGTGCAGGTGTCTGTAAAACTACAGATATATATATATATATATATATATATATAAAATAAAACTATTAAAACTTGTCACAGGGGATTGGCTGGTTCTTTTTTGTGCCCCAGTTTTGTTGTGCCTATCTCCAACATAGAGGGCTTGTTAGGCCCAGAAGTAATTTCTCTTAAAATAGCATTCCTCTAAAGTGTCTTCAAATTTAAAAAAAAAAAAAAAAAAAAAGTGGTATGCAATGTAGTAAAACGTATCTGAAAACTCTGTGTGTGTGGGTGCGTGCTTTATGTATAGAGCTCAGTTTAGCATTCAAATCTGCCAGGTAGTTGTATTGAACAGCGCTGGCTCCTTGCCCAGTATTTCCCTTTGTTTTGCGTTTTTGTCCCCTGCTGTATCTGTTTGAGTGCTTTGTGGATTGCTGTCACCCCTGTGGTCACCCGACATTACAGCAAGCCTTCCAACAGAGTTATTTTGTGTCCTGCAAGCTGTACTGGGCAGGCATGATGCAAAGAAGAAAGTGCAATGCTGCTGCCGGGTTATCGCTTTAGTCATGTTGACTGCTGACTAAAGTGCTTGTTTATCTTTTAATTTGTGCTGGCAAATCTCTTTCGCTTAAAAACAAGAATTAAACTTTTGTCTGGGAAGCTGAGCTTCTGGACCATGAAGGAAAAAGAGACTTTCTGCACGAGTAACCCATGACCAGCTCTCTTAAGGGTGGTTTGGCAGCAGGGCCATGCAGAGGAGCTGGGACGATGTCCTGGTTGAGCTCGCCGAGTGCCACCAGCGGTGCAGAACACCTTTCTGTGGGCTCCTGGGCTCTGGCCTCGCATTTAGAAAGACACCATGGCATGCCCAGGCTTTGGGAGTGTGGGGAACGAGGCTTTTTTCAGGGAGCAATGCATTTCTCAGCATGGCTTGGGGTCCCTCTCAGCTGGAGGAGTCCCTGTGAAACCAACATCAGAGAAGTCCGAGAGGTCTCTGTCCTATCTCATAACAGATAACGAGTGCATGTTGAAACCTGGCTGTGCTTATTGGCTTCTGGTCTGATATCGCTCTCTGAAACAGATCTTTAAGTACAAAGATCAACTTTTTTTTCACCCTCCAGCTTTTAAATGACGGTCTTAAACCCAGAGCACTCTGTGCAAAGAGGTTCACCGCGCTGGTGTTCAGTGCTTCTGGGAAACAGGGTTATTCCATGATTGCTTGAAGTCTTTGGCCAAGCATGTTTGATACACAGAGGTACAGCATAGTAACTGCGCTCATCTGTGAATCCGTTTTTCTCTTTTAATATGCACTTATCTTTCTAATAGGGCATTTGAAGACATTTGTCTAAAACCCAGTAAACAGTGGCCTTTTTCTCTCCTTGGACTACATTCAGTGTTTACATTGCAATTCATTAGGAAGTAAATAGCTATTTGCTGGGGCTGTAAAAAATCACTCTTCCTCTCCTTGTACCTTATCTCATCTTCCTGGGCAGAAGTCAAGAGCCTCTTTCTTTCCCCCCTCCCCTTCCCTCTTGGCTATACAATTGACTGCGAATGATCCAAGGGGTATGATATGCCAGGTATTTTGCACACTCATCTCTGGGGAGCTGCCTGCCTTTCTTGGAAATGGCCTCTTGGCCTGTTCTCTCTTGCTGGAGTCAGCACTTGCTTGTGGGGCTGGGAGGTGCTCGTCTTCCTCGCCCCTCTGGCGAAGGACTTTCGGGCAGGTGATGAGGTTGCATCTGATGGTTTGAGGTGCCTCAAGAATAATTAATGCTGTAAGCTCATTGGCAGGTCTGGCTGCTTAATTGCGAACCTCCAACTGGGATGGTGGGGTCCTTGAAAGACATTTTCTCTGCTAGAGGGGGGGAAAAATGGGCTGTGAACAGGTCTGACCAGCCCTGGAGATGGTGGGAAGCCAGGTCTGAGCATTCCCTTTCCCCAGGGGTCTCCAAGTGGCTACGGTGAGCCCACCAGCCCTGTGTTGTCCCGACTTTGGCAGCCTTTCCGTGTAAATCACAGCTCTGATATTCACGTCCGCAGCGAGAAGCTGGAGGAATAAATACCCTTCTGGGCAAAGTGGAAAGGCTGCAGCCGGCGTGTGCCTCTCGGGCTGTGACGGTGGCCCACGGCTTTCGGCAGGACCGCGCCAGCTTTTGTTCGTAACTGTCCTCCTGAAAGGAAGTGGTGAAAGGCCACTAGTCCGCCTTTATTTCTGTGAAACGAAGTGAAATGAGTGAGGCGACCCATCGGAAGCAGATCGTTAGAAATATTCGTGACCTTACGTGATCCCTACAGGGCTGGGATAGAGGCAGCCAGAAAGGGCAACGCGTCCTCGTTTGTCACGTTAGCAGTTTGTCATCTCCTCTGCAGGGCTTATTTCTCTCTCCGCTAAGAAGGTATCTGTGTTTCCTGCCGGGTGGAGAGTAGCTGCTCCAGGATGGCTGGGCAGACCCTCCATGGAGGCACGACCTGCTTTCAACATGCTCTACTTGCTCCAGCCTGCCCCAGATGCATGGACATGGCACCTCAGCCGACTTCCAGCAGCTTTCCCCTGGTCCCCCTCTGAACCCCTGGGGCTCCCTTCGCGCCTTTGGCAGCGTCTCCCGAGGGCTGGGAAGCCACCTCTGCTGTGTTGCTTTGGGACCTGACATGGACTGGCTTTCTCCAGGGGGCTACAGGACAAGGGCCATCACTCTTGGCCATCCCAGAAGGTCTTTGGGGTGTCAGGATAAGCACTTTTCTTCCCCCACTTTTCTTCCCCCATCCCACCGTGCAGGTTGGGAGATCTGTACTTGCCCAAAGCCCCAGTGGGAGGGGAAGAAGGACAGAGAGTGGCCTTGAGAAGAGGAATCGCTATGAAAAACCACAAACAAAGCCCGTAACTGCTCCTTCCAGGTTCTGACAAGAGATGTGAAACTCTGACCTTGGGTCTGTAGGGAAATGCTGCCAAGGCTGAGATGATGTGGTGCTTCTGGGCTTTGACTGAGCTGCGTAGAGGATGGAGGGGGAGGGAGAAGCTGTTCAAGGCTAGACTTTGCCACTTCGGAGGCAGCACGTGATCTCTTCTCTGTGCTGTTCTGCTGAAATGCTGTGCCTGAGGCTTGGCAGAGTCTCCTGCCCAGCATCCCCTCCCCTTATAGACAAGGGGAACGTAGCTTGCAAGGCTGGGAAAGTACTGCAGGCAAAGGACTGGAGCAATTGAATCAGCAGAGCTTAAAGGAAAATACTGCTGCCAAACCTCACTGCCTTGTCAGTCACCATTCCTGCAAAGTGTTCATGGGGGAAAAAAAACAAAACCACCGAAAACCCCACCACCATAAAGGTCGCATGGTTGCACAGACAGCTTTGAGACCATCAGTGCTCTGTGGACTATGGTTTGGTTTCTGTGGGCCTGGATGTTTATGAAGCATTCACCAGTTTGGTTGCGTAGCATTGCTATACTGATGGCTACAGCTGGTAAGGCAAAGTACACGTGTAGCTGTTGAGAGCTAATTGCTGGTTATAGCATGTACTGCCTGCCTTGGGCCGATGCAGGTTTGAACCAGAGCTTAAAAACTAGGTCTCGGTGTATCATCAGTACTTGACCCATAGTGGGTTTTTTGATTAAGGCTCCCTGCGAGACCTGGGGTTGACATTCACTGCTTGCATAACTCTCATTCTGTAAAGACCTCTGTCCACTCCTATGCATGTGAGACATCTCTGGGCAGTAAAACTTCTTTCTCAATTGCTCTTCCAGTTGCCGGATTATCTATTGCCCCTGAGCAGCCCGCAAAGCTCCAGTCTAGCATTAAATGGCAACAACTAGATCATCTTCTTTCCCCTTTCACGGCTGCTCAGTTTCAGAAGGAAGAGTCGGTCTTGTATGACTCAGAAGGAAGAAGGGATTTAGGTGTGCTTGGCTAATGTATGTTGGTGACTGCTGGTGGGACCGTGGGCAGTATGCCACCATTTCTTTTTATAGTTTAGTTTGCAAGCTGTGATTTCTTGGCAGAGAGGATGGTCATCGGTCTGCTTTTATCCCTTTGGCAGGATGAGTCATCAAAGATGATGATATTAATTAGAGAACTAATCTTCCTTTGTGGCAAATGGTGCAAGTTCCCTAGTTTGCCAAGGTTTTGCTCCATGCTAGAACTGGATTGATGGGTGCTAGCTAGCTATTATGGCTGCTTAAGCTGCTTATGACCTTTTTGTGTGTAGAGAGGAATTAAAACTCCTGATTGGCGTATGAAGGAACTCTTTACTGAGGAACTGGGTCCTTCCATCCTAATCAGGGAGCAATTCTGCTTTTGAGAATTTAACATACCTGTTAGCTGGAGTCCCAGCTGGCAGCTACGCAGTTATGGTGCAAACTGGAGATGCCTGTGATGTGTGACGTGTAAGCTTTAAAGATGGTTGGATGCAGATAATTCCCCCTTTTGTGAAAGGCTTAAGGATGGTAGGCAGACAGGCAGCGAGCTCTCATTTTGATACCTTTCCACTCTCTTTAGGAAAAAAGCTGCTGAAACTCTGCCTTGAAAACTAAAGTTTGAAGGAGGCTGGAGAAGTGGCCAGAGCGCTTTCCCTGGGAGCTGTGCTTCCTTCTGGCCTCTGTGCTACCATCATTTTGTAAGGAGCTTCTGTGATTCTCATCTTGCTGATAAATGCATAGGGTGGTAGGCTGAGTGGTGGGTAAAAACTATTTAGAGAGAGTTTTTAGTTGGCATTTGCTTGTAGTGGTCTTGTGAGGTGTAAGGAGAGGAATTCCATGTGTACACCCTTCCTTTGTCTGCACAACAGCACAGGCAAGGAGGACGATATAATCCAAGGCCTATAAATATCTCCCACGTCCATGTCTTCAGAAGACATTAATGGAGCCTTTGCTGACGCTTGTTTACACAACACGTAACTAGCTGGAGAAGAGCCCGTTTTAAACCTAGCAACTTGTACAGTGTTTGACATGTTCCTGACCAGTGAAGGGATCAGTGGAATGGACATGCCGCAGAGAATGTGTGCCGTACGCGCCAGGGATTTCTATCCCTTCGGGCAGAGAGGAATTGTTTCAAAGTGTGTTCATCCTGCTTTAAATACTGGCTTCGTTACTCTATCTGCAGTGGCTGAAGGAGTTGGAAAGCTACAGTGATTGACTTGTCTGCACTAGCCTTGAACTTCTCAGCACGTTGAGTTTCCTAACTAAGCCTTGTTTTCCCCCACCCTTGTACAGACTGGGAAGAAGAGGGCAAGGCTTGTAAGCACAAGGAAGGAAAGGGGAAGACCAGAAAATAATAGATGCTGTGTTATGAAAACTACACAAAAATAACTTGGATGTTATGGTCAAGCTGCTCCTCTGGAGTAGCTCAATGCTGTTCTCCGTGAGTGTTATGAACACCCAACTGTCAAGCTTTGAAGGACTTGAGGACTTCTGAGCCTAGGAAGGGATTAAACAGTCTACCATGTCCCTTGATTTGCCAAAGCCTAAATGTGGAGTCACCTAATCCCTCTTGCCGCAGCTTGTCCCTATAATAAGAGAAACATGGAGATAAACAATAGCAGAGGAGGAAGCTATCAATGATGCAAGAGGTGCAGCATGTTCCGAGGTAAATTCTGGAGAAGCTTGTCCCTGGCTCCTGCTGGGCTTGTAGGAACACTGTCACTCTATGTAAGGTCAAATGGCCTGTAACTCCGTGTTCCCCAACCAAAGGTTGTTGTCATAAGGACAAAGCATTAAGGCATAATATGGAGAGCAGGTTAAAAGAACAGTTTCCAGACCTATATCTGAATTTCATTGTTGTATGAAGTTAATGTTGGAACTTAAATGATGGAAAAACTGATTCTAACCTTTTCTGTTTGATTAAAAATCCCTGTGAAGTCCAGCATGCTGGCTAAATTCCAGCTCACAGAAGTAATTGCCTTTTGCTAAACTACACACCTCCTGTGAAATCTTATTCAGGGAACTTAGCGTAATTACTATCCTTCCCATCAAATAGATGGTTGTATAGCGCTGTTGATCCAATCTGCCTATTGTGTTCCACAGTAGAGAGAACTTAATTTTCAAGAAACCCATATATTAGCCCATATAGCATGTAGGTACAGATTTGTCTTCTCTAAATCCTTCCCAGAAAGGAACAAAGACAGAAGACCAAATACTGTTCCTACTCGGAGAAAGAGAAAGGACCTTTTTGTTTTTCTGATCTTGTGGAAGCTCTTCTGTCTAAGGATGGGTAGAGAGGGGCATGGGAAGATCAGAGAAGCAAGTGATACATGAACGCATGTGATAGAATCCCCCACCCACAGACATGAGCAAATGAATAGGTTCCTCTGTATAACTTCCTGGGGAAACCTTGTTCAGTAACTGAGAACTGCTCTTAGAAAAAGGAAGCACTGTTGGACATAGATAATCGCCTTTGGGAGCGTGGCTCTGTGAACCTGCAAGAACATGCACAGGCTGGAGGGCTGCATGCAGAGCCTGAAGTCCTGGTGGGCTTGGGAAATCACATCCTTGCCACAGATGTGAGAAACAATACAGGCAGCTGGGATTGCCCAAATAGTCATAACTCTGAAGGGGAAAAAAAAGGGGTGTGTGTGTGCAGCTGCTGTCTGTGGGAAGGGGATGGAGAAATATATGCGTCTTCATGGCCATACTTGAGACAGAAATGCGTGTATTTTTGTATAGAGAACCTCAGGGTGCTTGAGGTTTGGTGTGGGGTTTTTGGTGGGTTTTGGGTTTTTTTTTACGTTTCCTGAAGAGCTTAGCAAAAGCAAAACGTGCTGGATAGACTTATCTGAATATGGAGGATTATTTATAAATTGCTCCTCTGCACAGCCTCTCATGTTTCTGTCCTGTTCTCTCTGTAACAGGGTTGCTTTGCCTCCTGCCTTGTTGCTGAACCACAGTGCAATCACATTAAGTAACTGCATGTTTGTCACTAAAATACTTGTGTTGGTCTTTGCCCTCCAGCACGACTGGGGAAGTTGCACTCTGACAGTGCAAGTGGTTTCTGAGGAGTGTTGAAAGAAAACCCGCATGCCGAAGTACTGCGGTGTTGTTTTGTGCACTTGACCTGTGCTGGCAGAGCTCTTCGTGCTGCTGTCCTGCTGGCAATTCTGAGTGAATCCTGCTGAAACATCCCGGAGAGGCTGGCATGGAGACATAAAGAGCAGGAGCCTCTTGTGGCATGTGCTGTAGAGTGCTGGCACGCCCTAGCAGTGGTGTGGGGGGCAACTGCTGCCACCAGTGACACAGAAAAATCTCTCGCTGTTTCCTGTTTAACAGCAAGCCCTTTTTGAGATAGCTAAAGCACAACCACAGTCAATGCAATGAAAAATAATCTACTACATGTGTGTTAACAACAGGCTAGTGGTTTGGTTTGTGAACTTGTATGCCCAAACAATCAAGCACAAAAGGCTTTGTGCCCATTTGATACCTATTGCAATGAATTTTTGGCCCACCTCAGCACCTTGCTGGTGTATACTGGAAAAAGATTAACAGACCTCACCTTCTCCCATCCCCTTTGAGAAAACCAGTAATCTTGTGCTTTTTGAGAAAGTGTTAAATTTCAGCGTGACATGATTGGCACAAGCAATATGCTGTATGAGCGGCCACCGGGAAGTCATGCCTGCAGAGAGGTAAGGGTGACTCGGGGTGCTCTGTTCAGCCTCAACCTGGAGTCAGATGGATACAAATTCCGCAGAAAGACCTGGACAGTAATAGCAGATGTGCACACTGTAATGACGGTTAAACTGGGGGTTACTGGGTAGTTGAACTGGAGTGGCATACAGTCTGCTGACTTCTCTCTAAATTTGCATTTATTGCTTCTTGCTCTCCACCCCGATTTCCTCTCCCCTCCCTCTCTCTCATCTTGTACAAATGCTAAATGGAAACTCTGCCACCAATTACTGCTCACACCCTCTTTGAGTGCTTCCCCAGCACTATCCTAACTGCTCTGTCTTATTCAGTGCAGCTCACTGTCCCATTCTGGGGATAACGATCACTGTAATGAACATGTAAAGAAAGGGCAATGAAGACATAAGTAAAATTAGAGCCAGCAAGATTTAAGATTAAGGCTTTTTGTGTCCTTTCCAGATCTTGATTAATCTGTAGCATTCTCATCTGTGACTGGCAGGAAGAAACTCTTTCAATATATTCCTTTTCCTAATGAAGTATTTATTTGGTTGTTACTTCTCCCCTATGTTGAACAAGGTGAATTGTGGGTACAATTCCACTTGCTTCAGCAAGTATCGAGGTTGTGATTAGACTGCCAGAAGAGAAAGGAGATGTTGCAGATGTTAAGCAGTCACTCAGCAGTGCACACCCAAGTCTGGCAGGGCTGATCTGTACATGCATGTTTTGGGAGTGGGCTAAGGATGATTGCCTCCTTCTGTTGCACGTAGAAATAAGTTTTTTTTCTTTTCAGCTGCGTTTCATTTTGCTATGTAAAGAAATAGACAGATCTGGCCTTTCTTTTTTAATAATGGTTTAGGACCAGGGTACAAAAAAGGTTAATGCATTAATTTTTAAGACAAGTGATAAATGTACTGCAATAAGCACATCCTACATACACAGAATATATTTCTCTATATAATATGAACACAGAGATATAAAATAAGTTATACTTGTCTTGGTTTTTCATCACAGTAGGAGCTGAGCTTATATAAAGTGACAACAGGAATTGGAACAACACGCTGCTCCGAAGCAACAACAAAAACCAGAAGAGTGCCTGCATATGTGCGTGTGTTTGGGAAACAAAATAGGAAATTGAAGGATTTCTGTCAAAATTGGGTCTTGAAAACAAAAATTTCACAGAGCATGAAAGAGGGGGGAAGGTCTCTTGGCCCAGGGTAGAGGTTCTGGAAGGGAATCAAGTGATTCTGTGTGGTGAGGAGGAGGGTGGGTGAAGGCTGTCAACATCTGCTATATTTGTGGGGGCACAGGCAGTAGAGCAGGCTCTGGCCACTGCCCCACTGTGTTATCTGATCTTATGATGGACCATCTACCTGACAGTGCAGGGTTCTTATCTTTACAGCAAGAATGGGACCTAGTAGTTTTCACTGTGCACAATGAGAATAAACATCACTTCACGGGAATGATAAACACCACCATTGTTCAAAGAGAAAACACCATCCACTGGCTGTGAAATGTTCAGTGAGCCTGGGAGTGGTATTCTTCCCTTCCAACCCACCTGATGTCTGCCTCTAGTGCCCCCTCCTTCTATTTCCCTTAGTGGGGTGGTTCTCTTGGCCATGCCTGCAGAACAAATCTCCCCCAGGGATTGAATGGGAGGTAGAGACGATCAGGAGTTCTTAGTGCCTGTCCCACAGCGAACAATGAGGAACTCCAGGTGCCCAGTTTAGAGCTGTTTCAGATTTTATTTATATTTTTTTTTTCTTTAAGGACAGGGAAATGCTTGTAAAATTTGCATCTAACAGTGAATCAAGGTTTCTAAAATTCTTAACTCTGGGGTTTAGTATCTAGTATTTTAGTGTAGGCTTATGTTAATTGGGAAGTGCTCTTTTTAGTTTGGCCAATAGCTTGGAGACCTTGTGGTTTCCTCTTCACTATCAAGATCTCAGTCTGCTGAAGTTTGTGAGACCCATTAAAGAGCAGAAGGTGCAGCCAAAGCTCAGGAGTGATGCTGGCAGTTAGCAGATTTGTATTAGTGCCTATTTTACTCTCAAAAAATGCAGCCCACTTCAGTTTTTCTTCTACTCCTGCTTATGAGATTCTCCTAGTCTCAACATCCTTTCTTTACCTTCATATTTACAGACTACACATTAGAAAGCAGGGACATTACACTGGAAGAGTTAATTGCATATTATCATGAGGAAGGATTGGACTTTTTTGTTCTGCTTTAGTTTTTTTTCTTCATACAGCAAAATAGTTATAAATCAAAAGGTGATCTCACATCTAAAGGTATAATTTAAGTAAACATGTTTTTCTAGATCTTTTTCCCCCTTCCCTTTCCCTCTCCCCTGTAACCTTCTTCTCACTCTGCTATTTTCCTTTTGGATGGAGGGAGGAGATGGGAAGGGAGCTCATTTGGCAGCTCATGACCCTCCAACTTGACTTTAATGAGATGATTCGCCAAGGCAAACTCCTCATCATCCAGCATGCCATCTTTGTCGATGTCAGCCAGTTTCCATATCTTGCCCAGCACCGTGTTGGGCAGCTTAGACCTTACCATCTCCTTCTTTGCATTGGCACCAGTTATTTTACCATCGACAGGCGAGAGTGTGTAGAAGATCTCATCGTACATGGGCTTGTCCCTGGCCACCACCCACTCGGCATCATCAATCCCTTCACCAGCACCTTCACCATAGCCATGGCCGAATGGACCATGCAAGGTGCCCTCGAAGGCTCCTCCCTTCACCATCTGGGTTGGCCGCTGCGACTCTTCCTGGCGTACAAGCACCATGAGCTGGGCGATGTCATTGGCCAGCATGTCTTCCACAGTCTCCAGCAGCTTGCTCTTCAGAGGCTGGAACTTGCTAAAATCCTGGGCTTGCAACTGGTCCTTAAAGTGGGACAACATAGCAAGAGGTGAGTGACATGGCCATGCACAGTGCAGTAACAGTGTAGACTGGGACGCCTGTCTCTGGCTCAAAAAACTGCTATTGCAGAGGAAGAGTGGGGAGCTCAGCATTCCCTCCTCTAATAGCAATGCTCCTCAGCATGTGATGGGGTCTACCTGGCTGGCCTTGCTCTTACTTAAATCCTCTTTAAGCCCTACAGAAAATTCTCAGCTTACAAAGTGGGGCTGACATGGTACAAAAAGGGGAAGCGGTTTACTCAAAGGGCTAGATGATGGCCATATGCAGATAAAGACTCCTCCTTTCCAAGCCACATAGAAGCAATCTTCTTGAAGACCAAATTGTTCAAAGCAAACTGGTTGTGCAGCTCTTGCTACATCCTGCAGCCAGCCAAGTGCTCTGCATTCCCTTCCGCTCTGCACTCTGGGAAGGAGATGCCACTCTGGCAAAAGACTATTTTACTCGCCATCATGCAGTGCATCTTTCATGCCATAAAGACAGTAGCGTCTGTAAAGAGGTAAGCATGTCTTTTACAGCATGGCTCAGTTTCTGTAATTTTCACAGCTAAGCAAAAGTGCTTTGAGCAGGGCCTGCAGATAACTCTCTTCTAAAAACTGGAAAATGATCTACAGCTTTATCCATCACCTTCTGCTTGTTAAATCTACACTATTCACTCCTACTAGATTGGTATAGTTATTTTTAAACACACATTTTAACAAGCAGTGAATGGGATCTTCTATTGGATACACTCCACAGATCTCATTCCCAAGAACTTATGGAAAATATACTTTAAAAAAGAAAAAAAGAGCAGATGCTGCGGTCTCCATAGGGAGCGAGTAATGACTTCAACAGCTAGCAACTCAGAACAGGTTTCTGCTTGGACTGAAGCCACGCAGCAATGTAGCAGTGTCCAGCATTGTTTGAATATACAATACAAGGCTCTGATCCAAGGTCCTTTGAAGTCTTTGACTTACACGAACACTGGGTCAGGTCTTACCTCTGCAGAACAGAAAACCTGCTTCTCTGCCTAAAATAGAAAAGGGGCTTTAAGTTTTCACAGCCTCCTTTCTCTCTAGAAACAAAGACTGAAGTAGATGACAAAAAAAAAAAAATACAGCTCTTAGAGAGAGGCATATGTAGGCTTTTTGGGATATAGCTTTCCTTTTAATATAAATTAGCATTATTCTTAGGCCTGAAAAATCTGCAAATGGAACCTGGAATTAAAAATAAAGAAAATATAGAAGAAATAACTTGCTGTAAAGTGCTATTCAGGCAAAGATTTGAGAAATGAAGGCAGCTGTAGCTTCACATGAGCTCTGTGTGCAAAAAGTGTTCATGCCCAAATATAGCCTGCACATATTTCAAGGCCCATTACAACAGGCCCGTCCCACAAGCAACATCAATGTCTGTGTGGCTTCTGTCATATTCCCTGCAGTTACTCTGATGCTCTTTCCTTGGATGTTTGGTGCTCCAGCCAAGACACCACTGCTTACCTGCATCTTTCTCAGATTAGGGAAGTCTCCTGGTGAGATCTGATGCTCCCGTTCAATTCGGGCATAAATCTCTCCCAAGTTGTTAACAAGTTCTTTCTTTTTGTTGTCTTTCCCAAACATTGAGGGCATTTCCTTCTTTAGGGAACTGATGATGTAGGCATGGACCTGAAGGGCATTAAATGATATGGAATGAAGACAAGTGTTAGAGCACATCAGAAAATTCTTCCCAGCAGAGAGTATCTGTGCCTAGGACTCAACCCCATCTTGTTGTACCCTGGAGAGCAAGCTCAGCTCCTCAGCTTGCCTGTGCCTACTGATTATTGCTTCAGGGCTAAGTGTTGCTCAGCTGTGTGCTCTGGCTGTACTGAGACAAGGTGAAGACAGTGTATGAGTCCTGGGCATGCAGAGACTAACATTCATATGCACTTCCTGGAGGGGGTGGTTGGTTTGTTTGGATTTTTTTTTTGTTTGTTTGGGGTTTTGGGGGGTTTGTTTGTTTGGGTTTGTTTTTGTTTTCTTCCACTGGGCATGGCCTTCCAGGGAATAGTCCCTCCCCAGTCAAAACCAAACATACAGGTTTTGGAGCTCTCTAGACTTTGTTTAATGTTTTAGTACGAATACCAGTCCTTAACTTATGTGACATTGTGTTTGTTTGGGTTTGTTTTTTTGGTTTGTTCTTCTTCCACTGGGCATGGCCTTCCAGGGAATAGTTCCTTCCCAGTCCAAACCAAACATACGGGTTTTGGAGCTCTCTAGACTTTGTTTAATGTTTTAGTACAAATACCAGTCATTAACTTATGTGACATTCTGGCTGAGCGTTTTCTCTTAGAATTTAAGACGCTTGCATGAAAGCTTTTTAGGGATTTTTTGATCTCTTTTCTCAATTGATATGGGGTTCTTCCTTGTATTGTGAGAGGCTTCATTCAGCTCATTTCAAATATTCAGAGATACGGCAGGCTTATTTACCATTCTTGTGAGTCTCCACCTCCTCTCTATCCATGTAAGCCAGGTATCTCTCTTGGCTAAGAAAGTTTAAGGCAAAAGACCTAGAGCTTACCAGTTCCCTTGGTGTGTGATTCTGACATACTGAATTGGTCCTAATTCTCAAGTTGCTACCACAGAGCAACTGCCTTCCAGCTCCCTTCAAGTGCTACCTGCTTTGATCTGTGGCTTTCTTCCTCACTCTGGCCTGTCATGATTGACACACCAGACAAAGGAGGTGCTTTCTTCCTTGAAGTGCATAGGACTAATATGCTGGGCCTGAGTGAAATAGGATGGGGAAAAAGTTGGATCCACCAGCACTGCAAGCCAAACTGGCCAAACCCACTTCCCCATAGCCTGCATAATGCAGACCGCCCAAATTGAATGCTTGGGGGGGTTCTGTGCCAACACCCACCTTGGCCAGCCGTGCTCGCTTGATGAGATCATTCAGCTTCCTCAGGGCTGCATTGCGGGGCAGGCTCTGGATATCCCTGAACAGGTCCTGCTCCTCTGCCTCAAACAACTTGCGGTTGTCAGGGATGAGCAATGGATGGGACCAGAAGGAGCCAATGTAGACCCTGATAACCTCAGGAGTGTTGACTATCTTTCCCAGGGACCACATGAGGGCACCGTATACTCGCATCAGCTGTTGAGTCTCTATCTGGTCAGCCTTGTTGAGAACAACTCTCATCTTGTCCTCATGGTTCTTCAGGGCCTTGATGACCTCAGAGAATTCATCAGAGATGTCCAGCTTGTGCGCATCAAACAGGAGAATGATGCGGTCAACCCGCTCTGCAAACCACTCCAGTACAGCAGCAAAATCATAACCTGCAAGGGGTGGAGGAAAAGCAGAGATGCACATGCATGGTAGTAGAGAAGCCTACTTGCTGTACCTGAACTATGCCATCTGAGGGTAAGCTTGCAAAGAGGAAGCTTACCCAGTAGATCAGGTAGCTTGATAAAGGAAACCCGCAACATCAGTCCTTGTCCCAAAGAAGGTGGAGATGAGGCACTGCCCTTCACGCTGGAACACCCAAGATGTGTGCAGTTAAGGATAGCTCTCATCATCTCCACATGAAGAGATCACCCAAAGAAATCCTGAACTTGTTCTACAGACGCTTCATTCAAATGCATAAACGGGGAAACTGCTATATTCAAAGAGCTACTGCAGAAGTCTTGCATGTGGCAACAAGAGAGGTCTAGTTTCTGAATTATTGGCCATCAACATAGCCTACAAAGGCTGTAGAAAGCTGGATAATTGCAGTACTTGCACCCAGACTGGTTTGAGATGCATATCTCTACTGCTTAATAACTTTCAGGTCTTGTCTAGTTGTGTGAGACTAACTTTGTCCCATCCAATTCAATACCTAGGATGCAAATAACCTGCCTCACCTGAGTAATCATCCTGTCATACCTGCTGCATGTGCACAAAGCAAAATGATTTGTGTTTATTTTGCTAAGTACTTGATGCTTAAATACAGCATTGCTGTGAACACCAAAGGTGGACTCAAGCTAGGAACAGTGGGTTCAAATTTCACATGCCTCAGAACTAAGGATAATGGATGCACAGTGTTAGACTTGGGTACATCTCTGGGCAATACAGGGCATGATAAATAGTGTGTGTGAAGATGTTTTTAAAACAATAGCAATGACAGCAACAAAATGACCTTTCCTGGCTCTCTGTGGTGTTTTTTTCACCTTCTTTAAAGCCTCACTGAGAGACTGGTACTCTCCCTCTGCTCTGTCAGGCTCTCCTATGGGGTTATCTGTGTTGCCAGAGTGCTGCACTCTGATAGGAGAGATCAGGACAGAGCATATGCTATTTGCATTCAAATCCTTTAACATACTATTTTAATCTTGGCTTTCATGAATAAATGTATGATAATTAGTTCAGTGCTTTCCCCCCTTCTTTTTTTTTTTTTCTTCCTGTCCTCTCTAAAACCTAGAGGGCAACCAATGTGTCCTAGTCATTAGATCAGAACTACGGAAGAGAGAACTGCTGAGCTCTGATCTTGATTTTTGTCACTGGCCTTTTCTCCCTTGTGACTATGCAAACTGGGTTGAAATCTTGGCTCTCAAGTCAGGAGTTGAAGACTGTGTGAACTTTCTCTTCAGCTGGATAAACTGGCATTAACTGTTTGCCACTGAAAACTTCTATACAACTGCAAAGTAGTATTATGGGCAGTGTTTTGCTTTGGTGAATTATAGTTTGCTCCTTACAAGAAAAGGAGGGGGGTGGGGGGTGCTTTTGGATGTGGACAGCTTGCCCTGCTCTATTCCATGGGATATAAAGAAATCATAGATGGAAGAGACAGATGCTTGTCCCACCAATGGTCTTCTGCTCACTTAAGACACTGGTGCCTTCTCTAGCATTAGCAAGCAATGCTGGGCCCTGGCTCTTTGGTCAGCTACGTTTGATGCGGAGAACTTTAGAGAATTCAGAATTAGCATTACCTCTGACAGAGACCTGCTGAACATTCAATATATTATATTGGTATCTGGATATCTTGCCCAGTCTATGTGTCTGACCTCAGTAAAAATCACGAGTCAGACCCTCTTACAATTGAAATAAGCTTGGTCCTGCTTGCTTTCAGATATTAACAGCCTTTTAAACTTAGGATGTTCTCACTGTAGGGAGCTCACCTCCACAGGTCTAACTGTGTATCCACTATAAAGCTACACATGCTGACTCCTTCCCAAATTGTGCTCAGAGGTGCTGGCAGGAGGACAAAGTCAATGCCAATACCTCATTTCATTTGGACTAGGTTCAGGCTGTAAACTGTCCCTCTGCAAGCAGATCAATGAATTTGCAAACGGGGACGCCCCCACCCCATCCCCAACTTTGCTAAGCATGGCATGCATACCCACAGCTAATGTTCAGTTCTGTCTGGGCTGTACTGGATGTCATTTAGCATGGCAGGATAGTTTATTCTTCATACGCAGAGCTACACAGCTTGCTTTTTCACCATGGAAGCAATGAGTCAGGGCGACTTTGTTTGGAGATGTTTATGCATTTAATCTTGTCAAATCTCATTGACTGAGATGCTTTCTTGTCAAGCTGGCATGTGTTTGAATTGCACCATGACTACTTCTTCCAGCCCTTTTCTTAGGGGCATCAAGGGGGAAACAGTCTCATGTTCTCTAGGGCACCTTGTTAATGTTACAGTGATGTCCTGTCACAGATCATGTGGATGGTTGCCCTCTGACAGTAGAGGAACAGCTACCGCTAGGTTCTCTGTTGTGTTAATAAGGGCTGGGATGAGGTGGGGCAAGTGTCTGCACCTGACACTCAGCCCACCTTTTAGTGATTCAGTAAAAATGAGGACTGATTATTTAAAAAAAAAAAAAAGTGGTATTGTAGTTTTGGTATTAGCTGAGGACTTGGGAGAATGACCTTAGCACTTTGATCTGCCCAGGTCTCAGTGTTTGTCCGAAAGTATCTTTAGGTGCTTAGCTCGGATTTTACCACGTATCAAGCCTGGATACACAGAAGCACTTAGAGCCTATCTGTTCTGTGAGCCTCTCTTTCCTGTTGACAAACAAAAATGTTGCTCTACCTAACAAGAAGAGGGAATTAATATCTGCTCAGACTTTCTGTATGTTCCCAGCTGCTACAGTTAACATACAGGGAGTCTTGAATGTCCCTGTGGACTTCATTAAATGTCTAGATTGATTAGCAGACTTTCTTTCCTAGCTTCTTTGCTTGTTTGGAGATATTCTCCTGACAGCTGTCCTGCGTATCTCCACTAAAGAGAGAACAAAGCCCTGGGGAGTAACACGTGGTGATGTTTCAGAGCAGTCACAACAGCATAGTCTCATCTGCATCCCATGCTGGGACAAAGGCCCAACACACACATTCCTCCTGTATGTCCCGCTTGCTTTGGTGCTTAGGGAATGTGTGAGACCTCTCCTGTTGGTGCCCAGCTAAGCAAGAAACATCTCTCTGTGTGTGCAGTTCTACCAAGTGCTGATCACACCTGCATTCTCCTGTATGGAGGTACTTGGCAGGAAAACCAAGGTGTAAGTGTATGTATTTTGTTCTTAAGTGACAGAACGCTTTAGAGGAAAAGAGAATTATCATGAGTGTTGTACTGTTCCTTAACACATAGAATGACATGTGGAAAGGGCAGGTGGGACAGACCTCTGTTCACAACTATCTACTTGGGAGTGACCGACTGTGATGCTGTTTTCTCACACAGACAAGTACCTGGAGAATTGCTATATAGGTGATTCATAGGGTTGACTTTTTAGTTTTGCTTTTAACATATAAAAAAAGAGTAGATTGTTACTGAAGCATTTGGATAGCTGGGTGACAGTGTAAAACTCTAGGGGCAAGCTATTAATAAAGATGTTTAAAATATGAATGAAATAATAAGATAATATTAAATACAAAATGCATTTAAGACCTTATTTTTAATGTTTAGTTCAGAGCTTTCATTTTCAGAGGACTCTTCAATAGCATAGAGAACTCAGGACATTTTGCCTGACTCCAGCCAGGGCTGGAGGTACTCAACACCTGAAAACACACGAAGCTCATTCTGTAACTAAATCTAAACGTTATAGCCTCACTCCAATTTCCTCCTTGGCAGTTTATTAGAGTGAGCTTAGACCAAGAACTGATCTTGATCTACAATCAAATTAGGAGTTTTTGAAGTGTCCCCTTGCTCATTCCACTGCAAATGCATTATGTCTCTTTACACCCTCTCTTAGTGTTGTAGTGTTGCTAAGGCCTCTCACAAAAGCAGCCAGTTACTATATCTGATTTGGCAGTGTTTCAGTGATGGGTGAAGTTATCCACATAACATAACACAGTTTTATTGTGAAGTTACAGGGCATTTGGGAACTCATCTGCTTGCCAAAGCTGCATAAATGCAAACCCATTATTACAGGGATGTTCAGACAAAAATGTAAAGGGCAGAATATTTTGTTCAGTAATTCCTGTCTGTTTGTGGTTGCACTTGCATTTCTGTTGGAAAAATATGATGCGTATTTAAGCATTCTCTAATATCACTGATGCAGCTTCTTTTGCAACCTCCAGATAAGGTGGACATGAATAGAAAATGAATCCCAACCATGCAGTACTAGGAGGACAAGATGAACACGATAATAATTCTCTTCTATCAGATGTTTTTTCATGGGACAGATTTCCTTCTGACAGCATGAAAAGGATTCAACAGATTTAACACAAAGCTGACAAGTCAGCAGGACTGTCAGTGGATTCAGCCTACAGAGAAAATGATCTTGCAGACACCCTGCCACCTAGACTCCACAAGGCAGACTGGCTTAATGAATACTTGTCTGTGCACTATTGGAATACCTGGCAGCATGTATTTCACTAGGATCTGGCAGGATTATGCAATTACATTTCTGTCGAGTCAGACCAGGCATAATACAGTCTTTATGCTGACTGTGGGAAGATGGATGATACCTGACCCAGCATAAAATCTGCCTGGCTGTAACATTTTTAAGCCAATTTAAACCAGCAATGAGTGTGCATGTATTGGTTCAGCATTTCTCACCATGTAGCTACACTGGTTTGTTGGTTTGGTTTTTTTGTTGTTGGTTTTTTGTCTGATAGTAAGCGCACTACTGGATTTCCTGTCTTGTAGAACCATAGCCACAGCCTGTGTGGTAGTAGAGTTCAGGTGGGATGGAATGGGAACAGTAAGATCAAGAAATGCTGAAAAACCCAAAGCTGCTGCTTTGCACCAGGTATCTCACAGTTTGCTGTCACTATTGCTTTAAATAGCGCTGCTGCTTTCAGCAATTCACCTCTTTCCTGCTGAATATTAGTCACTGGGAGCTCCTTTCTCCTCCTTCTAAAGCTGGTGTTATCCAGAGACTGAAAACTCACTAGATCGCAGCCCTCTGTAGGGCTGAGTTTTATGGCTGTGTCCCTATTTGTCAACTGATAGATTGGCTCTGTGTGTCTGAAGATAGCATCAGAAGATGGGATAGCTGGCATAGCAAACACTGACTACCTAGAGAGGGAGCAGCTCTTGGAGAGGAGATGAATGCCTATTCCAGGGAGCTAATGACTTGATTGGAATTTTTAAATTGAATAAGAGGGTTTGGAGGCTTAGTCTAACTGGTCACAGTCATGTCCTGCCTGAAAGCCCTTCAAAGTCCAGGGAAGAAGACTATGTCATGGCAAAACAAGCAGGCAGTCCACACTGGAGGGGGAGAATGTGCCAGGAGGGGCAGGTGTTACCTGAGTGACAGATGGCTGTAAGCAAAGGAGAAGGCAGGCAACACAATAGTCAGAAGAAGAAAACGAGGGGAGAAAGGGAGGGGGAAGTGACACATGCCTTTGAGGACACACAAAGTGAGTGGGAAGCAGGGTGGGTGGCTGTTGTGAGACCCAGGGAGGGATGGTGCAGTGGAGAGAGGAGGGTGCTGGGGAGGAGTATGAGAGATGAAACAGCTGGGACTGGGTGGAAGAACAGTGATTTGGGCAAGTTTCTCTCAAGGTGAGGAGCTGATGGTGCCAGCAAGGAGAGGACAGAAGGGAAGATGAAAAGTGAGGGATGGGTATTGGATATACCTCACTGCAGCTCATCCTAAACCATCTTTGTAAAAAGCTGCCATACTCCTCTCTGGAAGTGGCTGCCTTCCAAGGGGCTATAAAGAGATTCCTGTAATGTACATCTGTGGGTGTGTTGGGAAGTAGACAGAAGTCCTTCAGGATGAAAAGATTTCTATGAATGTTACATGTCATAATTTCTAGGGCAGGCCTCAGCTTGCTGATTACTTCTGCCTTTGACTATACTCAAAGAAATAATCTGTCCTGGAGCTGCTGATTCACAGCACTAGGAGCTACATCCTCCAGCCCGTGCCTTGCACTTCCTCCCCCCCAGTATCAAGAACTAATAGAAGCATTACGTACATTTTGGAGACTTAAAGGTTTCCAAAGCAAAGGCAAAAGGACTCAAAGCACAGCAAATCTGCCTATGTTCTCAGCTAGGAAAGATGGGTGGGTGTTGGATTTCTAATGCTAACATTTACGTTAATCAGTACCCGGAGTGGCAGACTGTGTGGCCTTTTGCTTTCATTTTGTTTACTGCAAGGGTTTCAGGGTTGGGAAAAGTCCAGGAGCCTGACAGGGCTCTTGCTTTATGTCAGTGGAAATTGAGTGAAAACTCACTAGGCTTATTCAAATCAGGTGGAGTAAAACTGACAAGAGCATTGCCCAGAGCAAAGTTTCCTTATTAACAGCCTGTTTAGCTTCTGTGTACACACAGCAGAACTTGTCCCCTCTACCCTTTACACGTTTATATCTTTGTCATTTGTGACAGATGGACTGACCATTTCCTGGTACTTGGGCCAATCCTGAAAACAGTTTCTAGCCAGATTTTGAGACTTCAGAAGGCATCTGAATATAGGCCAAGTTCTCCAGAGAGGTCAGTGCACAGCAGCGCTGACGCATAGCTGGAATTTCAAGGAAGTTTCTTTACTATAGTGTCCAAACATAAACTGAATTCTCCCAGTACATGTAATTTAAATCTGGGGAGAAATCATGTTTGAAAACCTGGCCTGAAATGGCCTTCAGTAACTGATAGCTACCAGTGACCAGGAAACACAGTCCTTCTCCATTGTTACTCAGGATGGTGATAGAATACATGATGGGCATAAATAATGCAAATTGATGAGACACTGATGGGCATGACTATCTTTCCTTGATGTAACAGATACTTAGGATACTTCTGGAGTGCACAGTGGACACTAAAATGGACAAATTGAACAGCTGTTCTAAAAATCAGACTTGTTTGGTAACACAAATTAAATGCTTGCTATACATTAACAGGAGTAAAAAAAAAAAAAAAAGCCCAGCCCTTTATCTGTGCAACTATTTAATCTCGGTTCTTTTGCATTATTCCAGTTCTGGAACTGCAAAATATAGCAGTATTTCCAACTCAAATCATGAAGACAGGCCCTCTCCCTGAATAAAATCATGGTTTGGTCTTCCCAAAACCCAAATATAATCTCGAGTTTTTGATTGTATCCTGCTTTCACGTCAGAAGAGTTAGGCTCATGGCTTCACATATTTCTATGAATAAAAAGGACGAGAACTGTGTAGATTTTCTGCTCATTTTTGCGTTGCTCTTAGAGGAAGTGCAGAACTGTGTGACTGTAGGAGCTGAGCCTTTCAGTGGAACAGTATGTGTTTGTGACGACTGTGATAAAATCAGTCAAGTTGGCAGAGCGGCTACTGCACTGCAGTAATGGAGGTGAACTGCAAAGTCAAAACTAACCAGTGCACTTTCACCCTCCCAGGCAGAGTGAAATAAAAAATATAAGCAAACATCAGCAGTGGGGAGTATTATAGCAAATATTTGTCTCCCTTTTAGAGGCTTTCAGGGTGGATGCTTTCAGTTGTGTATCATGCTGTTGCTAGCACACATGACAAAACTCTTTGGAAAAAGTATTTTCTTGTACCCTAAACAATGTTGCATGAAGTGGGAGAACATGAATTCCCTTGGTGTTTGCCTTTCCCTTCCAAGCATGGCTATTTGAGACACAGTCAGTCTGAGAGCTCTGCACTGCTGAAGACTGTTGCCATTAGCATTTTTCTTCTCACTGTCAGGCTGGTAAGTGACTAAATATCCCTGGTGCTGAAGCTACTGGTCACTTGGGAATTCTTCATTCCTAGGAGACACAGCAAGGCTAGTGTTTTTTTCCTTGGCTACGGGAAGCCTGGGCTACACTGCAGCCAGCAGAAGGGAACTGGGCAGAAGGCTGGAAAAAGGCTGGAATAGTGCATACTGGAAAGAAAGCCAATGGGGAATGATGCTGCCAGTCCTCACCTCCTGGCTAGGACCTTGTGCTCACTGCTAATGCGGGAAGGGAGGAGGCAACAGATACAGGGTGAAGATGAAGTAAGTGTTCAGGATATATTCAGAAAGTACTACTCTGAAACAGGGATCAAATACAACTTGGCCAGGGCATCACTGAACCTGGCAGCCAGCTTAGCTCAGGGCATGTGTAGGTTGAGATTGACAGTTAGCAGAGCATGTAAGGCTCAGCCCCCAGGGATGCCACGGCTACTGAAGTGCATGAGTTGCTGTTACCAGGTGGTTCAATTAGCATGGCAGACTGCACAAGATGATGAATTATGAGGAAGTCCTAACTCTGCTGTACTGCATGACCTGACCTGCAGGTCTCCCATTTGTCCTCATTTATTTCAGTACAGTCATCCCTTTCGCATCTTCCCTCCCAGCAGCATGGCCTAGGCTCATTATGTGACACCAGAACAGAGTTTTGCAAATGGATAGCATCCGTATTATTATCAATTTGTCAATGCAGCCAAGACTCTGCTGCTTTGGTACAAATACCTCCCCTCTGGGCATCCTTGCAGCCTGCTGTTGCCTCATGCTCAACTGGAAACAATAAAAGAAAGGAGGGACAAGGTAATGCAATGACTAGTTCTTTACATGTGGACATAGATCCATGTCCCAGTATATGAAAAACACCAGAAGAGAAATGGCTGTTCTCCAGGCAAGCATAATACAGAAGCAATGAAGGGCAGGATGCTTTGGGCCATGATGTCCTGGGAACACTTCCCACCAGGCCTGTAAATGAAACCTGTATATCCTAGAGGTCTAGCTACCACACCTGTGACACCATGGGTGTCCACCACGAAGAAGTGCACGAGTCACAGGAGCTCGGTAGGACAAATCACTGCAGGCAGCTCCTTGGCTACGCTTTTTAGCAGAGCCTGAGAGCAGCAGCAGCAGCTGTGTCAGTGCTGGTGATCTCTTTGCATGCTGAGGGGATGTGGACTTCAGCTATGACAGACTGCATCACCCTCAACTGCTTGACAGGCTTAAGCCTGCAGGTCTGCTACTGGGAAACTTCATGGGCTCTCTGTGGGGGGGAAGGTGGCTCTTAAGACCATGTAGTGGTGTCCTGGAAGATAGCCAGCACAGAGCTCTGTTTCTCAGGATTATACAGCATTCCTTGGAGGAAAGCTTGCTACCCATTTGCAAAGCCCTGCTGCTGGCTACACGAGGCTGACTGCTGCTACCGCTAACACTGGCACGCTGGTGCTGGTGCTTCTGCATGCTCTCTGTCAATCGGGGAAGGGATTGTCTTATCTGTCACGTTAAGTCTTTCCAACAGCAACGAGGCAGTGAATTTAATTCAGAGTTGAATTCAGACAAATAAAAAGCTTCAGAACCTGGTCTTGGCCCCTGAATCATTCCTTTAAACCTAGTTTCCTTGCTCCTGCTCCTTGAAACATGGATGCAGTAACAGGAACAGCTATTGCCTTGAAATTCAGGGATATAAGGTGGCCCTCATGGATTGCTAAGCTTTGATACCACAGAATTCTGCCAAGCTGGCACTGTATAGATTAGCTAATGCTCTTGACATCTAATGGGAAAGGAGACAGACTTGTGATGTTCCCAGTGAGAGGAATTTCCTATTTTTAGAAATGCTGCTGGTTCTCATGGGATGGGCAGGCGGGGAAAGCCTGCCACATCTTATGCATCTTTACTTTTTCCCCTCAAATTTATGAGAGAAAGCTGCTTTACTATCTACTTCCTTCCCTGACCTTGTATCACAGGTACCCCAGTTTGAGGGTCTTAAAAACCTACTACTAGCAAACAACAGGGATAAGAAGAGCTTCCCTGTTCCCAGCAGTTAAGAAACTTCAAAGTGTCTCTTGGGAAACCTCTGTAAGACTCCCTCAGGTCTTGCTTCATTCCCAAGTGAAATCTGAGCAGGCTGGGAAGGTATAGAAGGGCAGGAGCATTTTGTTGTGTCAGCAGTTTTTAGCACTGTCTTGTTTTCTTCCTAGAAACCACATTATTGCTCTATCTGCCTCTAAAACCAACTTGCTAATGAGGACAGCTGGTTCATAAGCTTGGTGGCAAAGGCACCAGCCTCACCTCTTTTTCCTATTCCTCTTCCATGGGAGCTGGGAGGTGAGCCCTCCCTTTCAAACACCAGCTTCCTTGAGATAAGCTCAAACCAATGCCTGGCAGCAGCCCTTCCTAAAGATAAGCACCTCAGAACTCTTGACTCTTTCTACTCCCTGGGCTGGATCCCCTGCAGACAGAAATTGCTAGAGTTCTGTCAGCTTCAACAAAGCTGTGTTGATCTAAACCAGATGAGGATCTTGTAGCTATTGAAAGGCCACCTGACATGGCCCACATGACCAGTTTCAGGCTGTCCTGGACATAAACAGCGATGCAGTGAAATCTCACCTACCCTGTACTTCTAACTGTTGTGATTAGGTCAGTTGACAACCAGGTTGCAACAGCCTCCTTGTCTGGCTGGAGGTGTAGCAGAGCAAATTCCTGGGATGGTAGGATGAGCAGGAGATGGCTGTGCTCCATCTAGAGTTCTCACCTCCCAGCAAAAGGGTGGAGTGACCACACACTGTAGTCACAGGGCCAATGCACAAGCACTTAATTGCACTAAGGGCAGAAAAGTTGTCCAGGAAAAACCTGCCCCACATGCTGAGACAGGTCCAGTTCTGCAAGTAGGTATAGTGTGCAAAAGCTTAGAGAACTGGGACTCCCCTTTAGCATTCTCTGCTTATAAGGAACATTCCCTCAGCTGTTTCCAGATGTTTGGAGAGGCGTTACTGGCTTAGGTCAAAGTGCACCAGTGACTTTTATAAACAGTGCCAGTACATTTTGCAGGAGGATATTTTTAGTACTGGAAATAGCTGCAAAATAGGAAAATCTTGCAATATATGTCAGGATTTGAATTGGTGAGGAGATTCAGGAAAGGGGCTATGGAATCTTTTTTGGGACTTGAAATAGGTCCATTTTGACTGGCATGCAATTTTTTTATTTATTTTTTACAAAAATATTTCCTCCTAAGCAAGCTTTCTTCACAGTGATAGGTCCACAAGAGAACTGGTTGCTTTCAGTGGCATTTTTTGACTGAAAAATGTTTACACCATGTTTATCTCCACTTTTAAACACTTTCTGCTGAAAGGAGGAATGCCTGCACAGCATGTTCTTCAACCTTCTGATGAAGGCTTACACATCTTGTTACCTTTTGTAGACTGCCTGGAAGGAATTTATGATCCCCTAGCAGCGCAGAGACCCATGCTGAAAAAGCTTAATGTGAGTTTTCAACTAACTCTAGCTGTCCTTTATAGCTTTATTGATGCTTCTTTAGCTAAGGTCCCCATGGTGCAAGATCCCAGTAAAATAAAGACCTAGCTCTGTGCAAGGTGGCTGCTCAATTAAAAGAGAAAAGGAAGTTTCCAAGAACAATTTCAATGCAAGGAGCATTATAGAAGTGGGAAAGGCATGAGTCATCAGAAATCTTACAGGACAGAACACCAAAATATGGGAAAGGCCTCAGCACTTTGGGTAGAGCCTGTGCTGCTGAAACTTAATTGTGCATTGTTAATAGGCAGTGTGAATGAGAACTGATCTTCTCAAACCTGAATGCTGCAATTACTACTCTTGGCTTTCTTGCAATGAAATGATGCATAGCTACCAGCTTTGTCTAAGGAACCTGCAAGAAATGCAAGCTATGCCACCATTACCTTACAGAGCAAGAAAGTGACCACAAATGTTAGGCTTAAAGTATCAAGATGTTGCCCACTTCAGAGGGTCAGCCTGAGACACTCAGAAGTTCACTAAGAGACTCTGTGCTATTCATCAGATCCATTTAGCATCCCCAGGATTTCCAGACTCCCCACTGCAATGAAGAACCTGGGTGCCAATGGCTCTTAAGCCCAATGCAGTCCTGCACTAGATTTAGGAAGCCTGGACAGTGCAAGCAAACTGCTAGGTCAGCTCAAAAGAAACCATGTTGATTGCCATGGGAGCCTTGCCTATTGCTCATCAATAAGTCACTGAAAGCAAGTGTTTCTGCAAAGCAGATAAGTATAGATTGACTCTTTCTGATGGAAATCTGTTCCACTGGGAAATACTGGACTGTGACACAGGTACTGCTGACCTTGTCAGCAACCTTCCCTGAAAGCATTTCAATTCTCTATAGCAGATTGCAAATCAAGTCCAAAGGGACATTGGTAAAGTCATGCTGTATCTCTGAGAGGCTCCTACTAGTGTCTCTGTCTACAGCTTGTACAGCTTGAGGCAAAACTCATATAGAGTCCCTTTGGTTTTCACTACTGTCGTTTGGAAGAAAAGTGAACTTGAGACTTACCTCTGCTAATTCTCTGTTTTTCTCCAGAAAGGATTCCTGGTGTATCAATGACGCTGATGCTCTCTAACACTGGATTAGGTAGCTGGGCACAAACAAACCTGTGTGAAAATACATGTGTTTAAAATAAAAGCAAGAGGTATTTATGATGTGCTGAACATCACAGGCAGCATGGGACAAGCCAGGCTCTGATCTCACTTACAAGTCTTCAGTTGGAGCTTGGAGCTACTGTTGATTTAAAGAAATGAGAAAGAAGCCAGAACCAAGCACTTTCTCTGACTATTTTGCTGCTTCTGGAACATGGGTCTCAATCATGACCTATGACAGGGTTTTTACGTGGCCCCTAAATTGTGACTTATTAATGAAAATGTGAAAATCCAAATGTTTTCATTTGCTGTTTAGATTATAGCAAGAAGTGGTATTTGTTTTTCTTCACTTAAGCGTTCCCCTGCAGAGTCCTGAACTCAAGTGAACTGAAGTAACTCGTTTAAAAAAAAAGAATTAAAAATCAGCAACATTGCAGGATTTTTGTTCACTTCAAATCTGGTCTTAGACAGAAAGTGTGCTATTCTTGTGACATGGAAATCCTAAAGCATAGGCAGCATGAGATCTCAAGGGGTCACTTAGTCTATCCTCCTGCCTCAAGGCAGGATCAATCAGATGTTTGTCTAAAGTGTTCTTCAAATCCATAACAATGCAGATGCACCAACATTTGCTGGAAGTCTACTCCATTACTTACCCTTACAGCAAAACCTCTTTTTCTTAACATCTAATCTAAATCTCCCATGCTACAATGCTTTCCAGTCTCAAACACAGTAGATGTGGAAAATGATTTATTTTTCCCCTCTTGTCCCAACATATACTGTTGTCATCCTGTCTCCCCCCAGTCTTTCCTTTAAAGAAAACAGGTTGGGGTTCCCCCCCCCAGTCTCTTTCTGTTCTCTCTAGCTGCCTTTCCAGCTAATTTCTAAATCCCTGAAGACCCTTGCAGCTTTCCTTTGGGTCCTCTCAAACTACTCCACATATTTCTTCAGGCATGGTGCCCCAAGCTGACGTGGTAATCCAGCTGTGAGCTTGCCAGTGGTGAACAGAGTGGATGGATTGCTCCTTATCTCTTACATATGACAGTCCTGTTTATATATCTCAGCAAGATGTTTGCTTTTGTAACAGCAGTATGACACTGTGGACTTACATTCAGTTTGTAATTCACTCTTCCCCCCTCTGCAGCTCCATTTCTGTGTAATTGCTCTTTAGCTAGTTGTTCCCCATCTTGTAGCTATGCAAATCACTGCTTAAGAAGAGTAACTTGTGCTTCTTGTTAGTGGGTTGCAGCTCATCTATTTCAGTTGCTGGTAACAGCAAAGGACAGTAAAAGCCTATCCACTTACATGGCTCCCAGTAGCATTTCAGGGATAGCCTTTTTGTGATGGCATTCCAGGAGCTATAAATATGTGTGTGTATATGTATGTAAGCATATTAATAGGGTGGTGTGACTTCCAGGCATAAAAAACATGTTACTGTGGGAGGAAGCAGAACCACATAAAGGATGGGGGTTGGCACAAGGGCCACTAGATGCAGTCAAGGCAAACAGAGCCTTGAAGCGCTCTGAGTGGCTGGTTCTGCTGAAGTCCCCACAGCTATGAGCTCCTCCAGGCTATGCTACAACCCCACCCCAATTTTTCTACTTGCATGACTCCAAGAAGATTCTGACAAGAGTGAATCCTCATGGGTTAGATGAGTGTCTTCTCTCCTAAGCTGTCCGCTATTTCAGACCACATATTACAGCCTCTCTCTCTCACATCTGCAGCTTGGTAGGTTGCAACAGGGAGCATTTCTGAACGTGTAACACCTCATGTGGAAGCGGGAGACTGGCTTGATTCTCCTGTTGAGTGCCAGGCAAAGCAGCAGAGAACAAAAGGCTCAGGAGGTCATGTTATTCCCCTGTCCTGCCAGCCCATGTTTGCTTGCCACTGTTACAGCCCTGACCATTCCTTATGGTCTAATATTAAATGGCTCAGCAAGGGGATTTTCTACCAGTTTCTCTAGGTAAAGTACTCCACAGGACATTTCAGATACAAGGTCAGAGGCCAGCAGGAGTGAGTGCATTCTGGTTCTGTTGGCAAGGTTGTTAAGGCTGCTGCCTTCCTGCTGTCCCAGCAGAACTGCAGGATCTCAGGGAGCATGACCTAATTCTGTGTGGGCCATATGAAGGAAAGAATGTGCTGCCAATCTAGACTTCCACTACCTCTACAGGTAGAGCATGGAGGTGAAGGAGGAACCTGTTATCTGTGATGTCTCCCACTGTTTACACCACAAAAGCAGGGCTGATTCCACCTTAGCTTCCCAAGACAGACTTTGGGGGTGGGAGGAATCTTGCAACCAAGCCAATGTGATATGAAAGTAATGGCTGAGATTCCTCATTTTGCTCCAGGGCCTTGGTGCCAAACAAGTCCTCCTGATAACAAGATGCAACCTGCAGTTTCTCTACTGGGATCCCTCCAGAGCTGGGGTACTGCCAGCAGAGTTGGAGTGAGGAAAACAAGCCCTTCTCTCAGTACCCAGGCACCACCTGGGGCAAGGAGAGGCAGACAAGAGACAGGGCACTGCAGAGCTGCTACCCTCTTTTCAGCCCTGGGCAGCTTGTCAGCCCTATCCCTGCCCTTAGCAGAATGCCCTTCCTTAGCCAGGAAGGTATGGGCAGGCACTCCATCTCCTGGGAATGAAGTGAGGGAGAAGACAGGCTCTGAGCAGCACAATTAGTTGCTGCCTCCCAGCCAAGTCCCGATTACCACTCTTCCCTTGCTTCCTGGAAGGCAGCAGATCCCAGTTTCTGCTGGGAAGGGAGTACCAGTTGAGGCTGGATGCTCACTCCTTCTGGTCCTCCGTTTAGCTCCTCTGGAGCAGCAGGCTCTGCACCCCAGATGACACAGTGCCATGGGTTGCCACCTCCCAGCCAAGACCAGCATGGTCTATGTGAATGCTGCTGCCTTGTGCTGCTCTGTTCCTTTCCACTGGTGCCCATAGCCAGTTGTTACCTTTAACCACCCACGGGTAAAGCAGACTTGCCCAGGGTCACTCTCTTATCTCAGCTTAGAGGGGTGGCTCCTGGAGATCACCTCCCTTCTCCAAATTTGCTGCTCACAGCCTCCTAGCTGAGGTCAGTGCCTTGGCATACACACAGCAGTAGCAAGATATGTGCAAGGCAGAGACAGTTCTGCATTGTCTCTTGCCAAGAAGCCAGGCCCACAACGGGGTAAGTGTGGGTGGCTTGATCCAGTCCAGTGGATGCACCCTGACTTATATCTGCTAAATTTCTGGCCCTCTGAGTCAATTCTTGCATGTGCTTAATTTCCTAATTAGCTGTGATGCTCACACTGCTGAGCTAGTCCCTCTTAGCATGTCTTCCTCTGCTAGTTAAGAAATTGTTACCTCCTTTTTTAATCTGTCAGCAGAAAAGGGGTTAATTGGCTGTTTTGGCTACTCCCTGCATTGCTAGCAGGACTGCACTTCTGCTGCTGCTGAGTCACTGCTGTGCCCCTCTGCCCTCCTGTCCTCACAGGCACACACTTGACTCCCTCCTCACAGGAGAAGCAAGAGGAGCAGGAGAGTAAGAAGAGCACTGCATGATACAGTGAACTGGGCTAACGGACACAGAGATCCCTTGCTGTATTAGGAGCAAATTGCATTCAGGACACATCAATCAGTCCAGTTCAGGAGCATTTGCTTTTTTGCCCTCCATGCGTGGCTGCCTTACTCCTGAAGTTGCTTCTCCTCTGCAGTGAACTGTCTGCTAGCTGTGGCTGTTCTTGGCTATCAGCAGAGCTGCTCTGAATAATGTTCTCTTCATCTGCTATCTCCACAGTCCAGGCAGGAGGCCTGTTATTTTCTTAGGGCAAATAATCTTTCTCCCCTGGTGTAGGGAGTGGACAGTCACCTGACATAACTGTTGGCCAGGTGCAGATGTTCTGGGCCCTATTAAATATTGAAAACATCTCAGAGTCTCTTTCATGCAGGACCATGTTGATGTATTTGAATGATGAGCCTGTGTAGTGATCAGATACTGCTTCCAGAGGCTCTGTGAGGTTCTCTGCATAGTAGCAACTCCAGCTAGGTTCCTCTTCTCTCATCAAGCTTCTCCCCATGTTTCTCCACAGGCCCCTTCCCTGTCTCACTGCAGCCTACACCAGCACTCCTGTGGTCAGTGCTGGTAGGAAATGATATACTCTCTAGGTAGACACTCTCTAAGCTCGGAAGTTAGAAAGCAAGCCAAAGCCCAGCTTTCCTGGTTGTTTGGCTGAGCAGCTGCCATGTTTGCTACGTCTCCCACACTGTGTTAGCAGGGAAGGCGCCAATGATGGGTGTAGTCGGTCAGTTTGTTCCCATCTGCCTGCTGTAGCACAGTTTGTGCTCATCTAGGATATGGGTGTGTGCTGCTGGCTTCCTGCAAGGCCTAGATCCAACTCGGTATGGTTGGGCTAGGTCTAGGGGATGGAAAGGTTACATTCCTCATGTCACAGAGCCACTGTCCAAATCCCCTGCTACAGTTTTTTTATGGAAAGATATTACAGCTGTCATCAGTTTGCACCTGAGGTTATATGTATAAGGCATTAGAATGGAGAGAGCCTGGTTTTGTTACAAGGGGGACATTCAAGCAACGTTTAAAAATGCAAGAAAGCAGAGATGCGCATATGGTGCCAGTTCCACTTCTCTACTAACTCTAGTGGCTACGTCTGGTTGGACTATTTAATTTCAGGGAACTGAACTGATGGCAAATGGAAGAAGTTAGGAATATAAAAGCAAGGGAGAGCAAAGCGTAATAAAGAGATTTACCTCTAGACTCCTACAGGATAAGCTTGACAGGCTGTGCTGTGTTTTTTGTTTTGTTTGTTCAAGTAAGATGAAGGTTTGTCCCACTTGAATTTGTTAATCTGCCCTTCACTGAGTGACTGATGTGCACCCGGTAGGACTGGAATGGCTTTGCATCAGCCATGTGGATGGGGAAAAAAAGGAAGAACAGTGTAATGCCTTATCCCTTTAAATTGCTAGCTATGCTGCTCATTAGGTTCTAGCTTTATTCTTCAGAGCACCTAAGATCTCGAGTACTGACCTGTTCAAAAAGGCATTGCCAAAGGCGTTGAGTTTCCTGAACGGTTTTTTGGGATCCACCACCAATGCATTTCCAGGAACGATTCCTTCCACATCTCCTTGCATAACTGCTATAAAGGAGTCGGTTGTAGGCTCTGGTCCAATCCTCATCCCTGGGAAATCCTGCTCCAGCAGGTACCTGTAGACAAAAAACCCCAGGGTGTAGGCATGAGACATGAGCTGCCTAAGTCCTAAATGAGTTGTACTGAAGATTGCAGCGTAATTATGAAGCTCAAGAGTATGGATCCTTCTGAGGCTATTTTTAGCACTGTCACTGAATCGTTCAATAAACGTCATGGTAGCTTTTCTACTCAGGATCTCCATGTTTAAAGCTTTCTTATTTCAGGTGGATTAAGAAATTGAGATGATTATAGCTGCTGGGAAGAGATTGTCATCATGTTTGATCATTTTGTGTATTTTAATCCTCAAGACATTTGGAACAGACTTAGCATAGCAAAGTAAAAACAGCAGTTCACTGCAATCACAGAGTTAATCCTGAAACCTTACCGGCCTTTGGTGCCAATATCAATTACTTCACCGCTGCTCATTTCAGCAGACTCATCCAACTAATGTGCTTAGCCCCCAGTCCAAATCAGTTGCTCAAATGCCAGCTTCTCCCGTACTTGACTGTTGAAGTCTCAAGTGTCCCTTCTTGTGTGCTTCTGCAACACAGCTACAGGTCTGCATGACAAACTGCTCAAGCATATTGAGCATTAAGCATGTGGGTGGCAGAGTATATCCCAGTATTTGTTATCAAGCTAAATAGCGCAGTAAGCACAGCATCCCCTATTTCCTAAGCCTCTGGCAGCCTCTCTGAAGCTACAGTTTGGCAAATTTCAGAGAAAGATAGTCACCCATGTGGCTGTAGGACTTTGACTAGGATCCTTGCAGCACACCCTGACTTACCATGCCAAATTCAGGATGAGTCAATGGTGTGCATGGGACAGTTCCCTTTGGCTCATGAAGGAGCTAAATGCCATCACTGAGGTCAGGTTTGTGCTTGTGGGTGCAGAAAACATCCCACCTGCTGGTCCTGTGCTGAAAACTAAGACCACTGCGTCCATGCGGCTTGCATAAAGGGAGCTAGAACTGGTCTAACCCTCAGTACAGGATGGTGTCATACCACCTGACCTGGTGATAAGCTCTGGATTGTTACATGAGGAACATAATGACCACCAGGTTATGGAAGTTAGTATTATACTGTGTTGCTTGTTGCCAGCAGATAGCTGGCACTTCCTCTTCTGGTGCTTTGACCTAATCTTTAGTAGGTAGAATGTAGAAGTAGAAAGACAAATATAGAATTGTTGTGATGTTAAAACTAGATTCAGGGGATAGGGAAAAAGGAAACAGGAGAAGGGCTGAGGATTCTTCATGGTTGAGACCAGTGTGTTTAACAACCACCATTGGTTCACTCAGGTGAGTCTCATCAGAGAGGGCAAGTTTTCTATGTGAGAGACTACAGGACCACTTGCATGAAGGCTTGTGATAACTTTTCAGGGGTTCCTGCTTTCACTATCATTTTAACAGAGGTAATCACCATTTGGGGAACAGAAAACAATTGTGCTTGTTCAGCAGGGCTATTTATTGACACCATGTCAGCAAACGCATCTTCAGTTCCCAATGGGTAAGGCCAAATCAACTGGATCCAGAGGTAAAACAAGCAAATGTACACCCAAGACATACTGCAAATCACTGCTACTTATCTGGCTTGGTACATATTAATGAAGGGAATAGCTGCAGCAAGAATAACTCCAGCAATGATATCCATAATTCCCTTAGGATCTGACCACCTCCTTTATTGGTATTTTATCATGTATTTTCTTCTATCTTTCATCTAAAGTGATTTTCAAGTCCTGTGCTCACCAGAATGCCCCCAGAAGTGACCTCTCTTAATGGGAGCAACTCAGATGAAACAGCAGCTGTTTAGCAATTTCCAAAAAATTGAAATAATCCAGGAAGGATTCTAGGAAGGAACAGCCCTCTGACCTCCTACAGTAGGGCGGATACATCCTATCTACCTAAAGCCTATGCAGGGGTTCGTTGAACTTTCCCATAAAAGTGGGTCATTACTTAACAAAAGCAGACTGCAGCTAACGCTGGTGTGTGACACCTCCCTGGCTGGAGATCACAATACACCTTCCTGGCAGCTACAGTAACTTCTCTCTAGCTTGAAGCTGCTGAGAGCAAGGAGGAGCTACTTTTCTCTCACCAAAGGCTCTGTACACTGTCCTCTGAATGTTCTAGAAGGCACTTGGCTGGACTCTGGAAACTAAGCTCAGGCCTCCTGGATGACAATTCAAAAATGTTAGCCCCATGGACATTGCTGCAATGCTAAGTCACTGCTATTGGCTTTCCCGTGCTCCTGCTCTGTATTTTGCTTTTCATCTGACATAGTATATTTAAGAGTGATATATGGATGGGCATTCACTGAATCCATAGAAATGAATCTTTGAGTTATCCACTTGCAAATACTAGAGAGAGAAAAGAAACAGATAGTGATAACAATTGTCAAATGCAACAAGTGCTTTTGAGAAACACCCCTTATCCCCAATGCCACGTCACAGCCTTGCCACAACAATAACCTGCTTGTATTTTTACAGGTTTGAGATGCACATGTAGTACGATAACTTTTGAGCAACAGGAGAATAAAAAAGCCTGGGGGTTTTGTCATTTATAGACAAAGCTTCTGAGAAAGTCTAAGCAAAAGTCCTGCATATAATAGCAATACTCCTCTTCAGTCAGGCTGCTCGAAAGAATTTTATCACAACTCCACTCAGCTAATGTTTCAAAGCATTTCTGTGTTTATTTCTTGTATAAGACTTAAAAAAAAAATCACAACAAAAGCACTCATATAGAACTAGCTACAAGCCAATGTTAATTGATTTAATGTGCAACAAGTGGTATGAAAGCAGAGATGAAGATTTGGACTGCCTAGTATCATAGCATCTATTTGAAGCAAGGCTTCTGTGGGAGATTCAGGTACATTGTGCAGCAGGGTGACTGCAGCACAAGAATCTCATTGTACACAGGACAAATACAAGGGGATTTATTGACACTGTCTGACAGGGGGAAAGCAATTCTGCTAGGCAGTGCCACAGGCTGCTTCTGCTAGCAGAAACAAGCTACAGAACACATGCAATTGTCACATTTGTGGGGATTTCTGGGAGAGAAAAGTAAACAATAAGTGTGAAAAACACTGACCAACAGCAAGCAGTTTCCCCTGCCAGTGCAGCATGCCTTACTCTGAGCTGCTGAACACTTTCAAGGGCCTGGGGGAGTGACCTCCAGCCAGGCTGGGGAAGCCTGCAAAGCATGCCAGGCAAGAGGTGAATGTTGGGGGTGTTTTTTAATGACAATCTGATTTTTGGAGAAGTGTCTGGAGTTGGTATGTGGCTGGGAACATCATGCTGTTTGCCCCATTTCAGGCCTGTCCCTGCTCCTAATGAGGGCGGGAGGAGGTGAGGGACAAGGGCAGGAAAGCTGCATTACTGTCAGCCTGGCTTGGGTTACCCTTTCCCAGGCAGGTTTGGAGCAGCATAGGAGCCAGGCAAGGAGATCCCAGGCTCTCCAGGCAGGAGTTCTGCAGGATGTGGGGGAAGGGGCTGTTTGCCTGTGATGAGTCATGCAGGAGCCATGCAGGATGCTGCTGTGTGTGGCAGCAGAGGTGATGCAAAGCGGGAAAGGGAAGAAGGGCAGAGCAGAAGGAAATGGTGACAACTGCTTGGTGCAGGCAGAGATGAAAGGTTCAGGGCCACACGCCAGGTCACACCAGAGCTATGCATGCAGCCTGTAACAAACAGTCTGGAGAGGCCAGGACATGTAAATGATTAGCTGTAGGAGGAAAGGGTGGCAACACCAGAAAAGCAAGCCATGTTGACAGTTAGTAGGTCTCTGGCAGGCTTGTTTATTTTATTAGCAGGATGGCTGGACAGAAGCCAGGATTATTTTTAGAGAAGACCACTGAGTCTAAGTTAATTAGGAGAGTAATGTTCTGTCCTGCACTCCCACCCTCTTACAGGAAACATAAAAAGCAATAACATTATAAAGGCAGGCTCCAGCGACATCCTGCTGTGGCTGTCAGATATTCCCAGGTAGAGGTGTTGCCTTGCCCTCACCATTACAGCCTTTCAGACCCCAGCCCTGCAGAAAAGCCTCATCCAAATGTATGCTGAGGAGATAAATGGGAGTGCAGAAAAAGAGGATACAGCAGGAACCAGGAATGGAAAAGCTGCAGTTAGCAATGCTACATCTTTCACACAGCAAAATAAGGCTCAGCTCCCTGGGTCCCTGAAAGGAGGGGAGAAAACAGCCTGGTTCCACTGAAAACAAGCCAGTGCTCTGGTCTCACTTCACTGGCTTTGACCCACACAAATCACCTCCCTCCTCCCCACCTCAGCCTCTAGGAATGTTTCTCACTGCTGACCTTGACTGCCTTCTTTCTGCCATCAGCTCCTGACAAGAGAGCAGCCTCACAGCAAAATGCTGCAGCTGAGGTGCTTCAGAGCCTTGCATTTCTTCCTTCTTACACCTCAGATTCCCCAAGAACAAGGGAAGATGTTTAAGAGATAAGCCTACCTCAGGTAGGTGACTAAAGTCCTTTGTCCTTTTCTTTTCAAATGGTATACTGGGATCCAGATGAACTGGGGCTGAGTTCATTCCACATGAGTGTTTAGTGACACTGTCATCTCCCTAAATTGCATGGCAGTACAAGCAGGGTGCAATATTAGAGTGGAATGTATACATAAGGATAACACCAATTATCCCCCATCCTGAAGAGATTATGGAAGAGATGTCCACAGGGTTTCTTGCTTCATTCTACTGCCAAGACATAGTGGTTGTCTTCCCTCCCACTTCCTCCCCCAGTCCCCTTTAACTCCTCCCTGCTCTCAGTTTTAGCTCCCACTCGCCTTCCCACAATAACTCTGGATGCTAATCTGGTGCTTATCCCAGCTCTCTAGTGACCAGTGCCTGCAAGCTCCCCCTGGAAGCCTATCACGAGCACCACTGTTTTCTGGCACCTCCTGCCTTTGGCTGGGAACATACTAGAGTAACAGACCCTCACACTCCTACTACTAGAGGCCCTGGGGGTTCTCCAAGAGTTCTCAGCTTTCACTTCTTATGCCTTCCTGGAAGGCCTTCTCAGGTCCATTTTGCACTCCTATAAAGCAGAAGCTCCTGGTCACTTCTGCTTGATCATAGTCTCTGCGTAGGCTCATCCCAGCCCTCTTCACAGAGAGGGCTAGGAGAAGCGGACACAAGCACGAATGAAATGCAGTGGTCAAAGAGTGGCTTAGATCAGCTTGCTGACAGCAGAGCAACAGTGCCGCTGCAATCTCACAAGTGAAGACTCAACCTTCTCCTTTTGCCTGGAACATGCTTTAGGCACATGAACTTGCAAAAGGAGCTCAGGCTTATAGGACTTCACTGAACAGAGAGGGGCAAATGCAGGAAGTCTCTGCTAACAACAGCATGCAGGTGAGACTGCAGGGAAACACTGATGCTGGCAATCCAGAAAAAGAGATACTCTAGTTACACAGCCAGCAACCTCAGGAATGGATGTTCAGCAACCTCCTTGTGTTCAGGGGAAGTTCTGCTCTGAGTGTCAGTAACCCAGAGGGCACAAAAAGCCTTTCAAATACGTTTGGTACCAAGTCGCAGAACAAAGATCTGGAGTAGAATGAGAGTGCTATGCTATCCAAGCTAGCCTCTCTAATTTTCAAAAGAGTAACTCCCTTTCCAACCATGTGCCAAATGCTTCTTGGGGTCATTCATGCCCCTTCACCATCTGCCTGACCTGCTTACATGAGAAAAGCCTTTTTACTCTTAAACTTTGTTTGCCAGGTGCATGACAAGGTAGCAGAAATGCATCCTGTTCTTGGCTCCCAGCTGGGGCACTGAGTAGCTGGAATATTACAGCACACACAAAAAACCCTGCACTTCTCAAGGTCACTCCTTAAGAGGTACAGTCAATTTGATTCACACCTCTCTACTCTCCACAGCTCCCTCCTCCACCAAGAAATACTGGTAGAACAAAGGGCTGGCTGCTTGTGGCTTGCATCCAGATTTACACTGGGGTAATTCCACAGATTTCAACACAGCCACACCAGAAAAAGGCTGGAATTTAATGCTAAGCTTATGAATCACATAGGAAACAGACAGCACAGCTTCAGCTACGATCCCAAGAGAAATGTTGCTGCAAGTTGAACTAGCAGTGTGGCTGAACAGAGATCCCTGCAACCAAGTCCAGCTGGAAAAGTTTAACCCTCTGTCTGACAGTTTCACATCAAACCTGCTCCTGGCAGCTGCCCTTTCTTTAGAGTTAAGAATAAGCTTGGTGCTCCCAGCATCTCAGCAGAGCTGGACAGTTAAAACAGGGCTTACTTTTGGAGCCCTGAAGATCTTGGTCTTCTCTTGTGCACAACCCTCCCCCCCCCCCCCCCCCCCCCCGAGCACACGTTTCTCAAACTAGACTCTGAGCATTGCCTCTGGGCACAGCGCAGGGAAAGAAAGATGCAAGTGTGAAAGAACATTACAAACCCAAGCACCCACTTTAAGGTTCCCTAAGCCATAGGTTGCCCCACCACCCAAACGCTCCATCAGGCTGAAGAGAATGGTTGTTAGAGGGGCTACCCTGAAAGCAACAGTCATGGGGATACCCCGCGTGAGGCTTCCCACAGCCTTTGCACTTTGAACAGACAAGAGGGCCCCGAGTGACTCACGTCTCCACACTAATCCACACTAATGCCCTGCCCGCGCTCCTCAGCCCTGCTCCGGGCTACGTTTTGCCACGTCGGTGTTCCGTGGGACATCTCACACCACCCTGTCCTTGCGAAGGAACGCTCTCTGAGTTTGAGTGCTGGTGGCTTTTCAATTGAAAGCTGCTGATGGGCACCAGGGGCACGGAGCGGGGGGGGGGACAGAAGAGGATCCAGGCATAGCACAGGTAGCAGAGACCTCTTCTGCCCCACCACGGCCCACGGCCACCGAGGATGCCGGCACGCCCGGGAGGCAGGCAGGCAGGCGGCCGGCTTTTACCTGATGAAGGTGGTCTTCCCAGTGGAGTACTGCCCCACGAGGAGCACCATCGGCTTGTTGTCGAAGTCGGCATCCTCCAGAGCCGGCGAGTGGAACTCGTGGAACTTGTAGTGCTCTTCCAGGGGGAGCAGCTTGGTTTTGTAGAGCTTTTTCAGGCCCTCGCTAACCGTCTGAAACACCTCGGGGTCCTTCCTCCGGCGGTCGTCGGTGCCCAGCCAGCTGAACATCTTGGGGCCGCCTGAAGCCAGCTCCGCAGCGACCACCGGGGCTGGGGCGAGGGGCGGCGGGCAGGAGAAGCGCCGCTGGCTGGCTGGCTGCCGGCGCGGGCTAGCCCCGCATGCCCCCTCAGGCCGGCGGGGCCCGGGGGACGGCCTGGCAGGCCTCGCTCCCCTCCAGCGCCCACCCGCGAGGGCCGCCTCCCGTTACGCGACCCGCGCCGGCGGTTTCAGTCAGCAAACGGTCCCCGCGGGAGGCTGCGAAAGGCCGCTTCTCCTCGCAGCCTCGGCCGAGCGGCGCCGGTGGAAGACGCCTCCCTTCACGCCGCCGGCTCCCGGCGTGGGCATGCCGCGGAGGCAGGGCGGGAGGGGCGGGCGGCGGCGGCAGCCCGCGGCGGGCGGTGTTTAAGGGCGGCCCTCCAGGAAATGGGCCGGCGGCGGAAGTCGGCGGCTCCTGGCAGGCGCCGCCCGTTCTTCCCGGCGGGTGAAGCCGCATCGGGCGGCGCCATATTGAGGCGGGGCGCGACGCCGAGGAAAAGCAGGGCGGGGGGGGGGGGGAGACGAGGACACAAGGCCCGCCCCGCTTTTCGCGCCGGGACACGGCGCCCCCTAGGGGCCGCTGCGGGGTGTTGCGGCCCGGTCGCCATTTTATTCGCCTTGTCCCCTCGCTTTAAAATAAATCCCTCCATGTGCAAATTTGACGGGGGGGATCGGCTGTTTCTGAACGCTGCCGCCCCGAGCTGGGTCCCCAACGCTTCCCCAAGCCAACGACTCGGCTGCACTGCTGCTGCCCGCCATTTCCCGGGGGCTTGCAGAGACGAGGCTGGCTGTACCCAGAAGAGTTCACCATTTAAGCAGCTGAGACAGGCAAATTAGCTGCTGTCTCCACTCATTTATTCCTCCAGCAATTAGGGCTGACAGGGCAGCTGCCAAGCGAAGGCTGCGGTGCTCGGGCCGAAGCCTGCATGGGTTTTCCAGCAGCGGCCCGTGGCTCGGCGTGTCCCCAGAGCCAGCCATCAGCCATCATGCCCCGCTGCCGGGCTCTCCTCATCGCCACTGAGCAGCTGGGACAGAGCAGGGAATTTTTCCTAACGTGTCTCCAAGTGTTTTTTTCACTTGAGTTGATCCAGCGGGTCAGAGAAATGTGGCAAGAGGCAGTTTTGGAAGCGGTCCCGCCGTGTGGCGGGCTCCTGCCCTTTCCCAGCCGTTTGCGGACAGGAGGAACGCAGGCCTTGCGTAAGTGGGGGTGGCGGTGCGTTAAAAGTGGTTGTTTTTCACAGGGTTGGGGGGACGACACCCGGAGATGTCCGTGGCCCCGTGTGCCTGGACAATGATCCAGGTCCCCTTCTATGCATCTGGCTGCAGGAGCTCCCATCTTCGTGGCTGTTCCTGTTGTGTGATCCCATCCACTTTTACGCTCTGCGGCATGACCTGACTCATGAGGTGTGAGTGATGACTTCAGGGACCGGTTTTCTTTTTCTGGAAGAAAATAGCAAGCTGACTGTATTTTCTGAAGGTCAGGCTTCTCTGCGTTCCCGCCAATGCCTAAAGCTAGTCTGAAAGTGGAATTAATGTTTTGAAACTTCCTTAAGACTAATTTTCCTTGTTTCTTTAGTTTTATAAATAGAGATTTTTGGCTTTAAGAGTTTGACGACTCCTTCCCAGTGAAAACTCCTGAAAATGAAAGGCCCCGTAGAAGTCAACACGTTTTGGCAAGAATTCTTCATTTTGTAGGAAAAAATCACTTTCATCTTCTAGACAGTTCTGCCATTTAAGGGCTGCGCTCCTGCAATGCCATTCTGGTATTTCTACAGCTATATATGGAGTGTCTTTGGTGCTTGCTTGTGATATTCTCAGAGCTGAGTAAAGGTCAGGCCAGGAAGCCTTTGATTGTAAATCTCCCTGGGCCACCTTGATGCCCTTCCTGAATGCAATGAATGGGGGAGGAAAGCAAGGTTTCTGTTGTGCAAGCTGTGGGAGCTAACTGCTACAGGTACAGCAGAGGCACGCTTGTCCCACGTTTACAAGAAGAGGATATGTATTAATCATTAAGTTGCGCTTATCATAAATGTGTATACCCAATGACCAAATGGCAAAAAAAAAATGTTTCCTTGCCTTGTCTGAAGAGAATCTCTTTTCTTTGGATTCTTTATCACCGGGGCAAGTCAAAACCAAACTCGACAGTTTTTATAGACTTTCTTTAGGTCACTCACAAACATTGGACGATTTTATTTATTTTTCAGTCTGTTTTCTTAGACATTTCTCTCTGGAAGGCTGACTTCCTCAAGGACTCTCTTTACCTTGAAGTATAGAGCTTGTCAAAAATAAAAGGAAGTAAAATTAGGAAAGGAAGTTTGGAGTATATTTTGCCAGAATGCGAACTGAAAATTTTAATCTGTTTTCATTGTTTATTCCTATTCATTTCTTAAACAGGGATGTTTTAATGGATGGTTTTCTGTTGAACAGAGTGGTCTCCTGGTGCAATCGTTAGGCCTTTTTAAAAAAAAAAAAAAAAATTTACATTTTTTAAATTTTGAAAGCAGAAAAAGAATAAAACCCATTACATCTTTTTTTTCCAAACAAAGGTTTTTCATTTAAAATGTCACTGCTGGAAGAAGGGCTGTTTTTCCTGAAAGTTTCTGAGCCGTTCAAATGCAAAAGCTCTCTCTTGAATGCCCTGCACAGAAGCTACTGTACTGCAGTGCTCAGGACATACCTGTATCTGATACTGATGGGTGTCTTCTACTGCCATCTACTATAGAATTTGTATTTTTCTCTCAAGCCGTGATGAGTTGAACTTTTAGCTCTGTAGTTTCTCAGTCATGTCCCTGCTGTTGGTAACATGGCAGGCAGTCACTTAGCTGGATGCTTGCCTTGATCGGGAGAGACACACTTTGCCAGACAAGATTCACTTCCACTTTGCTGGAGGTGAATGGGGCTGGACTAAGTCACATAGTATTTGCATTCAGAATGAAATCTAATTTGGGGGGGGCAAAACACAACATGGTACAACAGAAACACATTTCATGTGAAATCAAGTCATGGTGACGTGTGTATTTGCTTATCTCCTGCCTTAGGTTGGAGCCTTTCCTAAGAAAGATCATCTGAGCTTTAGCAAGTCACCAAGTTTGAAAAGAGGTGGTGACTCAGTACCATAACACTTTGACAGTTTCAAGAAGCTTGTGGGAGTAGCTTAGTTCAGTAATATTAACTTCCTGCCATGCAGTTACTGTCACTCTTTGTTCATTACCAAGTAAGAAGCCCAACTAGACAGTGTCAAAAGTTCAGGTAGTGATGGGTTCAATAGGGAATAGCTGGGTTTTTGGGAAAGGGATGAGGGGAGAGGAAGGCGCAGCAGGCCCTCAGAATTAAACCAAATACACTAATTTGATAAGTAAGGGAAGGAGAGTTTCCTCTGGTTCAGCTAGATCAAACTTCTCAACTGCCTGCTGTTGTTGCCATGTGGCCTAGGAATAAAACCATCTCCAGCATAGTCTATCCCTTTCCTCACTTATTGCTTTGCCTTTACAACTCAGAAAGCTGCTGCCTTCCTCTCCTGCCCTCACTGCTCCTTTATATGCCTCTGAAATATTTCCTATTATGTTTCTCCTACCATTGTTCTCAGGTGGCTTGGTATGTACATGCTGTCCTTTTCCCTACCTTCTCCATGCTGCTCTTACCCCTTCATTGCCTGGGGTGGAACAAGGTGCTAGTACCCAGAAGTGACACCAGAAATGGAGAATATGGGGTTGGATAATCTATATATATTGAGTGGGAAGCATGCTTGCCTCCAGAGAGTTCACTCCTTCAATTTGTATGGCAAAGAAAGCATGTTGTATTGCACACAGGAGACCTGACCTATGTGATATCTGTAATAGCGCTGGAAAGAAAAATCCTCTGAGCCCTTTGCTGTCCTTGCAGTGCAGAAGCTTGGAGGTTTCTCCTATAACTCTTGGATGGTTTTGACTGTCTCTGTCATAGGACGTATACTTCCCTGAAACTTACATAAATGCTCTTTTTAAAAATTGTTATGATTTAGTGATCGACAAAGTGGAGAGACTGTCATGGCCCCAACTGTTCTGAGAAAATGTGGGCTTTTTGAGGGTATTTCCTTTCTGAGCTTTTTCTTACCTGAAAGCAGAAGTCCGGTTAAAATGTATTAAGACACAGTTGAATGCCATCTTCCTGTTCTACCTTGTCAGTGATATATGGAGAGACGTGGAGTTTTGTGGTTTGAATAATCAAATGGCTAACTAAACAAGGAAGCTGCTATCCACTGAAGCGATGGGTGGGTCAAACAGTAGTCTGCATGATGGGCCGACTTGTTCTCTCATGTCTTCTGTGAAATGTTTTGCATTGGGCTTTTCAGAAATATTCTGGCATTACTCAATATACTTTTCTCCCCCGCCTCCTGCTTCTACCACAGTGATTGATAGGTTAGGACTAGCTCTCAGGGTTACGTAGGCAAGACATATATATAAATGCACACACTCATTCACATAAATACACACACAGGTAGAGATAACATATATACTATTTATAAGCAGCAGCAGCATCACTGCCAGTGGAACAATTATCCTTCGCTGTAAGGATGCACCTGGACAAGGTAGGACATCAAACGCCAAGTGGTATGTAGAGGGATTTGGTGCTGGCATTCAGCAGTTGTCTGTGGCTAGCACAGGGTTAGGATTTTCCAGGGGTTTGAAAGGAGTATAACTCTGTCACCACACCATGGTGCTGAGATGAAGCTGTCCTCTAGGATCAAATGGGTGTATTAGTTACACGACGCTGCTGGCCGCGCTCAATGCAGCAGCTGCTGCTGTACTTTTCTCTGGAAGTGTTGAAGGGAAAGGCAAAAAGTTCGTATCAGCAAACATGAGAAGAATGGGGTTGATGTAAAGCAACTAGATGAGCCGCGTCAGCTGCCCTGCATGTCACAGCTCCAAAGCTTCTGCCTGCCAAATGGTTGGGAACACAGACTGGTGCTTTAGCTAACCCAGATTTTGTGTACTCTTGTTCTCTCAGTTTTGCTGTTTAGGGGTGATTTAGCTTAGCTGATACTTGGTCACAAAGTATTCTGCAGACATCAAAAGTTTCATCTGACTTTAATGGGAATTGTGGACAGTCAGAATCTCTGATGATTAGGATGATTATGAATAGGATGTTGTAACCTTAAGTGCTAAAGGACAGATCTTGAGTAAATGGCATTTTCATATTTCCACTGATTTCGACATAGCTTGGACAATTTACACAGCAAAGAATATGTATTTTAAATTCTCAACCAGCTTCTTTAAAAGTGAATCGTTGCTCAAAGAGTTATTGTTTGAAGTTCTGAAAACCATCCAGGCATTTTTGATACAGACTTTTTGTTAACATCTGTGGGAGGCTCTGGGGCAGGTTCACTGCTCAGCCTTGAAAATCTCAGCACCAGAAGGTGTTCATCAATTTTCGGGCCAATAATCTATGCACAGGAGATTCAGGGCAAGATCCTCCACCTGTCTGTACGTTCATTCATTTTGTAAGAAAACACAGTTCAATGCTTCTTTTCAGGATATTTCTATTTGCTAAAAAGCCCACAGGGAGAGTGGGAGTCAGCTTTGAGTTTTTATTTCTGAAATACACCACTATGTTTAATCAAAGACTTGAGGTTGTACCTGCAAGTGCTGTTTTCATACTGTGTGTTTAGAGACTACTAAAGATTAACAAAGCCTAATACAGTCACATTTCCAATTTGACTAATGACTGCTGATTTCTGTAGCTAATGTTCTGCTGTATTACGAGAATGGTTGTAAAAGATAGCCCTGCATCATTTGTTCTGCTCACCCTAAAATTTATTATTTTGCATGCAAACATTTGCTCTGTTCCACAGAGTCAGGAGCGGCTCCTCAGGCCGGATACAGATTATCTTCATTAAATCAGAGGAGCTGGGCTGAGCTCTGTCAGCTCCAGGTTTAGCCCTTGATTGCCCACTGCCCCAGTGTTGCCTAAGATAAATCCTCTCATGGAGAGAGTAAGAGGACCTCAGAGAATTCTTTCATGGTCCAATTACTTTTACTAAAAGTGGAGGATTTTCTGTGGATTCCTCAGACTCACCTTTTAAGACTTAGAGATGAGGCATCTAAGATGCTGAGAAAGATCAGGGGAGATCATAGGATGGTAACGTAGTGGAAGGACTTACATCAGATGGCAAACATACTAACTAGGGGAACGTGCAAAGAATAGAGAAGCAAATCCATCCAACCTACTCGTTCATGGCTTCCATCTAAAGCTTTAACCTCTGTCTGCTACACTTGGCTGCTTTCCCTTAGAAATTTTAATTGCTGGAACAGACACGCACACACTCTGCTCCACCCATGCCGGAGGACACGGAGGGACACTCCGATTCAGTCTGGTTCAGTAACATTCCTGAGTGGAGTACAAGTGATTTCCAGGTATACCTTGGCTAGTCGTGTACAACTGTATCTGGCACCTGCCTGTACACATGAGCATGGCCACACAGGAGGCAGAAGGTTAAAACACAAGGTGGAACACCTTGTAGCTGTCTAAGCAGTGACGTTCATTACACATAAAATGCTTCATTGCATCTTTTGTTCAAAGATTTCCAGGTAATTTGGAAAAGAGTTTAACAATACACCTACAGGCAGGTTCAGCTGGGAGGTTTTCAAAACATATCAAGTAGCTGCATCATTGACTCTCAACACACACTGTTGCAGTCGGGGCTGCTGGCTGAATTTCTTGAAAGTAAGGCTACATATTCAGGTGATTTAAACCTCCATTTTTGAAAGCATTGCTTTTTTCATACTATCTCAGGGTTTCAAGGCCTATCTATAAAGTTTAGTTCTTTTTCAAATAAATGCCAGACTGAGGTGAGAACTGGTGAAGGGTTACAATGATTTTATCAGGCATTGTGAATGCTCTGCACACCCAAAAATCAAGTCTTAAGTATTTGCTCTTCAGTGTAGCTCAAAGTGTGTCAATTGCTCAGCATTTCTTTTCCTGGGGAGCAGCAAAATGAGAAATTCTTCTTCATATGTGTTTTGTCTGTCTATATAAAGTGCAGCCGGTCTCCAGGCTGTTTTCTTCCTCTTGTTTTTCTCTTAAATCTATCTCTCTGTCTGTTGCTCATGTTGTTGTAGCCGTGAAGGTCAATGGCTGTAAAAAAGCAAGGTTTGGAGGGGAGACAGTATTTTTCATCTGGAGAAAAAGTAGGCAAGTTGTTAGGCACTCAAATCCTTTTTCAGGTCTGAAATGTCTACTGTACAATAGAAAATTGAAGTTTTGTTTCCAGGGTTATATTTTGAAGATTTTTCTCTTTGTTGCCCTTAAGGATCAAGCCTTGTAGATCAGTTGTAGAATGGTTTTATAACAAATGAGGGCTCTGTGTGGGTGGACAGTGCAATCTGCGGTTGTATGGTTTCTCACAGGGAACACCAGTGACCTTCAACTTCAATGGGAGTAACAATCAACTGGTTCCTAACTGAGACCAGTTTCCTTGGGTGCCCGGGGCAGTGATTTTGGAGATTTGGAGAGCCTCCTCTGCAGGGAAGCCTTCCAAATACTGTATCATTATGGCATGTGAACCATTTATTGAACTTTGTATCTAGATTAGTTCTTTCAGTCCACACTGTAATGAGAAGGCAATGATTATGATCACCTTGTTACCACTGATGGGTGTGATTTGCCTGCTGAGATTTTAATCATGATTTCTCCCAGGAGCCACAACTTACAGCAAAAGGTGATGGCTGCTAATGTTTAGCATAGCTGCTAATATTAAGAAGGGCTGTGAAATCTCTCTTTGCTGTTTTCAGTGGGGGGATGAGAAACATCTGTCTTGAACATTACAAGAAAAAAAACTCTCAGCATGCAATTTCATGTGTGAATCTGTGGTAATCAGCAAGATGGTATGTGATCTCTTGGGGGAGATTGTATCATTCTCCAAAATGAGGCAAAAAGGGCAAAATAACCATTGGGGAGTTGTGAGTAACGGCTTTGTAACACCTAATGTATTCCATTTTTCTGTGAGCCTTTGGTTTATCTCGCTATTTTTCTTTTTTGGGGAGGGAAAATGTCCACATGCCAGAATGTGATTGAATAAAGACTGTCATTCATGTTGCAGCCCATTATGAAAATATCCTGGAGAGCCTAAGTAGTCCAGAGGGAAACTGATAATAGCCATATCTATGGCTTCAAAGCCCCAATAAAAGTCAATGGGGTCACTCATTTTGATTTCACTCAGATCTACAGCGAATATAAAGCCTTGAAAATGCAGGAATAGGTGCTAGATTAGAATCAGATGGGTCCCCCACTTCTCCTGGGACTGCCATTCCCACACATCCCCCTGCTAGCTAAAGAGAAGATTTTAAAAGCCATGAGTAAACTAACTTTTTACACTTATTTTAATGATCAGTAATTCTTCTGGAGAAGACACACCTCATCCCAAGAAACAAGGAGTTTCTGGCAGGACTGTGCAGGGCGAGATCCCTGCAGAATCCTCAGTGGAAGAAATTAGTCTGGTGTTACTATGGACATCGCCATGCCTTTTCTGCCGTGCTTGAAAAAAAAGAAGTCACCTGTGCCTTTAGGCAGGAGTGTCTTTCAAAAACACACCCCACCCATCCAGCAGAACTACCAGGCCTTGCTGGAGATGTGCTTGAAGAACAAATGCCTGTTCACAGATGACAGCTTCCCTGCTAACATCAGCTCTATTGGAACGGGAGCACTGCTAAAGAAACTACCCCGAAATTTACAGTGGAAGAGGCCACATGTAAGTGACTTTCAGTGAATAATCTCATGATAGCCAGCAAATAGTGTTAGCATTGAGCAAACTACTCTTAGACTTTAATTTAGCTGTGCCTTAATGCCTCCAGAGATCACACTTATTGTATCAGCTGTCATTTTGGAAGCTGGGGTACATGGAGTTTCATAATTGCCTTTGAAGCATTTGTTGCCCAAAATCATAACCAGCTTTGTTCTGTTTATATCCAGTAATGCTCAGATCAGGCAGAAATAGCAGGCAAAGGGAGTGAGGCGAGCTGGTGTCCTTGGAGTTCACAGGTCTGATGATCCCACCATGATTCTGTGATGACAGTTCTCATGGCGATGATCCCTCTCCCTAGAATTCAAGGTCTTGACCTTTTAGAAGATTTCTGAGTTTCTGGACAGTTCTTAGCCATTGGCCCCTCTCCCATGGCCCACATACTGTTGTGATGCTGGAGGCTTTCACCAGCAGCGGCAGGTGCCTTATCTTCTTGCTGGGCTGTTTTTTTCCTGCTTAACTGTTTAGTCTATTGTACTTAGACCAATCTTTTCCCAGCTCTCAAGGTTGAGCTTCTACCATGACCAGTAATTGGTCATCAGACAGTGAGTTGTTTTTAGTTCTGGAGCCTCTGTTTTCTACTTGTTTCCATATTTCCAAGGCCTTTGCTGGTATCCCATGCTTAAACTGAACATCACAACAAGAGACACCTGGTTGCAAGGGCTGGTCACAGAGCAAGTTCTCATAACAAATGGATAGATAAGAAGTCTAGGAGGCCAGAACAGGGGCCTGGCACATTTAGATAAAGCCTGTTAATAACAATGGCAGTTCTGTTCTTACTGAGGCACTAAGCAACGTATTGACAATCAGATCTTCCTGAAAGCCACGTATACAATTATCTGAGAATTACAGTAGCACTGACTCCTTATGTTACCATATCTGTAAAGGAATTCTGCCAGGTAATAGCAGATAGCATCTCCTAGATAAGTTATTTTCTAGCTGTCATATTTTGTCAGATTTAACCAATTTCTTAGAAGGGCTGAGTTTCTGCAAAAGTCATGAAAATCACTGGGAAAGTAGAGGCACCTTTGCAAAGCAAGCAGGAGAGCTTGGGAATAGCAGCCCTGGTTCTCAGAGTTTCATACATAATTCAGTCTTGCATATGGTTTGTGTTAAGTCAGGATGTGCAGGCAGAGGAAGAGTGCAGTCCTCAGGAGCCTGAGCTGGGTTGTGCTGGGTACTGTGGCTGAGGCAGTTATGTCAGCATAGAGGTATTTGGGAGGGAAAGGTCAATATGAGTCCTGGCCTCTACAAAACCCTTCAGGTGTCCCTCCACCCCAGGGATATTAGAATGGACTTGAAACCTCCTCTGTCTCTCAGTCCACCATTCAGCTGCTCTAAAACTGCCTTGTCAAGAAGGCTGCCATTTGTTCTGAAAGCCAAACCTAGCCCAGCAAAGGCTCTCTGAAGAGAGATGCTGTGCATCCTTCAGTCCTTATGCTGCAGAGGAAATGCTGAGATTCTGCTATTCAGCCTGCAGGCTTGTAGCTTGCTGCATCTATGACTGATGGCCTGCAAACTGAACACCCAAACTCACCAAGGATAGGGGTTGGTGTCTAATTACTGTGACTGCCTTCTGAGGGTTTGCTGTTTCTGTGCTACTGCCTGAAGGGGAAGCCAACAGTGTGAAAATTAGCTTGAGCAATTTGTGGGTCATTAGAGTGAAAAGTAAGTTTGACACTTAGTTTATTAATTTGACCCCAGGGGCACTTGTGAGAGGGGGAAAAAAAAAATTTCTCTCTGAACAATTATTCACAGACCCACTCTTGTCACAGCAACAGGAACTTTTGTAGCAGCCTTCGGTTAGTCTGTAGCTCGATTGTCAGGCAAATTGTGGAGATATTAGCCCGGTTAGCTGAAAGTTTGAACAGTTATGTTCTGCCGTCGTAGCCTCTTTTGGCTGAAACCTGACAGCAATTACAGAGGAGCAGGGCTGGCAGGTCTGAAGGGTTGTCTTCTCAGCAAGGTGTTCGTGGAGACCTGTGGTGATGCATCTGAGCACCAGTGGCTTATGTCTGAGACCAAATTCAATGTAGACCAAACACAGATGTGTGCCCAGGCTTGTTTCAGATTGGCCTTAGCACATGATAATACTGAAGCTATACCTGAACCAGAACAATATCTGCTGGGACAAAGGGTTCCTAAGTATTTTGAAAGCTTTGAACAGGCAGAGGGAGTGTTTTGTCTATGAGGTTTTAACCTCCTAGACTAGGAACTCACTGGATTTCCCATCTTACAAGATCGCAGCTCTGCGGGCAGAAAGTCCTTGGCTTCAAGCTAAATCAGATCATGTTATTGACCTGACTCTCTCCCTCTTTTCTTTTTGGTTGTGTGCTTCCCAGGCTTTGCACAGAAATCCGGTATTTTATGCTGCAAACAGAAAGCAACTTGATCTCTGCCAAGGATTGGTGGGTAAGGAGGCTCCTTTGTATAAATATCTAAGTATTCTTATACAAGATAACATTTTGTGTGGAATTTTGACGTATAAAACTTGGCATAGAAATAGAAGGTGCACATATACTTATCTCCTCACTTGGCATGGTGTGGATGAAGCAATCATTAGGATGGGATAGGCTCAGTAAAAAACCTGCAAGCTTCAAGGTGGGATTTGAAGGGTGAGAGGTGTCTCCACAAGCTGAAATTGCCACTCTCTGTGTTGCTTATGTTCATGCTAGTACTGCAATAGGAAGTGATCCTGTGCTTTTAGTGGTCTGTAACGTTGCTGCTTGATGACAATTGAACATAGACCACAGAAGCAGGAAAATCTGAGACTTTCAATATCTTTGTATCTAAGGGTTAGTGTGAGTGCATTCTCTTCCCAGCTGAGCAGTTAGAAAAATCATTTTTATGCCCATGTTATCTAAAGTAAAAGGCTATATTGCCATCTGCAAAACAGGTAGGGGCAGGACTAAATTTATTTTTAAGTGCTTTAAGCCCTTAAAACACAAAGTCTGATAAGTACAGTCTTGCATGTGAGATCCATTGGAAATGATTTTTCTCTTCTGAAAAGTTAATGTTTTCAAAGAAAAAGGGAAAAGTTTTTTTTTTAATTGTGTGCCTTTACAGAGAACAGAAAAAAACACGCAATGTCATTAAAAAACCAGAATGTTTCCATTAAGAGCTATTTCTTGCTAAATTTCTTATTTAACCAAACAGTATCCAAATGAAAAGATCATGAGAGAACAATTATAAACCAATCATGGTTTGGTTAAATAAAGCACACGTCTGGATCATCTCATTTTCTGTGTATGATTTCTTATAATTGTAAAGACATCAGCACAACAGCTCTTCTACTAGCATCTTGGTGGTGTTCCTGAACTTGGCTGACAACTCTCGCTTTTCAGCCAACTGCATGTGTCCGTTTGTCTTGGCGCAGAGAACTGCTGGTTCCTGGCGGCCCTGGAAGCCCTGACGTTCCACCAGGACATCTTGGCTGTAGTCGTGCCACAAAACCAGAGCTTTGAGAGGAAATATGCTGGCATTTTCCACTTCCGGGTACATCTGCTCCCCCAGAGCGTGGGAGATCTTCAGGAATCCTCTGTTACGTTTTGTGCCACACCCTTAGATAATTTGTACACGGTTCCCCTTGGCCAGTGGCAAGTGGCCAGAGCGTATCCTGGCCTGGAGAGTAGCCCATCACCCCTCCCACAAAGCAGTGCAGGCAGTGGATCAACTACAAGCCACTGGGAGGATATACCTCCGCTTGGCCCTTCTCTCCAGCTGTACCCTACCCATATTTTAATCCAGACAAAAGTCTTCGTCCATAGTGCCAACAGTCAGCTGGACTTGAGCATATCTGCTCTAACCTTCTACCCCTTTTCCCAGCTCTTGATGCAATTCTGCTGCCCTGCAGTTAGGAACATCTTCCCAGAAGCCTAGCTGTGTCTAATTTCCCTGCTTAATCCTTTTACTCCTGGTATGTGCTTTGTTTTCTCCTCTGGCAGGGTGGAGCTGAGGAGTTGGCTTTGTGGGTGTATCAGCACATCCCCCGACCCAAAGCAGCCCTCCCCCCAAGGCAGCTTGTCCTGTGCCCCCCAGCTAAGCTATCTTGCCTTTGCTGTTGTTTAAAGTGGAGGTCCCCTCCAAGGGAAACATCAGCTTATTCTTTTCCCCTGACAGTTCTGGCACTTCGGTGAATGGGTTGACGTGGTGATTGATGATCGCCTGCCGGTGAACGAGATGGGGGAGCTGGTCTTTGTTTCCTCAGTCTATAAGAACGTGTTCTGGGGAGCCCTTCTGGAGAAGGCATATGCTAAGTAAGTGTCTCATTCCAAGTTATTCAAATAGTCTCTCTAAAATATGTTGGTTGGTGCCAATGCGGTTTGTTCTTGTTTATAAATGCACCTCCTAGGCCTTGCCACATTTGGAGTCTACTAAATGGTTCTTATCTTTCTGTCACTACACAGTAAAAGCTGCCACTGCAGTAGCTGTTATCCATCCAGGCCCTTGAGTTTAAACCCAAGGGTTTAGGAGTAGGTGTGAAAACAGACCTATCCTGGGGAGTTGTCCTCTGTTGTCATTGTTTGGAGTGTATTGGCTAGGATGATGCCTGCCTTGTAAATACCACAGAGGAGTGGAAGGCCACAGATAGGGATTTTCAAAGGTGAATGATTTCTGATGCCTCCTTTGATGCATTATCAATTTGAAAAACCTCCCAATGAGTTTTACTTTGGGGGCCTGCTGAAGAATTGTACTTTGGTTTTGGTAGAAGTTCCTGCTCTGGGGTTCCCCACGCTGACACATTCAACGAGTCACATGGCACGGGGGAGAGTGCTGGCTTCTCTTCAGGGTGTTTTGTCTCATGTGGTTTATCAGGACTAAGAAGATAAGCAACAAGGCGTAACTGGTGGAGTGTGTTAATCTTGGGCTGAAATAATGTCTGCAAGGAAAAATCCTAGTTAACAGTGAGAAAAAGATCACAGCAAAGGAGAGAAAGTTCAGTTATTTCCATTTGGGGTTATCATCAGAACAGAAAGAGCTGAGAAAGTTGCTCTGCAGTGGTGAAGAAAATTGGATTGGAGACTGAACTCTCAAGGGACTGTATCATTCTCTGGTGATATATGCAGACAACATTCGCTGAGGCAGAGTTATCAAAGAAGTAGTGATGCACATGTTCTCACTACTGTGCAGTGAGGGATGATAGGGAGTGAAGAGTCCCTTTCAGACTATGGCCAATCTTGGAGGCAATTTGCTAGATTCCTGAATGAGAAAGATTCCCCTAAAGTAAACATGAGTTAGTTACAGCCTTCCTTGACCTATCATCTGTGACTATAACCCCAAGAATATATTGATTTCTTTTTTGCTAGACTCTATGGCTCCTATGAAGATCTGCAGATTGGGCAAGTTTCAGAAGCCTTGGTGGATTTTACAGGTGGTGTTAATATAAGGATCAATCTTGCAGCAGCTCCTCCTGATCTGTGGGATATCCTGACAAGAGCAACCTACAGCAGATCTCTCATGGGCTGTCATACACATTTAGGGGTGAGACTTGGAGTGACATGAAATGGCTTCACAGCTAAAAGCCTTTCCAGATCTGTTTCCCTCTGCTCAGCTAGTCGTTGTGACTCAAAAAGTATCAAAGCTTCCACATGTGACTTCTTGTAGAAATCACATTCTTAATGTTAAAGTTTGCACATGGATTGATTCCCTGCTACTTTCAGCTCCCTGTTGTATACATTTAGGAACTGGTTTATCTATCAAAGAACCTCTATTAAATAAGGATTCCTCTTTTTGTTAAATAAATGTTCCACTTTTACAGTGAGGCACAGAGACTCATGGAATAAGCTTATAGCTAAGATAGAGAGAGGTGTGTAGTTCAGAACATGAATTCAGGTCTTGGCTTCCAAGACTTATGCTAACATTTCAGCTGTTGGGAAGCCCTACTATTCTGAAAATCAAAACCTAACCTCCTGGACTTTTAAAAAGTGAGATGGTCTCTAGTCAAAGATCCAAATTTAGGGAGGGACCTTCCCAATCTACCTTCCAGTTCCAAACATACTGCAAAATATGGCTGTTAGGAGCTTAGACTTAATTTTATTTTCAGTTCAAACCATTCTCCATTTGCTTTGAGACTCATTGCTTACACAGGTACAGGTCTCTAGTATGAGTCTGCTGTGTAAGTAGGGATAGAATGAAAGGTTTATTTTCCTTCTGTTTCTCTTCCTTGTATACAGGCCACAAAGGTCCTGAAGAATGGGCTTGTTGCTGGCCATGCCTACACTGTAACCAGTATTAGAAAGGTAAGACTAGCCCTAATGTCCTGGGTCCAGGTTTGTTTGGATGTCAGCAATTTTTATTGCAGTCATAGGTTCAACCCTTAATCAGGGCAACTACTGTATCTCTACCCCAATGCTCTTCTCTTAGTCTAAGGCTAAAAGAGGCTGCGTGGTTTGTAAAGATTCACTTTCAAGTGTGTCCACTTTAGTATCATGAACCTGATGTAAAGGACAATGGTTATAGATCAGCATATCTCTAAGGGTGGGAATGATTCACAGGGCTCTGCTGAAAGCATCACCTACAAATGAATCTTAGCTGTTAAGGATGAAAGAACTGGCCTTTGGGGATGCTGGGAGGATGTGCTGAAACCTACTTCAGGTAAAAAGCCTTCATCTGAAGTCAGAGGAGAGGCCATAGAGAAGTAAAGATAACTGAATACAAAGGCCAAAACATGAAAAACTGCAGATGGGAATGTGAGTCAAGGCTAAAGTAAGGGAACTGAACTAGGCTCCTGTGCAGAGTACCAGGTAGACCCCACTGACCTGCAGAAGTATCATTGGGAGTCCCCTAAGGATATTTGTCTAGGGGCAAGGGACAGTAAAATAATAGGTCCCAAAGAGTGGGAGAAGGCTCAAGCTTTCTCTTCCTGGATTGATGGATGACTATCTTGTCCAACGTCAAAAGGAGGTTGACAAGGGTAGTGAAGAACTTTATGGGGCTTTGTGGGTGAAAGCACATTCAGTACCTCTAGCAAGAGATACTAGGGAAGCTGGAAGTGATACTATGAGCTGGATGATGCACACCTGTCTCCCACACACAGCAGGAGGGTTTTAGGTATGGACTTTATCAGCGACATGTCTGTCAGTCTGGCTCCTCTGATGGGATGAAGAACCAGGCAGGAGTAAGGGACTGAGTGAGCACGTGGAGCTGTATGCTGCCAACAAAGCCCCTAGTCAGCCTGGCTCCCTCTTCTCCCACCATGGCATCCCATTTCAGGAGACACTAATCTATGTGGTTACCCCATGGGCTGCATTGTGCTATGCCATTGCACTGGGGTAGGACTTAGCTTTCACAGTAGTACGATCCTGCCCCCACATAAGCACAAAATGAGCAGATGTTGGAAAGGAAGAGGAATTTACGGACAATCCTCCAAATTAGGAAACTGTGAGGTCTCTGGTTTCAGTTATAGAAGGTAAGATAAAGCATCTTAATAATTTTGTGCCAGCATTCAGAGTTGTTCATAGATTTTTATCATCATACTTGCTGGCATTTATGAGAACAAACAAAATCTTTGTTAATATCTGACATAGTACAGTGATATAAACCAGATGAGAACTGCTGAGACCTTGGTAAGCACAGTGTTACTGTTTTATACAGGTGACCTGTCAATGTGGACCAGAAAACCTAGTGAGACTGAGAAATCCATGGGGAAAAATTGAATGGAAGGGAGACTGGAGTGACAGGTGAGTTTAAAAAAGGGAAGGTCTGATGCTGAGTGGGAGGAAGGGTTTCTCGGAGGAAAGATGCTGCCATCTTCAGGCATGAATTAGTGCTGAGAGCAGCATTAGGATAAGTAACAGTTGCTTGCACAGACCGTCTGGTGTCAAAGCAATGACTCAATAGATTTGTATTTCTCCAGCAGGTAGTGCTCACGTAGTTGGGCTCACTTCACACGTGCAGTTTCAACAAGCTCAGTTCTGCTTTTCCATTCACTGAATGCCAGAGGAAACATAATATGAACATCAGATGCCGACCATGTTGCTGTGATCTTGATGGCATGCAAAGTGACAGATAGCTGTGCAGAAGGCTCTAAACAAAAAGCATGTTTCAGGGCACACAATCCTTTATCACAGGAGGGACTGTGCTAAGTCCTCCATGGGTGGGAAAGTGTTGGAGCTAGGTGGCTGCAAAGGAGTCCTCCGTCCTGGCTGTTTGGGGAACTACAATTGTGTATCCAATCAGCGGAAGCAACTAGTGAAGCAAATGGGCCCTATTTTCATCTGCCTGAATTTTTTGACTGGGATCCATGAAAGACAGTGTTTTGCATTCTAGACCATGGGCAACTGTAGACTTGTGTCCTATTCCTCTTTGAAGTGGTGCATATTCCTTCCTTCCAAGCTTCACTTCATTCCCTGCACAGGCCCTGTTAGCTAAGGCTTGAAGATAGGGAGGAGGGAAGAGCATAGGGAGGTGTTGGGAATCTGAGTGACTTTCACCTTGTCTGCAGAGCAGTAACTTCTCTGATGCATGTCTGTCACATAATGACAACATACCAGCTGTTCCTGTTGAAGAGCATAATGAGCAACATACTGTAGGCCTGCCTTTTAAATGACTCCCAGCTGCCTCTTGTGCTGTCCTAGTCATTCATTCATTATGCCAAACACTCTTCCTATTATGTCTCCTTTGACAGAAAATTAACCAACAAAACAGGTCTAGATTTTTATATTTTAAGCACTTGGAAGCTGTGTGTGCAAGTGAATGGACTGGGTAATGGAAATGGAGCATTTCTGGCTTCTGCCAGAGAAAACTGGAACCACTTAGCTACAGCTCACGGGGACCAGAATGCTTGTGGAGAGTCTTCTGTGGCTGAAGGCATAGGGGGCCTGTGTTTAGTGGGGTATAAATGTGGAGATATATGGGGACAGGGATTTGGCCTCTTTTTGTAGAGGAAAGCTATGTACTCTACCTTGAATTTGAGGACATTTGGTTAGTCACCTCATGTTTTTCCCCTCAGCTCTTACAAATGGGAGCTGCTGAGCCCGAAGGAGAAGATTTTGCTGAGGAAAAAGAAGGACGATGGAGAATTCTGGTAATGGCATAATCTCGCCTTTTCTCTCCTTGCCAGTAGCTCTGGGGCTGCGTCTGGAGATGAAGCAGCACATTGCCACTTAGGTTGAGGCATATGTGATCTGCTTTATAACAGCCCATGCTTGCTTTCTTGCTCTCCTCCTCTGCTTGATGATGTGAGAAGCAGTAGCTGTGCTGACACAGAAGAGATGCACTGTTCTTCAGTGGCAAGAGTGGGGAGAAGCAGGATGCTGCCAGGTCTCCCAGGGCTCCTGGAGACATGGGCAGCTTTCAGGAACTTTTGTCCTGCCTTTTATTTTTAAGGTAGCTTTGGGAAGCTCTTGCTTGCCTTATATTTGTTCCTGGTTTCTCCACAGCTTCTGCCAAGAGGTGGCAATGTTGTTGCCTGTGTCATTTCACTGCGGTCCCTTTGGTGGCAATATTATTTTAATCTCTGTGCTGCTATACTTTGCTGAAATCTTAGTCGTGCATTTGCTACTGCTAGATGCTGCTGTTGGAGCAGACGCTCTCTTCTTTACTGCCTAATACAATATGAGCATTACCATATGTAACACAGAATGGTGCAGCTTCGAAGTTCCCTGTTCCCTTTCCTTTTCTTTTTATAAGCCATATGGACTAAACTAAACTGCTGACAAGATGTCTCTTGGCACTCTTTTCTCAGGATGTCTCTGCGAGATTTTAAGATCCATTTTGTAGATCTGATGATCTGTAAATTAACTCCAGACCTGATGAGCCAGGAAGATGGGAAGAAGTGGATGTACTCCCTGAAGAGTGGGAGATGGGTTAAAGGAAGTACAGCAGGAGGAAGTCTGGGATTCTGTAATGGTGAGAGGTGCTCTTTTGGATGACTGTGGGGCAACATTGCTCTGCTGTTGCAGTTACCAGCACCTTATACCTGTTAACACGAAATTGACAACAGAAACATGCTTTTCCTGCTTAAACGTCCACACAAACATCAGAAATAAGCAGCTGAAGGACTTGACTAGCTTCTGCTATCATAAAAGCTGCATGACTCGCAAACACAGGGCAATGGGCTGGTTATGGCATGAAATGAGCTGCAGAATCCTAGGATCAGTTGCCAACGCTGGGCTGCTTTGGGGCATTAAACTTGTCTGTTAAAATTTGCATCCTCAGCATCTCCAGGGAGTGGTACTTTAAGTAAAGTGAATGGGAAATGCAGAGCCTCAGCCTTTCTGGAAGCAGAGCAGGTGGGGTCTGAAGTCAGCTAGCCCATATACCAGAGGTGATAAAGGAATAGTGATACATTTGTAAACAAAATGACCTCTTAGTTGTAGGTGACTGGAAATGTAGTTCCTTGTTCCTGGGCCTTCCTCCTCTCTTACTTAGTGGTTGCACTGCTAAACTCGTAAACTGCACCCTAAGGTCAAATCCCTGCGAGGTCTTGAGATCCAGACAACCTGTGACCTATTCAGTCTGATGCCAGGCATCATGTGGGAAGCTGGCAACCAATTTTGTGATGGAAAATGACATAAAAATGTTTTTCTTGTTTTGCTTAGGCGCCTTTTGGATGAATCCTCAGTACTGGCTGAAAGTTTTACCAGCTGAAGACAGTAAGAAAAGCCTGGGTTCCTGCAATGTGGTTATATCCCTGATGCAGAAACACAGCAGCAAACACCGGAACCGAGCTCCTCACCTCTTCATTGGATTTTCACTCTACAAGGTGCGAAGAATTGTTTGCCTTTCTTGCTTTCACCAAATAGGAAAATTTCCAGCCCCTGTAAATTGTAGAGCTTTGCAGACCAAAAGTTTTGCTACGCACAGGGTGATCTGTGCTCTTTTCTCCTCGCCTGTGCCCAGTCTCCTCACATATCAGGGCTAGGCTACCTCAGGCTCTGTGGCCTGCTTGCTGCCTCTCCGGCATGCTGGGTGTCAGGCTGCAGAGCAGTGAGAAATGCCACTTGCTTCAGAGCACGCTGGGCTTTATTTTATTCTCTCTGAGAGTATGTGCAAGAGCTGGGAGAGGGTGCCAGGAGTCCACTTTGAGGCAGGGAGAGTGCTGCCATGGTAAAATTGTGCTTGAGAAGTATTCCTAGTAAGATGTGGCACCTGCCCATGTGTGAATACTGCTAGTTCTCTGTGTATCCAGGGGTAAGTGGATATCACTAGAAGGAGTGAGAGTTTCCCTGCCTCAATTCTCTGCTTATCTGTGAGCCTTGCAGAGCCACTCTCCTCCCGTGAACAGAGCCACAGCTCTTGTTGCTGCTGTGAGTTTACACAGTTATGGAGAGATGGCTGTGGGGCAGGGTTTTCAGGTGGAGGGGCTGACATTTCTGAAGGCAAAGACCCCAGCTGGGCGTATGTAGCTGCTTCCCAGCAGTGATATGGCTATGTTGTGTGAGACCCAAAGGTCCCTGTCTGACAGATGCTCTGTTTCTTCTCTTCCTGCAGGTGGGCCTAGAGGTAAGTCCCTTGTCACCGCTGCTGGCTGTTTGCTGGTGGACCTGGATTGGTGCAGCTGTTATGACAACACTGAAGGTGTTGTGTTTGCCTTTGCTCCTTGGCTGACAGCTAGTAACAGTGTATTTGAGTTCAGTGAGGCACCACAGTAAGTCACTATTAATGCAGAGCTATCCACTGACTCTTCCAAAAAGCAGCCATATCAGGAGGGCTCAGGGATCAGAAGCCTTAAAATGGGGCATTAGTTGTTCAGCTTCTGCACTAGGTCTTCAAAGGTATTAGAAGTGGCATCAGTGTTTACCTGATCAGCACTCCATCCCTGCTGCAATTGTAAGATGGTGCCCCAGTTCTTGGCTGTGTCTAAGCTGGACTCACTGCAGCAATCAGGGGAGCCAGAGCTACCTTTCTGCTGCCTCCCAGTCTTGGGATGAGGTGGGAACAGAGCCTATGTTCCATGCAAGTCAGGGGTCTCCTGGGGAGCTCAGGTTCCTTCCTGGCTGGGGATGCTCTGAAGCTGACACTACAGGTGTTTTCAGCTTCCTCAGGCCAGCTGAAGGCCAGCTTTCTAGCATTTTCTTTAGCCAGTAGCCTTTGGGACCTGAAGAAGGGCCCTGGAAGTTAAACCCTGATATAAGTCCCAATTTTGACCCTGACATCAGAGGGCTATTTAAAAGAGGGAAAGGTTTAGCTCCTTTTGTCTTGAAAGGGTATATCTTCCACTCTGTTACTACTCAGAACACCTCTGAAATGAGAGTCCCTTTGAATTTGGGCTGGCAAAGAGCTGGTTTGGGCGTATGGTCAGGGCAGCACAATTGTGTTCTCAGTTATTGTATTTCCAGCATGGTAACCATGAGGTAAGATGCTACTCCTTCCTGACTTAAATATTGTGGGCACTATCAGAGTTACAAGTGAGTTAAAATTCCTGGCAGAGGGGGTCTGAGTGTGGCCGTAGCACGCTGCTGTGCTGCACCCAAGGGGGAATGGTGGCAGCCAGGACTTTAATTTCAGGTTTGTAGCGGTCGCCAAGATCAATACAAAGAGATGGCAAGCTGAGAACATCTAAGGTATTGGAACTACAGTCAACAAAGTATTGACTGGAATATAAAAACTTTGAATTTAACATAAGGGGCATGAGGAGGAGTAACCCTGAACCCTTCAGAAGAAAGATTGCTCTATTAGTAAGAAAAATACTGGCAAAGGAAGAGGAATAGCATCTCCACTATGAGGCTGTGGAGTAAAATGGCTAAATGTTTTGAGGAACAGCCAAGATCAGAAGGTGACAGTGGGTTTAGCTAGCAGGATTATTTATTTGGCTTGTGTACTGGGCACTTGGTGGCATTAAAAATGAGTTCAGAGTTGCCTGGATCAACACTTTATCTATCCTCCTATTGCAGAAAAGTGCTGCAGAGCAAAACATCTATAAAAGCCAAGAGTACCAGGCAGATCAAGGACACGTGTGGAGTCAGGGCTAGGGATTAGGTTGCTCCTGCAGTATGCTCAGATCACAGGTGCTCAGAAAAACCCTCTGCTACCAGATCCCTAGTGCAAAAGACAAGCTGGGGACAAAGTGTGTGGTACCTATGGGATAGGAGGGGTGTTCTGGCTAGTGAAGAGCAGTCTCTAGAGCAGTTCTTGCCTGCAGTCATTTCTGCCAGTATAGAAATGACTTTTGCAGTAGCCACTCTGACAGGAGCCTCTTCTCTTCCCCAGTCTTTGTTGCTGTTACTTGCAAGTACTATTATATTGTTGATAAGGTTGCAGGAAGACCTGTTCTTTGTCATATTAACATTGGGCAGGGGCAGTGCGTAGTGAGAACCACCATGTCCTGGGAGGAGACCGAGTCCTTTGGGCCCTGTTATCTGCTTGTGCTGTAAAAAAAATCTGAGGTGTGAAGGCAGGCTGTCTATGCCATGCCTGTGAATTCTCTACATGCCTTTTGTCTCTTTGTTCAGATGGTGCAGAACACATTTCTCTTCTGTTTCTTCTCTTAACAGTACCAGGAAAGCAACAGAAAGCTGCCCCCAGCTTTCTTCACCCGACATCAGCCTGTGAACAAGCACCAGGTCTTCCTTGATGAGCGCGAAGTGACTCATGACTTCCACCTGGCACCTGGTATCTATGTGATTGTCCCATCCACCCTGAAGCCTCAGCAGGAGTCTGAATTCATCCTGCGGGTCTTCTCGAGGAAGCATGTTCTTCGGTGAGATGCTGTTGCCCCTCTGACAGTGCCTAATTCTCTGGGATGGTAGGATGGTCTGGTCTTTCTAGCCTAATGGAGGCAGCATAAAGACTTTACTCTGCAAAAAGCAGCACAATCTCTTTTGGAGAGGCTGGCTGTGGGTTTCTCAGACCTCAGGATTCTCAGTGGCTGAAACTGCTTTCAGCCTTATCCTTTCAAGAAGTGTTGAGATAGGCCCACATAGCATGCTCAAGTTTGAGACTGTGGAGAAGGACAACAGTTTTTAATGCACTATCAGTTTGCCAGGAGGCCCTGCTGGCGATGCTAGGATGGTTGCTTGTGCAGAAATGGTGCTTTGGAGATTTCAAGTGCCAGCAGCCCCTGGGGAGCCATGTGGGCATGAGGGCTTCCCTTACTGCAGGTGTTACACTAGGGAAAAAACCCATATGTTGCAACAGAGGGTTGGGGCCTTGTCTGAGGATGGGGGATACCACCTGTGACGAGACAAACGCACAACTCTGGGATATCTCCTTAAAGTGTCTGCTTTTTTGCATCTCCAGGGAAATGGGTGGGAACACCAGTTTCACCCTCTCCAAGGTGAGTGAGTATGAGGGGAGTGGGAGGTCTGTGGTTTGGTCTTCAGGTCTGAATGTTGGGTTTTTCCTGTTGCCCTGCCCTATCGAGAGGCTGAGAATGTGAGTGCTTGTGTTGCAGCGCTTTTGAAAGGGCATCTTGGGTTTACAGGCAGAGTCCCTTGGACCATGTGGACAGAAGCAGTCAAATGTTGGGGACGAGCAAATTTTTAGACACCTTTGTTAGTTGCCTTTTTGTGAACTTCTTTTAGTGACACCGTCTTACTTGCTCTGCAGTCTTTCCTATTCATAGCTTTTTGGAGACTCCTGGTCCTTTCTTGCACTTCTCCCTGCTCCTTGCATGCCTTGAAAGTTTTGAAGACATCATGGGATCTGAGCAGTATTGTTCCCATGCAGTGGTCTATAGGTTATTTTCAAAATAACTGAGCTCAGTGGCAGTGCATGCATGTCTGCAACTTGTGCCAGGGAGTTTATAGCATAGTCTGTTCCCCTGGCATAAAGAGGGCCATTCTTTCTTTCATGTCCTCTATCCTCCTGTATAAAGGAGGACAGAGACCCTTCTTTCTCTTCGTGGCATGGGGTGAGCCCCATCCTTTGTTCTTGCACAGCTTGTTGGGGGGGGGGGTGTGTGTGTGTGTGTTTCTTCTCACTGAGTGTTATATGAGAATTTCTTTCCAAGCAATAGCATTTCTATGAGGTGGAGAGCTATCTTAGCAGTGGGCTGTGTTAGTGATATAGCATTGATTGCAGTGGTGGGGAGAAGGTGGAAGGGCAGGGGATGAGAGTGCAGTTCTGGGAAAGCATCTTTACTAACTCTGTCTTGGATGGCAACATTTTTCTTCCTTGAGTTAATGATTTATTTATTTATTCATTTAAATATCTTAAAGGAAATTGTTGATAGATATGAAGGCAAGATTTGGGAGGATTTCTTCACAAAGCATTTTGAACAGGTAAGTGTGTGCATGAGCTGCCAGAGTAAACTCCTCCAGAGCTATTATGTAGCTCTGTGAAAGTTAAAGCATATGGACATTCAAGGGAGGTCTGGATGTGGAAGTGTGGGGAGCAGAGAGGGGCCACAGGAGGTTGGGCTGTGCGTACAGTGCTGATTCCATGCAGCAGATTTGACCGCAAAGTTTAGCAATGTGTTAGCATTGAGATAGGCATACTTCTCTACGCTAGGGGGTGTGAATGCCTGGAACTTAGTGCCACAGGGTGTTGTGGATGTGACAGTATCAACAGGCTCAAAAGGTATTAGCAAACTGATGGGCAGCAGGTCTGTAAATGAATACTAAAGGACTAGGCAGGTATGTACCCTCTAAGATCCATTTTCCAACAGGTGTGGGTGCCAGGAAAACAGGAGAATGGACTGCAGAAGCTGACCAGGCTCACATGCTCTCCCTAAACTTTAATTCCTATTGCCTGTATTGGGGGAAAAAGTGGTGGGCTGTGTGGATCCATCCTACCCTTTATGGTGTTCTTACGCTTATTGGAGAAAGTCACCTATTAGGGAATACTCCCTGAAATATTGACACTTATCTCATACATCCTTCCTCACAGTTTGATGGCAGCTAACTTGTTTTGAGAGGTAAAGTAGGTATCAGGTGTCCCATCACCTTTTTTCACTATTTTTTCTAGTGAAAGATTCTTTTTAATGATCTATCTGGTCTGATTTGGGATTGAGTTGACCTTCAGGGATCCCACTAACTATGGTGAGGGATGAAAGTGTTTCACCTTTCAGAAAAGGTGGCCACATTTATTTAGCAGTATACACTATATTTGACGAACACAATTTCACAAAAACACATTTGCACTTTTGATAGCAATATTTTGATGGAAGCAGTTACTAAAAACAAGCAATGCTTTTACTTTTTGCCACTTGTTCAAGATTTTGATTTTGAGAATGGTGTGGCTTTCAGATGTGCTAGAAATTGCCACGTATTGTGAGGTGCTGGTCCTTTGCTGTCAGGAGGTCCAAGTATGCACAGAGGTGAGCAGTAGTACCATTTCTTAATGCATTACCCTGGCAAGCCTCAGTGATCTGAAAACAGGCTTTTATTTTTGAAGGGTGACATTTAAAAAAATCCTCCAAACAAACAAATGTCACGGTTTCTAAAAAACCTTTAAACTTTAGTGTAACAAGGAGGAGGGGAAGTCGCTGCTTTTGAAAAGTTTAGGGAGGAAGTATTCCGAAGTTTCTATCTTTTTTTTGTTTGTAAATGATAAAAGGGAAATATTGGAAGCAGGTCTCTTGACAGTGTGCTTGATGGGACAGATGGCACCAGGGCTGAAAGGTTGACGGTCTGGATCCTCACTTAGTGTAAATCTGCACTACTGCATTGATCTGTGTGGAGCCCTGAGAACTTAGCCCAGAGCAGACTGCAGCTCTTGCAGGCTGAGAATCTTGTCATATTCAAAGGGAGTTTTTTCTATTGATTTTCACAGTGGCTGGAGTGGGGCCAGAAAAGCAGAGAATGAAGATGGGACATGCTGGGGAAATAAAAGAGGGAGAAAAGTGATTTAATAATTTAAAAAAAAAAAAATAAAAATTCTCTTCCATATCACAGAATCCTGAAATAAATGCTGTTCAGCTCCAGAAGATCCTGAATAATATATCTTGGAGAAGTAAGTGCTGAGAAGTAATGTTTCTGTAAAATAAGCCCTCTTAGAGAAAAGCCTCAGCTCCTGTATCTGTTTCTTGAATTCTGAGAAGAGAAACTGGCTTGAATCTGACTGAGCTGACTCTTTTGATGCCATGTTAGATTTCCAGAGAAAGGATTTGCTGGGGTGTGAATCAATATGGTAGAAATTTTGTAAGCGATGCTAATCTAGTTTGAATTTCAACAACTGAAAGAATGAGGGGGAAGAGCAAGCATAGATATTGTGTGTGGATGCAGACTCTGAATTTGACCTCCAAACCCAGCTTGACCTCAGCCTTGACTCTGAAACTGAATCTCATTTCACCCTGTGCCACTGCCACAGTCTTGGCAGCACCACTGCTAGAAGGTGTAGAAAGTTAGCCTGGTCTGCAGGCAGTTAGGTGGTGGAAGGGGGTCTTGTCTTTACCTTGATGTGCCTGGTTCATGCTCACTATTCCTATTTACTCTTCTCTGCTGTGCATGCATAGGGCTGTTCCTTGTTGTTTGTGTTTGGGAGACAGGAAGGAGGTGCAGGTAGCCTGTGCAACTTATGCTTGTGAGAACCAGGTGAGCCCTGGGGTTGTCTCTCTAGTGAGGACTGTGACATCCACTCTGCCAGTGGCAGCCCAGAGCGCTCCACAAGTTCATAGTTTGGTCCCTAGTTATAAATAATGCTACCTGGACAGCAGCGAGGTATTGCAGTGGCTGATTTCTCTGAACAGCAACAATGAAGTTACAGATACAATGATGAATCCAGTTTTTCTTGCCACTTTCTTCGCTGGTAACAACCGATGTGCAACACAGAAAATACACTGTCTGGCCATTATAGGCAACAAAGATGACGAACAAAAGACTGATATGATGCCTTTTCCACTTAAGCTGATTTTGACATTGCTCCCTTTTCTACAAAGGTGCACAAGGATAGCTCTTCTATCTTTGCAAAGTGACCCACCAGGCACTGTTTTATCTGTGAGAAGACTATGTTGAACAGAGAGTCTTTATTTTTCATAAGTCATCAATTTTAAGACATTAATTTAAAAATGTTACTGTACTTGATTCATATTTAGTAAACAGGGCTATTACAAGATTAAAACATCTTCACTTTCTGGAGAGAAGGTATTGGTGAGTTATGCTTCTGTCCCTTGCTCAGTGGAAGTCTACAGACAATCTATAATCATGATTTGCAGTGAGATTAGAGTCTATTTCTGTTACTCTTCATGTAACTTATGTATGAACCAGGAATGCTAAGCTTTGATGCAGCATCATGTTTTCAGTGATGCCTGTACTTTTAATTATATTAACAGAGCTGGCAGCGTGTCTTTGAAAGAGAGAGAGATGCTTAGCACAAAGGTTTCAATTAATCTGCAGTGCTGCTCCTCAAAGCTCTTCAGGTCAAGTGACTTTGCTCAAGGTCATGCAGTAAATTCTGTTTGGGATTATGGCTTTGGATGTCCTTTTCCTTCCATTTTCTCTTAATAGCTGGAGATAGTGCACCGTATTTCATTCCATATTACACGCCTGCAGGGAGCTCATATTGGATTTTCTGAGACTAGTAGAATCCATCCTGTTGCCTCATATTTTTATCATCGTAGATGATACGTCTTCTCAAGTGGGTGTAAAGTTTCACAAAGGCTTTGGGGCCTGAGCCCTATCAAGGGAGGGGGAATTTTGTGAGAGTCCATTTTTCTGAGAGATGTTCAATGACTCCTCAAAACAGTTTTTTTTTCTTCTTTTTTCCCTCCCTCTCCAGATTTCCAGAATTTTCACCTGAGTTTCAGTTTGGATGCCTGCCAGGGTATCTTGGCGCTCCTGGATGTATCCTTAGCATGAGTGATACTTCTGACTCATAATACTTCACTGAAGCATTATTTCTTCAGGCAAACGGGGTGTTACTGTGATTTCTTTACCACCAGGACATGGCCCTGCTTATTGAACTTCTCACCCTCCATAATAACAGTTCAGCTGTGACAGAATGGAACTGGTTTGGGAAAGGGTTGATTCCTACCGCCTCTGAAATCAGTGGCCAGGTTTCCATTGACTTTAGTGGGAGGAGGATCAAGCCTATATATAGGCTTGTGGGCTAAGAAATCATTATCCTCATATTATAATTGCGGGAATGTTAAAGTGGCTATGAGTTTTTGGTTTGTTTGGGTTTTTTTATGTAATGGGTGCTCTCTGACATTTAATTGAGATGTTCTGACCTTAATTGTCTCATGAAGCTGAATGCCTCTGGCACACTGAGTATCCAGGAATTGAGAGTCCTGTGGAAAAGGCTGCTTTTCTATTTGGTATAACAATAATTTCTGTGCCCCCTCGCAATATCTCCCTGCTCACAATCCCTTTGGTGTCATCTGTTGTTTTTTGAGGGGCTGTTTTGTTTAAAAATATTCACTCCCACCTCCCGCAGGAAGTTTTCCAGAAAGGAGATGCTAGCAAATCAGGAAAGCTCGACCTTGTGGAACTGCATGCAGCTGTACAGGAGGCAGGTGAGCCCACAGCACATCTTGGCAAGTCTCATCCTCTTCCTCATAAAGGCTGGAAAAAGCGCAGGGCTGGGAAGCATCTTGAGAATTGTAGGTAGAGCCCAGGAGTGGAAAATCTCCGTTTCGCTCTTTAGCTGGGTAAACACATCTGAAAATTATTTTGCTGTGGGATGGGCTACTTAATTTTGCCCCAGTGTGGTCTCATACTGATAGTTCTCCGAAACAGAAGTGTCTGTCTATTTTAGACCCAGTTTTTAAATCCCTTCCTGTTAGTTGCTAATTTAATTTTGAAAGACTGTGTGGGGTTGCGTGGATACATGCAGGAGGCCAGGTCTAGCTCATATTAAATTGCTACCTCTGCTGAAGACGACAGCTCAGGGACTGAACCTGGAAATGTGGGACTTGCAAAGAGGCAATACTGGTGCCAGACTTCACAGATATAATGTCTGAAGCTTGATCTAAAAATGGAAGATGATACATATGGGTCCAAATACTGGACCAAGCTCTGTTGCTGTTACTGAGTGGGGGCTTTGAGTGGGGGCTGGTACTCAGTCTTGTAGCTTCTTTTGCACACTTACAGCTTAAATATCACTCCTCCTTTTTTGGTGTGTGGTTCACCCAGTTCATCTGAGTCAGTGAAAGCACAGTGAGAAACCCAGGTGCACCTCTGCTAAAGCAAACTAAAATCCCAGGCCATGAATAGAAAATACTTTTATTCCTTGTAAATGCTGCTTGACATTGGGACTGATGGTTTCTGTATGAGCTTCCTCTGGAATTTCTTTTTCATCTCCTTTCCTACCCTCTTGTGGAGTATTGCTCTTGAACACAGCTGCTGTTATTACCCTCATACCCCATGAGCAAAGGATGCCTATGTGTATTTTATTCCAACTCTGGCAGGACTGTGAGTATAGGGGTAAGATCTGAACGCTTTTAAGTTTGCAGGAGATATCTCCACGTAGTGGTCTCACTTGGGCTGGCTAAGATTTGATTATCTTAGGGGAGGTTTGAAAAACCACGCTGTTGGCAAAGGGCTGAAGACCACTCAGTTGTGCATGCTTATAGCTGTGTGCACACCCACAGCTGTGCACATTCAGCTGTGTACAGCTGGGAGCTGCCATCTCATTCTCTTTTCCCTTTTTTTTTCCTCCCCCCCCCCCCCCTTTTTATGAAGGCATTTCACTCAGCAATGAAGTCTGTAATTTGATGGCAATCAGATATGGTGACCCTGACTTACAGATCAGCTTTGAGAGCTTTGTGTGCTTCATGCTTCGAGTGGAGATCATGGGAGGTGAGGCTGGCGTTACGGGACTGGCCAGGAAGCTGGGCTCTCCAGCTAAGCCCTGGCTCTTCTGATGCTGCTCCAGCTGGCAGTTGCAAGGTCAAAATTAAGAGTGGGTTTCCGAATAGACCAAGAATAATCAATTTAAAGCGAGGGACAGATATAGAGGAAATCAAGCTCTTTACCTTTCCACTAGTGGCTTTCTACAGACATCCAAGCTGTACATATCAGAGTGATTTAGCTCCCTGCAGGTTTGCACCAGCCTTCTGTAGGAGGAGGCAGGCAAATTACAGATGGAGGTTGCTCATTTTCTGGGAAGAAGAGAGCCTTGGCATATACCTTTGGTGGGACTGCAGTTGTGATGATGAGACAGCTGATACTTAGTCTGTGAGCTCATGCTGTAGACACTTCGCATGTGTCTCAAAACTATAGTGGGTGAGATTGGGACTGCCTGCATTTTGGGGTTTCACAGCTGGATGGACAGACAGTAACATGCCTGACTTTATTCAGCTGCTCCCTGTGTCCCAGCCCTCAGGGATCTTCCAGTGATAGAACAGAGAAGCACACATGCACTTGTGAATAGCCTACAAACTCTGCCTTTGAGGTTTTTCCTGAGACAGAGTGTCTTGGCTGGTGTTGATCTCTTGACTATTAAGTTAATGCTCTTTATTTATTTCTTTTCCAGAGGCCTTTCGCAACTTAACACAAGATGGCAAAGGGATATATCTCCGGGAATCTGAGGTAAAGCCTGCTCCCTGACTGTCAAATGTGGGCTCCTTCATTGCAAGTTAGCACTGCATGTTCTGTTCTGTAGCATTAAAAAAGGTATCTTTACTTGATCACTTACAGTGTAGGCTAGAAACAACAAGGAGCTTCAGGCTTCTAAGTCTTCTGCTTTTATTATGGCTTCTGCTCCTTCTGGAGACAGAAAATCTGCAATGCCCCATAGTCCACTGCAGTTGTGAATATTGCAGAGCTCTCACAGGAATGGATGAGTTCAACCCACTTTCCCCATTATTTTACAGTGGATGATGATGACACTGTATTCCTGAAGCAATGCTGTAGAGGAGGGGACAACACAGGCCTGTACCAGGATGATGAAGGCTGCTTTGTATCAACTTTCTGCGCACACTGGACTCTCTGGGCTCAGCCCTGCAATTTCCTTCATATGAAAAGTCTTCCCCTCAAGCAGACTTGACCTAATAATGACAGACTTGGTGAATTGAAGTTTTGCTAATTAATGTACTTATTTTGAGTCCTCCTTCACTTCAGACAACCTTTCTGAGAAGAGACTGCTGGATGCCAACCACTACAAGTGCACAGTGTGACACCATGGAGTGCAGTGGCTGAGTTGCTGGGGTCACTTACTTAATGCTGGTGTTACGCTGTCACTATTATAGGATGGCATACATTGTGGTAGTGCCCAGAGGCTGTGCTTGGTGATGGGGCTCTTGAGCCTGGGAGAGAAATGGCCCCTGCCCTGAGGGGCTTGTCGCCTAGTAGAGGAAATCCCAGTTCTGCAGCTGCTAGGCCCACGGTAGAGGGCAGGAGTCTGTGTACTTGTGGGGAAGAAGGGGTGGGGACTCTCTGAATGAACACTCCTCCCTAGCCACGACTTGGAAAGGTGATTTGCACGCATTTAAACCATCTCTTTTGCTTTTATAAGTCAGCATAGCCCTATTGAAGTGAATCTAAGTTGATTTGACCAAGCAATGAGCCAGGCCTCCAGCTCTTTATTGTGGATGGAGGCTGTGATGTCTGTGTATTTATTTCAGAAAGGCAGTGGGTTTTCTTTGCAGATTGAAAAGTACAGTACAGTGATAAGTAAACTGAACCCATATTGTCTTTAAGTCACCGGAGATTGGCATGGAATAGATGTTCTCTGTAGCATGATACAGGAGCAGTCTGGTAAAACGTTTGGATGTTTGTCAGTTACTTTTATAAAGCAGGATGAGAGAGCGTTTGTGTGTGTGCCTTTAAATGATGCAGGCACATGTAGGTTGCAGCTAATTAAATAGTGGAAACTGGGTGCGTAGCTGTGAACAGTGTTAGAGAACGTGTTATAAGTGGGACTATTGACATCAAACTGTGCTAGAGTTGCTTGATGCATCTGTCTGTAGGATCCTTTTTCACTTTCTTACCATTTATTTAATTGGGCTGGAAATGTCCATGCTAAGTGCCTGTTACAGGTTGTTGCTTCTACTCCTGCCCACTCCCCACCCCCCCACCCCCCCCCAGTCCTGTGGACAGCACAATTGTGGCTTTTTTCCAGTGCAGAGCCTAGTCTGGGTACTGAAACAGAGCTCCCATGGGAATGAACATACAATGAAAGACCATACTCTAATCCCTTTGTAGGAATGAGTTATATTAAGCTTGTGTAGGCAGCCTTCCCTCTGGCTTTTTGTGACTTTTTAGGTGCTTAATCTCATAAATATCCTTTTAGAGTGTGTATGAGATTCAGGAATGAGGTGGACTGTGGGTAAGAAAGTAAACACGAGCAAAAGACTGAGCTCAGGTATGTGCTTACTGCTGCATTGAAGCCTGTGCAACAGCATAAGCATATTTAGAGAGAAACCCCATCATGTATAAGTGTTCTCAGTCAGGAGGCGTTAAACAGTAAAAACAACAGTGTGCACTTTATTCCCCAGAACAGTCTGTTTCTAAACAGTACCATTTTCATACTGTTTTTATGAGAAAACTGTTAGAACCACATAAATAGATAGCTGCGTTTGTGCTTTATTACAGATGATATATCTGTCGTCTACTGTGGTGTCACTGGAGCCACAGGGTTCAGATCTGCGAAGGTTAGAGGGAGCTGGGACATCCAGGACCCTTGAGCAGCGGTGTTGCAGCACTGCCATCCTGCTGAGCTCCCAAAGGGCCTCTATTAGCAGCTCCCATCACAAAGCACATGCCCTCTCCCAACTGTCATGCCTCTGTTTTCTTTTGTGACTCACAGCTGAACACGATAGTGCAAACTAAATTAGCCTGATTTAATTTGCACTCAGCTCAGTGGGGGATATTATAAACACTGATTTACTGTGTGCAAGAGCAGCACTAGAAGAGCCGAAAAGGTTGATTGAGAGAGCATAGGTCTTACTTTTTCAGTGCACTCGGAAAAAGATGGTCCCTGGCACCCACAGGGATGGCTGGGGGGGTCTGTGTGAGTGCAGAGTGTTCACAGCAGGACTCTGCTGGACATGATGGGATGAAAATCTGTCAGTCCCAACTGGGTTTGTTGCACAGTATGTGTAACCAGCTGAGCAAGAATCATTAAAGGCTAGGAGTATGCTGAGCATAGCTCTGCCACAGGCTGTGCAAAACTGTGGTGCAGGACACCACAGTTTCAAATTGCAGTTCATTTTAATGTTGTACACATTGTTTTTTATATCAGATTTTGTACTTATTTACTTCACACCTCTTTAATGCAGAGCAATGTAATTGCAGGGAGATTATTTTGCTATTGATTACTTGATCCAGGAAAGAAACAGAATTCATCCATGCCATGAATCACTAAGCATTTGCAGCAATAAACTTTATTGAGCCATGTGACTTGCTGTTACAGAATTGTAAAGAATGCTTTACTGGAATGATTATACCAAACCGTGTACAATTCAAACTGAATTATCTGGCTCACAATAAAATGTTTTTGGCAAGGGCACCTACTCGGACACTGTGAGGCTTTTATATTGCTAAAAGAATAACGTTTTCTGGGCAATTCTGAAGATATATTACTCCTCATTTACAATGTGTATTGTGGAAAAAATGGTCTAAAAGGCTGCTGAAGGATGCATTCGCTTGTAACCACAGCATTTATAGAGATGCTGAGCTTTGCAGTGGGTGGTATTGCTCTAGCAGAAATGAAAGAAAAGTGGGGCTGTGGCTTGAGACTAGTATTGCTAATAAAGGTCCTTTTTGGAAAAGGTGGGCGCAGATAACAAGAATAGCGAATAATGGCTGGAGTGTGAAGAGGAGCTGGATGATGAAGTATACTGTAACAGTAAGACTGAGATGAAATTGAAAGGAACTAATCAACCCTTTGCAAACAAAATATTCAGCTAGAGCTTATTGGCACAAACACACAACTGGAGGTATTTCATGTTTCCTGGATATAGCTGGTGCACATGTTTAGTATGCAGTTGGGGTACAGCAGGTACCTGTCAGGCTCACTGCATGCATTCTGCATGGTCAGGGCTTCTGTCCAGATGGCAACAGGACAGGCTCTACCCTCAAGCCTAATAGGATTCAAGAAGGGACTAAGACTTACAGGAATGGCAAGCATGGCTGGAGCGATCATGGCCTCCGTGAAGAGCTGTGGCACAGACCTGACACCTGGCTTCAGGCAAAAGGGGAAGAGCTGTCCCCTGGGGACAAATTACCCCAAGGCAAATCACTCCAAGATCATGGGGCTCTTGCCCTCGGACAGCTAGGGTTGACCACCATTGGAGAGATACCAAGCTGGTCCAGGCTTGAGATGGAGTATTTCTGCCTATCTGTATTTCTTTCTGGGCAATCAATTAAAATTTGAAGGTCTACGTGCTGTTGAGATACTGCAGTGTAGTTCTCTGCCTGAAGGTCACATCTCTCCTTTTCGCCAATTTTACAGTGGGGCCAACAAGACTCCTGCCTTACCTAAAAGCATGTTACAGTCCTTTGTTGGGAGGTATTATATTCATGTAAGGGGCTACTGCACAAACCACCATCGTGCCTGACCAAGCTGTGCCAGTGGACTTTGACCATACCACGAGATGTTCTGTGTAGAATGAATAGTGCTGCTTTGTTTTTAATTATTAAGCAGTACATGTAATCTTAACTCCATGACCCACAAAAGGCATTTCTAAAGGGCAAGCTGTAATTGCACTGGAGCCATAAAAATGGGGACTTTGAAGCTTTTGGAAGGAAAAGTCTGTTTCTGAGGGCAGGCAGTGCCCAAAGGCTGGCCACTGAGCAGAGCGGGTACAAGGTGTCCCAGTAGCACAGGGCAGTGATGGAAATGAAGAGACAACATTGGAATATGGAGTCAAAGTCACTGCCAAATCCGAGTGTCCACCAGTCCTCGCTCACCCCCTCTCCAGTCCTGCAACCCCACCAGGACACTCAATTAAAACAATGGGATTTCAAAATTTGCAAACCTTAAGTCTTTCTTTATTTTCTTTGTGAATTTTCAGGCTGATATTTCAAGCTTTCTGCCCAAAGATGGAGGGCTGTGGAGATTTTTCTCCCAACATTAGTTCTGCTGGACTGGCTGAGTGCAACTCTGTGCTCCAATGTGGAAGAGGAGTGAAAAGCTGGAGTTTCCAACAGGTATGATGTTTACATCCACATTCAGAAAAGCTAAGGGCAACCCCCCCCCCGCCCTTTGTTACTATTTACAGTGCCACAGTACTGAGGGGAGGAAGGTCAGGTCCCCAGGGTGCTGGCTGCTGCGTGACCAGGAGAGCAGGACTTGTCTGCTTAGAAAAAGAAGAACCTCTGCAGTGCCCAGGGGGAGTGATCTGTCTGTGTTCAGCCTGGGGCTCTGTAGCCAAAACTTTATCTGAACCTCAGCCTCCTGAAGCCCAGCCCGCTAGCTCCTCTTCCCCTTGCGTACCAGAGCGTTGCTGCTCTATAATCCCCATACTGCTGTGAGCCAGACTTTTCCCATAAGCAACACTTCTTTCTGGCATCCAGGAGCTCGAGTTATGATCCTGTCCCAAGGGTTGGGGCTTGGCAAGAAGCCAGCAATTGCCGGGTAGTTCTTCTGCACCTCACTTTCTGCGCGCGCGCTCCTGCACACACCCGCGCATCCCATGTCACCTTCCTCAAAAATAGTTGCAGTGCTGTGCTGAAAAAGAAAGGGAAAAAGATGATCTTTATTTTTTGTCTTCCCTGCTCAGGGAGCAGCTCCTTGCGGAATGAAATGCTAACGAGCACCTTTGCCTTTCCTTCCTGCTATGTCTTACACTGGATTAGACCTGAAAAGCAGTATCACCAAGCTTGAAGTTCAATTTATCAATGCAGTCAGGATTGATTTGTTACACTACCTATTCTGGGGAAATGAATGTCTCCATCGCGCTCCCTTCCAATGCAGGCAGACCTTTGTTTTGCTCAGATCAGCTATGTAATGTAGGAAGCTGACGTTCCACAGATAAAGGAAAAAGCCTGCAAAATCCTGACTAATTCTACCCAGCCTGGCAATGCCAGACACTGATGCCACTTGCAAAGCACCTGCCTGGCGTTATGGTGGCTGCAGATACTGGGCAGAAGAAGTGCTCCCCACCTGGGCTTATCTCCTATATTTTTTGTTGTTGAAGAAGTGGTGGAAAGTACCATTATTGGAGCTCAAATTCCAAGGACCAAATTCCAAATAGTAAGAGTCAGGTTGAAAACAAAGTTGGGTTTTGTACAAATTTTCAGCTGTTTTGCAAGACAATGGAAATGGACTTTTCTACTGCTGTTGAGGAGGAGAATTTTACTCATAATCTAGCACAGGGGATCTCCGTTAAGAAAGCATGCAATTAAAAGTCCAGTTTTCTCCTGAAGCTCATGTTGATGGAATGTTTGCAGTGAACCATGTACAAATGTGGGAATTATATTTTCAGATTCAAAAGACCCAGAATGTGGATTGCTATGAAGAGTCATATTTTTAGAAGACCCATTTTTTGCTAACAAGTGCTGTATGCATCTCATGCAGAGGGAAGGGGTTAAGAGCTGAACACCCTGTGGAAACTTGTGGAGATCCTCACGCTCCTGCAAACGTGGCTACAAGAAGGATGTCTATAGCTGGTGCTCATTAAGCGAGACGAAATGAAAGAGGTAGTTACTCTAAAGTAGTTTTTTTTCCTCAGGTAAAAGCAGGATTTCTTTCTCATAAATACACTGCAGCTAGACATAAACCACTTATTGCTTGAAAGCAGCTCTGCGCTGCTGAAGAGCTGGAGCTCATGAGTGAGAAATTGGATCTTAAGCAACCCTGACCCAGGTGCTTTCAGCCTGGCTGCTGGCAGCAGTAACACTGCTTTTTGCCTTTTCTGAGGCTGCAGAAGACTCCTGCCTCTGCAGCTAAACGCTGAGTTTCCAGAGGATGTGAGCAGTGGGGTTATGTCTGAGAGCGCCTCGTTACCACTGTCTCTCCCATCCTGCTGCCCCCTTCAAAACCAAAGCGTTAGCTCTGCATACCGCACCAGAAAATGGGGCCATGTTTGCTCTGGGAGTTTCTAGATGCAGCCCCCTATTAGCATGTTTTCCCCAAAAATGGAGCAGGAGATGCAGAGCTTTGGAGGACACAACGAGCATGTCCCTTCCAGAGAAAGGGTCACAGAAATGGCCACGGGCCATTCTGGATGCAGTGAATATCTTGAAGGGCTGCACATCTCTCGGCATGAGATTTCAAGTTGCCTTCTCTGTAACTTGGGTGTTTATTGTCATATGATTATCCCCTGACCAACATTAGCTCCAGTTGTTCCTTAGCTCCAGCTCTGCAGGCTGATGTCTGAAGTTGCGCAGGAACCGGCTCACGTCGGAACGTGTCACAGCACCAGGGTCTGACCGCATCCGTGAGAGTGATGGGACAGGCCATTGGAGATCTTATTTTAACTCAGAGCCATGCTTGTCACAGACCCCTTTTCTGAAACCCAGGCGATGCCCTTGGTGAGCACATCTGTTGTCGCCAACTTCTACCAGAATTGTGCTACCTGCCTTACGGTGATACTGGAAAAATGTTGGCCTGATGTTAAGAAGCTCATCCTTGGGAACTGTGGAGAACCATGACTCCTGGCCTCCCAATGCTTATCGGGCAAATACAGACAACAGAAATAACCCTATGTATGTCCAAAGTAGTTTGATCTGAAAGGCTCATGATTTTTGAACAGCTGAGATGAGCATTACTGAGACCTCAGTTTCCACTTCAGCCTGCTCTTCTACTTGTGCAGGGCAGAGTACAGACGCAAGGCTTGGGCACTTCACAGCCTCCACTGTCTGGATCAATATTTTCCAATGTGCTCAAGTTTCCAAGAGTTTAAACCGCTGAGTTTTGCAGAACTTTAATTGTATAAAATACAAAAAAGAAAGGCATACTCTATCAAACTAACACATAGCTAAGCACGTAAAGAATTTAGGGGATGAATGAACAGAAAATAATTCATATGCTGCAAGAATAAATTGCTGAGTCCAGTGGAAGGAACCCCTATTTCTTCTTCATCTTTTTTTTTTTTTTAATGGTGCACAAGTACTTGGAAATAAAACATTGCAGGAGAAATTTGGTGGAAAGGCCATGTGGGGGTGCCATTCCTCAACACTACTCTTTACATTACTTAAAATGTTGCAATAAATTTGAAGAACATCAAAGAACTTCTCTCAACTCTGACCACCTGAAACAGCTGAAGGAAGCTGAGAAGTCCACATCGCCTTGCTGAATTAAGGTGCCAAAACCTGAGCGACAAACACAGCTGTCACTGGAGAGCGTACCGTGACAGGAAATCAAGCCCTTCCTGCTGCGAGGCAGACATTCATCCTTTCTCAAATTATTTAAAGCGACTAGAGGCAACAGATCCTCAGGTGGCTCACACTGTTGCATACGCATAAAAGTTAGGATCAGCTGAGTGTGTTTCTCCTTGATGACTTGGTATGTAGAATCATAGAATAGTTTGGGTTGGAAGGGACCTTTAAAGGTCATCTAGTCCAACCCTCCTGCAAGGAGCAGGGACTTCTTCAGCTAGGTCAGGTTGCTCAGAGCCCCGTCCAACCTGACCTTGAACGTTTCCAGGGATGGGGCATGTACCACCTCTCTGGGCAACCTGTTCCAGTGTCTCACCGCCCTCATCGTAAAAAGCTTCTTATATCTAGTCTGAATCTACCCTCTTTTAGTTTAAAAACATTACCCCTTGTCCTATCACTACAGGCCCTATTAAAAAGTCTGTCCCCATCTTTTTTACAAGCCCCCTTTAAGTACTGAAAGGCTGCAATAAGGTCTCCCCGGAGCCTTCTCTTCTTTAGGCTGAACAATCCCAACTCTCTCAGCCTTTCCTCATAGGAGAGGTGTTCCATCCCTCTGGTCATTTTTGTGTCCCTCCTCTGGACCTGCTCCAACAGGTCCGTGTCTTTCCTGTGCTGAGGACCCCAGAGCTGAACGCAGTACTGCAGGTGGGGTCTCACCAGGGTGGAGGAGAGGGGCAGAACCCCCTCCCTCGACCTGCTGGCCACGCTGCTTTTGATGCAGCCCAGGATACGGTTGGTCATATAAGAAGAGCTGCCTCTAGTTAACAGGTTCTTGAGGGCAAAGCCTAGTGAGAAGGTCTCCTGATTGTTGGTAAAGCTGCTTTTCTAAGAGGCTGTGCTGGGTGCTTGTGCCTTTCCCAGCATGGGTCCAGGAGCTGAGCTGGCTGTTTTGCAGGGGTGAGTGGCAGGGTGAAGGTCCTGCAGCGTCAGCTAAGGCTGCCTTTCTGCTTTTCGTGTTAAGTCGGTGTTTCTCCCTTGCTGAATGACCCTGAGCTTGGGATTGCTGTGGTGAGGGATGAGGCTGTCCCGATGTTAATAGCAGGTCGTTGCAATGCGATCAACCCCTTCTGCATTGCTCAGCTAGCAGGGTGAAGGTACCCCAAGGGTGAGCACGCCAGGGGGTGGCACAGAGGGTGGGAGGTGGGCACACGGCGTCTCCATCAGTAGCCCAGCTCCTGGGGGCTGCAAGGCTGTGCTAGCCTGCCCGGACATACTATTGCCCCCCAAAACTGAGGATACTCCTGGCTACTTCTGGGCTGTGCAGGGCAGAGCCAGCCTGGGACCTGAGCCCCTCCTTGCATCCAGCACGTGGGGGAAGAAAATGAAGCAATCCATCCTCCCAGGTCAGGCTTTTTGTACAGCTCTTCAAACCTAGAAACCGCTCCTCTTTCTCCTGCCACTAGGCTCAGCTTGCTGAAACAAAGATTAAAAGCCTGAATTCCTGTAAAGGTACTTTAATGGCAGCCAAAACAGGCTCCCTAGAGAGGATTAACTGTCCCCTGGACTGAGGGGAGTTTGAGCTTTAGCAAAATGGACTGGTGAGAAAAATATAGCTAGTCCTGCAAAAATGAATTTGATAAAGGTGCGCAGGGCATAGTGAAGGCATGAGACGCTGGTTAAGTTTTAGCTTTTATGTATAGCTGAGTTCTAGGTCTTTAGACAAGACTTAATCTTTTCTATAAACAAATAACACATTCATTTACATGAATAATCCACATTTCTTATGCAAATCATTTCCCTGCTGCTGTTGCTACTGAGAATAATATTCAGTATAATTACCACATTTATTTAGTGAATCTATTTACACAGGGTAGCTCTCTGTCCATGAATGCTCTTCACCAGAGAGGCCCAAAGAGCAACAGGGGAGCCCAAGCTGCCAGTCATGTGCACCCTCCGCTTTCTATTTTTGTTCTGATAAAGCATTTTGGGACCGTTTGAGATGTCTCGGCAAGAGCAGAAGCATGTCAGCATCCTGCCTCCGTCCCAGGGAGAGCACCTGCTGCTAATGGAAGGCAGCTCTCCCCTGCTCGCTAGCCTGCTGTTTGAGCTCCAGCTAACTATAATGAGGCAAGGCACTTTGAATAATAACTTTCCTTTGGGTATAAGGCTATCTTAATTTTTTGTGTGTTTAAGTTGGTAATTGCCATAGAGTTTGAAAATCTTCCAGGTTTTACCACTCTTAATTATGTTCTCATGCATATGCATCGTCTGCTTGTGCGCTCATTACTGCAAGGAGATCAGAACCTGAAACTTTGGAGCTGTTTCCTCCAATTATCTCCCAAATGCAGAATTTCCTGCGAAATACCTCTCCTGTGTGGGATAGCCTAAGCTGTTTGGAGCACATCTTGCTGTCCAGAGCACATTTTGCTCTGTGCGGTTAAATCAAGACACGTTTCTTCCCTCGTGTGTCTCGCCTGGGTTGCTCCTACCTGGGATGTCCCCTTGCTGTAGCGCCAGCTGTTGAAATGCTTGTTCAGGGGAAGTTATTATGGTGTCCTAATGGAAAATATTTCAACTTTCTAGGACCCTGATTGCCTCTTTACCTGCTCTGTTTGCATCTATTGATCGTTCTGGTTCAACAAGAGCCTCTGGGACTAACAAATTCTAACAGGTTTGAATGCATTAATGAGGTGTTATGCAGGGAAGGAAAAATAATGCTGTTGGGCTTCTAACTTGTTCTTGCTCAATAACAGCAAAACAAATGTGTGCAATTAAACATTACTTTGTTTTCTAAACAGCAGCCTTGAAATTTTGTCCTGCTAGTGGGGAAATCAAGCTGCTGCTTTGCTTTCTAACCAACAGCAATGATTTGGTGATGGGAAATGAGATGTTAATCCACCTGAGCACATTCAGGGTAGAATATCGTTCCCTGGTAGGTAGGCAGGCAGGATTTGTAGCACCGTGTGTGTTTTCCTGTAGGAGATCACAGTGGATCCCATGAAAAGATCGATGTAGAGCACGTGTAGATCTTGACGTTATGCACTCTCTTTGCACAGAGTAACCTCTTGCTTTTAATTCTTTTTCAAGGAGATGCAATGTTAGTTGTTAGCCCCTTGGAGCTTTTGCGTTGAGAGCAGGAGATTGCCTCATCAAATATAAATCACTCCATCTTTATACTTAAAGCGTTGGATTGTATATGGAAGAAATGTCTATTCCTAGACTCTTCACCTAAATAATGGGATTGAAAGCTTAAGAAGTTAGGTGGCGTGTGGCTCACTCTCTTCAGTTTTTGGATCCCTCAGGAGAGGGGAGGGATGAACAGTCAAGAATGTTTTCTATGAAAAATTTTCTAGGAGGAAGATGAGGGTAAAACTTTTCATCCAGCTGCGAAAACGCTCCTTCCCACAAAACGCCTGGTGCAATATTACATATTGCCAGCTGTGTTAATAGATGCCTAAATCCCAGCTGGCATCAGGCCACGCTTATCACAGAAGTAGAGCTTTGGCTCTGGAGTCTGCTTAACACCTGCACACAAAAGGGCAGAGGCATTAAAGGTGCTTTAAGGACAAAGCTTTATTTTGGCTAATGTGTTCTCTCACCCATCATCTGACTTGTTTTTTATTCTGCTGAGTGTCACCTGTCCAAACCACAATTATGGGCTTGAATGTGTCTGAGGGACATAGTCCTGCAGCTGGCTAAAAGGACTGATTTAGCATACTCAAAGTAACAAAAAGGGCTTGGTCTGAATTCTGGCAGGGTTCTCCGCTTTCTTAGAGATGGATGGGGGGTGCGTGCCCATGCATGCGTGCACACAGGAGCACATCTCCTTGGGAGGCAGCTGAGCAGCAATGCTTCCCCTGTAGCATTACAGCAGCACAGGGTGCCCAGGACCTTACAGGCTCAGGTGCTACTGGTGACGAGTCATCTGCCCTGTGCTGTGTTTGCTTGTTTGTGCTGGTGTTTGTTGTGATTGTTTGCTGCAACTTGGCCCTTAAAGCTATCTGCTGCCTTTTGTCTCAAAAGCTTTTTGTGGCCATTTGCAGCGGCTGCCGCTGGTTGCTGATGCAGTGACCTGGTTCCAGACAGCTTCCCCCTGGCCAAAACACTGAAAACAGGCTGTGGGATCAGCAGCCATCACTTATCCATGGGCTTTTCCCAGAAAATGCCTGTGTTGGGGAGCATCAGGAGAGACTATCAACCACCAGAGGCATCTGGAGACAGACAGGACCCAGAGGACTTAACTCTATTGTGGCAATAAGCTACACAAAAGCAGGGCTGGTCAAAAGCAACCAGTGAACAGCACTGGAGGTGGTCACAGTGGAAGAGCACTGCCCAAGGGATCACTTCTTGTGCTCCCTAAAATGTCCCCCAGCCACATGCTGAAGTCAATGTGTCTGCCTTCAAATCTCCCATTGCTCTGGCCCTTGATCCCACACCTGCTTGTACTGGCACCATTGGGCACCTGGAAATGCTGGGAGCTAGTAAAAAGGCTGCATCTAATCCAGAAAAACTTGCGCTCCGGCAAATGGAGACAAAGACTGTGGAGAATGTCAATTAAACACAAGTGCAAGTGGGTGGCCATTTGATTGCAGTTGGTAAAGATGCAAGATATAATACCTTGTCGTAGGCAAGAATTCTTTCACTCTCCTCCAGTCTCGCTATGGAGAAGTCTTTGCATTTGTCCCAGTGGCGAGGGAGCTCAGCACTACCTCATGCATCGGTGCCACACGAGCTAGGCTGAAGGTGAATGCAGGTGAATGTCTGGATGTGTGCTGGTGCCCATCTACTCAGGGAACAGCTTGTGTTCATGCAGCTGACTTGTGAGAACTTCAATTAACAAATACTATTAAAGTATCTCTCCTCTTTATTTTATTTTTTTTATGCATAGCGTTTCCTGACAGCTTAAACCTTTAATTAACTGGAGATGCCATCGTGGAAAGTTTGCTAGAGAAGAATGCTTGCAGTTTAATTAAAAACCAAAAAAATCCTTTACGGTTACTGAAAAAGATCTGCTTGCAACACCAATAGTGGCAAAAAGCCTGCAGCAATTCCTCCATTTCCCTTTCTGATTGAAGCAGTAGGTGAGGAGGTGCAGAGCGATATCATCGCCCGAGTGGAGAAGGTGAGAGCTTCACGTTTGACCCTCCAGTTAGGCTGCAGATGTAGGACAAGCTACAGTTCTGTTACCTCAGTGAGGGAAGAGAGACAGCCAACTCTAAAGCTTTTAATTTTTAAAGAACTTAAAATTTTCCTGGTATTAGGCCAGAGCTGTCTCTAACGTTTGTGGTCTTCTCTGAGGGCACACAGGGAGAACATTGTGGGTTTTTTTTTTGCTTCCCATTACAGCACGAAAGCAAAGGTAGAGCTTACCTGCCACAAAAACGTGGGATAATGTTCATAGTATCTTCAGCAGCCGTCATGGAAGCTGCTTTTTGAGATGGTAGGGTACTGCCTGATGCGGCAGAGAGTCCTCGCTGCCGTTCAGAGCCCTGAGGGCTGTGTGCGATGGTAGCTGCAGCTAGGAACCACCAGCTCCGCACACGCTTGCACCCTTGCGGCAACGTGCCGTGGGGCCAAGGCACGGCGGTGACGAGTGCCGCGGAGCCGGTGGAGCCCCACGGCAAAGCCACGATCTCTCCTTGCTCCCGTGCAAAGGACTTGCTGGCTTCTCCCCTTCTTCTGGCAAAGCCACGATCTCTCCTTGCTCCCGTGCAAAGGACTTGCTGGCTTCTCCCCTTCTTCTGCCCACGTTGACTGGATTAGGAACAGACCATGCGACCTGGAGGCTTTTGAACAGCTGCAGATCCAAAAAGGGATTTTTGTTCCTGTATTAAATATAAACCTGAAAGAGGCACCGACACGACTGTTTGCATTCAAAGCACAGCTCCACCCCTAGACAAGTAGCAAATGGTTTCTGAGTCATCCCGGGGGAGCAGGTCGGGGCTGTTGGGACGGTGCCTGGGCCAGGGGCAAGCGTTGGCTTGCTCTCCTGGGGGCCCCGCACCTCGGCTGGCACCCCGGCTGCTGGGTGGCGAGGGACAGCTGGGCTTCTTGTGAAACACGCCAACGCTCGGCACTTGCCAAAACAGCTATTTGGGAGCAGCTCGATGTGCTCTCCCTCCTCTCCTGGCCCTGTCCTCAGCGTGGTTGAATTCAGTGGGTGTAGCACACCCTCTTCCAGGGCTGGCAGAGAAACTTCTGTATTAGCTTCTTTCCCCAAGCCTGGAGCAGGGACCACAAGGGTGCCATTGACCACTGAACGAAATCCATCTCCCTGTGTAACCACATATTTCCCTGCTGACCCTTTCAAACGCTGACCTCTTAGTTTTGCAAACGTACTCTTTCTGATATATCTGCTACCGCAAGCAGCACATCTTCGTGGGGAACCTGCGCTGCCATGAGCAGCAGCGAGAGCTGGGCTGCCCCAAACCACTGACCGTGCCAGATCCTACCCTGGCAGTGGCGCTCCGTGTCCTAGAAGCCCCTTTTCAGCCAGGGCTCGGTGGGGTTATACCATCTTACAACAACATGGGATGTTCAGCCGAGACTCCTCAGCATCCCAAGTTGGGGACAGATTTTGATCCTTTCACCTGATCACTTCTTGAGTGTATCTGTTTAAGCCCCTTGCAACTTTCTCAGAACAAACTGCAAACTATTTGCGATTCTTTTGGAAAAGAAACATGTTTTTTCTCAGTGGATGGGAGTCTCAGACGTGAACCAAACTCAAACCCAGGAGTATTCCTAGTAAAAACTGCACTGAAGCAGTGCCCAGCTGGTTCGTAGACCTGGTGAGATGAAATTCCCTTGAAATGTGCTTTACAGATGCCCTTGAACTAGTGAGGAGAGCTACTTTCCCTTACCGCCATTTACTTAAAGGCAGGACTCTGATGAAAAATTAGAAAAACGGGGAAGATAGGTATCAATAATAAAACAGAAGATTTTTTTTATTGCCATGGTTTTAATGGAATTGCTGTAGGATTTTTATACATGTCTCTGAAAGTCCATGACTTCAAATAACGCTGAACCTAGAGATTTGTACTCTTGCCTTATTCTTGTTTAAATAGCTGTTACCATCGTCTGCTTGATATATTATCTGTCCCAGCACACACACACACACACGGTCAGGAGGAATATACTTTCCTGGAGATGGCATGCATTGCTAGAGCTCCTTGAATCTCCCGTCTCACCACGGGACCCCTGCACAGAGCAGCCCCAGGGCTCCAGCAGGCAGGGATTTGTACAGCGTCACCCTCCGCGCTGGTGTAACGGCAGTGCCAGCGGGGAAGAGTCAGGCCTTTGCCCGTTATCTCGGCTGGGCACAGTGGGTTATTCATCACGGTGCCAAGCCCTGCCAATAAAGCTTTCCCTCAGCAGAGGGAGTTGTTTCTCAAGGTAATAAGATAGCATTATCTGATTGCATTTTTGTCAGGTCTGTCCTATTTATTACCTTACCTGTAATGTAATTTGTAATGTACTTCCCTGATATTTTCTGTATTTCCCCCCCTATATTTTGTAATAACTTCTGCTGAAAGTCTGACCTACAAAAAGATGATGTTTTTAATCCAGCTTTGAATGATAACACCCAGGTGCCTTTATCTGGAAAAACTCTCCTAGCATGGAGCAAGGTCTGGTAGGAAAAGCTTAGCAGCCTCTGCAAGCGTGTTGGGGGAACGCTGTGTTACAGCAGCCGAGGTCGCTTTGTCCCAGCCAGGAAAATGCCAGCAGCTACTTTCTACTTGTGGCAAGATGATCTTTTTGGTCAGAAAGCCATTCCTGCTCTAAAAGGGTTAGAGGGAGGTATGTGAGAACCAGCAACCAGCCTATGCCAATAGCTGGGTTGGGCAGAAGGTAAGAAAATAACTATAAGCCATGTGAAAGGCCACCACTGATGTGCCTCAGCTGCTGAAAGTTGCTCAGGTGCTTCACCTTAACTTTCAGGAGAAAGCACAAAGCAACAGCCTGGGGAAGAGAGCAATACCTGCAGGTTCCCTCTAGGGTGGGCAGAGATGTCTCGTGGCAGAGCCAGAACTTGGTGGTCCTGCTACCCTGAGCACCAGGCTGAGGAAGGTTAATTAGCGTGACAAATGATGGGCACCATGGGAAGAGTGGCATTTTCAGGCTGGTGTGGGCTTCCCATGCTATGTCAAGCTGGTGGCTCGCAAGGGCTTGAGGGTTTTCCGCTCTCTTCCCACCCGGTTAGCTCTGCTCCCGCTTGGCTGTGCTGCTGACGTTGCTGTAAAACAAAGTTCAGCCTAAGCTTGCCTGCTGGACCTGGATTTCATCATTCTGGTAAAGGCATTTCAAAGTCAGATGGCCTTAAAACAAAGAAAGAGAAATGTCCCTTTTTGTGGATGCTAATGAAATTTTTATCTGGGCATCTTTCTGTGAATGTTGGGCCTGAGAGGCATGGATTATGTTAGGGGAGAAGGGCTTACTGAGCCCTGGAAATAAATCAGAGGAGGACAGAGGATGAAGATCACAAATGATAAATTAGCAAGTGACAGAAAACAACTGCAGGAAATAATAAAACCGGGAGGAGTGTGTGGGAAATGCATAGGAGAGGTTGTTTACAACATGTGCATTGGACTTTCCAGCATTTGACATCTTATCTCCAATTCGTTCCATATGTTACTTTATGCATGGATTCCTGTTTTTATGGGGTTTGTTCCATAGTTTTTCTACTAACATGAATGACTCACATCTGCTCCAATACTTAATTTATTCTCTAATGTCTTCTGCAAGGGATTGCTCAGCTCGTGCAATGCTTGTCAGTGGCAGGATCGAAGAGCAGCCAGTCAGGCAGGTGAGCAGGGACAGCTGGGTGAGGCAGCTCTTTTCTGGAGTTTTTTTTCTGGTTTGGGTTGTGGTTTTTATTTTTTTTTCTTCCCTTAGCAATGTCTGTAATTCGCACTTTGGCTGCCCTGTGCGGCCAGGCTCGCGGTGCCGGGGTGGCGTGTGGAGCCAGCAGGGAACCCCCCACGGGACAGGGATGATGGCTGAGGGCCGGCACCGAACTGCTGCCGGCATACTAACAGCTGATGATTATGATTTTATTTTTTAAGTGCTCTTGACAGCTCCGGAGACTCACATCTTCTCTTCTAAATCCAGTAATTAAATTCCACCTACCTGAATTCCCCCTGCTGTTTCAATTGGATAAATTAATCTTCCCGTCATGTCTGAGCCTTCTCTGTGTGTTGCTGAACCGTGGCCTCCCCTCGCCCCGCAGCCGGACCGGGACCGGGACCGGCCCGGGCCAACTTCGCCGCGGCTCTGCCCGGCCCCGCTGGGCAGCGGCCTGGACCCACTCGCGCTGCGTGGGAGGGGAGAGAGATGGGCGTCCCCGCTGACACCCCCCCCCCCCCCGCCCTCCATCGAACCCTGTGCTCGGTGTCCCCGTCCCCGCCGGCGCTGTGCGGTGCCCGGCGGAGCGAGCAGGGCAGCGGCGCGGCCCCGCACCTCCCCCGGGGTGCCGGGCTGCGCTCAGCACCTTCCCTCGGCGACCGACTCCCGTACCGGCTCCAGCCCCCCTCCTCCTCCCTGCCCGGCGCCTCCTCCTCCTCCTCTTCCTCCTCCTCCTCCTCCTCCTCCCCTCCCCTGCAGAGCATGCACAGCCCGGGACTCGCATCGCCGGCTCCGAAGCGGGCGGGCGAGACCCTCCTCCCCGCTTAGCCCCGCTCCCTCTGCCCCCGGAGGCGCCCACCCCCCCCCCTTCCCTCTCCCCTCTCCTCCCCCCCCCGGCCCTTCATCCCCCACCGCCCCCAGGCCACTTTTTCCCCCCTCCCCTCCCGAGGATGAGGCGGCCGACGCGGCGGCTGGCGCTGTCTCTGCTGGGGGTGCTCTGGCTCGCCGCCCTCCTCCTCTTCTTCTTCGGGGCGAGGAGGAAGTTGGAGGCGGCGGGAGCCGAGGGGCACACGCCGGAGGTAAGGAGGGGTCGGCGGGGACCGGGGCCGGGGCCGCCCCGGTGGGACGGGGGCGAGACGGAGCCGGCGGGCAAGGGCGAGCAGCCCGGGGAAGAACTTGCCGGCGGTTTGCGGGACCCCCCCTTACCCCACGGCGGTCCCCTTTAAAGTTTTGCACCGGCTCTGTGGCCCTGGCAGGGGGTCGGGCCCTTTCCTTACCCCCGCCTCGGGCAGCGGACGATCCCAGCCGCCCCGCGGTTCACCGGGGGCTGCGGCCGTCGGGGGGTCCCCGAGCCGCGGGGGGGGGGGGGTGGGAGACCTTCTGCCCCGCCAACAACTTCGAGCATCCCTCGGGTCTTGGGTTCCTTGGGGGGACCCCAAGAAGACGAAGCGGCGAGGTTTGTGTCACGCGTGGGGGACGGGCGAGACCTGGCCCCGGGTGAAGGGGTCACGCAGCGTTTCCGAGCTCTTTCCTAAACGAGAAGGGCTCCGTCTTCTCCCTCAGCCGAAGCGAGAGGGGAGAGCGTTCAGGTGGTCCACGGTCGGCTGGCAGGGCTGCAGGTACATCGGCCGGGTTAAACCTCTGGGACTTTTTTTAATTAGGGTTTTTGTTTGAAGGCAGGGCGTGGGTGGGAGCGTTGCCCTCTAAGTCTCAGCCCGAGTGGGAGAAGGGCGCAGTCGCGCGTTTCTGTGGCATGTTTTGAGTCCCCGGCGTGCACCGGAGTGACGGCACAGGCGAGATGCGAAGAGCATCCCACTCGACACAGGGAGCGAAACAGGAGTTTCGCTGCCCAAACGGTGTGAAAAAGCAGGGGAGCTGCAACCGGCGTCGTTTGAGCAAGGTCCCACGTCCTCTCCTCTCTCACGGCTGAGCTTAGCTGAGGGTTAACTTTCCAAAGGAGGCGGATTAGATGCTGCTCTTAGTTACAGTGTTGTAAATCTTGAATAAATTAATCGGGGTTAGAGCCCGGGTCCTGAAAATCTGCTGAGATTAAGGGTTATCGCAGCAGAGGAAGGCTGCGAGTCCTCAGCCCCTTTTTTGCACCGATGACACCCAACTGAGCGTTTGGCCCGTGGCATACGGCAACTGTACGTGTTGGCCAGGTCTTTGGAGAGTCTCATATATGTGTCACCTCTGCAACTGAATTAATGGCTTGATTGGGAAAAAAAAAAAAAAGTCAGAACTCATAAAGCTTACTTTGATTTTTTTCATCCTGAGGAATTATTGGTTTTCCATGTTTTTTAAATAAAAATGATTGAGGAGGTTTTCTCAGGCTTTCAGAAATCTTTCAATCCTAGCAGAGGGGAATGAATCTATGCAATTTCAGGCCCCAAAATAAATAATTATATATAGATTTATTTATTTATTTAAGCGGGGGAAGGCAATAAGTCACTGAAAACAGAGTTAGAAGACAAGCCCTTTCTTAACCATAACTATGCTTTGGTGTCAGTAGGTTTCTGTTGGCACTGCGTTCTTAAAAATTGCAAAATAAGACCTCCTCTGTTTGATGCGAGCTCCTATATTCTCCTTGAAATGAACCTTGCTTCTCACTTAGCAGCAGCTGCAGCTGAATTGCTGCCGTTTTGTAGCCCATTTGGCTCTCTGCTCCCGTTCAAGGCTCCCCCCACCCTGAGGTGCAGGTTGCTGATGCTGTTAGGGGCCAGGCTGGGCTCCCACAGCTGGCGAAGCAAACTTCTCCCGTCACGCAGGATCAGGCCCTGAGTTTCGAAGCTGCAACTGCCAAGTTGCCGTAACTCCAGCAATTTGACTGCTAAAATTGCCTCTCCTTCATTTCCTCTGAATTTTCCATCAAAACAGTTGCATCCCCTTGAGATCCATACAGTGCTGATTTTTTTAAATTTTTTTTTTTTTAATGCGTTACGTTTTTTGGCTTTGGAAACCGCTTTTGAGCAGTATGAGTTATAAGCTGGTTGTGAGCGCGGGGACATGGTGTCACTTCAGTTAACCTCTCTGAACGGCTGCAGAGCTGACTTGGGTACCAGAGGCAGGGATGCTTTCGTCCAGAGAGGAGCCTGGCGGTGTGTCCCGTTCCCAGCCAGCGGGACCGGCTGCCGATGATGGAAACTTGAGCAGAGTTGTCCTCCCGAATTCCTCAAGAAACGAGCGGAGGTAGCAGGTTGCTAATGGCAGTGCAAACTTTGCAAAGCAGCTATGGTGGAAAAATGGAGCAAATCCGCATCAACTTTCCTGGCAGCGTTTTCTGATGTGGGCTTTTTTTTTATCCCCCCTCTCCCTTCTGCCTTCTCTCTCAATCAAGCTTTATTTCTGTGGCCATATGCACACCATATATCATGCCTCATGTGGATTTAACCTTTAGACCCTTCTAGTTAGGCTCCAGCTGGTAATGCCTCCTCCTGCCCGTGCCAGTTTCCCAGCAGGGCTCTCGGCACGTGTCCGGTGCCGGAATGCCGTGGTGCCCGAGCTTGCCGGCAGGCTGTGGCGTGTTGGTGGTTTGCCAAGGGCCAGCGGCAGAGCTGCTGCTCGCGGAGCTGCCACCCTCGGCTGCACGGAGGGCTTGCCCATCCATCGCTGTTATTTTGGTTTGCACCCCCCACCCCATCCTTTACCCCTAATCTTGTGCCGGATCCAGCATTCATCTTCCCGAAGGAAGACTTGGGATGTTTTTCCTGTAGCCAGAGAGCTATATGTTGGGGTCGGCAAGGTATCCAAGGAGCAGGCCCTGGGGGTGAGGGGTCTGCTGCGGTCTTTGGGTCCTGCCTACCCTCGAAACACACTGCTGGCTTGGCCTCTCGTGGCCCCAGCGGGACGGGTGTTCAGGGCAGGTCCGACGGCGGTAGCTGAGCTTTCCCGAGCTGCTCATGCACAAAGAGGTAGGCGCAGTCATCTGTTTTAACTAACTTGGCTTCACCTCCTCTTTTTTTTTTTTTTTTTTCCCCCCCTCCAATCCTGTCTCCGTGCATCTCTCACCGCTGCCCAGTGGCAGGCAGGCTCAGAGGGCCCCCCTTCTTCTTGCCAGCCCTTGCTCCCCTCAATCCCTGCCGCCTCCTTTCCCTCCTCCTCCTCCTCCTCCCTGCCGCTTGCAGCCGCTGGCGGTACGTGCCGGGGCGGCCAAAGCAGGCTGAGGCTGGATTTTTAGGGTGTGGGACTCCCTCCTGGCTGTGGGGTGTAGTAACCTTGCAGGGCTGGTAGGGTATGGAAGAAAATAACTTGCTCCATTTAGGACCGTGAAGCTGTTCCCGGGACAACTTCCGCAGTCCCTCCGGTGCTGTTATTACTGCTGTCGCTTGGGCTTTTTTTCTCTTTTTCAAAGGGCAGGTCAATTCCTATATAGTGCGGTAAGGGAAACTTGCCCTTGCCCTTTCCCTGCCCTTTATAAAGTCCTGTAAATTGGCCGAGGAGCCGTAGCGGTGTGCCTGCCTCTGCCAGGGTGCGTTGCCCGCACGGCCCGGCCGGGTGTCTCGTTAGCTGCCGTGGGCTCAGCCTGGAGGAGAGCCGAGTCTGACGGCTGAAGGTGTAAGGACGCGGGGCTGGTCGGGGTCACGGATGAGCTGGGACTCGCCGATGCCTCCTGCCCTCCCTGCCTTTTGGCAGAGGGTTTCAAAATGCTTTGCAAGCATTAATTAGTTCCAGCTTGTCTCCCTGCCCCGGCAGTTTTCCGGCAGGATAAACCAGGACCTGGAGAGGTTAACTGAACTTTGTATCCTTCTGGCTCTCGTTGACTCCAGAGGAATTGGAATTGCTCAGCCCTCTTGGAAAATCAGGCTGCCGGTGACCCACCTGAAGTCACCCAGGGAAGCGGCGCCGGGGCTTGGCATGGGATCCGGGGATCCGGGCTCGTGGCCGGGCAGTAGCGCAGGTCCATCTCCCCTGCCTCCCTCTGATCCGGCCCTTTGCTTTGGGAAGGGAGGGGGAACGTATAAATTAATAACTTAATTACATTAAGAAATAATGAGAGGAACTGATACGCGGGATTAATTACAAGCAAATTCCCAAATCGATTTGTGAGGAGTACGTGTAGTTGGCTCCGCAGTGATGTTTTGCTAGCGTGCCGGTGCCCGTGCCAGGCTGCAGCCGTGCGGCCCTGGGGGATGCTAACGAGGGAGCGGGAGACGAGTAGGTGACAACCCCTTGGTCATCTCATCTTCTCCCCCTGGTGAATCCACATCAGACCGAAGCGGGGAGCTGGCTGTATAGCAGAGCCCCGCAGCAGTGAGGGGCTGGCGGGGGGTCTGGGCTCCGGTGCTCGGGGCCAGCAGTGTGTGCGGGAGGGGCACAAAGAGGTTTTTTTTTGTTGGGTTTGGGGTTTTTATTTCGCTTCGTTCCCTCCTGCATGCTGGCTTGCTCCCTCTGATGAATGGCTGGAGCACAGCTGACAGCCTCTGGAGGGAATGCGGGTCCGTCAGGGGCTGGATCACAGGAGAAAAGCTACCGCGGAAAAGTTCCTTTTATTAAAAAAAGTGAGCCGATCTACTTGACTTGTACTAGTGTTCCCAATGCAACAGCTCCTTTCCGAGTGCGTGCAAATGCAGCTGGGGGGATGGCTCCTGGGAGATGACGAAAGGCTCAGCACCCTTTCTGCCTGCTCCAAGTGCTCTGGCGTGCTCAGCATCCTGCAGGATCGGACCTCGATGTGAAGGGACGCTTGCCAGCTTTGCGCTTGTGTGCCTCGCACCAGCCTGCGCTTCCTTCTGCATCATCGCCATCTAGAAAGCCTCAGCACCTGGAGCTCAGCTGACAGTCTCCAGATATTAAATTCCTGTCAGTTTTATCGCAGCAGAGCCACTTAACAGATTAAAATAACTGTGTATCTTGCAAAAATTCAGATCTTAACAATTATGGGATTGAAGTGGCAAAGCTGTCGGGAACAAAAAGGCAGAGCGTTTAATACTGGGGAAGCTGGTGTTGGCTGGGGGCTTGGCTGGGCGCATGGGTAGGTCCAGGATGGGAGAGAAGAGGAAACTTCTGTCATGCTTTGCTGGTGAAATCCCACCCTGAAATCTCTAGGAGCAAACCCAGGCTTTCTAGCAAGTCCAGACCTTTGCTGCTGCAGGAGGTGGGGTGGAATCCCATTGCTCTCTACTGCTGATGTATTTAGTGATGGATGTGGCAGTACAAAACAGAAAACCATGCCCAAGCTGTCCTCGTCTGTGGGACCAGATGGGACAGGTCTGGTGCATCGACGGGTGCCGTTTCTCAAGCGCTTGCCTTCCTGCTGGTGGGCTTGGGAAAGAGATTTTCCCAGCACGGCCACCTCCTTGTTCGAATACCTGCATCCTCATGGAGCAGGAGCGAGGCGAGAAGTCCTGCCAAAGCCAGCACCCAGTCACCTCGGCTACTAAACCAGCTGCAGACAAATGGTGAGCAGCCTGTCTTGTATGTCTCGTTTAATTAATCTACCCACTGCACATCAAGGTGCTCTCTGAGATACCTGTGAAACAATAAGCTGTCAATGAAAACCCGGTTAATTTTTCACTGGTAATTGCAATGAATGAATTTTACCCCCATTATATTCTGGTAGAGCTCTGTGTTGCGGCTTTGACTGATGGGGGCATAAATATTGATTGAACAAGACCTGTTTGCGTTGCAAAACAGTGAGCATCGGGATGTCCAGGTGCCTTTCCTAGCTTGGTGCTTTAAAAAAAAAATATATCAGGGAAGGAGGGAGAAGATGCAAGGATTCTGCTTCTTTGCTGGTAAGATACTAAATAAATTTCTATGCGGCTGGTCTGTGTCTTGTTGACAAGAGATGTTGAGCACCAGAAAAAGAAAAATACTTTTTATTCTGCTCTGGAAGGATAGAAAGAGCTGGAAAAGTCCTGCCGCTGTGCTCTGAAGGGGTGTCGGAGGTGGTGATGCTCCCAGGGTGAGCTGGGCTCAGGAGTTTCGTGGTCTGTCTTCTAATCTGCTTCTCCTGGCAAGGTCCCTGCGGAGCACCCCACGTGTTGCCAGCGGGATCGCTCTGGGTGCAGCGTCCCTCGCCGGCTGGCATGGCAGTGCGGCATGGCATCCCCTTGGTAGGTGACAGGGAAGGGTCCAAGCCTTTGTCCCCGCAGCTGGGTTTTTAGGAGGGCTCAGCTCTGGCTCATTTGTGGCCCTGAGCCTTTAGTGACCCTTAGGAGTGGGCTTCACAAAAGAAAGTCCTGCTTTTGAACAGGGAGGTCTCCGAAATCAGTTTTGTGTCTGGATGCCGAGGCATCCTAGACACAGCACAGATATTGTGAAGTGTCTCCATGCTTGAGAAAGATGCTGACTGTCAGGGGAGATATTTTTTCCTATTTATCCTCTCACCACCTCAGATACTATCCTGGTTTTGGCTGGGGTAGAGTTAATTTTCTTTCTGGTAGCTGGTATAGTGTTAAGTTTTGGGTTCAGTATGAGAAGAATGTTGATAACACACTGATGTTTTCAGTTGTTGCTAAGTAGTGTTTAGACTAAGTCAAGGATTTTTCAGCTTCTTGTGCCCAGCCAGCAAGAAGACTGGAGGGGCACAAGAAGTTGGCACAGGACACAGCCAGGGCAGCTGACCCAAACTGGCAAAGGGGTATTCCATACCGTGTGGCATCATGCCCAGTATATAAACTGGGGGGAGTTGGCCTAAGGGGGGATCGCTGCTTGGGAGCTAACTGGGCGTTGGTCGGCAAGTGGCGAGCAATTGCATTGTGCATCACTTGTTTTGTATATTCCAATCCTTTTATTAGTATTGCTATTTTATTATTGTTGTTATTACCATTATTAGTTTCTTCCTTTCTGTTCTGTTAAACTGTTCTTATCTCAACCCATGAGTTTTACCTTTTTTCCTCCTGATTCTCTCCCCCATCCCACCGGGTGAGCAGCTGCGTGGTGCTTAGTTGCTGGCTGGGGTTAAACCACGACAGATACGTGGAGAGGTGGGTTATTTACGCAAAAACCCAGGCTGTTTTCTCCTTCTCGCTCTTCTCTTCCGTGATAAGAGAACATCATCCTGATTGATTTTGATGTGCTCATAGCCCAGGGCCTGTCTTGGCTGGGTTTGCTTCCTCTTGCTCTGCCGAGACGTCTCTTGAGCCTGGCTCTGCAGCGGGATGCGTGCCTCCCCACGGGCAGGGGGACTTGGCACGCGGGTCTGCGGAGCGTTTTATGGTACGGGGACTAGAGTTTTTCCATCCCTCCCAAAGCTGAAAGGTTGCTTTTAGGCATAGAGCAGAGGACGCAGGGGACGCTCTGCTGAGCGGCTGTGGTTTAGCAGGCGTGAGCTGGGCGAACGCAGGCGCTGGGAGAGGCAGCCTTGCTAACAGCACCGTCTTATAAGCCCCTGTAAGTGCAAGTGCAGCATTTTTTGTCCCAGGCTAGCAAATCCCCGGGTAGCTGAACGCGGGGTTTGAGCAGAGGTGGTGCGAGCAGAGTGTTCTTCTTGTGTCCGGTGCGCGCAGCCCACGGGGTGCCAGATTGGTACTTGTGGGTGCTCTAGTCTCTTTGCCCGTGGAGAAAGCAAGCTTGGGAGAAGCCATGGAAATGCAAAAGCAACCTACTGCTGCTGGGAGAGAGAAACGCAGTCACAACCATTTCCCTTCCGTGAGGGCAGCCCAGCATTTGGTGCAATAAAACCAATTACGGGGAATGTAGCTGCAGAGAAAGCAAAAGCAGGATCTGTTTAAGAAAGATGTTTGCGTGAAGGGGTAATTACGTGTAGCCTAACGACAAAGGGTGCAGCGGATTGACTATTAATTGGAGTAGCGTGAGCGGGAGATTGCTGGCGTTAGCTCTGTGTTTCTTGCTGGCTTCCTCCTGTTTAAAGAAGGAAGGGGTGAGGAGGAGCAGATGATGGGGGGGGGTTGCTCTCAATCCACTTCCTCGTGCAATGAAAAAGCCATTTTCCCCCCCCTTTCTCTCACAGCGAAATGTTCAGATTTTGCCAGCAACACTTAGCACAGTTGCTTACTAAGCTGCAATTAAATTGATTTCCCACCCTCTTTCCCCTTTTTGGTTCCAGAATCTCAGCAGAAGTCAACGTTAGGGAAAGAGTGAGCTGAGGAGGAGATCTTGGGCCCCATCTTCTGCTTGTCTTAAATCGGTATTGCTCCACTCTTCCTATGTATTTCCACAGGAGCCGGGGAAGGTGGGCTGCCTAGATAGAGGTTTTCCAGTATAGCTGTTGCTCTGGTGGGGAGGGCACCCTTAGGTCGGGCTGCATCGGTCTATAGGGTACCTGGGAAGCTGTAGGGTGCGTGTTGGATGTCCTGGGTGCCCCTGGCACAGGGGTGCTGGGAGGAGGAGGAGGAGGAGGATGATTTCTCGTCATTAAGGTGTGCTTTTGGAACATGATCAGTGGTGACAGGTTCAGCAAGAGTTCACCGCTTTGTTTGTGGAGGCGGCATTAGTAGTACTAATAGTTTGCCGTCAATCCCGCTGTTTGGAAGCTCCTTATGAGCCTTAATTAACCCTTACTGCAGCCCCGAGGGAGCGAGCGAGGCGCAGCCGTCCTTCGGGTGTCACAGAAGCGTTTGGGGAAGGGACAACGTGCCGGCTTCACTTCTCGGTGGCGGGGGGACACGCTGGGCTGGGGACCGTCGCCAGCCAGAAGGGATGCAGAGGCATCGGTGGTGGCACCCGTGGGGCTGGGGGGAGCCTCGTGTCCCCCGCCAAACCCTGCCCTGCCGCACGTAGGCAGAAATTAGTGATGATTTACCGCAAAGCAGCTCGAGCTCCGGCTTTGTGATATTATTTGGAGGAGCAAGCGAGCTAACGATTGCATCTCGTCTCAGGAAGGGCCGCGGGAAGTGCGGTGCTGGAAGAGAAGTGATTCAGAAGCAAAACAGGTTCCTTTTCAGATCAGGCTGAAAGACAAGGGAATGATAGATTGTTATTATTATTCTTTTTTTTTTAAATTTTATTTTTTTTTTCCCCACCATCTCAAGTACGACTGAGGGTTTTAATCTTTCCCTCCTTGGTTTTCTGGTGGAAACACCAACAATAAACCTGACTGGAAAGTGATACAAGGAGAACAGGATTCGTGTCGTGCAAAAACAAACGAGCTCTGAAATCACCTACTATTCTCTAAACATTTTTCACAGAGCCAAGGAAATTGAGATGGATTATTCTTTTTTTTTTTTTTTGAAGCCACTGAAGGAATAAGTCCAAAGGATGTAATTTGGCCCAAGCAAGGAGAGCAAGGCTGCTTTGTCTTGGCTTTCTAAATATCTTTGCCTGCATTTAGACACACACCATTTCCTCCTCAAGGACCACTGTCGGCATCCGCCGGTTACAAACACACCTCATAACACATTATGGAGGCACACAGCTTGCAAATAAGACACAAGTATGTTCAGTGGCGCAGGCCTCGGTTGCAGCCCCCCCCGGGCCAGGGGGAGTTCGTGCACATCTTTTCTTTCTTGTGCATTGAATTTTTAGTTGCTTGTCGTTAGGTGAGACAGAGAAAAGCTGGGAAGGAGGAGTTACAGGTGCGAGCAGGCTCGTTTTCAATGGCTTGGGTCAGTTCCTTTTATTAAACATTGATTTTTTTTTTTTTTTTTTTTTAGTTTTATTTATTATTTTTTTTAAAGAGTTTTTTTTTCCTCTGAGTCAGGGTAATCTACCCAATGTGTTGATTTGGGGTCCTTCAGGATGGAATAATATCCTCTGGTATCCTTTGGGACCTGTCTCGCGGGATGTTTGGGATGCAGCCTCTTTGCACTTTGACCTCGCCAAGCCGAAATGCGAACCTCGGGATCTGGTTGGGGAAGGCGGGCGGTTTTTCCAGCGGGGTGGGCAGCGGGAAGATGCAGGGGGGCTGCTGGAGCTGGTGTCTGGGAGCCGAGCTGGGAGGGAGCTGTCGTGTCACACGGTCCTGCCTTTTGGCAAGAGCGGAGCTGGATGGGGAGGGAGCGGTGAAGAGCCGTGACTTTTATAATGCCCGCTGCATTTTCCTGGTGCCATAATATGGTGTAATTTGGAGAGAAAGAGACTCAAACGTGCATTAAACAGCCATCTGCTCCCGTGACTGGGATCGAAACGGATGAATATCCGTATAATGCTCAGAGTTAAACCGTGTACAGCGCGTAGGCAGCGTACGGTGTGCTCCTTGTGGTATTGCGAAACGCTTTGTGAAGAGCCCTCCCATCCCGCCCTCCCATCCTGCAGGAAAATCTCTGGTTTAGGTCTCTTAAGAAAAGAAAGAACCACCCACCGTGCAGCCCTTGGGGATGGGTGCTCAGCCCAGCGGTGCCCCAGCGGTCCCGTCTGCTGGCCGTGGCGCAGGAGGAGCAGATTTTGGGGTGGAGATGACAAGTGTTGCGTGGGACCGGCCAGCACCAGCTCTCCCTGCCCGGCTGCCGTGACATGGAGCAAGGGAGGGATGGACAGACAGCTTGCTATGGTGGAGGGATGGACAGACAGCTTGCTATGGCAGAGGGATGGCACCTGTCTCGGGAAGCTGTTAGCAGCGATTCTGCTGTGGGGTTGAAATTCTGGGAAATGAGAAGGAAAAACAATTTGCCTTTTTTTCTTAAGTTTTGACTTTTTTTTTTTACCATATAATTAAGTACCCACAAAAATACTGTTCTGGGTGTTTGAAGACCAGGACTGAGGTTTTAAAGCGGAGCGTGCTGCGGTACCCATCACCACTTTAATTTAGCCCCTATTAAGTGGGTGTGGTTTGAATCCTGCCTGATGCAATGATGTACAAGAGTACCCGCACAGCATGCTGGATGGCCTCTGCTCCCTCTTCAAGAAACTTTTTTGTTTTATTCCTTACTCCTTCTTGCTGACCCCAAGCTCGCAGGTGGAGGACAACGTTATGCACTTCCACGCAGACTTCTCTGTCATGCTCGATGCTCTGGCAGCCAAGGGCTTCACGAGCAGTAATAATTGTATTTGCACAGCTTCTGGATAAATAAGGATGTAAGTCCCCCTTGCAGAGGTGATACGTGAAGGATTTGGTCAGCGCTAGAGATGGTGAGAAGACGAAGCCTACAAATAGTCTGAAATCTGCTGAGACTTCAGCTGCAGTCTTAGGAAGCGTCAGGTATTTGTGCAAAATTGGGCTTTGCAAAGGCTTATCACTTTGCCTGGTTTGGTGGCATTCTCGGGGGGGAAAAGTGAAATACCCGAGCCCATTAGAGAGGCTGTCATCTGCCTGATTTGAAGTCCCAGCCCCAGAGCTTGGAGAAGGAAGGACATCTCAAAACATAGGGCACCAGGCTTTTGTAACAGGACCAAACCAACTTTTTCCTTCCCTGGTTTTGTTATTTGAGAGTCTGGTTCTCCATGCCCAAACCTCAATCGCACTGCAGTAGAAAACTAGCCAGGACATTTTTGAGTGAAATAGCTGAAATCTGAAATTAGACTTGCAAGTGGCAAAAAAAGAGAATCGGATGACGAGAAGAGTGGTACGCTCGTGGTCCCCACTGCTGCTGGTGATGTGGCCTCTGTTCCTGCGCACAGTGACGGATGTATCCCCTCAAAAGGGACCTCCTGTGTGCGTGCACGCACTCGAGAAACATGACATTTCCAAAATCAAACGTAAAATACAAACACAATCTGCCTTGCAAGGCGAGAGCAAGATCTGGCAGGCATCCGAATGCTGGGGAAAGTCGTTCAGATGTTGTTCTTCACCTGCGGCACCGTGGGGCTCGGGGAGGTGAGGACACCTTTGCCTTCTGGAGGCAACGTCAGCGAAGGAAAGTCGCCTCCAATTTGGCCTTACGAGCAGAAGCTCCACTAGTGCGTGTGAGGCAGGAGGAAAACGCATCGGCACTCGAGGGCACCGGCTGCTGGGAGGTGAAGCGCGGTCAACCTTCCCCGACGGGCACGAGTGGCGTTCTGCGAAACAGGATTTCTTTACTCTTGGTGCTTAATTGCATCCTTTGGAGATCGGGTCCCGCTGCCGGCATCATGGCCAAATCCTGGCGCTGGATGCATCCCAGAAGCGAAGAACATCTCTGCTATTTAACCAAACCCTTGTACATCTGCTATTTAACCCGAGCGATGTACTTAGACCGCAGTTGTCGAACTGGGGTGGGAGTTGGTATAAAGGCACTTGCTGCAGGTGGAGCGGCACGAGCAGGTCCAGCCCTGGGGTTTGCCTGTGCAATAGCTGGAAATGAGCACGTTACATAAAGTGTAATTTGCACCTTTTAATCTCGGTGATACCTGCGTGCGGGCACCCCTATTTGGGATAAAAGCTTATTCTGCTTCAATTAATTTTATATCAATGTAAGCTGAATAATTAAAGGTGTGAATGAAAGGCCAGGTAGTTATTTCCCTTCCCTCTGGTGCACGAGCTGCGCTGAGAAAGCCAGAGAGGTGGGAGCACCTGGCAATGTGGGTGTTAGTCCAGCCAAAACCTGCCTGCACCATCTCACAGCCAAACAATTCGGAGTTTCTGTAGGTAAATAGCAACTGGGATCAATAATTTTTGATGCAGATCTCCTGGTATTAACACCAGTTTGGGCATTAGCACCAGCTGTGTGTATGGCCTTGGGCAAGCCAGCATCTTTCTTTCTGAATGTAGGCTTGGGTCTCAAGATGTTCTCTCCATCTTCAGGCAGAACTAGCAGCCATTACTGTATCCAAAAGATAAAGCAGGTGAATTCCCACTTTTTTTCCTTATTTCCAGAAACTGTGTTTCAAGTCCATAGGCTAGGGCTGGCTGTATTTTGTAGGCATTTCATTACAATAGGCTGCAATAGGTAACTGGCCATTTCTGCATCAAAATCACAGGGAACTTTTCAGAATTATATTAATCCAATAAAAGGGTAAAAACTTTTGAAGTGTAAAAGTTGGCGATCTTTTTCCTTTGAGAATGGACTAATGCTTGACCTGAAAAGTATGATACATCTGTAGTTCTAAGGTGCAGCTAAACTCAGGCTGTGCTCAGGATTTCTTTTTCTCCTCCAGTAATCCTTTCCCAGTGCATCAAACACAGTTACAGGAGATTAATTTGCTGAAGGTCTTCATGTTTGCTGCGTGTTACAGGGACCCAAATTCCCCACGGGGCCGGCTTTGACTGAAGGAGGCTTTAAAGCCACCCAGTTCATCCCAGCACGTGCTTAAGGGCTTTTGCCGCGTGGGATTCGGTTTTGAGAGAACGTACTGGGAAGCCAACGCTCGCTTTTCTGTAAGTGGGGCTGATTTCGGATGCTGTAAGGAGCATGGCAAAGTTTGATAACCCAGCAGCGTGGTTTAGTGCCTTCCCTCGTGCTGCCTGCCTGTGCTCTTGCAAGGAGCCACAGCATGATTACAAGGGCTGTTAAATGCCCTTAATATTCATGCTGTTAGAGGGAGCATTACTCCTGCAGGCTCTGCTGTCTGCTGCTGTTTGCAATAGCGTTGCACTGATGATTAAATCACCGATGCCGCATTGAATAGCGTGTGAAGCCCCTCCAGCCAGGAGATTCAAAGGCAGAGTTAAATCCCTCCCATTTGCCCACCTCCTTTTTTCTCTGTCTCTTAAGTAACAACTTTTTTTTTTTTTCAGGAAAAAAAAAAACCCAAAAACCAAAACACCCACAGAGGGAATGGTTCAGAGCTGTGAGATGAGATGGGAAACGAGCCCTTTGCGGAGAGGTTAAGAGAACAGGGCACGGGTGCAGCGAGGGAAAGGAGCCGGGGGGGTCAGGGGACACAGGGGTGATGCAGCACTGCTCTACGCGCTGCTGCTTCTCATGCTCTTTTCAAGTGCGGTTGGGAAAAGTAGTGTGCTGAGTAAGATAGATAGATATATATATTTATGTATATATATACTGATATATACTTGGTAGTGCAGCAAATGGGAGGGTGGCAGGGGTGCTACGGCGGTGGCATGGGGAGGTGTTTGGAGCTGAAGCCAGCAGGTGCTTATTGTGGAAGGGCCCCAATCCATCCTAACCTCTCTGGATGCTGGGGGGAAGCTGCTCCCTCTTGTTTTTTTTCTCTTCGGGTTGGTTGATTTGGGAGCATCCATTCCCCACCGTGCCTACACCATCGCCCCAGCTCCCGGGTTTCCTTGGCTGGTGCCGGGATGCAGCCGTTTCCCCGTCAAAGCCTCATCCCTCGCACGCAGCCTCAGATGCTGCAGAGCGGGCTTCAGCCTGTCCGGTTTTTTAGGGAAAAGAGCCAAAAGCGGCTTCTTGGTACCCTGCTTCACTCGTTTGGCTGCTCCCCATCCCTCTCGGTCCCCCAAAACTGTGTCCTCTCTCCCCTGCCTGTATCCCTGCTCAACCACAGGTATTGGAAGCGGGTGGCTTGTCCCGGAGGTGTCCCAGTGCTTCCCATTCGGCCCCAAAATGTGCGGTGTCCATCTGGCCATCTAGCTCACGGGGCCAGGGGCTTTGAAAGGCCCGTGGGTGTCTGGGAAGAGGGGTGCTGAGCCAGGCATCCTTGACCGTGGGGAAACGCTGGGGGCTTTTCCGAGAAGGACGGCGGTGGCCTCAGCAGCCCTGCTTTTCTGCGCTGGTATTGCCGGGGAGAAGGCTGGCACCTCCACAGATGACTCGTTGTTGTGGTTTGCTTTCACGGGGTCTTGGTGAGAAGAGTCCTGACGGGGTGGCCATTAATGAACCTGTCGGTTAATTGCTCCCCCGTCGGTTTCAGTTAGAGAGAGCAGCGTAGCGGGGACGCCTGGCTGGGCACCGGCAGGAGACTTTGCTCAGGGTTCGCCAAGGCTCCATTGATTTTTGAGCTTGTCACGCCATTCATTAAGAGCGGGAGAGCGAACTAGGTGTTTAGCAGAAATGCTCCGAGTTGATCCTGATGGAGCAGGTTTCTCCGCTGCCTGGTTAGGGGAGGGGGGAAAAAATCGTCTTGCCCAAATCTCCTCTGCTCCTAGAGCGTTCAGCCTCAAACCTCCCATCTTCCAGGGGTGCCAGGCAGGGCGTCTGTCCATCTGTGCTGGCATTGCCCCATCCTTGCAGATTTGCTGCAATGAGAGAGAGTGAAGAAAATTGTGCTGTTGGTGCTCTTGGTTCACGGGATGATTTTCTGCCCTATCCTTCCTCCTTGTCCCACCAGGCTCCCGCGGCCGGGTCCCTGTTGCATATTGGGCTTGATGCGTCCCTTTTTCGCGCAGCTCATGCTGGAGCTGTGCTGATCGAGGCAGTAAATCAACTTGTTGGTGCTGTGGAGATAAATGATGGCTGTAATGTGAACTGAGGGGGAGCGGATAAAAAAAAAAAGAAATAAAAAAAAAAGAAAAAATTGTGAAGAAAATCGTGTACTCAACGACGGATGGGCTACGAAATGAAATATCTACCTCGACCAAGGCCCCTCGGCACAGCAGCACGGTCCTAGCAATGACTTGAGGTGCTGCAACGGGACCTGCTGGGAAGCATGGGGAAGGAAAAGGGGGTCCCCGTGTGTGCAGGGCTGCTCTGGCACCCCACCTTCCCCCCAGCTCCTTGACAGCTGCTAACGGGTGGCGGAGATAAGGATGAAAGCCGGTATCTGCAGCGTGGGCTGAGGCGCGGGACTGAATAGAGGGCACCAAATGGAGCTAAATCATAGGCCAATTTATAGTCTCGCCGTCTACAGCTGCAGGGAAGGTTTGAGCTGAGATACTATTGTTTGAATGTCTCTGCAGCTCTTAAGGTTGCAACCTCTCCATTTGCTGCCTGCCTTAGCTGGGTGGTTTTTTTTTTTTTTTTTTTTTTTTTTTTAATTTTAAAGCACTTTCCTGCTGGTGAAAGGCTGACAGCGCTCAAGGCTTAAGTCTTCTACTGATTTCTGCAAGCGGCGGCGCTTGCTGGGTCCCTGGGCTGCCCGGACGGTGTCCCTCAGCCCTGGCCTCCACTTTGGGGATGGAGAAAGGTGTTTAGAGCTGAGTCAGTGGCATCTCCACCGGTGGGTAATTATCCACTCGGAGCTGAACGGAGCCCGGCAGCTCCCCGTGAGCCACAAACCAGATGTTGGGTGGCAGTGATTTAAGGCCCCTGTCATCTGGAGACAAACGGGTGATAATGATTCTCTTTTTATAGATGGGGACTTCAAGGCACGGGAAGATTTAATGTGGGGATGCTTTGTAAAATTAACTACTTAGCTAAGTTTAGCAAAATCTTAGCCAAATTAACTAAAACTGAGCTAAATTTAGCTAAAATCATAGAAGAATTGTCATTCTTGATGGGGAAAAAAGCAGAAATTGGAGGGAAAAGTGAAGAGTTAGTAACGCTGATGAAGTTGTGGCACTGGTCGGTAGTTCAGGAGCGTGCCCCTGCCTTGAGTATGCTGCTGAGTTTTCGGCATCTCACTGGGATGGGACCTGGGTTGGAAGAAATTAAGGTGGATGATGGAAACTTATTTGCAGGGAGACAGAGGGATTTCACTAATGGACCTCACTGCTGATGGGCTTCTGCAGGGTCGAGCACTTGATGCCTAGCAGCAGGAGGATTTGACACCTGCGTGGCTGTCCTCAGCCACAGCTTTTATAAGAGGAGGCAAAAGAGATGGCAAAAAAAATAATCTTGTGACTGGAAGCCGTCTCTTGCTGGCAAAAAACTGGGGGAAAGCATCACTCGTAAGGGAGTTGCATCTCGTTAAGCAGTGTGGGGAGGTTTGCATCTTCCTGGCCGGTGTCGGAGGCAAGGTGTCTGGTCGGATGGTTTGGGAATGATTTGTTTTCTGAGGTTGGGTGTGGAGGAAAATAAATGCTGTTGTAGTCCCACACCCTTGGAAGTGAAATGTAAGGACGGAGAGACGAAGAAAAGCCTCTGTAGCTGAAGGAGGAGGTGAAAGAGTGTAAGTTGAAATTCAATTCTGTGAGCCTGGCTGTCGACCAGGAGGCTGTGGTGAACTTCTGCCATGTGTCTTGGGATTTGTCATGACTGGGTGCACTTTGGAGCTATTTTTCCTACAGCAGAGCTGTATCCTTCTGGAGATGTTAAGCTGCCAGAGACGAGACAGATCGTTGCAGGTGTAAAAAGGGCTTGGATGTACGTTTTTCCTTTTATCCCAATTTATGTTCGAGATAGTTGTAAGCCCCCTGGAAAATTATTCCTGGTAGAGGATCTGGTGATGTGCTAGTGGCTTTCCACCTTTTGGCTTTTCCAAGAGGCAGTCCCAGCGGACTAACCGAGGGGTGTCAGTGTTACTGGCCACCAGTGGCGAAGCTGGTCTGTGGGGTCACCATCTCCTCTTGCTCTGCTGAGGAAAGCTGGGGAGCTGATGTCCCCTGTGGATCAGGAGAGACCAGAGACGTGGTTTTGTGGACCGTGCGTGCCTGACCTGGCTGTTATCTGCCCATCTATCTTCAGCCCTTGGGGTCAGCGAGTTGTTGCATCTGAGCAGTACGGATGAAGTCGGAGTCAGGTGGGCTGATGCTGGGGGGAGCTGTGTGGCAGCATCCCTGCCTGCACCCGTGGGGCTGGGGACCGCAGAATGGGACCGAAGGCTAACCCCGGAGCCTGCACTGCTGGGAGGTGAGACGAGGATGCAGAGCTGGTTCGGTGAGCAATGCAGGGGTTAACCCGGCATCCCCCCCTCGCTTCTGGGGCAGGAATTATTGCGGCGCTTTCAGGAAAGTGGTCTCGGAAGAAATATCCTTGTGGAGGCAGAAATCTGAATAACCTCTCAGTTTGCAGGCTGCTCTGATAAACTTCTGTTTTCAGAAGCAAGAAACAGGTCGCACAGTTTTTTGCTTCCTCCCAAAAAACCCACCCCCTGCCATTAACACAGCGGGTAGGGCGAGGAAGAAATATTTCTTTTTTTTCATTTGCTCTCATTAAATATTTTATCAAGAAACATTCACCTTGGCCTACCCAAAAGCACTGTTTTAGTTCATGAATTTATTTCTTCCCTCTGGAAACCCTCGTCTGACAGTAGTCCCCCCCGCCGGCAGGGCAGACCGTGGCACTGCAGCTTTCTTGGGGTCCCTGGGGACGAGCCCCGGCAGCATTTTGCCATGGGCAGTGTTCTTTTGCAAGCGTGGCAGCCGCTCTCGAAGGGACGGGGATGCTGGTGGATAATGGCACCTCATTTCGGTTTGATAGCCCCTGTGCTGAGCGTGGGGCTCGCGTCCCATCCTAACCTCGACCTTGGTTTTCCCCCTCCTCCTCTGCAGCTCTTGTGTGCCCATCAGGAACACGGCGCGGTCAGGGCAGCTCTCACAAGCAAGCGTCACTCTTTTAGGTTTGTGGGTAATAACGAGCCGCGGTGTGAAATAGCAGTTTCTTTTAAAGCATTCTTCTCTACAAAAGTCCCCTTGAATTTAATGAAGACTTAGAAAGTTGTTCCTGAAATTTTTACGCCGGCATATAGATATCCATAAAAGAGCCTTCCCATAAATGGAACAGAAAGGAAACCATTCATTTTAGCGTCTGTGCATTTATGGATTGATTTTTACAGAATCCTATTAGTTTCACTGCCAGTAAATGGCACGAGGACTCTATTTCAAACCAGACAATGTCAAGGTATAGAGGTGGACATTAAATATCGTCCTACCTGTTGCTGTTCAGCTATAGTTCCTGTTTGTGTCAGAGCAGAATATAATTGCAGAGACCAGGAGTGCCAAGTCAATCTCCTTTCAACTCTTTGATTAATAAAATCATTAGGAACCAGGTTAATATAAGAGGTTGGCATTACACTGTCTCAATGGCCCATTAAATAGATCTGATAATTTTTGCACGATGCTTTCTTAAAAGCAAAGAAATAGTCTCCTGTAGCCATTACTTGGTGCCTACTTTTGAGAAAGCAATGATTCATGAACCTCTTCCTAAATAAACGAGTTACATACAATGAAAAAAACCACCTATAAACCGCAGACTGCTACTCCTCCCCATAATGCAGACAATTTCTGGATTTTTTTCACCTCTCCCCCTTGCCAGGTGGAGGACAGAGCATCCTCTCCCTGCCCAGAGGGCTGCTGCCAGCCCAGCATTACGTGACCGCAGATGGCACAGCGACCTGTTGCAGCGGCCATTTACACTTTACCTTCACGCGGTGTTCAAGCAGCTGACAGCCAGATGGTTTCATAAATAGCCACGTCTCCTTGGGCCAAGGATAGCTCACCTTCCAGTGTCATTACCAGTCTCTCTCAGATTATTACGAATGAAAATATGCTATTAATGTAATTTCCATTTTTTGCCCCCTCCCTATTTAAGCTCTCTGCTTTGTGCATCTTGCTCGGTTTTGGCAGCGCAGTGCTTTGATTTTCGCTGATAGGCGGTTTTACTTTTCAATTTCGATTCCAGCTACATTTGGTTTGCAGAGCGTGGGGACTCTGCAATTAAAACCAAAACCGAGCCACACACATCGAAGCAAGGCGGGAAAAGCAACAGGCGAACACTTTCAGTATTACTAAGTTTTCTAAGGGTCGCTCTACAGCCTGGGGAAGAGTGGGCAAATTTGGTGCTTCAGATTGAATATGGCTACGCTGGGAGCCGAGGGGATGGTTTAGGGGGCACCCAAACCTGCAGTGGCTGGTGTGCTTTGGGGTGCAGAGTGGTACCCTGATGCTTCACCCCCCCACGGAGGGGACCGACTGATGCCACCCAGCATCACCTCCTCTTCCCTGCGGTCCTGCTGCAGGCACGGTACCTTACGGGTCCCTGTAAAGATGATGCCGGGATAAATACAAAGATGGTGGCCTGATGAAGAATAGCAATATTTCGGATCTGTTTCAGTTGGTTTGCCAAGGAGATTTAATCCTCCTTTCTGGGATGTCCAGCGGGTCTGGTAGAGAAGAGAGGGTGCCCGGGGCTCAAGACGGAGAGGAGGGTGGTACGGCAAGTGGGGGACACTGCTTAGCTGTGGGCATGTCGACCTCCTGCTTGGGAAAAGCAAATCCGTGATGCTTTACCGAACTGTTTAGAAAAGGCAAAATAATATGAAAGTCATATATATATGTGTATATTTTCTTATACATAGGTTTTCTCTAGCTGAGAGGGAGGGGGTTGTTGCCAAGATCAGCAGTGTAGCCTCAGACTCTGCGTGTTATTTAAGGAGCTGATGCTGCTGGTTTTCAGCCTCCTGATCACAGACACAGAAATGTGTCTTAAAGTCATTTCTCCTGTTTCACCTCTGTGGGCTGCCCAGATTGTCCCTGCGTTGAGAACAACCTCATTGCAGCAGAGGCTCTGAGGATGTCACTGCAGACAGAGGAAAGGACATTTCTTGGAGGGGGGGTTGGTGGAAGAAAGGAGAGGGTTATTAATAAAGGAGCCTGGCTCTGAGCTTATCCTCTCCTCGGCTCTTACCCTACTGCTCGCCTCCTTCACCTGCGGCATCTCGCAGGCTGTGGAAGGAGAGAGCCATCGGGGTGGCCCGTGATGCCCGACCGATGGCCCCGCTGTTCCCCTGGCCACGGCAGGCACCTGCCAGCACAGCCTTGCCGCAAGTTGTTTTTTTTTTCCTGCCTCAGTGTTGGGGAATAGTTTCTGGGATGGGAGGAGCACACGGCTCTTCTATCCCTGGGCAGCCTCGGGCTTCCCCGCCGGACTGAGTGAGGAGCCCCTGCTCTGCCTGGGGACCAGTAAAAGCCTTGGTAAGCCAGATCAGCACCGAGCTCTTAAAGGCGATGACGGCGCTTTGAGCTTGCCCGTTTTGCCATGTGTAATTTAGGAGTGCGGCGGAGGCTGGGAGGTGTGTTTGGGGTGGGTTAGCGCTAGGGCACCCTTAAATTGCAGGGCTTGGCTCCTGGCAAGAATAGAATCTGGCCGTAACATCTTCAGCCTAAATTTCAGACTGTCCCAAGGTCTTTGAGTCTATTTGGAGCTGGGATTTTAAATTTTTTTTTTTTTTTTTTTTTTTTTAAGCTTGAATTGGGCTGTTGAGCCTTAACCAAAGCGCTGTAGTGCAGCACATATACCTGCAGCTCTGGAGAGCCCAGCACTTGGGCTAACAGCTTATAGCGCATTCCCGGTGTGTTTATATCCCACGGAGAGTTTCTGAGCAACTGTGGGCAAAGCAGTTACTGTCACTGCACTTCAGCTGCTCCGTCGGGATGTGGAGAAGGGATGGAGAGCCCTGGGGGAAGCTGTGCTGTGCCCTGGGGGTATGGGGCAGCAGCCGAAGGGAGCTCCCCACACCAGCCCCACAGCTCTGCGCTTCCCGACAAGGGGAAATATAGTCTGGGAGCATGGCAAAAACTTGCTTTGCTGCCTGCTTCACCCACTCTGAGGGTTAAAAGCAGCTTGGTAGCACCCTGTGTAAGGCCATAATGAAAATGATTCTCAAAGCAGGGCTAAAATCCCATTTGTTTTGCCCTTTAATTATTTAATTTATTTTCTATATTTAACACGCTTGCTTTGTGTGAGTCAACTGAATTTTTCTGTGATATTTTTTTCTCAAATATTTATCCATGTTGGCAGAGGGAACATTTTAATATGAGCCTCGCAGAGCTCGCCCTAGATGCCCTAGTGTTTCTTCTGGCTTCTCCCGCTATTGAGCCAGAGCGGTTACTCACTCCACATTTCCCACATGTTTTCCCCGCTGCTTCCAATACAGATAAAATGTTAAATTGAAACAAAAAGAAGAATTTTTATTTTATTCCCTGCGTTCACCGCTTTTGTCCTGGAAAGTAAGGGGCCAGTGGGCTTAGCCTGGTGCCAGCAGCAGAGCCCCACTCTGGTAGCGTTGGCTGCCCATTCCCATTCAGCATCACTGGTGCTGGACGGGGGGGGGTAAGGGACAAGCCACAGCTCAGCTGTGGCACTGGAAATAGCAAAGCCCCTGCCAAACACCTTGTGGAGGGGAAGAACATCTTGTCCTGCTGTACCAGGACCCTGGTGCCTTTTAGCAGCCCGGACTCGTATTTTAGAATAATGAGGCTTTTGCTGCTTGTCTTTTTGTAGTCACATTTAATTAGCAAGGCAGAGGACAGGACTGTTGAACGGCCTCTCCTGGGCGACTTATGCTTTTTTTTTTTTTTTTTTTTTTTTCCTTTTTACTGTGCTGCTGGCGAAGGCGAGTGATGCTCTGGGAGCGCAGCCGGCCCCGTAGCAAGCGCCGAGGGCTGGAGCGCGGTGGGCAGGTCAGTTGTGTTACTGGTGAACCATGGGTGGGCAAGGAGGGAGGGCAGGCAGGGTGCTGCCACATGAATCCTTGGTGGATCCTGCCTGCTTTTTGCTCCCTGCCGACTTGGAGAGAGGGCTGTACAACTGGGAATGGTGCGGAGAGGGGGGACACAGGGTGATCTAGGCTTTGGGGTGGCTTCTCTGCGGGAAGTAGGTTTAGCCTAGGATGGAGGAGGGGGCTTGTGTTGGAGATCTGGAAGATCATTAATGGCCGAGAAAGGGTGGCTAGGAAATATCTCCCATCAGTTCCCGGACAAAAGCTGGGGTCATTAAAGGAAGCTGTCAGGGGCAGGTTCAGTGTGGCTGGATGCCCTCCAACAGCATCTTCTGGCTGCTGAAAGCCTGCATGGGTTCAGCAGTGGCTGGACAGATGCATGGGAAAAAGGTCCGTGCAGGTATTAAATGAGAAGATGGGAGTGTGCTGGCATCAGCAGGGTGCTCAGAAGAGGTGTCCCTGTGCTCACTCGCCCATAGTTTTCCCCAGGTCTTTGCTGTCGAGACTGCCATCAGAGATGGAGTATTTAGGCAGATATGACCCAGCACCGCTGCCTTTCTGAGCAGCCCTTCGGTGCGTGACTGTCACTCTGCTCCCCGGGGGCTAGATTTCTGCTCCATGCCCCCAGCACATACCCAGGGCAGCTCTAGCAGTTCAGTTTGGAGGCTTTTTCCAGGGAAGGGTGTGTAAATGAGCAGGAAAAACATGGTGTGCATGCATATATATGCATATACACCGATATATTTAATTTACCACATCCCTGTAAGGAAACTGGGCTGTGGAAAGCTGGGGCTGGGTGTGGGAACGAGCAGCTCGGCAGGGAGGGAGCTGTGGGAACACTGGTCCTTTCCACCTGGGGTGTGGAGGGAAGTCTGCTGCGGGGCCGGATGGGGACCGAAACCCTCATGCCTCCCCCTGCTGCTCCGCACCCCTCCTCTGGCTGCTTTACACCGCGCTGGCCCTCAGCTGGGAAATACCAACCCCTGGCCAGGCGCTGCCATGCGTGCCCTGCCTGCACCGTGCCCTGCCTGATGCCGCTTGCTGGGCAGAGAGCCCAGGAGCAAGACTTAAGTTGGCGGAGAGGAGGAAACCTTTTAAAATAACTTTTTTCCTTTAGCATCACTAGATTTTTTTTTTTTTTCTTTCTTTCTTTTTCCCTGCTCCTCCGAATACCGCATTCCTCAGCTCAGCGGTTTTAGAGCCGGGGGGTACAACCAGGCACAACCCCGTTGGCCGTACCTGGTGAGGACGAGACCCTCTGCCGACACAGGGAGCTGGGCAGACGTTGCTGGTGCCCATCCAGGGCAGGGAGGAGGGTGCACCCGTGCCGCCGGGGCTGCCGCGCATCCTCCCCTAAAGCATTAAGCGGTGTTGGAGACAGCTTACCGGGGACCGTAGCACAGCACAGACCATTAGTCTTGCTGAGTACGGCTATGATCGTACTTAGTGCTGCCTTCCTATCTCTCGTTGCTGAACCATAGAACACTTTGCAATGATTAATTCAGCATGAGACTCTTAAGTGAGCATTATTGCCCCTGTTTTAGAGCAGACGTAAAGGTTGCTGGCAGACCAAGAGCAGAAACTCTCTGCCATGCAGATGTTACAAGCCACCGGTACCTCCGCTGGCCTTTTCTTTCCGCACTTTTTGAGGTCCATTTCATTGCCCTTGAGAAGTTGTTCCTTCCTCTGCAAAAAGCGGGGATGCATTCAGATGCTCAGCTGTACCCGGTAGTTTGGGATTAAAACTCTCCTTGTCTGCGTAGGAGAAAAAGTCTTGGCTTGTGTAACCAGTTAGTTCTGGTGCATCTCTCCAGGAATCTGTGTCGATGTGGGCAGCGGCAGCATATGCTGTCGGCTGCAGAAGGACCGGTCCCGTTGCCATCCGCGCACAAGCTCGCTGGGGCTGCGGCGGGCGTTGCAGCCGGGGCTCCGCATCCCTGCCTTTCCCAGGGCCGTGCACGAGCCAGTGGCAGGTCATCCGGCTCAGAGCCGGGAGCCTGCGGTGGTGTGTCCGGAGCTCTTCGCACCTCATGAGAGTTTTTTCTCCTTTGGGCTCCAGTGAGGGCAGAAAGAATAAGAAAATGCTCAGCTGGAGCTTGTGCTCTAGAGGTGCCTTTAAAATCAGTAAATCAAATGTAAAAGCAGTCGGGGTTTTTTAGAGCAGTCGGGACCAATGCTGGTTGAGATGCGCAAGCCTGCCTGCCCCGCAGCTGGTAGGACCTGTGTGTTGACTGCTGTGTTTTCGGGATGGGTCTGTGAAGTAGCACGTCCGCTCCTTGGCAGGTCTTCTCCATCCACAGGGTTTCTGCTCCCCACCCTTCCTTCCACGAGGCGTTGTGGCTTTTGCTTGCTCCGGCATGCCTGTCAAAGCCTGAACATCCCCCCGAGCCCTTTGTATCACCATCTTCTCCCCTCCGTTTGAAGGCACGCCATGGCTGGTGCCAAGGGCTCGGGGAGCGAGGGGAGGTAGAGGCATGCCTGTAGCATGCCTGTACCTGGGAGGCGAGAACTTCTGAGCAATGTAGGAGAAGGTGAGGATGGAAGAATACCCGGGGAGGAGAAATAAGCTAGTGGATGCCCAACATTAAGGGAAAAAGCATCACTCATTTGGGGCTTGACTCATGCTTTCAGGACCGTCCAGACAACAAAAGGATTTTTTTTTTTCATCTCCAATTAGGCAGACCCCTGCAGGGGTGGTACGAAAGACTTCTCGCTGGTGGGAGGGAGCCTGCCTGCTACTGCCACTCCTCACCTGCCCTGGTTTCCACCAGGAAGCCCAGCTGGAGACGTGGCTCCTCTGCAAGGAGAGTCCCTTTCCCCTGTAGCTGCGGGCCACCGGGCACTGTAGTGGTATATCCAAACCTGTGGGCGGAGAAGCTGCATTAGCCCGGTCTCGGCTGTACCCCTCTTTTCCTCTCCTGCCTGGCCAGAGTTTAACTGCATCTCGTTTCCCTCCAGCTAGGAAGACTGGCTCCTCCTTTCTTTGCAGCTACTGTCAGCAGCAAACGCGACCTCATTTGTATTATCCCGTGTCTGATCCCGCCTAATCCTTAACGCAGTGCTGCCGGCAAGGGGAACGTCGCTGCCGGAGCAAGGGGGATGAAAGGCGTGCGGGACATGCCGTGGCCCAGCCAGGCGGTGGGGCTGCCTGACAGTGGTCCAGCCCCTGTGTTCCACTCCTTGCATCGTGTGAGCCACTTCCCTTCTCCCCCCCCCGGATTTCTAAGAGCAGGGACCTTCGCCTTCAGTAGGTATTGCACAGCTTCTGGTGGAGCTAACGTGTCCACCCGCTGTGAAATGCTCGTTGTTGAAGAGAGCATCGGGCTGTTTCGGTGCTGCCTCTTTGATTTTGGAGGTCCTGGAGGTGTTGCCTATCGACTTGTTTCTGGTAGACGGGTGAGCAAGCCTTGTGTGGTGACACGTCCATGCTGCCATGGCCAACGAATGGAGCATGTGTTGACTTGCCACCCAGCTGTGCTATGAGAAGTTGTACCATGCCCGCTGCTACCACCCCCCTCCAAGCCCAATGCTGCTAAAGCATCAAGAGCCAACAGATGTAGGGGGGGCTTATTTCTGCCTTGATTTGAGCCCTGCCGCTGGCTCGTATCAACGCTTGCTCTGCTTGCCCGTGTGCATGGTGCCTCCTCCCATCGTGTGCTCATACAGAACGCCATCTACGGGAGCGCTTTGATGTCTGCGTTGAAGAGGACGAGGTTTTGGGGTTTGATGCATTACGGTACGTGGCAAGGCTTGCCGCTTCCAGGCATGGGTTAGCCACGGTGTGCGCAGTCATGGTGGAGCTGAGCAGGAGTGTGCCCGGAGCCATTAGCTGTACTGCCTTGCTGCGGTGGAGGAAATGTTTTCCTGCATCCACCAAGGGGGCTGGTACATGCCCAAGCAGAAGCTGCCTGTCAAGACTTCCCTGCTACATTTTCATGACTGGTGACTCTAAAAATGCTCTTTTCCTTATTGCAGTGAAAGGTCTGTATGTGTGAGAGAGAATGAGTGCCAAACGCAGATTTTATTTTTTTTCCAATAATAAAACCAAAGCTCGGTCCCTGGTTGCTGGTTTCTGTCCAGATCGCCATGCTCTCAGGAGGTGTTTTGAGTTTGCTGCATCAGGTGACTTAGCAGTGGGTTTGTTTTTTTATTTTTGAGTGGTTTTTTTTAATTATTTTTGTTTTTCTTCTAGAGCTGTGCAGAAATATTGATCAGATGTTGCTAATGTGTTAGGAAGGAGGGAAGGGAAGGTTGTCCTGTGTCTCCGGGCTGTGACATAGCAGTGCTTTTCGAACTAGCGTCCTCCTGGGTGTGAGAGCTCCAGTGACGGGCCCTTGGTGGTAACACAGCTGTCCTCCAATTTACAGATGTCATTTCCTACAAGCCCAATTACAGCTTTGTTTGGGTTTTTGTTTGTTCCCCCCCCTCCCTCTCCTGTTTTCTTTTTGTATCTCTGATCTTTCTAGCAATGTGGGAAGCTGTGCTCGTGCCTTCGCGTGAGCACAGCAGGAGCGGATGGTGGGGTGTGCGTCTCCATGCTCGTTTGCCTGCTTCTCTTTTTGGGAAGGATAACGCTGCTTAAGCCTGTCCCTCAAGGGAAGCAGGTGGCTTTTGCGATGGCAGAAGGGGGTCTTTGCTGCAGAAGAAGCTGTGATTCTTTCCCAGCACCATCTCTTTTCTCCCTGTGGGGATGATTTTTGGGGGCAAATTTGCCCTAAAATACTGCTCAGGCTTCAATAGGAACTTTGGCCCGTGTTGTCCTCGGGCTGTCCCTGCTGCGTGGACCTGGCATGTCCCACGCCCCAGCTCCCGTGCCCAGCCGCAGCTCTGCTCAGGGTTTGCTCCTTCAAGCAGCAGCGCCGTGCTGCTGGAAGGCGGCCAGACCTTGGAGATCTGCCTGGGATCCTCCTGGCCGGGCCACACCAGCTGTGTCCTGCCTCTGGGTCTCCCCCATCCCCATCCCCAGCTAAGCCCGCATCATCCCAAGGCGCAGCACCCTTCTTGATGCTCCCGCAGTGCCTGTGTTTGCGCCTGGCAGGGACCCGCAGTCCTTCCTTACCAGGCTTATTTATTTTCTAACTCACCATACCTTGCTACGGCGCATTTCTCACTAGCCAGGGTTGGTTTTTTTTATTCCTATTACTGAGCTGAGATAGGAGAAGGTTGGGCTGACACATACGCTCTAAATTATGCTGCTGTATCTCCGGTGCTGTCAGTCATGTTGCTCCCAGGCCCGGGATCTCGCAGACGCTCCAGCAGCAGGTACCTAAGGATCAAAGGTTTAGATCAGTTCTTGCTGTCACAAATGTTTTATATCTAATTTCTCCTTGAGGAGAGTTGGGAGGAGGATGGGCTGGCAGCTGAATAGTACATGCACCCTGGAGCATCGTTGCCGTGACCTGAGCTTCATCTCCCTCCGCCTGGGTGTTGAGGACCAGCTCTGGGTTGCAGAAACGCCTGCCCCTCTGCAAAATGTGTGTGTGTGTGAGATGAGGAGGTGGGTCACCGGTGCTTTTCGATGGTGGGATGGTGTCTGACAGGCAGGCACCGCCAGGTCCTGTGCTCCGGCTGTGCACTGAGGGTGTGCAGGATGCGCCGTGGGTCGGTGCCCCACAGCCTGCACTGCCCCTGCCAGCTGCAGAAAACCTGTCCCTGTCTCCTGCCTCCTCTCGATGTGGGGTAGGGCAGCCCACGTGTTTTCTGCTGGTGCTCTTAAGTATGTTAGAGAGGTCATGCTCTGACCAAGAATTTCCCCACTGGTACCAGGGTAGCTGCTTGGTATGGTTTGGGCTGGGCTGGCCTTCAGCACATCACTGCACGGTGCGCATACAGCAAGAAAGCCCTCTGAGAGGGCTGGGGGCATTTTAATTAGTCCCCAGCAAGGGTTTTCCTCCACTCTTCCCACTTTGCAAAGAGTGAGAGATGGGAAGAGAAAAAAAAAAACACCCTTGTGCTGGAGCTGCTCAGCACAGGTGATGCTCCCTGGGGAGCCTCCCACCAAGCGGGAGCCTTGTGAGTTAATTGTAGGAGCAGGGAAACCGAGGCACGGCTGGTGGGGCGGGGGGAGTCCGGGGCTTTTCCAGAGCTGGAAATTGAGTGCAGGAGTGGGGAGTTTTGACTGACAGCATTTCTTGTCCTTGCGGAGCTCCTTCCTTGGAGCAGGTTGTGCCTTGGTGCCCACTTGGTAAAGCTCTGCTCCTCAAAAGCAGTTAGCTGACAGAGGGAGAGGGAATGGCAAGCTGGTGCCTTCCTGAAGACAGCTAAAGCCATGCATGTAAGTGCCTTGTGTATTTGCAATTATTTTATTTTGCTTGAATATCTATTTTTCTAATCTCTGGGTATTTTTCCCCTTGTTAGAATAAACCGCAGTAAAATAAAGACTGAGCTTTCTCTCCCTTGGAGGCACTTTTCCCTTCACATTAATACGCTGCTGTTATCCATTGCCCCTCATTGCTGCTTGGTTTGGAAGGGTGGCTGCTCAGGGAAGGATAGTAGCATTAGTTTCTAAAGCTGTGTAAAGATCCCCATGGAAGCAATTACCAGATGGATTACCCCTGGCTTTGCTGCTGTGAAAAGGCCGCGTCGGGTCGAGGATGCCGAGTGTATTAACAGCACGATCCCTTCCTTGCTTGGGAGGTGCAGTTCAGATTGGGCGCCTGCTTTTTAAAGGGCTGGGTTCAGAGCAGAACTCCGGCTGCTGGTTACTTTACTCTTTCCTCTCTGTTCCCCTTTCCCTCTCCCTTTCCCCCCGATGCGCCCTATCCCAGGCTGTCCTCCAGCATGTGGGACCCAGAGCTCCGTGGGGAAAGGGGAGACCTTCTCCGACCTCCGAGATGCTCAAGCTGGGTGGTTTGGTAGGAGTTTTGGCTTCTAGGCAGGAGGATGAGCAAAGCTCAGCTGGAGACCGAGTGCAGCTATGGGCTCCTAAGTACTAAATCATCTGCTGCTCCTGCTGAAGCCTGGGAAGGCTGGTTTGACCTTCATGGCTGGGAAGCAGCTCTTGTCTGTCCTGAAAAGGCACAGAAGGAAAACAAAGCAAAACACCGTCTGTCCACGCAGGAGCTCCCTTTTGCCATTTTTACCCACCGTGGGTCTGGGCTCTACCCAATGTGTTTGACCTCTGATGATCCTGGGAATGAGCTGAACCTGGCCGGCGTGAAGGGGACACGGGATGCTGCCTTCATTTCTTTCCCAATTAGTGCCCCATATAATTGCTGACGACCTTTGGGGAGCAGCACTGAGTGGTGGCAACAGGCCACGGAGGGGCTGCCCGTGGTGCTCCGGTTAATGCGGCGCAATGGCCGCAGAGATGCTCTCTGCCATCTCCTGGCACCCTGGCAAGCCCGGAGCGGGGTGCCAAGGGGACCCCCTCTGGCAGGGGGCAAAGGTGCCTGGGGGGGCTGGCATCAGCGGAGGATGGAGAAGGACTCAGGGGAGTCGCGGGTGTCCCACTGTGGATGATGGGTGGCAGCGGGGGCACCGCGGGGGACTATTGCCATCGACCTGGAGGGGCTCACCATGGAGCACAGCTGCTGCCAGACCAGCGGTTTTCCACCTTTTTTGTTTTTTTAAACCTGAAATCTTAAAAAAAGAAAAATTCTCAGTGGAAGAAGAGACTCTTTTATAGACTCTTAAAACTTATTTGGTCTTGTTTGCCGTCCAGAATTACTGTTTGCAGACCCATTAAAAGGGTTCACAGGTGCCAACGGGCTTGGGCTGACCTTGCTCATCCTTTCTTGCGGGGGGCTGTGGGGGAGCTCAGAAGATCTTTTTTGATGGAGATTTGGGAAGACTGATGCAGCCCGAGCACAAGCAGTTGAGAGTGAGCAGTTGAACCGAGCAGTCCCGCAGCATCTCGGGGGAGCCGCAGGCAGGGGGAGGAGGAGATGACCAAAAATCCTCTCCATCCTCCTGCTTGGCTCCCAGCACAGACAGAGCTGGGTCTTCTCTTTTCTCCAGTCAGCAGCTTGGTTTGTGCTGACCTCCTAAATATTCAGCTCATTATACAGTGTAACATATAAATAAAACAGAAGCAGGCAGCAATATTCTCCAGGAGGATATAATCGGCTTCCTTTCCTTTTTAATTATACAGGATTTGTCTTCATGTGTCAGGCTATCCTACCGGCTAATTTATTATTTTAAAGAATTAAAGTCTGTGTTCTTTACGCAGCGAGACACTTCTGTATGTACCTGATTTTGGGGGTCCAAGAAGGGAGAGCATCTTTCCGAGTGGGACCACAGGGAGTTTTGTAGCTGAATGTTGTTTCTAGAGGTCAGTGGCCTGCGTTATGCGCTCCTCTCCATTGTCCCGGGGAGGCAGGAGGTTCCTCAGCATGTTGGAGATGATGAGGGTCACCACGGGAATTCCTTGGGATCTGACTGGAGCGTGGGATGCTGGCTGGCAGCGTGCGTTGCCTCTCCCCCCATAGAGGCAGGGCAGTGGGCTGATGCTGCAGCCAGCAGACAGGAGCATCGTCCACACGTGAAGCTCAGGCCCAGGGTGCCTGCAGGAGGTGGGGATATATTTTAACCTGGCACCGCTGCCAGCCCGGCGAGTGCTCGCTGATAAGCGAGGTGTGAACTCTGAGCTGACTTGCTTTCTCCTAAGGGAAGCCCTGGAAACAAAATTTGGCCTTTCATCAAAGCAATGAATCTTTCATCTTTCCCTCCTTGCGACTCCGAGTCCCCTGCTCTTGATTTGCAAATAAATTCCCCATTTTGGTGGCTGCCCTGGCCATCTGTTTTAAAATTAAAGCTTTGGTGCCCTTACTGGAAAAAGCATCAATAATTCTCCAGTGGCTTTTCATTCCATTGTATTTGGCTGGAGACTTTAGCAGATTTAAGCCTCTGGAGGGTGTTTCAGACCGTGTATATCGCTTGCCACAGACACGGACAAGAAGATACACAAAGAGCTGGTTCTAGCTGTGATCGACTTAATGATGGCCCTGGGTCAGCTCCTTGCACCGAATCGGTGGCCAACAGCCTGTGCCGATGCTAGCTGAGTGTGGGGATGATAAGAGGAAGACACTGAAGAGCCTTCTCCAGATCCTGAATTGGGGATGTTTCCATCCAGGCAGTGGTTGTAGTTCCTGAAGGTCAAGTCTTCTTCCGTGGCCACTTTCCAGCCTTCGTCAGTCCTGTTGGGTGTCTCGATCGCGTAAACACGTGCGTGCACCGCAGGAGAGATGCAGACGCTGCCCACGCAGGAGTGAGCGTTAGAGGAGGGGTTGGAGGGAGACAGGTAAAGGAAACTGGGTGGTGGGCAGGAAGGGCAGTAAAAGGGGGTGATCGCATGGCCTCGGCCTCAGGGCCAAGTGAGAAAGTGGGACACTTACTGGAAGGTCCTCAGGGACTCGTGTTCCCTGCTGAGATAGCAGAGGAGGAAGCAATGCTCCGTCCTTTGAAGATGGAGCAGCATGCCTGTGGATGTGCACGAGCAGGGAAAGGTCACTGGCAGCGAGAAGCTTAATGGTGAATGCTTGGAGCTTCTCCAGGGACCCCAGCTGCAGGACAGGCTTTGCTGGAGAAGTGCTTTGCTTTAATTAGGTATCCGTATTAATATTTAATTTGATTTTTTTGTTGTTGTTGTTGATGTTCTTTCTTTTCCCAGCAAGTGGGGTCAGAGCAGACTCAGATCTGCAGGTCTCCCTTGAGAGGCAGTAAATTACCTCCAAGCAGTGGGAGATGCTGGTCCTCCTTGGGGCAGGGTCGGATCCTGGCAGAAATGGGTCTCCTGCGCATCCCCGTAGGGTCCCGGAGGAGCTGCCACCAAGGTGCATCTGGGTGTTGTGCCCAGCTATTAGTGCAAGAGGAAGAGGAGCTTCAGAGCCCTCAAATAAAGGAACTGGAGCTAAAATCCCCACGGGGCAGAAGACTAATTAAGGGCGGATGATAGCTGGGGCCCAGAGCTACCTCCATTTCCAACGTGTGGTTGGTGTCAGCACAAAGCTGGAGAAGACGGCACCGAGCCAATGAAGCACTTAAGCAAGTACTTAATTTCAAGTGTTTAAACAGGGATTTCTGTGGGCTCCTCCAAATGCCTGGAGTCACCTGAGTTTGTAATTAAGTGCTTGATTGGCTTGGGGGCTGTGCAGTTTGGGGAAGGGGGATAAGAGAAAGGAGGTGTGGGACGTGACCCTTCCAAGGTCTGTGGCGGTTTGCTGCTGAGCGGCACCTGATGCCCTGGAGGATGTGCTGCAGGATGGGCACGAAGCCTGTTCTCCAGAGACCCGCAGCCTGATTTTGGCACCGCTACGTGCTCTTCGGACAGGGCAAAGAGCGTGGCCGTGGCGCTCCGTCTGTCTCCCCCTTGTTTCTTGGGGATGGGGCCATCGGGATGCACAGCACCGCGTGCACGGGGCTAAGCCAAGCCGCCGGGGCTCTGGCATCGGGAAAACTACACCAAAGCTCGACTGAAGGATCTTGTGCTTCGATGCTCCGTCTGGGCTGTTTGAGGAGACCGGGAAGGGGATGGAGGCAGCATGATGCCGCCCCGCTTCTTTCTCCTGTGGGGCTGCTGACCCTCTTAGTGCATGCACTGGCACCGGGGGACGAGGAGGGATGAGCCCTACCCTTTTTGAAGTATTATAATCCTTTCAGATGGCATTAGCGCCTCGGCCAGTAACAGCTCTATAATTGAACCTCCTGCTTGCGGGGGGCCTGCTTTTCAGTGAGATGTTTAAATCTCATTTGTATAATGCCTGGTTGCAATTCCAGCTGAAAGATTGCCCTCCGCCTCCAGCGCCCCTGAGCTGTGCCGAACACGCGCGCCTGCTCCAACCCTCTGCGGGCAGGGGAGCAGCCGAGTGCGGCCGGGCAACAACGTTTCTAGAGTTTCTAGAGTTTTTGCTTGTTTATTGGAGCTTTTGCTAGACTGATGTATTTTTTTTTATTTCCTTCTCCCCTTCTCTTTTTTAACGCCTGAGTCCCAGGAAAGGCAGGACGGAGGCTCAGCGGTGAGTGCTCCGTCAGGGATTATGTAGGGATGAGATTTTCCAGGGCAAGCTGGCTGTGAGGGGGCACATTTGGCTACTGCCGCACCCCCGTGGGGTCATCGTTGCACCTACACAGGCAAATCCCCTTTGCCTGGCCAAAGATTGGGGCTCCCCAGCAAACCCCTGCCGGGCTGGCTCGGGTTTGCTGCCTCCTGAAAGGATGTGCATGGTGCTGGTCCGGTTCGCCTTGGTCTAATGGCAACACTCAGCAGCCCCCAAAGGAAAATGGCTTTTATTTTAGCAAAGGCTTAAGTTCTCTATCTTAAAACAGTGCCTTGTAAGAAGAAAGTGAATCAGAGTCCGCTTTTGGCTCGCACCACCCACTCCTTTTCTTCCTGGGCGGCTGGAGGCTGGCCCTGGGGACTGGTGCGACTTGCCCGTCCTCAGTCGCCGCTGGCTCTGCTTTGGGCCAGGCTTTTCACCCGAAATGCCCTTTCTGTGCTGGCGATGCACTGGCCTCCTGCGCTGGCGAGGGGTGCCGGGGGCTGCCTGTGGGTGCAGGCAGGATGGGGCAGAGCGTCCTGTGGGACGCTGCGGACCCGCAGCAGCAGCCGGCTGCGTTCCTCCTTCCTCCTTCCCGCTCCAGTGATCCCCGCTGTACTGTAATCACACAATTATTGTGCCATTAAAATGTCATATTCGCAGAAATCCACATAAACAAGGCATTAGCAGTTGCCAGAAAATTGTAGTTTTACTGCTAATGACCCGCTCTCCCCCCCGCAGCACCACTCCTTTTTTTTTTTAATATTATTTTTTCCCCCTTTTTTTTTTTTTTTTTTTGGTTTCCGAGCTGTGATTTAAGAGGCAGATGACGAATTAAGTCTTTGCACCGAGAGGCTTTCGAACTTTGATGTGCAGTTGTGGTGAATAGCTGCCTCTGTGCTCGCTCTGGGGGTTTGCCCTTCGCCAGCGAGGCGGTGGGCAGTTTTGCAGGGGTGCCTTTAGAGGGGGGGTTTGGGAGGGGTGCTTTTGGTGGGCTGGTGAAGAAGCCGTTTGGTGAGCCCCGTTCTTGGCTGGGCACTGGCGTGAGATGGGAGCTCCTCTCCTCAATGAGTTTTGTCCGTGTCTCCTTGCCTGGGGGTCCCTCTTGTTGACCACCCTGGGACCCCCCCCCAGTGTGGTGTTGGAAGGGGGTGGCACTTGTTTGCTGAGAGCGGCCGGCTACCCCTTGGATGTTTTTTTTCCTCTCTTTCCTGTAGACTCATTGAGTCTCTCAAATTCTGTTAAGCATTGACTGTGTTTCCTATAATTAATACCAGCCATTAAACTGCAATGTTGAAAGAGAAATTACCTAATTCCAAGGAAAAAAATGAAAATTTATTACTAGTACATGAGAGAAAATGAATATGAAACTTGGAGAGAGGAGCCCTGTAGAAGATAAATAGAAAGGCAAGTGGAGTATTGACTTGATCCTTTTCTAGTGCAGGGTAATTTGGCTTCTAAAGTGAGTTAGATCATAATAAATTAAATTTAGATTTCTGCACATCAGTTATTTAACTCCCAAGACAGAATTCTGGTGTGAGGAAGAGGTGATAATACATGGCGGAAATATTATAATGAAGACCTTACTCAGTAACCCGTAACTGATGTGCTGTCCCTGGGTGAGCGAAGGGGATTTCTCCTTACACTTTAACTTGCTTTCCCCGTCCCTGATCAGGTGCTGAGAAACAGGTGAGTCCCTGCGTGCAGGTTGGGGAGGTCTCCTGCTTCCCACCGCTTGTGTAGCCGGAGCCTTTGCATACGAGGCTGCTGCCTCGCTTTCCTTCACTGATTGTGCAGGTATTTTTTTGCAGAGGTCGGGGTGTGTGTGTCCGAGCATCCTGCTCCGATTTTGGTTACCCTTGCAGGGAAGCTGGGGGTGGAAAGCTGAAGAACGCCCAGAAGATTTGGACAGGAGTTGTAGATGGAAAGCAAATGACCAAACCCGGGTATCTACTTCTGACTGAGAAAGTTAACCAAATCCCTGGGCTTGTTTTGTGGCCAGATAGTGGTTAATATAACTCTTTAATCTCTGTTTGGCACCTGTTTGCTCTTGATCTCAGATGTGTATTTAGCTACCTGATATTTAGGAACCATCCTACTGATAGCTTTCGTTGACCCAAAAAGGAGAGTGAAACCTGGGTGAATCAAGGTGGGCTGATGTCTTTCAGGTGGAGACTTCATGGGGGGTGTTAGTTATGCACTGGAATGTGAACCAAGAATGCAGCACTTGGATGCGAGGTATATCCAGGGCAGGATGAGAAGCAAATGCCGTGGGATAAGGCACTGGTATTTGTCCATGTATCCATTTACCATTGGGACCCCCCAGTAACAGGATGGTAGTGGGGTTAGATGGATGCTGGGAAAATGCTGTCCCAGACCTCGAAGCACGTGCCAGGACCCTCCCGCACGCCGACCCCCTGCTTCTGCTGGCCTGGCCAGAGCCTCGCTGCCCTTGCAGCATGTGTAGAAGCTCCAGTTTTCCTGGACCCACGGCTGCCCGCGGGAATCCGCCAGCCCTCCTGTTGAGCCTTCCGATGCTTGCCCGGCTGCACTCTTCTAGTTGATCCAAGGCTATTGGGTTGAAATGACATTAAAAAATATATCTATACACATCCAACAGCCCTAAGTGCTACGTGGCCGCTTGTAGAAGCCATTTCTCTTCTGATTAAGTTTGATAAAACAAACTTTTACTTTTCTTCACAGCATTAAAATTTAGGAACTGCAGCTTGGCGGCGGTTGTTTTAACGGTACCAGGCCTCCCGCGGTCATCATGAAATCCTATAAACGTCAGGCTGTCAGTGGCTCTGTGATGCAATCGGCTCGCGTTTCCCTGATCTTTTACTGCAGTGGTAAATCACATTTTGCGAGACGCCTTAGAAAAAACATAAACAATATTTATCACGCTGTGTACATCGGTCCTCCCGAAAGCCCGCAGGCAGGTTACGTACATCCTCCTCGTAAACTTTCTGCAGTGACCTTACTGGTTTCATAACTTTCTCCTAGCCTTGAATAACTTTCTCCCGGTCCTGAATAACTTTCTCCCAGTAGAGCTGGTGGCTCAGGGGTTTCTTCTGCTCTTCCCTGCACTGGGGTAAGTGCTGGAGGAGGTCCTGAGAAGGCCCTGGGGTCACACAGGAGGAGGATGCATACGACCCTGTGTCTGGAAACCCCTGCATCTCTGGGCTCCGTCAGCTTTTTGGGGGGGCTCGTGTGGCTGTGACCCGGGGTGGTGTGGGACATTGTGTGGCTGGAGGCACCCGGCTTGGTCCTGCTGCAGTTCAATTGCAGGAGCCAGTGCTCCCTCCTCCCCTTCCTATGACTCGAGAAAATGTGCTGCCAGATGCGAGTAAAATCAATTACAGGATAAAAATCGCCTGTTTCAAAAGCTTCATTTTGCGCTATTAGCAGGCAAAATCGGCTTTGAGATGGTGTGAACTGAGGAAGGGAAAAAAAAAAAGAAAAGAAGAAGAAAAGATCAATTATGGGATAAGATCACAATTTTCTTTAGGGCTGAGATGTCTGTAAATGTTTGCATCTCTCCGTGTTACATGTAGGCTGAGATCAAAGAGGTTGTGCTGCTGTAACGATGAGATCTTATCGGGCGCTGCATTGTGCTCGCTGGCTCAGGCACCGTGCCACCGAGGAATGCCTAAACCCCCCCTCCGCATAGCGAACAGCGTCATGCTGCTGAGGGATGCTTAACCCCCCTGATGGCACCAAGCCACCAAGGGATGCTTCAACCCCCTGATGGCTGTCCGAACTGTCGGGTAACCTCCTTTTGGAGTGGGGGGAATGCATGGGCACATGGTTGCCCGCTCGTCTCCCTGCCGTAGGGCTGAAGTCCTCGGTGGGAGACTTGTTGCGGCAAAGACGGACTGAAATCGGGCTGGGAGGGCTACGGCTCCCTTCTTCCAGGGTCCCGTTGCTGGAGCTGGCCCTGGGGCCAGGGTACGGCTGTGGGAACGTGGGATTGTGCTTGAGGAAACTGCTCCCGTCTGATGGCTCTTTCCCGCCTGAAGGGTTACAGGGATGAGAGGGCACGTGGTGTAAAATCCCTTTGTTTTTTGGCTGGAGAGAAATTAAAAGCCTAACAAGACCTTTGCGCTTTTATATTCCTTGAGACCGTGCTGTTTGAGAGGGGGATCCACCAGAGGCCTGAATTTGGTTTCAAATTAGTCATTTTAAATTCAAATTGGCAGGCTCTCTTTGACGTGCCGTTTCAAGACCTAGGGGAAAAAACCAAAACCCGAAGACCTAACGAGGCTTCGTGTTAGCGCGCTGCTGTGATGCTTACCCATGCTGTGAGGCCGGCTGACCTCCGGCAGGGCTCGGGAGGACCTCCGGAGCGGGGTCGGACGTCCTCTGGTCTCTCCTCTCTCTAACGGGGCTGACTTTGTGCGCGCAGGGCTCGGACGTGGACTGGGACGACCTTTGGGATCAGTTTGAAGAGCGGAGGTACCTGAGCGCCCGGAGGTGGAAGGGCGGAGAGGACCCGTACCGGCTCCATGCCTTTAACCAGCGGGAGAGCGAGAGGATCCCCAGTGACCGTGCCGTCCGTGACACCCGCCATCACAGGTTCTGCCTCCCCCCCCGGTTTCTCCTGATCTTCCTCACGAAACTTCGTTATATGGGTGGATAGTCCCATTCCTCTTCAGGGCCGTGGTTTTGGGATGCTAGGTGGGTCTGGGCCCTTCACCCACGCCAAGTGGGTGCGCTTGGGATCGTTTCTGCCTGGGTTGTATTTTTAGGATTGAATCTTTCACTTTGCTTGATTTCTTGGCATGTCTGGAAGTCCTAAACTTAAAAACCTGTATAAATTTTTCCAGGACCATAGGGAAAGAAAGGAAAAGCCTTTTTTTTTTTTTTTTTTTTTTCCTCCTTCAGAAAAGTAGTGGGTGCGCAAGAGCACATCTCCATGATGTGCGAAGCCTTCACTGGTGCTGGGAACACTTGCTCTTCAGAGGATGCAATGAGATGGTGCAAGGGGGATAAAATAACTGCTGAGCGCTTATTTTGCTCCGCAGAGAGGAGTTAATGCGGGGAATAAGGGACTGTTGGTGAGCGAGGGGGAGAGGAAGGTAAGAACTCGTTGGGATCTCCAGCACCATCGGGGTCAAAAATACCCTTTGGCACCCAAGGGACCTCTTGGGAGAGGCCGGGAGGGTTGCAGCAAGGGTTGCCTTGCGGGACCCGCGCTCCCTTGCTGCTGTCGGCGTGAGAAGGGCAGGGTGGGAGTTTTGGTGCACCCTCACTTGCTGTGGGTGCAGTTGTGGTCTCCCTTCCCTTGCCTTTCCAAACTCATCAGGGAAGAGCTGCCCTTCGCAGCTGCAGGTTGTTGATGGTCGGTGGGGTTAATTGTTAGTCTGCTGGATGGAACAATGCCGGAGTGTCCCACTGGTGTAGGAAATACTCCCAAGGTTCTCTTGATGCAGTTTTTCTCTTTGTCCTCTGAGGGCACAGCGTATACCCAGCCCCTGACGGTGGTCCCCAGCCCCCAGCCATTGCAAACCCTTCCCAAGGAGCTGTGCCTGGCATTACGTGCCAGCCACAGCCGTCATCTCCTGCCTTCTCCTGGGAACCCTTTGGGGGGAAGTCCTGCTCCAGTGGGAGTTCTCTGCTGGACCCAGCCACGGCACCTTGCTCCCAGGTCAGAGTGACGCAACTCCCAGCATCTGACCCGACTCTGAATTTTCCCCATTCCAGTCCAAATGCAGCACTTGGGCTGAAATGCTGAAACAGCACCAGTTCTCCAGCTCTATAGCAAGCAACCTGCTTATTTATTTATTTATTTATTCTTTTAGCTCCGTTTTGTAGTAAAGACCAGATGCTCCTTTCTCCAGAGAGGGGTTGTCAGCCCTGATGGACGCCTCTTATAGCTGTGCAGAGAGCGAGTGTGCTATTCCTGGAGGGAATTAATGCCAGGGATATTAACCATCTGCCCCCTTAAAAAGGAAGATTGACTCGGCTGCCCCCTCGCCGTACCCCCGCTGCGTGGTGGCAGCCACCTTGTTCCCGGGCGGGCGGATGCGGCGCTGAGTGCTCCCGTGAAAGAAAAGTTCTCATTAAGGAGGAAGCGAGGGCACAGCACATGGGAGGGGCTGGGGCTAATTGCATTTGCTTCCAATTTCCTTAACCCGGTAATTGGATTCTGATTTATTGAATATGTCCGAACAATGCTGCGGATGATGCATCATTAGCCGAGCATTAGTGCGGCCACGGAGGAAATGGGGCTGCCGGGAGATCTGGGGGAGGCGGGCGCTGATGGGGGGGATGGAGGAGGGAGAAGAGTCCAGGCACGGTGGTTGACAGGGAGAGGAAGGTGCAGAGTTTGCAAAGCTCTCTCTGGAAAGAAATCCTTGCTCATAGTCTAGGTGTCTGGGGAGCTGCCGCAGGCGATGCTCTGGCACTACCATGCAACCTAGGAGAGGGTCCCGATTTGCCCAGGGGAGCCGGGTAGGAAAGCATGGATCAGCACGACCTGTTCTTGGAGCAGGGAGAAATTGCTGGTGGCTGTGCAAGAAGCATGTGTAAAGAGAGTCCAGCATGGAGTTGACGAGGAGAGGTCCCTCCTGCGAAGCGGAGGGCAGAGTACCACAGACCAGGCTAGAGTGAGAGATGGGAAACCCCCAGGGCTCACGCTGCGTGACCCGCTGGAGGCTGTGCTTAGAGACTTGGTTTCAACGGCAAACCTGGCTTAGGCTGCTTTGTGTGAGCCAGACTGGAAGCGATCAGGCTTTTTCGTATGAGAGCGAAGCCAAAGAGTTGGACCTCGATTCTGCTCCAGCTGACCTTGGGGGATGCTACGTCCCCGCACCAAAGGGCACTGCCATGCCAGGAGCTGTGCTGAGGGGCACTGCCATGCCGAGGGGCTCCTGCCCAGCTCACACAAGGGGCTAGGAGGCTTTGAAAAGCCTCTTGCCCACCTCTTCAGCTCATCCCCATGAGCAAGCAGGTTCTCCTTCAGCCTCTCGGACAGGTGTTGCCCGAAGCAGCTTGCTCTGCTCTGTGACCAGGTTTTCAGCGTGTTTGCTCTCCATCTTTTATCCCCCTCTGTATAATGCGTGACAGCACCGAGACACAGCGACCTGCAGACCGTGGTAATGCCCTGATACCAGCACCTCATAGTCCTGATCCTAGTGCCCAGGACGTGGGATTGCTGCTCCTTACAGCCTCTCTGTGGGGTGTTTTTCACCAGGATGGTTGCAGATTTCCTGGAGTTTTCTTTGCTAATCCAGCCAAGCACCTGCACTTGCCAACGATAGCTGAATATACAAAATCTGGCAAGGGATGAGCAGCAAGCTCCTTGCCAGAAGGTCACGGAGAGGGCAAATACTTTCGGCAGGGCGGGATGTGGCACTGACAGCCAGTTGCTTAGTAATGTTTGCTGGATTGATTTTGTTTTTAAATTGCAGCCAGTGGAATAATTTCAGATGGAAAGGAATCACAGCGCTCCGAAGAATCGGAGCTGGAGAAACCATGGTGGCTCCCCGGCCAGTGTGGGGCTGCAAGCCTGTGCTTGGTTTGTGGGTGATTTCAGCTGGGGAAATGCCACAGCTTCCATGGGCCACATCATGTCCCTCTGCCTGGGAGATCTCACAGCTGGAACATCACTCCTGCTGTCCTGCCCGCATTTCCCTGCCGTTAACTGTGTTCCTGGTTGCATGTTGACTAAGCCCTCGGACCCCGTGAAGGGATGTCTTTCTCCAGGAGAAGACCGTGTACGGTCCTGTGGTGGTGTGTCCCATCCCCACCATGAGTCAAGGTTAAAAAAATCCCTGCGACCACAGCAGCGAGCTGGACCCAGATCTCGCTGGCGTGCCCACGTCATGCGGAGCCAGCTCATGCTGCTGGAGTGGGTGGCTAGTCCCCCTCCGCTGCGGTAGCCACACGCCGTTGGGATTACCTCATCTCCACATCCCACCTTCTGCAACTCCCACCGGCAAACCGCAGGACCAAAACAGCAGCGAGTGAGTCAGTGCCAGGCGCGCGCGCGCGGGGAAGAGGAGCTGAGGTTTCCAGTATTGCTCAGCGGCTTGGAAAGCCGACAGGGAGGATGCGTTGCCCGCAGCCAGAAGATTTTTGTCGTGATGGCTCCTGGGCTTTTTCCATCTGTAGCAGACAGCTCCCGAGGAGGCCGGTATTCGCCACACAGTTGCTCCATATGCTGCTTAGGCTGACCTCCGCCTCCCAAACGCTCCGTTAGGTTTAATAGATGTGCAGATGCTGTTGTGGCTGCCAGGCTAGGCTGGGACCGCGAGTTGCAGCCAGCATCAACCTGGGCTGGGGTTTGTGCTCGCTGACGGCGGTGAAGCAGAGAGGTGAAATTGGGGACAAGGAGACTAGATGAGAGGATAGTGGCTGGAGGAGAGGTAAGAGCCTCCAGCAGACTTCTCTAGCTATTGCAAATCACGTCAGCCAGCCTCGGGCATCCCCCGCTGCCTGTTTTCCTCTATTCGTCTGGCTTTTTTCCTCTGCAGCGCCGATACGAGTTTAGTAGTGCTGTCTCGAGCTGGTAGAGCAAGGAGGCTGGGGATGGAGCCCTCTCAAGTCCTGGCATAAGGCAATAATCCTCTGAATTTTTGAAACTCCCCCTGCTCCCCGAGTCCCAAGTGCTTTACAAGAGGCCCTACCTACCCAGCTAAGCTTGAATTTTACAGCTGCTTGATGGGGTGCGTTTCTGTGTGTATATGCGTGTCTGAGAGAGAGAAAGCAGCTGCTAAAATCAAGTTGCGATTGAAATGCGAGGCTGGCAGGGATACTGGCAGATAGGAAGACCAGGCGTTGCGTTGTCTGCTGAAGATGAGAGCGTCCTGGCAGCCTGGTCACGCCAACTTGTGCTCCCTAGAAAAGTTCTGCCCTTGTAGTCTGTCCTGTTCCCTTTTGCAGGGAACAACACACACCGTAAGACTTCTTGCAGGTCTCACCCAAACCGCAGCGCGGTGCCAGCTGGAGACTGTCCGCTGGGGGGGAGAGCTGCCCAGGGCTGGGGGCTCTGCTCATAGGGACGGTTCATGGAGGGATGGGAAGAGGTGATGCCTGTGACATTCCCCAGGGGCAGAGAGCTGCCGGTTTGAGTCCTTAAGGTCCAGAAAAGTCAGGATTTCAGCCCCGAAGCGCTACGTGCTGCAGCGTTATTTTGGCCCATTAATTGCAGCGTGCATCCCAAGGGTGCAGAGGCTGTACGTTCAGCATTGCGTTGGAGCAGCTCTAGTGGGGGTAGTTGAAAAATACCTGACTGTTCGGTGCATGGGGATGACCGGGAGGAACGTGCTGTCCCGAGGGCGGTCCTACCTCTTCCAGGTGAGGTTCCTGTGTACATGGGGCTGAGCATGCACCTCTGCCTCTGCACGCCTTCCAGGTGTCCCCGTGTCCCGTGTGTACACGTTTGGTGCACGGCACGTGGAAGCATGCGTAGACATCCACGTGCAGATTGCGTGAGGGCAGCTGTATCTCATGCAGGTTTTGAAGTGGCTCTGTTTTTGGCTGAGTTGATGATTGCATCCCAGGAGTGGCAAGCAGTCAAGTGCACTGAGAATATTGTAATATCTTCTTGGAAGCAAAGAGTCGAAGAGGGGAAAAGTAGATTTTGACAGCATTGCCTTTGGCTTAGCGTGTTTATGATCCCCTTGGACTTCTCGCATTGCCTTGTCTTCCTTCAACTTGCCCGCTAGACCAAAACCACTTTGAGATGAATTGAGGTGAAAGCTGGGTCTCAACAGCTAGAAATGCATTTTGTAGCCCACATAGGGATTTAGGCATCTTATCTCTCTTGCCCGGTTTCTTGAGAGTCCCCAAAGGAGGAACTTAATGTGTGGAAATGACATGTGTGGAAAAGCCCATCTTATTCCACAGGCAGGACAGAGGTGGGGCTCTGCTCTGCCATCCTCAGCGGTACCTGAACATCAGACCTGCAGAAGCAGGTAGGTACCTAGCAGGTGGCCAAACCCACTTGGAATTCAAGGGAAGGTTTGCAGGAACGTTACCCGGATGGACCTTGAACAGTTGAGAGCAGAACCGAACCTAGAGGTTTTCCTGGTCTACTGTTGCGTTTCCCTTTGCTGACTCCATACATTTCTCCCCGTGGCCTCTGGACTGTAGCTGAGCTAATCCAGTTTCCTGCGTAATGCAGGCTATAAGTCCCGAGGGGTTCTGTTATTTTTAAAATTTGCTTGTTCAGGCAGTGTCTTGCGAGTTGCTGACTCTGGATGCGCTGTGTTGTAGACCGGGGCAAGAAGTGGCGCGGGTACGGGTGTGCGTGCACGTGGGCTCCCTGTGCCTGATGCTGCTGGGTGCATCTGCTTGGGGCAGAGGGGTGGTGGGACCAGCAGGGAGCAAGGCATGTCTGAGCAGAGGTGCCTTGAGTGCCGTGGGGGTGGATGAACCTCTGTCCGTGAGGACAGATGGAGCTGTACAGTCTAAGATGTGAAGGAGGGAGCCAGGTGAGGAGGATGAGGGAGAGGGAGTGCTCAAATGCTGCCACATCTCTGGACTCGGCATTGGTGAAAGCTGGAGGAGGCGTCTTTGTACGGCCACGTGTGTGTGCTGCTGGTTTTGCTCTATCCTGCACCCTCTTGTGTGGGCTGGGGGTCCCTGTGTGGGTGCTCCCCTGTGAGAAGTGTGTGATGCCCTGGGGAGAGCGGGCTGGCACCACCTTGTGTGGTCTGGGGGTGGCTGGAGGCAAGGGGGTATGGGTCTCTTCTTGCTTTTGAGGTTCGTTATTAGCTGCTTTGTGACTGCCAGCAATATTCGAAAGAGTTTTTCTGTCTCTTGATCTGTTATTTCAGCTGTTGCACTGTTCTCTGGGCAGAGCAAGGGCATTTGTGATTTCATTACAAAATAAGATTTATCACATTTGGGCAAAATTCTGTATGCGCGAGGGCTGTCCCTGGATCTCTTGCCTGCAGAGCATACTCTGAGGCTGAATTAGCTGAGTAAGAGAAGATCTGGGATCTTCCTGCCTTTGGTCTTGGTCTCCTTCTTATTTCTAACAACAGCCAAGAGCACAGCATGACCCTACAGGCGAGCAGTTACACAAATGAACGGTGGGAAACACATCTGAGATGGAAGTATGTCCATTAGGAAACAGCATGATTGCTTTTGTCTCTTGGACACCAGGCTCTAAGAGGTTAGCGCTCGACACTGTGTTTTTCCATCACCTCCTTAGGCTGAGATCTCTGGGGATGAAGAAATGACAACAGTCCATCAAGTAGAGCAGGGGCTGGTGTGTGTCTTGGGGATAAACTAGAACTGCCTGTATTGGACAAGGTTTTGTTTCTGCCATCGATCAGCTGGCTTTTGTGGCCTAAGTTTGAAACTTTCACAAGCTGGGCAATGTCTTAGAGAGTTGCTCATGCCTCTTCTGTGCAACCTGGTAACCCTTTGGCAATGGTAGAAGTAGCTAGCACAGGTTGGTGATGTGAAGGAAAGTATCTTAATGTGTTCCGTAGCTGCTTCTATCAGCAGCAGTTGGGCAGCTGAAAGTCGGTGAGAGAGACAGCTTTGGGCAGCCAGCTCGCTCTCCACGCACTATCGCCAACCACTGATCAACCGTTTGCTATCTAGCCATACCATCTATGTAAGAGGGGATCGTCATGTGATGCTGGGATTTATTTTTTTTTTTTAGGGAACTGTTGTTATTATCTCTTCTCGCCATAGTTATCCTGTTTTCAAGCTCTTCAGCCCTCCAGGAGTTCAGACCTTTGCTACACAGACTGGTTAATAGCACAGTTAGTTCCCCTAGCTGGGAAAATTTGCTGTCTGCTAACAAAAGACCTGGTATGGAGCTCCCCTTATCAAAACCCACTACCTGTAGCTTTGTGCTAGAGTTTATACCTGCTGTCACTCACAGTTTGGACCTATGTATTGCTGGAGAGCTGAGGCTTTTGAATGGACTGAAGTGTGAATCTCAAAGTGCAATTTAGAGGATGCAAACTGGGAAGGTCCCATCTGGCCAAAGACTTAAGGGTGAGGCATAGTTTGAGTAAGAGTGTGCACTGTGTCCCCCAGACTACCATGCAGTAGTTATTTTGGCCTCCCAGCCCCTGTCAGACAGCTGAACCAGCATCTCATGGTTGTGATGGCCAGTTTGTTGCCCATTGCTCCTGGGCCAAGACTGGCTTTTGTGTGCCTGTTGGCTAAACCGAACCAACCTATGACTATAGTTGGGCCAAAATCTGAGCCTTTCGCTCAAAAGAGCTCAGTTCTGCACTTTGTCGATTCAGTCCATCTGGAGTGCTCACCACACCTTGTGGCATTTTGCACTTGGTCTTCTGGGTGAATTTGAACTTTAAACTCCAAGGAGGTTTGAGGAACAGGTATGCGATCAAAACACAGACAGGTTGTTTTCAGGTAGCACAGAGAATAAGGAGTATTGAGATTTGCAGTTGTTGGCAGCTAAGCAAAGAAAGCAAGACAGCTATTAATCAGAAACAGGCACTCCATAAAATCATAGAATAATTCAGTTTGGAAGAGACCACAGGAGGTCTCTGATCCAGCCTCCTGCTCAAAGAAGGGTCAGCTATGAAATCAGCCCAGGTTTCTCTTGTTGCAGAAACCACTGAGCCCTCTGGGGTTCCTGCCTCTCAAGCTTGGCCCAGGGTTTTATAAGAGCTGGCATAATTTACAAACCCTGATTGCAGCGCACATAATTTGTACTTCTCCCCCAGCTGCTTGTGTTTGTGTAACAAGCTTTGAAGTTGCTTGAGTTGCTGTCCTTGCAGCACTTGTGGTACCCGTATCTTTCCTATCTTGCAGACACTATGGGCCTAATTGTCCAGTCACTCACAGCGAGTGCATTTAAACGAGAGGAGGGGTAGGTGCACATCAAAGCGTGCTTGCTAAAGCCTCCCATCCTCGCTGCCTGCCATCTTTTCCAGGCTTGATCATTATGTCAGTAGCAAATCTGTGTTTCGAATCTGTGTATCACTGTGCAGTTGCCCTGATGGAGGACTGCTGAGGTGACTGGAGACCTTCATCCATGTGATGAACGAGCAAGAGTCTGTGCTACTGCTTGCAATCTATCCAGAATTCTACTCAGAGAACACTGTGGAAAAAATCGAGGGGAAAAAAAAAGAAGTGACCCTGACTCCTCATTTCAAACTGGAACTGAACTCCTGAACTTTTCTGTTTCCTAAGGCTTGAGAAAACTCGGTCAGAGACAAAAATCCCATGGAGTCCCCACTCCATGATGTTGCCTGAAAGTGGAGAAAAATATTCACTGGAACATTTTAGTGCTGAAAAACCCCCCAGTGTTTCGTGTTCTCCTGCTTCTGCTGGAGCTGGCATCTTGCATGGATGTGGGGACACCTGGTAAGAAGTCAGTAAGGTGCCTCTTTCCGATAGCTGCACCTATTGCTTCTAGAGAGCTCATGCAAGAAGCATGACAGGTCTCTCCAGGGACTTACTGGCTGCGAACTGGGCTGGAAATGCACGGTCCTGGGAAATGGCTGGTGCGTGCCCAAGTCCTCATACTGGGAATGGCTGTGGCCACCCCGACATGCGACAGTGTCTGTGACGTTTGCTGCCCCGTGTTTGTTGTCTGGTGGCCTGTGGGGCAGCTTGCCAGGAGGTGGAGGGCTTGAGGAGCAGGCCAGCTAGATCTGGTGGCTTCTGAGACAGGGGCTGGTGGCTTCAGGAGTCAAAAGTTGATGAATGCGATGATCTTTTGCGAATGTCTTTCTATGTAATGTCCTCTTTTGAAGCTTTTTTTTTTTTTTTTTTTTTAATGGGGTGGGGGGAAGGAAGAGTTGATGATGAGAAGGGTCTGCATGATGTGGGATTATGGTGGGCTTGAGCACTGAGAGAAGTTGCATCTCCCCTGAGATGGCTGCCCGTGTCTGAGCTGGGGACTATCCTTGGCCAACACTGGCCAGATCATCATCCCAATATCCACTTGTCCTGAATAGCCTGTTCTTCCCTCCTCAGATGTGACAGTGCTTCTGCCACAGTCCATGTTGGCTCTCCCAGTGCTTCTCCTGGGCCTCACCGACATCCGAACTGCCCTGCATGACTTGTGCAGACCTCCCTGGAGAGGAGAGAGGCTTCCAAGTGCCGAGACCCCAACCCCAGACTTTGCTGTGATGTCCGAGGCAGCCCGTGATGCCACTCTGCCCTCCAAGCCCTGCCTAATCACTCCCAGGAGCTGGAGGTGGTGGGTCAGGTCAGTCAACGTCGCCTCTTTGGCAGAGACAGAGGGTTATCATTACCACCAGGCTAACCGCATCACAGCAAAAGGACTGCCACCCTTTTGGTTTCGGAGGTCTTCCTCACCCTGGCAGCGCAGTGGCTCTGCTCAGGTTTTCGGACCACAGCTCAACTGATCCCAGGTTGCAAATCGTGCCCCGGAATCCCGGGCTCTGGCGCTGGATGTTCGTTGTCACCAAGGGGCAGGATATGAAGTGCTGTGAGATGCCGTGGTTTTGTATGTCGAGGGGCTGCCCCTAGAGAAAAGGCAGGCTGAGGGGCTTTAATTAAAAATGGTACTGGGAAGGGTTGCTGGGGCGGGGGTAGGGGGAGGCTGGTGTTTCTTCAGGAGCAGCGTCGGTTGTGTCTCGATCATGGATGCTGGAGGGAAATGGCAAATGTGACAGTGCTTATTTTGCAGCAGTAGATTTGCAGTGCTATTCCTCCCCCCTCCTTTTCTTTTTCTTGAGTGAGAAGGATGAGGGCAACTCTTGGGAAGGAGTTGAGGAGTGAGCTAGACTGCATGAGGAGCTGATGGAAATGTATAGGCGGGTGTTTTGAATGCAGGAGGATGTGTCAGTTAAGTGGCTGTGTTACTCATTTTTTTCTGGAGGGCAAAGCTAGTTATATCTGAAAGAGCTGTGCTGGGAGTGTGAGTTATGGCACTTGTCTGCACAGTGAGCAGAAATGATTCCTGAGCTGTGTTCTTGGCTAAAAGGTGTCTTCGGGGCAAAAAGGATCGGCAGTGCGGGTACTGGGGGAGCTTGTAGGACCTCGGTGTCTCAGAGCCTGGGTCCTGGTGGTGGGGGTGACTCTGGACTGTTCCAGCAAACACCATGGTATAATATTAAATTTCCTGCTGCTGTGTTTTGTTTCTGCAAGTTGTCCCTTGTTTCAGCCCCACAGTGCCTCCCTGGGTAGGAAGAGCATCCGCATGGGATAGGCATCCTCCTGAAAAGTGTCTGAGGAGCTCACTCAGGAGCAGGCACAGCCTCCATCCCAGCTGTCCCTTCCCTGGAAAACACCTTTATTTTGGTTGGACTAATGTTTTTCTTGCCAAAAATTGCTGTTTCAGAGAGAAATAAAGCTGAAAACAGTCTCCCCCCCCCCCCCAGCTCCATGTAATAGATTTCCTTCACCTAAGTTATTTTGGTTTTGTTTCCCCATGAGACAGTTTTGATTTCACTCTGGAAATTCCCCACCCACCCGTCCATTGCATTTTGCCAAGACAAATGCATGCACAAAATAGTTCTGGGTCGATCTGAAATGACCCTTTCCCTCGTCCTTTTCCAATTCCTCCATTTACCCTGCTTGCATCTCAGCCCTGTTCTTAGCAGCCTGATGGAGAGATGTGGTGCGCTGTACCCCCCGATGAGCACTGCCGTGCAGGCACTGGGGGGACCTTCTTCTCCCCAGTCCCCGTGGGAATTTGCTTCAGCAGTCGGTTCCCCCCATGAGAACGGGTTTGTCATTGGGATGGAAAAGTTAGGAGAGCCCTTGGGTTTTCCCTCTCGTTGTGTAGATTGGGGCATTGGAGCGATGAGGGAAGAGGGTGCCTGGGGACGAGGGGCTTGGACTGGTGCTCCGGTGCCGGAGCTGTGAAGCTCTTAGCGGAGTTACAGTGCCTTGGTTTAAAGCATCCCCTGTACCTGAGGACAAAGAATAGGACAAGGAGAACATGTACAGCCTTTGGAGCAGGGTTTTGCCTCTGTTAATATTCTACGGCAGGTTAGTTTGTGTGGAGAAGGAACCACTGGTTAGATGGATGTACTGTTAGCCCAGAGTTGAGATGCTGTCTATCCATCAATACCACGTGTCTCTCTCCAGCCTCCAGTTTCTCACTCAGTCCCTTGGGAAACGGCAGAGCTAGTACTGCCAGGGCTAATTATTCCTCAAGACAGAAGACATGTGATAAAATATTAACCTTTTTCAAAAACAGAGCCCCAGTTAATTAGCTCTACTTTTGCGACACATTCACCCGGAGATAAAAGCTCATTCCCCAGATATCTGTCTGTGGCAGCATGATCTTTCTGCGTGTCCCTGTCATGATGGGGGACGGGGAGGGGGAGAGCTGGGAATTTAATAAAAGACAGTGACCTGCCAGTCACTGGGCCCTGAGGACGAACCGCTCCATTTCAAGGTGAGCGATGTCCAGACACAGGCACTGCTGCTTTCGTTTGAGAGGCTGAAGCTGGAAACAGAGATGGAGTGGGTGGTGGGATCTGCTCTGATGCCCACACCTGGGTTATGTCCGTGTTGTCAGTGCCACATCTCTGGAGCCTGAATTTGGGGATTATGCGGGTGGACAGGACTCAGTAGAGCTGAGCGAATAACCGTGTTTGGTTCTTTGGTTATTTGAGAAAAAGAAAAGCCAGGAGACAGCAATTTCAGGATAAACCAAAAGCAAAGCTCTCTGTGAATCTCAAAATAAAAATACAGGAAAACTTAAAGCCAAAAAGATCTGTTTTTCTCATCCTGAAAAGGAAAAAATTTCATTTAGATCTCAAATGTTTTTGACACTTCTAGTCATCTAAAAATGACAGGCTGTATTTAAAAGCAAGTGATTTTGAGTATCAGATGAAAAGTACACATTGGGCTCCTCTGGAACAAATGATGTGCTGGAGTGGAAGTGATGCCGCGACGTGTGTCGGCGGCTGCAGCAACCACTGGTGTGAGGATGAGGTATCGCCATGGCTGTCGCTGTACTGGGGAGAGGGCTTCTTCCTGCTGGAGGGAGGGATGGGGGGTCTCTGATAGACCACCATCAACCGCAGCCCCAGCCGTGGCCCTCAGGGCGGGTGTGCCAACACCAGTCAATCCATGGAGGCACGGGCTCTCTTCTTTAAACTCCATGTGCCTCCTTCTCTGCAATGGACAGCGAGGATCCTGGGGTTTTTATGGGGAAGAGAAAGCCTCGCTTGTCTCGGTGTCCTTCACAGGGAGCGATGCAGCGCCCACCTGAACCCTACCAGGGCCCGCTGATGACTTTGTGATGGACATCACTTCATCACCAAGTGCTTCAACATTCCTAGGGTGCCATTGATCACTCTCTGCTAGAGCCATCCTCTGCCTTTGACTGCTATAAAGTATTGACCACTTGTCTTCTAGTTATTACATGCCATCGATTACTTTGATAACTTGTTCCAAGTAATTCGGACAGAATGAAGTTGTTTGTTTAACTTTCCTGCTTGTCGCAGTATTTCTATTGACCCAGTATGTTTGCGTAGGCTGAAATCGAAGTCGAGTATTAGTAAGCCATGGAACTAATTCTCTGAGGCTCACTACTATTGATAATTAAGGCCATGAGACAGTTTCTTCCATCAAACTCTTGTTTGTTTTTTCAGCTACCCAGCACCTTAAAGTCCTACTCCATCAACTGTAGCAAAAGGACAATCACAGGCGATGTTTCAGGGCCATTTGGGGGGATTTTTGCTGTAAGCACTGCAGATGTCTGCATGCTTAAAGTGTTTTTGACCTATCACAGTGTGGAGTTGGGTTTGCGCTTCTCCATTTTTGACTAAGGAGGAGTTGTGGGGATGAGGACTTTCTCTGCTTTGATTTGCCACGTGGTGCCAGGAAGCTCTGGTCAGAAAGCATCCTCCCTAATGAATCTTTACATCCGTGGTTCTGACCCTCTGAAATGTAATTTCAGGTTGTCCTGGCTTCTAAAGATCTTTAATAAAGGATTGGTGGCTTTCCAGGAAGGTGCAAGGTGCCAGATTTTGCTTTTACTTTCACCAGATGAAAACCTTTGATGTCAGCTCTGGTATTCCAGTAAAACTGGCATCAGAAATTTGGCCACAATTTAAAATTCTACTGAAAACAAAGAAGTTTCTTTTTTGTTGTTTAGGTTGGGTTTTTTTTTTCACTTTTGTTAGCTCCTTTTTTCTTTTTGCCTGAGTTCTGAAGAAGGAAGGGTGGGGGGAGTCAAGAAGCAAGACAGACCCTGAGTCTGTGTGGAGGGCCCTAGAAGTCTGAATTATTCATGAACTGCTTTGAAAATCAAGACACACAATCTGGTTTAACTTGTTTTTAAATGCAGCCATGCTATTCTCTCCTTCCTTTTTAGTAGGTTCTCTTTTTTTTTTTCCCCTCCCCTTTTCCAAAGACAAAAATCCAGTGAATTTTTAATAAATTATAAATGCATCATCTCATCAGTTTTGAGGTTCGCAGGCAGCAGCACGTCATGTGCACGGAAGGTTATTTTTGCCTTCTTGCATTTCCCCCTTTCTTCAAATTTAGCCGTTTGATTAATTTTTTAGATATCTATCTTGCAGGGAAAAGAAAGAAAGAAAGAGACTGAAAGAGGCAGTGAGTTAGAGAAAACACTAGTTGTGCACTACCCAAAGATAGCACTGTTTCAATTTCCAGAAGCTGCGTAGAAAAATGTCCTTCTTGGTCAACCCAAGAAGGCTGACCTCAGGTCAACCCGCAGTTGAGTTGACCCGGGGTTCCCGTTTGCAGGTCCCTGCCCTGGTGGGCAGCGTGGGCGGTCGTCCCCAGCCAAGGCTTGGAGCTGCTTGCCATCAGGCAAGGAAGGACTAGCTGTAACCGTCACATTCATGGTAGCACATCGACTTCAGAGCACGGAGGCTGCAAAGACTTCTTTCATCAGTGGCAGCATCTTCTGCCCTCCGGAGCGTTCTTCTCTTTTGCCCGTTTTTCTAGTATTTTTTGCGGTGGCGTGTGCTGGGGAGGGGAGAGGTGGGGACTTGGACAGGTTCCTCTGGGAGTCTAGTCTGCAGCCAGAACTGATTCAGTGCCCTGGCAGTGTTTTCCCGATGGTGTTCCTTACAGTTTTATCCAATTATGTCTAGTTAAAGCCTGCTAAATAATTCCTTGTCAGCTGTGATGCTAACCACCATTGAATATTTGTTGCAGATGTGCCTCCTCACCCTCACCCAAGCATTTGCACACCCCCAAGTTGTCTACTCAACCCGGGATTCCTCTCTTGGGATCGCCCCTGCTTGTCCCAGCCTCAGCAGCTACTGAGCCTGTTGCATGCCACCCTGGGGAGTTTTCAGTCCCTTTTTGGGAATGCAAACCTGAGGTGCATGCCAGCCCAGCACAGAGAAATCCTACCGACCTTTCTCAAGGGTGTTTTTTCACTTTGGCAAGCCTAACTTGAGCTGGCGTTCCCTGCAATCACGTGGCATCCCCAGCTGACATCTGACTCCTCGCCCCCTCTTTCCTTTTGGCACAGTTGCTCTCCAGAGTCCTCTGCCTTCCAGCTGGTTTTTCAGCCTCTCTTCGCTCTAGGCCTTTTGGTATTTCGGTAGCACCAACCTGCCCACTGTCATGGCCAGCTTGAGGTGGACCTGCAGGACCAGGATGGGTGCGAGAGGGTCTGTAGGCAGTGCACGCAGAGCGTGGTGCTGCTGGAGATGTGCAGCAAGGTGGACCGTGGTCAGCCCTCCATTTGGGAGCCTCATCCCGACTGAGGGGGTGCAGAGCATACCCATGGAAGGAGGAGGAGATGCTGGCGTATCTTGGGAAGACAAAGTAGGATTTTGAAGGTCTCCCAAAGCTGAGTGACAAAATATTTTGAGGTAACGTGCAGGAAGGATGGCTTGGGGAGAGCCAAGAAGGACTGAGGGTGGTGATGGGAGGTGAATGTCATGAAAAAGGGCACGGACCCCTCTATGTGCTTTGGTCGTGCATATACTGAATTGTCCTATCCCACTTACACTGTCGTATGAGACCGATGCACTGACTGTAATGTGAATGGCGCTTCTTGGATTTTCCATCTCTGGAGGGCACAAAGTAATGATTTTTTGAAAGGTACTCTGCAGTCAGACACAAGTCACTGGGCTTAATGCATGGATAACTGAGAAATGTACAGATAACTGGGAAAAATGCCAGAGACCGTATTACTCAGAGGTCAGGTGAGACGGTGCATGGTCCTGTCCAGCAGTAAGCTCTATGAACTCATTAGTTTCCATACGAGTTGGCACATACATTGCTATATAGCTCTAAATTGCAACATGTCCAGGGTCCCTATTTTTAGAGTATTTTCATGGAACTCGACTGTAATTTTGCTTCAGCTTGAAGATAGGGTTTAGGCACAATGGTTTCCCACTGGCGGGGGTCTGTGCCACCCTGAGAGGTTGTCCTGAGAGGTATGACCAAGGTGCCCGCATGTCGTGCCATCCCTGCAGGCGTGCGGAGCCCGCGCATGTTCGCTGCTGGCCAGAGCAAGGCAGTTGGGGCTCTAATCTCTTCCTTCCCACCGGTGGCTGTTTGCTTGCCTATGATGGGCAGCTTCCTCGCTCCCTAGGGCAGTAATTTTTGTTTTCCTCTGAAGGAGTAATTTTTCACACCTGGTTGGTTGTCAAGACTTGCTCCGGTTTCTTCTGGGGTCCTGGAGGGAGGAATTGCAGTGACTACACCAAGGACACCCGGACGCAATAGTTAGGTGAAGCAGCTCAAACCAGAGAGGGCTGAGCTGGAGGAGAAAGAAAAATGGTAAAAGAAATCTCTCCTTGTTTTTCTTTCCTGGATTGCCACCCATTTCCAGAAGCGGGCTAGCTCCTGTCCCTTTGGTAAGGTATAGACATGTTTTCAGCATCTCTGGTCTTTCTCCTCCACTTTCCCTGCTGCTCTGTCTCTCCAGCTGGGTGTGGGGTGACAGCAAGGTCCCCGGGAGGTCGTTGTTGACCGACTGGTGTGTAGCCTGAGCAAATCTGTAGAGGCTTCTCCCAGGCATGGATGACTTGGTCCAGCCCAAGGCCAGGCTGGAGCAGAGGCTTGCTGCAGTCCTGACTGGCTGAGTCCCTTCAGAGGTGTGCACCAGGCTGGCAAGATCTCTTCTTCCAGCATGGGTGTGAGCTGAGAGCTTTGATGTTAGTACTAACTCTCCCTTGAAGTTGCTGTGGAGATGTGTGTAATTTAGTTCCCTTTTTCTGCGAGCTAAAAGGACTTTTTATGGTTTTCCACTTTCTCCACCAAGTTCTTCTCCGTTTCTGGTGGAGCGTCCAAGTCTATAACATGCAGCTCATGGTAGTTGCGCTGTTGTGACATGACTCTTGCACGTGTCCGCTCAAGACAGCCACCAAGCTTGGAGAGCTAGTCAGACTCAAGGAAAGTCACCTGAAACCCAAAGTGCTCCTAGGTTTGTCCGTCAGTGGTGGTGTGAACCCATCCATACTGTTTCTGATGGCAGGTCCCTGTCCTCTGGGTCAATGCGAGAGGGAGAGCCCTGCGAGTGCACAGTGTGGAGACAAACCCAAATACTTGTGGTTTAGATGTGTGGTGACGAGACTGCTCTCCCACGGGTTTCCAAGGAGAAGGGAGGAGCCAGGAGGGAGTTGAAAGGTGGCGTAGCTCTGAATGATGCAGCTGGCTGTTCAAAATAAATATGCAGAGAGCGCTTTGGAAGTGGTGAGCTGTGTTAAGGGAGAGTTTGGACTTCATGGAAAACGTTAAAAATTCAAAGCAGAGCTGTTGGCAAGTGATGGCCATCAAAGCAGAAAAAAGGAATGAACAGAAGGCTGGCAGGGGAAGCTGGGGGAGCAGGATGAGGATAATCATCTCTTGGGGGAAGTTAACGAGGCGCGGGAGAGGGTGAGCCTGAGAGGTGGGTTTCAGAGACGTGGCGCAGCTCTGTGGGTGCATGATGGCAGATGTCAGGGAGCAAACACACTCTGGATGAGCCCGGGGGTGGACCAGGAGGGACTGAGGAACAGGGTTCATCTCTGTTCGCACCATTTTTTTCTCACCAGGAGCACAACGGTCGAAGCAACCCAAGAAAAAAAGTCTTTAGAGTGAGAGACTTTGGGGGCCTGTTGAGGAACACTGGAGTGTCCAAAGTTTGGGACTTTGCGGGAGGGCTTTGTGATTCCTGCGAGGAGTGCAGGGCTCCGGCTGTCTGCTCCCTGTCCCCGCAAACGGGTGTGCTGTAATTTATTCCTGAGCTGTTAACGGCATATTGGGAAAACGGAGAAGAGATGTGCTGCTCCTTCCACCCTGAAGGATGTACGGCGAGCAGCCAGTCCAGGCTGGGATTTTCCAAGGGTGATTCTTAAGGTGTCTGCAGCCAGAATGCCCCTTTCATAACTTTCTGATTCTGAAATTATTTCAAATTTGAACGGGAAAGAACGTTAAAACAGAAAAGTGAAACTTCCCATCAAATGAAAGTTTGACTTCTGGGTTTGCAGGAGGAACTAATAATTGTTTCTCCAGCTGGATGCTCTCTCTGGGGTGTTTAGGGCAGGCCAGCCTAGCTTCTGTTTTCTTTTGGCCCCCCAGAAGCTGTGAGCTGGTGGGCAGCCCACGTTGCAGGCAGTTCAGCCTGGCAGCATTCCTGCTAGCACTTGCTGGGCTAAGATTGCTCCCCAGTCCTGCAGCAAGGTTTCAAAACATGAAACTTTAAATTACTTTAGCCAGTGAATTTCAACACACTGCAAATATAAGCAATGCAGTTATTACTTTTTTTTTAACTTTTCTTTTTTGGAACGATCTAAAAGAAAAGCAACCCTCAAACTTTCATTGGTTTCCTGAAAATGTTGTGGGTGTTGTTGTTGGTTTTTTTTTCATGTTGGCAATTGGGTGACCTATGAAATACCATAAGCAGCACAAAACGTTTATCCAGTGACAGCCTGAGGTAGCACAGGCAGCTCTTAGCGGGTTTATTTTCATTATTACAGCAATTTTAGGGCTGCATGCTGCAATTTTCACTTGCAGTGAGGTATTAAATTGAAATTACCCCAGATGTAATTGTCACACAAAATAATTCTGGACGTGCTGGATTTAATGCTTTTCCAAGCTGTGGTTTTTATTACCCAAGCAAGTGCCAAAAAAACACTTGTAGTCAACAACTTAAACTGAAATCTGCCTTCTGGGGAGCCAGGATGTTTAGCTGCAGTTACACTGGGGGAGGAAGGGAAAAAAAAAAAAAGGGACCAACTGAAGGAAACTTTGGGAGGGCTCCTGAAAGGGTCCAGGTGTAAAAACCTGGGCAAGGGCAGAGTCAGGGCCACACAGGGACCCTGGAGGAGCCCTGGCAGATGCAGCAGCTCAGCCTAACCCTTTGCAGGCTGATTTTGGGGAGACGAGTCCCACCTGCGGGGCAGTGCTGGTCACAGAGGCGAAGCGAGGCTGGGGGTGCTGCGGGGTCCCTGCCTGCTCCGTAGCAGCAGCGCAGTCATCAGTCCCGTCTTTGGGACGCGAGGAGCCTCATTAGACAGAACTCGGGTTGAGTCGCAGAGCCAGTGACCAAGCTCTGGAGGTGCTCGTATATGACATTTCAGTGTTTCCCATACGCACATTGTCTAGTTAGGCTGATCTGGTGCATAGACATCTGGAGTTTTAAAAAGCAAGTTGTTGTCATGCACGAGGAGCCTTCATCACCTCGCTGACAGGCTCAGCCAGCGTGCGTATCCCCAGCACTCCCACTGGTGGGTGATACAGCGTGCATCCATTGCAGCTTTATTTATTATCTCCTTAACTATCGTAATAACATAAGTATTGATGACTTTGTCTTTTTCACCCTCTTTCATTTTTTTTTCCCCAGAAATAGCTTCTCTTGTTTACTCCGCAGAACCCCTTCTGATGCCGTGCTGGAAGTGGGTGGAAGGACACGCATCTGGGAACAGTTAGGAGATAATGGTGTATAAATAGCACAGGGAGAGCAATTGTCATAGTCTGTCCCTGCAGCTCTGCAAAGCAAGCGAGAGCTGAGCCTGAGCGTGGCAAAAAAGGCACTGAGCAGCAGCAGCAGCTTCTTTCTCATCGTATCAGGTTGGGAAAGCTCAGTTGGAGTTGGTTACTAGATGATGCAAGGGGCCACAGTGACCCAGGCGAGCAGCTCAGGGCATGACCCGGTGCTGTTTAGTAATTCAGCAACCCACTGTTTTTAGCATCCCTGAGACGTAACTTTGATGAATGAGGGTGTTGTCGCATGGGGCGATGTTACTGAATTTTCTCCTGCATGCGGAGTAGCTGTGCAACTTTGGCGTCCTTTGAAGACGGACCTAGAATTAGAATTGGTTCAGTGATGAATTTCTGGGGTTGGTGACTATGCGGAAAGAACCAGGTAGTAATGGGAAATCTGCTTTGGCCAAGTTGAGGCAGGATTTGAGAAAGGTTTTGAGTGAAACAATGAGAGAAAGCAGCAACCGATTTAGCGTGAGCTTCCACATATTTTGTCCCACTCGAGATGTCCTTTTTTCCTTACCTCTGGAATTATTTCACCTGTTGCGCACTCATTTTTCCCTTTCATTGAGTTCACTTTGTAAATAATCAGAAATGCAATTTCAAAATGAAAAGATGAAAAAACTCATTAAAAAGAGTATCTCAAGCATTTTGGTATTTCTGAGGTGCAACATGCTGTGCTGATAGCATAAACCAGCAATATCTGGCTACTCTTACTTACTTTCCCCTCTCCATCTCCAACTTAATTTTTCCATCTGTTTTGACTTTGCCTTGCAGATACTGTGGTCCAGAGCTTTGGGGGAGCAAACTGATGGTTTGTTGAAAGAGTGGTTGCTCAGTCCTCTTTGCTGCTTCATTTGAGGATGGTAGTGGTAACACCTGGGCAGTGACACGAGCAGTTGAGTGGCACGTGGATGGGAAGGGACACGATGGCTGTGATGGAGAATTCCTCAGGCTGGGCATGGGGTGCCCTTCTGCCACTGGTGTGTCATCTCATGGCCATCACAGGGACTGACAGGGACCTGGAAAGGGCAGCAGGGATGTAAGAGGTATATCTGGATTTCCTGAGCTAGGAATATGTTGGCGTCGGTCTATAAAAGCCACAGTTTTCATCAGCTAAAGGTCAAAGTAATTACAGAGTCTAGGATATTTCCTCCTGGGAAGGAGGCAGCGGGGGCTGTGGTTGCAGTTGTGGGTTTTCACCTTCTGCAGGGTGGCTTGGAAAGTGTTAAATCCCAATCTTCCCTGTAGTCAGGTTATGCCATTAAGGCAGAATGAATGAGGAAACAATTTAGAAACAGGACTTGGCTTACCTTGCAGCCGGCTGGTGGAAATTGCTGCCTTGTGAGGTGGGAGTGAGGCCGCTCAGAGCTGGAGCTGCAGCAATGCTCTCACCTCTGCCGGGGTGGGAGCCAGAGTCCTTGGGCCCCTGCCTCACGTTAAGAAAGAAAAAAGCCTCACCACAACAACCCAGTACTTCTGGGATGACACCAAAAGCCCCGTGAAGCTCACAAAGCCACCGAGGCAGCATAAGACTTGCAGCTGGCCTTCTGCAAGCACCTCACCTGCGCCTTACCTTTGGCGTGAAGGACTCATTTCTGACCCCATCATGCTGATGTCAGCGAGGAGCATCTTTGCTGAAGCTGGCATTGCCCTAACTGGCATCAAAAGGGAGGGCCTTTATCTTCCCAGTACCTGTTGGTGGGGGAGGCCGGTAGCACCAGGAGGGTGTGCTGGTTGGGAAGCAATGGTCAGAGAAAAGGGCTGCAAGCTGGGTGCCTCCTTTCTCATCCCTTCCTGTTAATGGCGGTTAAGCTCTTTGTGCTGCTTTAATCCTCACTGACTTACTTGGCAGTTTCTGAACTCCTTCAGAAAGCATTCACGCAGCAAAGCTCTTCTTTTTTTTTTTTTAATAGCAGCTGGAGGACCGTCTACTGACGGACTCTGCTGCCTGTGTTAATGAATTGAGCTCCCACTTTGAATTCCAGTGCCTGAACGGCCTCTTTCTCCCTCTCCAGGTGTACGACTTTGCACTATCGCCAGGACCTCCCACCAACCAGCGTCATCATCACCTTCCACAACGAGGCCAGGTCGACCCTGCTAAGAACAATTCGGAGGTAAGAGCTCCTGGTTTGCTGGAAATGCTCTTATTTATACACACTCTTAAAAAAAGGATGAGTGGGCTAGAGATTTTCATGGATAAAGGCAGAATCTGTTGGCACTCACTGCAGCAATGGGACTGGACCTACCAGCTACAGTCTCAAATGATTACCAGGAGAAATTAGCATGAAAGCTGGTCTCGGAGAAGTAGGTTTTACAGTGGGATGCTCAGGAACATAAGTAGCTGTGTTCCCTTTGCAGGGTCTATCACGGGGCACTCTTGGGGGAGCGGCAGAAGATTAGGCAGAATCTGGGATAAGAGGCTTTATATCCAGCTGGGTATCAGTGCTCAGCTGTATTTTGTCCCAGTCCTCTAGGGACAGCTATGGTTCTGCAGATGTCTGCTCCGGTACTGCTGTTTGAGCTCCTCCAGTGACCCGTCGAGTGCCAGAAAGGTTTGCTAATTGAGAAGCCCTAATGGTGCACATGCAGACTAGATTTTCAAGGATGGTTTCTGTACTCCTCTGGATACACGGTGGAGCGCTCTGGGCATGTGGCCATTCCTTCATTTGCTGTAGGGGATAGACTAAAGGCTTCATTTTCATTGCAGGTTTTTGAAATCGGCGTTTAACCCCAATGTGTGCCTTGAACCTGCAAGTTCTCTTGTAGGAAGATTTAGTGACCGTTGAGGGGTCTGTCTCCAGGTCTCAGCTGGTGGGTTCCTCTGTAGCGAGCTTGGGTGTGCTCAGCTCTGTGCCAGGAATAAGTGTTTTGCAGGTGTGTCTCATGCCCACATAGGGAAGGTTCGTGCCCTGCTGCAAGCCTTCTCAGTTAAACCCCGGCATGCCCAGGGACCCCTTGCCATCATCGGTACTGGTCAGACTGGGGTTGCTGGTTGCGGGGAGACTTCCGTTGTGCCCTGTTCACTGTCATGTCCTCACTGGGGTCTTATCTGAAAACAGCAGCCTGAGGTGAACATATCCAGTGCCACAAGTGAGTTTGATAGTCCTAAAACTGAATTACTGCTTTGCTTTATGGTTTCATGCCTGTTGTGCTTTAACCCCAGACGGCAACTAAGCACAATGCAGCCGCTCACTCACTCCCTCTGACCCAGTGGGATGGGGGAGAGAATGGGGGGAAAAAAAAGTAAAACTCGTGGGTTGAGATAAAGACAGTTTAATAGGACAGGAAGGAAGAAAATAATAATAATGATGACGATGAAAATAAAATGACAATAATAATAATAAAAGAATTGGAATATACAAAACAAGTGATGCACGATACAGTTGCTCACCACTCGCTGACCAATGCCCAGTTAGTTCCTGAGCAGCGATCTGCCCCACTGCCCGGTTTATATACTGGGCATGACATCATATGGTATGGAATACCCCTTTGGCCAGTTTGGGTCAGCTGTCCTGGCTGTGTCCTGTGCCAGCTTCTTGTGCCCCTCCAGCCTTCTTGCTGGCTGGGCATGAGAAGCTGAAAAATCCTTGACTTAGTCTAAACACTACTTAGCAACAACTGAAACCATCAGTGTGTTATCAACATTCTTCTCCTACTAAATCCAAAATATGCCACTATACGAACTACTAGGAAGAAAATTATCTCTATCCCAGCCAAAACCAGGACAACGCCCGATCCCATCTCCTTTGCTTCACACTTAATAATCTGTCACTGCTTTCTCTCTCTAGGTTATGTGGATTTTGCATGTGCATAGCACTGACACTTGATGCTGTGTACCGCTTCCTCGATCCTGGACCTTCTCTTATATCTTTACAGTGCCTTGCATAGGTTTACCATCCCCCAGAACCCATTGTAACAGAGATGGCAAGGGAAAGCCAAGTGCAGTCCTCTAGCCCCTGAGATATAGGATGCTTATAACATGTAAAGTGCAGGGATGGACTTTAATCTCATTTCTCCCCATAACTCAGCACTTGACTGTCCTGGCAGGTATGATCATGAGTGGTGTTGTCACATGAGAGATGTTAGACCCATGATACGGCTCTTATGCCTGGGTCCCCCATATCTGATTTCATTAGAGAACTGTTCATTGCAATGATGGCAAGGTTAGAAATACAGGTAGTTTGAATTTTTCCTCCTTCTTCTAGGATATTGTCCTCTGAAGTTTCTGATTTACCATTATAAAAAGACTTTCTTCCTTGTTCCTCTTCTTTTCTTTGCTTGACTTGATTAGTTGGCTTTACTGCCTTTCTTACCTGGTTGCGTGTGATTTCCACCACAGCTTTGTCCCCGTCCACTGCTCCTCCCCGCTCATGTGCCCCAGCAATTCCAGTGCTCGTGTTTTGTCTGTGGGGAGGTTTTCCCCAGCTCTGGGGCCCCTTCTGAGCCCTCTTTCCCGTAGGCTGATCTCCAAATGGTGCCAGAGCCCTGTGGAGCATCCCACTGAGCTGCACCGCAGAGGCAAGCCTGGGCAGCGAGGAACCGAGATGACAGCCTTGGGTCCCCATCTCCCCTGCTTCTCCCTGGGCTGAGATCCTGAGCTCACTCTCCATTTTCTGGTCCCCACAGTTTGGAGGTGGCCTCCTGGCATCAGGGTTCACTGTTTTCCTCCTGGATGCAGTACTTAGAGGCTTGCTTTGATCCAGCTGGCCCTAAGTCACACTGGTGACGTGGCTCCTGCTCTGCTCCTCTCCAGCCATGATTGTGCACATATTGCCTGCCACCTCCCTGCCTGTTTTTGGACCCAGCTGAGAGCTCATCTGCCTCTTCAGCCTCTGTAGGTTAATTTGCTGTGCCTTCTGACTGCTCTGGGTTTTTTTCCCCTTGCTTGGCAAATGCTTAGTTTAATTAGATCTTCCAGATAACTCCATCCCACGGTGGCTGTAACAACATGGATCATTTTCCATGGCAATTCAAAACAAACTCTGTTCTCCTGACACTGCTTTGTGCCTTTTGTAGCAGTCTGTGGCCAAGTGTCTCCAAGCGCTTTGAGCATGGCGGTGAGTAAAACGGGCACCTCTTCTACACTGTTCTCCCCAGTACATCTCCATGGTGCGCTCTTGGTATAACCCAGGTGACAGACGGACAGACTGAGGAACAGAGAGGTGATTTGTCTGGGGCTGGTGGAAGATTTTTGGGTTGCAAACCTGATTTTCTGAGTTCCAGCAAGTTGGGTTTTCCAGCCTCATTGCAGAATGAATGTTCTCACTTAACCACCGTGGCAGGAGCAAGAAACAGGGCAAAGGGACATTGCTTGGCTTGTCCAAAGCCATGGGTGGTGGGGCATTGTCCCCCCAAAGGGAGCACTTCTTACAGGACCCCATGGAAACACGGAGGAGTGGCAGAGGGAAATGCTGGTGAAGGCACCCTCTAGCAGGGGAGGAAATCAGCTCTTGCAGAAGGGACCGCGTACATGACAAGCAGGAGGGATTTTGCTATTCCTGCGCTTTTCCGAGATGCTTGAGAGCTTTAATGCTCACCGAGTGCTGAGGCTGAATTGTACTGCAGGCTCAGTGCGTTGCATGTGGCTCTTGGTGAGGCTGCGGGTGCTCTGACCCATGAAGCAGAGGTGCCAACACGTGGCCTCCGCAGCACCCTTTACGCAAGTCATGTTGCGAACATTTGGGACGGTTCGTTTATGAACAGTTTGCGTCGTCAGAGCTATTGAGAAAAGCTAGTGGACTGTGTTGAATAATGAATTAATTTAAAAATTTCATGATCTTTTCTCTGACTGTTTGCCAGCTGGAAGAAAAGGAGCGGGGGGAAAAAAGCTAAATTAATCGAATGCCCAAATCTCTGCAAATGATATAGTCAGCATTTATAAATGCTTTATGTAACTATGCTTGTGAATATGTACAAGTGTCCAGGTAGCAGGGATGGGTGCCATGAGAAAGGGAAATAGAAAAGGGGAGAAGAGGCCAGAAAGGAGCAAGTGGTGAACAGCAAAGTAGCTCTTGAGAATTTTTTTTTTTTTTTTTTACTGTGCAGACAGTGAAGAAACTACCATTGGGTTGTTGTTTCAGCCACCCGCTTCTCGAATTACCTTAGGCAACTTTCTCATCCCCCTGCGGTTTGGTTTCACGTTATTTCAAGCTCCAAGGCTCAGTGCATTAAAGATGGTGAGAGTCTCCAACAGTACAGGGATGGGACTATGTGAGTAAACCCAAGGAGGGAAGGCAGGAGCAAGGGAGAGAATAAGCAATACAGAGGCATTTAAAAAAAACCCAAACAATTTCTTTCCTCTCTTTCCATCCTGTGCTAGCCTGGATTTAGGAAGGGAATCCAGCTCATTACCCAGCTAGCTCTAGCTGCCCAGCTCCTCCGGCAGGAGAGCTTAAGGATGTCCCCAAGGCCATAGCAGTCACTGGAGGAGAAGGAGCAGCGTGGCCAGGAAAGATGCACTTCTCATCCCCTGGGGCTGGGCTGGGTGCTGGGATTCTTGACAGCGATGGGTGATAGTGCCTCCCCATCCTGTAACCCTCTGTGGTTAGGGGGATCTACTCCATGGCTTGCTTATGAGAATATCGTCCCTTTTCCTTTGCTGTCCCTCCTCCGCAGGCATCGGCATGCTCACATGCTGAGATGTGGCCACCGCTGGGGGACCAGTTGTGCTTTCAGGGCTTGATGCAGCGTGGCATCCCTTGCCAAGGTCCACGGGGGAGCAAGGCTTGGTTCGTGCCCCATCCCTGGGAGCATCCCTGGAAGCGACAGAGAGAGAAACACTGCCTGCCCTGGAGGCAGAGCTGGGGAAGGCAGAACTGCAGACAGCCCGGGGTGATGCTCTGCTTTGCTCCTGGACCATCAGAGACCACCATGCTGTGACTTTCTCCAGCAGTGCAATTTTAGGAGCTTGATGGCTGGTCAGCGCTGGCGCAGGCTGGGCAGGAGAGAAGTGTAGGAGGCCGTCGTGCCGGCGACCTGCCAGGCAGAGGGTGAGACAGTCCTGTTTACTCTGCTGAGTGGTCTTCATTCATTTATTCTTCAAACTTGCAGCTGGGGAGCTCAGAACAGGAATAAGGAGACTTAATTATTTACCTCTCGCTGACAAACCAAAAAACAACCTTTGGCGAAAGTCCTGATGCGAGTGCTGTGAATACCACATCAAATATTTAGATCATTAATTAGTGGGGAGAATATCATGCCTTTCATTTTCCCATGCTTGTAAGTAAGAGAAGTGAGGTTCTGGACAGCCAGCACCTTGCACCTTCCCCTCACGCCACTACCTTGTCTGCATCCAGACGCATCTGAGACAGGGAAATGACAAAGACGCGCACCTCCTTCCGTAGGTAGTGGTGACACTGTATGGAGCCTGTGCCATAACTGAAACGAGTCTGATTAAAGAAGCAAAACCAAGCCAGGTGTTGCACAGAAACTGTATAATTAGCACTTTGTGCCAACTATTTTCTAATTTTTTTTTTCTTCTTTTTGCTTAAACCCTGGACTTTTTTTTTTCTTCTTAATTTGCTAATCATCTCTCACGGTGACTAAGTACACAGCCCTTCATGCGCTTTTACCTTTTGATGTTAACACAAGAGAACTCTTGAATTTCAAAGAGCTTGGTGGGTATTTGAAAGAATAAAATGGGAAAGCTGCAGTGTAATCAAAGCTCATTATGGTTATTCTTGGTGTGATGTCTCTCTTCCTACATAATTAGCTATTTTGGGTTGTTGAAGCAGTTCATTTTGGTGGGTACTTTGTCTCCACGCTTTCGGTCTGATTTTGATAATTGTGACCCTTGGCTCTTTCAACACTTTATTATACCCCCAAAGGTGTATTTTTTTCCCCTAACAAGTCTCAATGTCTTGCCATGGAAAGAATTAACAGGTTCATGAGTTCCCGAGGATCAATGTCTACAGTCACCTCTCTAAAGCAACTGGTACTCTGGGTGATGACCAAAACCATACTGATCTTCTGTCAGAAGGTCTGAACTCCTCCGTGGAAACATTTTCCATGTCTTACGTGTCAGGGTGACTTTTGCACTGGTATTTATTTGGAGATGAAATTGTTGGATCCAGTGCTTACCTCTGGGTAGGTGGAAAAGGATCCCAGCAAATTGTTGAGGAGGACAGAAGAGGGACCTTACGGTGAAAATTTAAGGTGAAATTCTCCATGGCTACATCTGCATAATGTCTGCTAAATCCATTGAAACAAAGAAACTTTGAGTATTAACTTTTCAAGATAATTCAGCAGCAGATCTGGTCTTAATGGGTTGAGTAAGCGTAAGCACTTTCTGGACTAGAGGCATGAGTTTTCATTTCAGTGGTAATGGGTCTTTTGGCCATTTAAGGGAGAAAGTGTTGTCATCTCTGGCTCAACAGAACTTGAAAGCTGTTTTGATTTGTTAAAATATGTCCATCACTGCAGTATATCTACTTACGTTTGATTTCAGGGAAAAAAAATCTATAAATACCAGAGGTACTTCAAAGCACTATAATATTAATTGTCTTCTGATTTTACCCATATAAAAGGTAAAAAAAAAACCATGCACACACATAAAGAAAAGAAAGTATTAAAAAAAAATCAAAGCTGAGCAAAGGCACAAGTAATAGGAAAGCTGGCTTTGAATTTTTAAAAGTGCTTTTATGTCTATCTGAAAAAACCAAACCTGTAATGTCGAAAACGTGCAGGATTCAGTGCCTTTGTTTCCTGTGCTCCCCAAGGAGCGCCGCAGGAGGGATGTTTATAATCTCCCGTGTCTCCAGTGGCATGGGCGCATTACCGTGCGATTAATAGAGCACAGGTAGGAAATACGTTGGAAACGTGAATTTGGCTTTGCTGAAAAGCCGGCGTACTTGCCCTCGGCTGTGTTGGGAAGTGGGCTGCGGTCACGGCGTTGCAGCTTTGGCTGTGGATCTCTTTGTGCCTGCATCAAGTGGCCCTTAGCTTCGTGGCAATTTGGGGGCTTGCAGGTGCACAGACTTGCAAGGGCAGTAATGAGCTCAAAGCCCGCTGAAATCAGTGGACATCAGGGTCCTTAGAGCCACAGTAGACGCAGCCTTTGGACCACCCTCACCAGGGCTTTGTTCACTTGGAGTTTGGGAAAGTGTGGCACGGTGAGGGAGTCCCACAAGGGAATTGATGGGAGAGGGCTGCGATGGTGCGGGCTGAGGCTGCTCGCAGTGCCGGGGGATGCTGCGTCACTCACGGGGGTGTCTGTCATTAACCCCGTGGAAGGATGACGGTTCATGGAGCCAGAGCGGTCCTTGGAGACATTCTTCCCTTGTCAGTCAGCATGCTGACTTTTTCCCCCTTGCTCTGGTCAACCCTCTGCATCCCACAGATGGCCGTCGTTGGCGTTCAGGGGACATCATCCCTGATTTACGGGGTGGCAAGCTGAGGCACAGAGTTGGCAGCAAATGGCTTGACCTGGGAATGGCAGGAGCCTGCAGCTGAGCAGAGACTGGGCTGCACATCTCCCCAGCCCAGCGCCTTGAAAACGGTCCATGCTGGTTTTTCTTCCATAAGAGGAATTCCCCTAAGGCACTGAGTACCGCTATGAGCCCAGGTCTGAGTCTACCACCCAGGGCAGTGGTTTTGGTTGAGTTATTCTTGCTGGTACCAGCAAAAGTAGAATTAGCCCCATTGCGACCACCTTCCTGTAGAGTTAAGCCCTGCATTGCACTTCCAGCGGCCGAATCTATAGGGGAGACTGGGCAGAGGCAGGCTTTGAATATTCAAGTTGCCCGCTGCCTCCCCATCTCCCGCTCTTGGAGGGTTATTTATTTATTTTGCTGGCTTTTTTACAAGTCTGCTTCTTTCCTGCAGGTTTCACCAGCTTAGGTTTCCAGGCAATCAGCGCTTGTTATATATTCCACTGAGCATGATATTGCTCTCCTGTCTCTCTGTACTGGTGCTCAGCTGCGGTAATTTGCTGAACTCAGCTCTCGCATATGGGGATTTTTTAAAAATAACAAACCTATTAATAATAATAATTAAAAAACACTTGACAGGTGGGAACAGCACATCTAAATTGTTCTGTGTGCCCCAGCGGGAGGAGGGGCATTCAGCTACTTTTTCTAATATTTTGTGCAAGCTGTGGGTGTTGGTGAGGCGGTGCTGTCTAAACCTGCTTGGTGCAAGCCTTAGTGATGCCGGGGTGGCCACAGCAGCTCCTGGCTCTTAGGACTCCCACCATGACTGTTGCTTAGGGGACAGAGGCTTTTTCTTCCTCCCCACCCCGGGAGGCTTTCTCTTCCTGCCCACCCCTTATCACGCAAGGCATCTGAAGCAGGGGGAGAATCATGGCTTTTGCCAAGATCCTGAAACTGGAGGAGGCAGGGATTGTGTTTCCAGGGAATGTAGTTCTTGGAAGTGATTTTTGAGGAGCTCCACAAGGGAGGTGCTGGCCTCACCCACTCTGGTCTGAGATAAACCCCCCTGTTTTTTTCAGGATTTCTGCTGGGGAAAAAAACCCCAACCAAACAAACCGTGGAGGGAGGATCCATTTCAAGCATCTGCCTTAAGATGTCCTGTTGTCCTTCCAAAAAAATCCAGCTCAATTCTTTCTCTCTGGAGGGTTGTAATTCCAGCACCTGGTGGGGTGGGGGTACACCAGCGCAGGCAGCAGGCACCTGGCAATAGGCATGGATACTCCAAGCTGTCCTGCGTGGGGTGGGCTTGTGGTTTCTCAACAAGAAGGTTTCACCAGAGAAATGCAGCCCTTTGGCTGAATGTCCTCAGATACCCGAGGGTGATGCCGTGAGACCCCTCGGGGTTCCTGCCAGCCGGGCTGGTGGCTCCCGAGCACCCAAGTGCCCTGGGGATCCTGCCCTTCAGAGCCCTCTTGGCTGGGGTCGGGGCCAAGGGAGATAGTTTTCCAGACTTCCAGGCTTTTTGCCGGAGCTTTGGGAGTCTGAGAGACTGGGGAAACCTGTCAATAAGGGTCTGGAGGTATCAGGGGCTTCAAGGTTTTTAGCCCGTGGGGTGTCTGCCCTCTTATGCCAGTGGCAGGTTTGAAGGTTTTGTCTAACCCAGACCAGACGGCAGACTCAGGTGGGAAATTTGACATGGGGGGGATTTTAAATCCTGTGTGAAAAAGGAACCACACTGAGGATGAAGGCAAAGAAGTTTAAAAGCTGGAAAAGCCCATACAGCCCAACTGGCATTATCAAAGCCCAAGTCAAGTGCTTAGGAGATTTTTGGGATGGCCTGGGGTTTGTGCTTCAAGAAGTCAGCCTTGACCCTCTGCTGGGGCCGGATTTTAAACACTTGTAATTCTGCTGACCTCTGCACCGTGCGAGAAAGGGGAAGAACAGGTCTAGGTTTTTAAATAATAATAATAAAAATAGTAATAATAATACCACCCTTCGTGGCATAATTAAGGGAAGATTGCAGCTTTCAGCCGCATTTCAGTGTCTGTCCACCTGGAGGGAGCTGTGAACCACATCCTCCAGCCTCTCTCTTTCATTAAATAGGTGCGCTCCAACCGTGCTCTTATCCTCTCGGCAGTCTCTAAAACACAATCAGCCCACAGATAAAAACAGGAGTTGTCCTGTCATGGCTGTGAGCTCTGTAAAGATGGGTTTGAGCTGGGTAATTTTCTCTGTGTTGGCCCTGCTGTCGGTGGACACTGTATCATTAGCCCCAGGAGAGGTGGTGGGGTGACAGCAGCTTTGCTGTAAGCCCCGTTAGGAAACTTGGTGCGATGTGCGTGTTGCTGAAAAGCCGGTTTTCTTGTTTCCCCTGGCTTTACATGGTGCTCTGCTTTTGCTCACAAAGGTGGTAAGGGTGAATCTCAGCTATTTCCCAGGAATACCGGGTGTTCAACTCTTAGATCAGGCTACGGGAAGCTGATAGCTGGGCACTGTAGGTTACTGGGGGGTGGTTTCTGGGTCTTATCTAGTATATACTTTCTGGAAATCCAAGACTGGTCTTCTGTGCTTTGGCAGGGATCAGTTCCTAGGCTTTCCCGCTCCATTTGCTGAGTTGTTGAGTTGGTCAAGCACTGTCATGGATTTTCTCTCTTCATTCTTTAGCGTGCTGAACCGCACCCCAGTGCACCTCGTCCATGAAATCATACTAGTGGATGACTTCAGTGATGATCGTAAGTGACCCTTTCTATGTTAAAAGTGAGGGGCCAAACCAAAAGAGAGTGTGAGAGGCTGGGATTTATGCAGAGAGGGGGGAAGAGTTTGTCAAAGCGGAAGGAAATTTAAAGCTCTGTAGGTGTAGAGAGCAAACCCCGCTGTGCCAGGTTTGCATCGCCGCGTGAAGAATTCAAATTGCAAATGATCAAACCGCTTCTCATGAATATAATACAAGAAAAACGCATGGCAAATAGTTTTTATGCCCAGTAGACGTGAATCCAATCCTTACTTGGTTGTATTCTGCCGCAGCTATGGTGTGTTTAATCTGGCTTTCAGCTGCAGCCAGGAGCAATTCTGGGTTGACACCACTGGAATTGCACAGGATAATGATAGTCTGACCCTCCTGATGTATGCACATGTTCTGCATACATTTATGTAGGTGGCCAGCAACTCTTGATTGTTTTTTGTTTGGTTTTTTTTTTTTAATTCACCCTCTTTTTCACCCACGTAAGGAGGATTTCCTGCATGGGTTGTCCATTTCTGAGATGCACCATAAATAGCACTGTACACCACAGACAGCCCACCTCCTCCTGCCATTCTCTCCCAGTAAATAGCGTGACTCAAGTGCAATCAATAGGTCTGATCTCTAGCAGAAGTCAGGGGCTTCCAGGGAACCATCCCAGCTAAAGACCTTGCCTGGTGAGATGGGTGAGTGGAAGATTCAGGTGCTGAGACCAAGTGCTCAAAAAACTGTCTTAGGCATAAAAAGGATGATAAAATACACTTAAGACTGAGCTGTCCATGGCACTTACATTTCAAGGAGCTGCAAGATGTAGCCACTTACTAGGAAATATGAAAACTAAGCCAGAGAGGTTAAAAAAAAAGGATCTATGCTTTGCTCTTGGGTATTATAAATAGGCACTGCCTCAGAGAGCATTAGGGACAGGTTTCACATGAGACCCACTTCTCGGCATCGACACCTCCCTGGGGAGTCGCTGAAGCCGGGGGAAGGGGTTGCAGTGATTACGGTGAGCTTTGGAGCGACTCCAGTGCATGGGGGGCCAGGCTGGGCAAGCCTGAGGACTGGCAGAACGGCCGCGATGGAGAAAAGGAGCAGGTGCAAGGACTCGAGCTGCCCCGGCGTACAGCAGAGCAGGCTTTTTGAAGGGGGGAGGAAGTAAATGCCAGTTATTTGGCTAAATAGACAAGGCGCTTGCCTTCCTGAAAGGAGAAGGGTTTGTAGAAATGCAGTTTTCCTGCCACAGCACACCCGATGGCGTGAGCCTTGGAGAAGGAGCAGGGCTGGGTTTAAGCTCCTCTCGTTCCTGGGGCACCAGGGGGAAGCCTGTTTCCCACCTAACTTAGAGTAGCCCCTCGGCTACTCGAAATCAGTGCTTCTCAGCTGTCTTACATCTCCTTTCCTGTGATAATCTGAGCCTGCTGGCATCTAGTCTGCATGCATTTACATAAAATACATCTATTTGCATAATACGCTGTATACACACGGTCAGTTTTTTCCCTGCAACCCACCCCAAGCAATTGGTGCTTTTATCTCATGCCTAGTTGTGTCTCATTTCTCACCTCTCTCTGTCCGTTGACCTTTTATTCGCTGGGATGCAGTTGTTCTGCACGTGGGTGCCCGCACTTCCCAGCAAATCTCCATGGTAGGTCTGTAGCCAACCCCTGCCGCTTCTGCCCCCCTCGTATGCGCAGAGCAACGCAGCCCTGTACCCCAGTTGTTAGGGATACTGGTACGGTGATGTCTCTCGTCGACAAAGATTTCTGGAGGGGATGAAAGCACTCAGAGGTCCGCGTGGGCTCACGGGGTGGGTGCCAGGGATGGGGCACATGCACGTGTGTTTACGGTGCCGAGGAAGAAGAGGCAGAGAAGCAGTGAGAGGTATGAAGGGGTTGCAGAGGTCATGGCGTGGGTGTGCGGAGGTAGAGGGGACTGTGATGGGTGCAGATGCCTGCAGAGCCAGCTCTTGCTGGGAGAAATCTGGGTGAGGAGGGATGCTGGGGCTGCAGGCACCACCGGGGTGAAAGCAATGGCAGCAACTGCATGTGGGATTGCAGGAGCTCCCTAGCTCAGGTGGGGGTGGCTGTGGGAGCTCTCTGCCCCGTGGAGCTGCTGCCCCAGGTATGAGGAGCCCTTGGATGCAGCATGGGACTCTCTTTGACCATCATTTTCTCCTTGCTGAGGGCTTGCGGGCCCCCTCAGGAGGCTCCTGCCCCTCCACACAGACACGCATCAAACAGCTTTTGTGTTGCTTTGCAGCTACCAAAAATAGTCGTTTGCATTAATGTGCAAAAACTCTGACTCTGTCCCCAACCACGGCTCTTCTACACTGACTTTCCAGTGTAATTCAGCTGTTCTCGGTGCAAATCTGCTGGGTTTACACTGGTTTTATGAAAAGTGCTGCTCTGCCAGTCCCGATTTATACTGCATGAGCTGAGGGGTAAGACTGTTGTGCCCCAGCAGAGCAATCGCCCTAACAAGCCATCAGCCAGCCCAGGACGGGGTCCTCTCCCTGCTCCCAATCTCCCCTAGGACCATTTCTGCTGCCAGAGCCACCACGAGGGCTGAGGGTGACGTGTCCTCCCTTTGTGTTTCCCAAGCTGATGACTGCCGCTTGTTGGGCAAGCTCCCCAAGGTGAAGTGCTTGCGGAACGGACGGCGAGAAGGTAAGAGCTGCCTGCCCGAGACCCAGGTGGGAAACCCAGATTTTGGGAGGTGTGAGAGTGATGGAGCAGGGGGGGAACCTCCATGGAGTGGGCGACAAGGGAGGTCAGTGGCTGCTGGGGATGGGGGGCCCTGATAAAAGGAGATGTGATAAAGGGCTGGGATTTGAAATAGATCCCCCCTCTCTTGCTGAAAAAGATGGGACTATTAAGATATCCAATGAGGCTCAGCTGTAGCTTATTAACCAGAAAATTAGAACAGGCAAAACAAAGCCCCGGGTCTTTTTTTTAAAAGATGTTTGCTCTAATGAAAGAGAGGAGATCTGCTCCTGCTGCTTCTGTGGGATTTATTTTTTTTTAAATAATTAATTATATTTGAAAGATTAAGAAGGACTATATGGAGGATGAATGTATGTCCTATTGGGCTGTGGCTGGCAACCTTTTGAGACATTTTCCAGCTCCCTATAGTCTGAATGGGTGTTTTCAAGTCCTGCTTTGCAGTATTAGGAAAACAAAAAACAATGAAGTTCTTTCATGCTGAAAATCAAAGGCGTGAGTCCAGGTGTGTGTCAGGTTGTGGTGATGGAGGAGTGGAGAGGGTTTGTCTGTGGATTCTTTCTGCAGAAGGTTTCAGATCTGCAGGTCTGGTCTCAAGGTGGCATCACCTCCCCATGGGTGTAAGAGTTATACCTGCTTTGGCAGGAGGGTAGGGGAGGTCTCCATAGACCTGCACCTCCTTCTCACCTTTCTCTCCTGTGTTATGGGGGTACATATGTGCTCACCCCCAGCACTGGATGGAGCTGCAGGTATCGGTGCTCTATAAAGCCATTAGGATTTGGGTACTGTTGTGGTTTAACCCCAGTCAGCAACTAAGCACCACGCAGCCGCTCACTCAACATTCTTCTCATACCTAACTCAAAAACATAGCATTGTACCAGCTACTAGAAAGACAATTAACTCTATCCCAGCTGAAACCAGGACAGGTACCCAGCCTGGAGGGCTTACCTCACTTAATACATCACTGAAGCTGTATCCTTCATGACCTGCCAGGATTTGGGGAGGGCTGGGGTGGGTACAGCAGACTGTGTCTACCTGCAAGATCGTAGAAGTTGCAGAGAGAGATACAGGAACAACCTAGGTTGCAGGAGGTGACCTTGGCAAATGCTGGATTGCTCCAGGGTTTGTTCTCCTGTCCCTCTCCCTCCTCCTCAGAGGCTGTTCCTTGACCCCTTTCCTCGAGGGAATTTTAATATGAAAGTCAGTGACCTCCTTCTGCATGGACCTGATGCGTGGCTGCTCCCTGAAACGCTTCTGTCTCTCTTTATCCGCTCCTATCTCCCTTTGTATTACCATTGTTTCTCCTTCATCAAGAAGCTCTGCTCCCCTTGAGCAACTTGCGTGTCCTCTTGTTTGCCAACGGACCATCTACTTTCTTACGTTGCGCTTCACTTGAGCATTGGCTGCAGGCAGGAGGAGTGTTGGAAAGCCAGTTGACTCCTGCATAAATAGGAACAGAGCATCTTCAAGAGCGGTGATCTTGCCAAAGAGTCTAGTGTGAAATCCGTGTGTGCAGCTGTTTTCCATGGCTTCCCTCTTTGTTCATTCTTCTCTCTCACAAACGCACGCAGCGATCCATCTCCAGCTCCGAAGGGCTCTAAATTCACCATCAATGTCCTGATGAGCCAAGCAGGCTCTTAGCACCTTGAGAGCCGACCCTCTTTACGTGGTGGAAAATGTGTTCCCATTGAGCTGCAGATCAGCAGTGCCCCCAGGGTGGGAGAGAGATCTGGGGGTCACTGGGACACAGAAAGGGGCACAGCAGGGAAAAGTCAGCAGTCTAAGAAAAGCCTAATTCTGGCACAAGGTGATCCTACCCTCGACTCCCCTGGCCCATTCCCCACTGACTTACATCTATGTTGGATTTATTACCTGCAGGGGGTTATGAAAGCATTTTGAGTCGTGTTTTGCCCCAGAAGGTGACAGTAGAAATAATTGCACAAATTAAGGATTGGCATAAATGCCATAAGTCATTAATCTTGGTGGAGCCGTTTATTTGCTTTGGTGACCTTGGGAAATGGTTGACATGCCCTGCAGTGCCGGGAAGGAGGCAATGAACCCGAACCGTGTTTTATCCAAGTGGGATTTAGACGCGTCACAACCCAGGAGACGCACAAGTGCAAGAGACCGTGCTGGAGGAGCCCGAGGACGTTGCCCATCCATCTGGGCAGCAGCTGACATGGTGTGTCCCTGAACAGGTCTGATCCGGTCCCGAATCCGAGGGGCGGATGTGGCACAAGCAGGAGTCCTGACCTTCCTCGACAGTCACTGCGAGGTGAATAAGGACTGGCTGCTCCCTCTGCTGCAGAGAATCAAAGAGGTGAGTGCTCCCGAGAGACCAGGGCTGCCCTCAGGGGATGCGTCGCTGATGTCCACCTCCTCTCCCCTCTTAATGGGCTTGACCACCCAACTGTAGCCAACCACATGCAGGCATCCCAGTAAGAAAGCGATGAGCTTCTGGGGTGCAAAGTGGCCTTCGCTGGTCTTCCTCTACCCAGCAGCCAGGTGGGGTTGTCTCCATGACTGGGAGAGCCTGTGGGTGCCTCTGGGGGCCGTGGGGCTCTAACTGGCAAGCACAAGTTGAGTGGTGAAAGGGGAATACGTGGGCAGTGCTCCAGCGGAGTTTTTAATTAGGCTCATGTAAAATGCTCAGTGCTGATGATTTAAGGGAGTGACGGCTCCTAGAATAGGGGCCGAATTTAATTTCATGCAAATTAAGCACTAATAAATTGATTTAATAGGATTTAAATTCTGCTGATTTCAGAGCAGACAATGACATTCGCCTTTCGCCGGCGGCGACATTCTCGCCAGACGTGCGCGCGGAGGCTCCCGGCGCCTTGTCACTGGAGTCGGAGGGGGCTCTGTGCTGGTGACCTGCTGGCACGGCGCAGGGGATGACGCCTTCGGCTCCGGCGCGGACGCACGGTCCTCGGTCCTTTCCCTCCGCTGTGCCTCTTTCCTCCACCCTTGCTACACCTCTGGCTCCTGATCGCTAGTATTTATTACTCGGTCGTTTTAAAACTATGTTGAAATAATATTATGTTGAGATGGGCGGCTGAGGAGCAAGGGGAAGCCGAGGCGGTGGGTTACGGAGAAACCCCCTCGGCTGGTGTTCACGGTGCCCCTTGTCCAAGGCGTCCTGCTTTTCACACCTCTATAGGTGATAGCCCTGCTGGCTGGGCTATACATCCCCTGTGTGCAGCAGCGATGGGACAGGGGGAAGGGGGGCACAGCACCAGGTCAGATCCTGCCAGAGCGGGCGAGGGCGGTCGGTGCCGCTGGTGCTCGAAGCGCAGCCAGCGCTGGAGAGGTCCCAACCTCGGTTTGCAGGCTGGGCCGCAGTGCTGCTGATAAATGGTAATATAATGAAAATGGCCTTTTCATATTATCGATCGCAGCTCTGGTGGAATTATGAGAACACCTGCTATAATACCCCACTCGGGCCTCATAGCCGGCCTGCCCCAGGGTGGGATTCACACTAAACTTTACTGCATCGGTTTGTTCCTCTGAGCTTTTTTAAGGCAAGCATTCCTCGTTCTCTGCCAAAGCCCTGCTGTGTTTTGGTGAGGAATATCCAGAGCGATTGCCTCTTTCCCAGGCAGAGCTTTTGATGTGTTTTGGCAGGAGAAGGGCAGCAGTGGTGGCAGGAAGGGGACAGGCAGAGCTGCTTTCCCGTGCAGCTCCAGGACTGTGCCCCGTGTTCGGCACCCGTGGGGTGGGTGAACGTGGATGCCATGTGTGGCATCGCTGTAGGAGTTTCACTGCATCGTGGTCTGAATGTAGCATCAAATGTACGCGTCACCTCCGTGAAGTTCTTTTTATTTGTTTTTCTGGGTTAAATCTTTCTCTGGCTGGAAGTAAGGCAGTCTGTAAGCTTGCACTGCTGCTCGGGCTGCTCTTACCCTGCCCCATGTCTTGCAGGCCAGGCACAAAGGGAGACTTCGTATGAAGAATGTTGAAGGACTTGCAAAGCAAGTGGGATCCCACTTGCTTGCTTTTTAACTGCTTGCAAAAGCTGCAGGATAAGGGCAGAGAGTCCTCAGTTTCCTTCTTCCCAGGCCCACTGTACCCATCCTTTCCATCAGGGTTAAAATATTGATCAATGAAGTGTATGAAATGTTACTGCTGCCACCTTCAGGCTGTGCTAAAGAGATGGCTTCCCTGTCCCACTGCTGCGGTGAAGATGAGCCGCTTAGAAAGAACATTTTCTTACCGCGTTACTCCTAGGAACAGTCTGCTTTGAGCTAATGTGTTTTAAGTTTCAAGCAAAGGAGAGCGGTGATTGCCTCGAAGCACGCCCGGCACTTTCGCCACCACCAGCCACCCCGCGCGTTACTTCTCTTTTATTTTCTCAGCCAGAACAGCTATTCCTACAGCCTTCCATGGTGCAAAATGCCAGAGCCCATGTGTGCCACCATGCACCGGCGTGAAGGTGCCCCTCAAGCCCCACGTTGAGTTTTCCCAGCAGACGATGGCATCCCCCCCCAGGCTGATGCTCACTTTCAGGCATGGGCAGCACGTGCCCAGCATATGGATTTGGAAACAAGCAGGACTAGAAAGTCTAAGAGCAAGTGATGGGGTGTGGGGGGGAAAAAAGGGGGTGCAGGGGGTCTCGGACCTGTGCCTGGGAGGGTGCGTGTCCCTGGGAGTGGCAGTGACGGTGGGTGTTTTGTACCAGCACGTTTGCAAGCGTATGACTGTGAGCGCGTGGGCACGGGCTCTTGTTTTTATTTACGGAACAAATATCTCCTAAAGCCATTAGCAGTGCATTTCGACTGAATAACTTTTCTGAAAATGTAATTATCCAGCCCAAGGCGTTTTTACAGTATGGCTCAACAAGCTCAGCCCAAAACCAGATTTGCAAATGGTACTGGGATGATCCAGTGGATGGTGACCCACTCACTTCCAGCTCAAGCACCCCCCCCAGTTTGGTGCTCTCCTAGGGCAGGGGGAGGCAGATGATGGCCCTCTCATCTTGCCTAATGCTGCTGAGGGGCCTGAGGAGCAACCGTGGCCCTTTTTGTTGACCATTACAAGGTCATGATGTAGAGGTTGGGAGACAAGCTGGAGTCAAGGTCCTTTTCCAAGGTTGAAATGCATCCGTTGTCTTCAGGACCATTTTCAGAGTTTTTTCCTGTTGATTTAGTTCCATAATTCGGTTTGTTTGAGAAGTGTATTGGAGAAATGCATTCGCAGGTTTTTGAGAATTTCATGTGAAAGAGGGTTGAAGATTTGGGCGTTGCTAATATTAACATGCCCTGGCGTGGGAGGGTATAAAAAAAAAAGAAAGGTGAACCTGCCTGTAATAAGATCTGGTGCTCAACCCAAAATAAATCATAGCAACAGCGCTGTGCTCTTGAGCATGCCATGCTTTTCTTTTGAGGGTCAGAGAGACCTTCACAAAAGCTGAGTAAATATAAATGTTCCCAGGACATGGCAGGGAAAGTGAGGCAGGGAGAAGGTTGCACTGCTGAAGGCTAGCATTTTGCAGTAGTGCACTCAGCCAAGATGTAAAGGGGATTTTCTTGCAAGAAGTTGTGCCGTGCAATGGAGTGGAATCGAAATTGGGGACCAGTGTCGGCTAGTTACAAGTGCTCACCAGTAAGATGCTTGGGGGGCAAGTCTGAAATGACTAGATACGATCCTTTCCCTGCAGTGTTCAGCACGCAAAGCAGATGCTTTGCTCAAAACCTTTCCCCTACCCTCAGGCAACTAAAACGTGCTTGGGTATACTGAGCTGTGGCAGCTTGGGGGACACTATGCAGCAGCTACAATGGGTTTGAAAGGCTCATCCTGCTTGGCTGTGACTTGAGTTTCCCCACGCGGTATGTAGGTACAGCAGACCTTGCCCTTTCAGTGGGATGTTTGACTCACAGAAAGTCATGTTAAGGCTCCTGACTTGTCGTTGTTATGGAAATACCAAGTATTTGTCATGCTTATTTGGAAAACCTGAGCTCTAGACCAGCTCCGAGCTCATGGCCTTTGGTTGCTTTTTCCTACAGCTGCGTTTGAATACTTTTGTTAGGACTAATTTCTAAAACAAAGTCTTTCTGAGTGAGAGAACAAGCCCATGTGTGCTCAGATGCTTTCCTTTGCATGGCTGTGAAAAACAATTTGATCTGGTGAGGGTAAAAGCTTGAAGTTTGAGCTATAATTGGAGTTTGGGATTTTTGAAAAGAGAAAGGGAGATAAGAGAGCAGTCAAAGCTGTCAGAGTCTCTTCCTCCTGTAGATATTTTTGTTCATAACTGTTTGTATAATCTCTTTGTCCATAACAAGATGTTAATTAAATCACCACCAACTCTTTAAAATAATTCAGGCCTTTTTTTCTTAACCCTTTCACACATTTGGCAAAACTCTAACTGTATTCCCATAGCTTGTACATTTAAAAAATACCTGTATTTAAGCTGCCTGACTGCCTGTGTTTTTCCTCTGTTGTTGCAACCGCCTGTTTGTCGCCATACTTCTGAAATCCAGTAAAAAGTATTTGAGGGAGGTGAAAGGGGAATACGTCGGTGAATTTGCAAAAGGTGGATGGAGCTTTGCATCCAGCCAAGTTGGGCACCGAGTGCACGCACAACCTACGGAGGGAGGGACTGTGGGTGAACTCAAAGCCGGTGAGAGATGCTAGCTCAGCAGCCCAGAGTCCTCTTTCCCAGGAGAGACAGTGCCTGTCTTCCCAGCTTCTCTCACCGGCGTGCCCCTGGCTCCCAGTAATATCTCTGCCGCTTGGTGCTGCTGCCGTTAATTCCTAGGTTGAACTGATGTGATGGCTGAGGAGGAGGAGGCAGTAACGGGCACTCGTCCCTGACAAACCTGAATGACACCAAGATTTCCAGCCACCTGGTGTCTCCAGGAGTTCAGAGTATCCCTTGACCAGTTTGAGCGACGTGATCTGAAGTCACGGGTCATTTCGCTTCTGCTTTCCAGGATCCCACCCGAGTGGTCAGCCCTGTTATTGACATCATCAACTTGGACACTTTTGCCTATGTGGCGGCTTCCTCGGACCTCAGAGGAGGTAAGTCCAAGCTGCGTGCGTGCCCCATGGGCGTCCATCCCGCGGCATGAATGTGCACTGGCCCGAGGAGCTGGTGGCTCTGCACCACACCGCTGGCTCCTGCTACCTTGCAAAAAGTTCATTAGCACTGTTCAGTACTCCCCGCTGGCTGTTTTCAGGCTATTTTAGAGACAGGTAAGTGCGGTGTGAGGAATGGTGTTTGCTACAGTGGATAAAGCGGTCAAGCAGGAAAGAAGGGTCATGTCGAAGCCACCCTTGGCAGCACTGAAAGCCGGGCTGCTGACAAGAGGAGATGGGGGATGTCTAGGCAACAAATGGAGGATGCGACTGGAGCGCTTATTAGTATGCCTGTGCTATTTGTAGCATGCAATATCCATCAGAGCGTGTATCTGTGTGCACAAGGGGACAAAGTGAGGTTTCAGCAGCATCTTTAATTCTGACTTTTTCTGCCTTTGGAGTGCTTGACTGCAATTGTAATGCAATGTGTTGTTTCTTGTTCATATGCAGTAGTAAAATATGTTAGTCATTGGACTGTTCTCCCAAGAGCTGCATCTCCATGGCTTAGGTCAGTTGAAAGTGGGGAAAATACTCCATCAAATGTGGCTTCTGCAGCCTGCATTGCCTCCTAATCCATACCCATTTCTACTTTCCCCATGGTACTTCTCTACTTTGGTTTTAGGTTTTGACTGGAGTCTGCATTTCAAATGGGAGCAGCTTTCCCCAGAGCAGAAAGCCAAACGACTTGATCCCACTGAACCCATTAAGTAAGTCAAGAGGGGGAAGGAGGCACCTGAGGAATGTGGGGCAGGACAGGCGTCTCATCTGACCTCATGTGTGTCACCATGCACCATAGCAGTGTGATAGTCCTTCCAGGACGGCTCTGAACATCTAATAACTGTAGCGAGCTCCTGGCTGGCTTGGGTTTTGCAGTACAGCTTCACCTGCCAACACTGAAGCCCGAGGGTGCTACAAAGGTAGAAGGGGTATATTTATGGTTATTTGTGTTTTGGTAGTGCTAAGGAGGCTGAGTATGGTTAGGGAAAAAGCCTAGTGCTCTAGACTCCTGCTTCTCTCAGCTCAGCTATCACTTAAAAATAAGGCGGTGTCCTCAGCCCACTTGACAAAAACGTGGTTTTCCAGACCAGCGCTGCTCTTCTGGACCTCGCTGAAGGCTCCTCAGAAATTCAGGATGTGCAGGAGAGATAGCGAAACTGAACGGGAGAGATGCCATCTGTCCTCATGCCGTGGGATGGAGGGAGTCCTTCATTCTGCTGAAAATCTCTCCTGGCAGCAAGCCTAGTGCTGGTGTCTGCATCCCCAGCCGTGAAGCGCCGGGGTGTGTAACACGGAGGAGACCAAATGTTGGAGGAAGCTCAGGGCCTCAGAAAGCTCTCAAGGGAGCAAAGCACTGCTTCTCCTTAGGATGCTGTTGTTAACAGGAGCTCTCGCTGGCTTCCCAGAGGCTCGCCTTGCGTTCCTGGTCATCCTGCCGTGTAGGGCGCTGCGGAGACTAGCCTGGGCGCAGCAGTCATCCCAGCTCCTCCCAGGCTTACGCTACGGCATCCACACTGTCTGCAGTTGAATGGAGACAGGACTTGCGCCAGCAAATGGCGAGTCTCCTCGAGATATCTTCTGGCTCTGCCCTCCCCTCCTCCACAGACCTTCTCTGTGCAGTTTTCTTAGCTAATCCAAGGAATGAAAAATAACCCTGTTTTGAAATAAAGATCACACAGCTAGTGATGGCTTTTAAAAAGCCCTTCTGAATTGGCTTTGCCTTCCCCTCCTCAGTGCAATGGTGCTCTTAATAGGCTGGCTCCAGGCAAAAAGACCGTCTGAGTGAATAACCCCCTGAGCGCTAAGTGCGTTTTTGATGCTGAAGCCTACAATCAGGGCTGTGAACTTTGGGCTTGTAGGAGTTGTGCTGACGGGTGCATTAGCCAGTCATTAAGTGCCAGGCAATTTATGATTGACAGCAAAATACCAAGGCAGCTGAAAGAAAGACTCAGATGCTTTTGGAGATGTGTTGTCCTTGTCTGGCGAGGAGATACTTAGGTAACGTCCTGACAATGGAAGAGGAGGCAAAGGGAAGGGCTGCTTCTGTGCATCCAAGTGCTGCAGCAGTGTTTGAGTATGTGTCCTCTTCCTTTACCGATTCTGCAGGACTCCCATCATTGCTGGGGGGCTGTTTGTCATCGACAAAGCCTGGTTCAACCACCTGGGGAAGTATGACAGTGCCATGGACATCTGGGGTGGGGAGAACTTCGGTGAGTCACTCGTCTTCCTCCTATGCCTTGCTGTGTTGGCTTCTCTTCCTGAGTCATGCCAAATGGATGACTGGGGTCATCCATCAGGTCACTTTTGACTTCGCTTTGAATGCTCTGCATGGTTTCCCTCACATTCATAGGTTATGGCCTCAGGTGAGTAAGGAATCCAACAACCATGAAGGATGGGAAGTGAGCAATTGTTAGCATCTTCCACACTGCTTTGTTTTTCTATAGGTAAATACCCTAAACCACAAAATTTTCAGCTTTGGTGTTACCAACAGGTGAGAGAACACCACATGCACCCTCCTATTCCTTCCTGATCTTATTTTCTGAGTAATAAAGCAAAGATGTGTCTTATTCCATTGTCTGACGACAGCATTTCAAAGCTATGAACTGAGGCATCGGTGCCTCCCTGAATTTGCAGAGTGCCTGAAACAGTAGCTCCATCGGGATGCTGCAAGCAGGTGGCAAAGTGACATGGCTGCTTATCCATTCCTGTCTCACTAGATGGCCGAGCGCTGCCAGGCTCTCCTTGACACTATCATTTTTCCTGCACAAAAAAAAATTCAGTCACCTCTGCTCATTATCACAGGGCAAGACGGGCATTAAATCTCCTGCATGCAAACTTGAGAGGGCACATGAAGGAGGTGTCCCCTTGTCCCCCGTGTCTAGCGGAGCTGGATCAGGCTGGGCTGTTCTCTCTTTGAAGCCGTAGCAATGCTGCAGATCAGAGCAATAGACTGTATCCCTGAAAGCAGGGGAGGCACTCGATGTCAGGGAGGCAGATCAGAACCTGGCTTTAATAGCTCACACCTCTGGGGAGCACGACTAGCAAGGAAGGAAGGATCTTGTGTCTTAACGCATACAGCGATGCTGTCAGTCATCCAAGGGAACAGATGCTGCTGCCTTGCAGTAACCCATCCGCTGCCTGGCACTGTTGTTTCCTTCACATGCCTTTTTCCTCTAGCATATTTTATTTATTTATATCTCGTTAAGCAGTAGGATCTCACTCCTTCGTGCTTTCTCTCTGTGGGTGGGTGTCTTGCCACCAGACTGACCCAAAGCATCTGCTCCTCTGAGCGGGGTGGCTCTGAGAAAACCCAGGAGGGGAGCGACAGCCTTTCCGCCTCCCCCGCTGGATCAGCGGCCCAAACAAAGCATTCAAAAAGGGAACTAGACGGGAGGAGAGGGACTGCCGTGCGGTGCCCGACCCGCTGTCCGTCTCTGCTCATCGCTCGTCTCTGACAGCAGCGAGCCTCCGCTGCTCCTGGGAGATGAACAGTGACAGGGCAGCCTGCCCTCCGGGGAAGCTCTACCCCGCCAGCTTGTCCGATGCCCTGCAACGGCAGGCGTTGCGCTCCTTATGTTGTGGTCGTGGCCCATCCTACGGAGTGCCTTGTTTCCCTTACTGGTGCTATGCCCTGGGAAGCTGGTCCCGATGGAACACGCGGTGGCTGTGCTCCAGGGTGTACTGCTGCCTCAGGGCACTGGCGTGACGAAGGTAAGCCAGGCAGGTTAACACTGCGACAAAAAAGCGCAGGTCTGCATAGCAGCAGGGCAGATCCCGTCTTGCCCGTCGCCCTGAGAGCAGAAGCGTGCCCGGCTCAAAGCTGGTGAAGGGCAGCGCGTCCCACCTCTCCTTCGCTCACAGGCGAGGGCAGCTGTGGCCCTGCTGGCCCCGGTCACTTCTGGGCAGCTGACAGAGGGCAGGAGCTGACCAAGCAGCTGCTCATTTTGGGCACTTGCAGTGAACCGTGCTTTTTCTGGTAGCTTAGTCCTGAGGGGATGCGGGACTCCGGTCCTGGGGAGCATCGCTGCTGCCTTTAGTGTTAGTGACTGGTCAGCTAGAGGGGGCTGGAGACTTCAGGCGAAGCAAAAGCAAGTGTGATTGGGTTAGAAGGAGGACATTGTAGGTGTTTTACTTTTTAAATTTACTTAGTCCCCTGGAGGTGGATTGCTGAGCTATGGCAGAAGGACTTGCAGGCCAGTAAGACGTGCTAAAGGCATTTTGCCAAGCTAAGGCCAAGCCCAGTGCACCCCAACACGTACTGCTCGCATCTCTCCTGGGGTCACTCGGAGGGGCTACCTGCACTGGAGACATCTCTGGAGGGTCAGGTGAAGCATGCCGTCGGTTCCTGCTCCCCTGGCTCCTCTGAGCTGGCCCTGTGCCATGCCTTCGCTGGTGCCTCAGTTTACCTCCTCCCGAGACATTTAGCTCTCGGCTGCCTGTCTGGAGACCTTGTTTGTTAGCTGCCACGGATGGCTCCGTGGATCGTCCCTACCTGCCAAAACCTGTGCTTTAATTGCTTCTGCTGGGACCGGAGCAGGGTCTGCAGGGTGCAACATGTCTGAAGCAGAGAGCTCGGACTCCTCACCATCTCCTGCCTCTGGTTCGCAGTGCACAGAGATCACCTCAGCCCACCTCTTCGTTAGACTTTAAATCAAGAGCAGGCGAGAACTGAATGGTGCAAGTCTTTCCCTTGTAGTGCTTCAGGGAGCTGCTCTTCTCCCGGGCTGAGCAGAAGGACCAGAGGAGGGGAAGGCACCAGACAGCAGCCACGCTGTGGTTCACAGCTGTTTGGCTGATTGTCCCCCTTTATCAGGCACCCTTCTGATTTACACAGCAGCACTGGCAGCGTGGCTGGCGCTGTGACACGCAGGCAAATGTCTCGGCAGCCACGTGCGAGGGGAACCGAGCGCAGCAGCTTAGAGCGGCCACATCCTGCCATAATCTCATTTCCCTGCAGCTGTGATTAAGGTTGCTCCCAATATAGCACCAGGACACGGCACAAGGGCATGTTTTATTGGCCTGTTAATACCCAGCGCTGGGGAAAGTGGTGAGGCTCCAGCTGCTGTTGCAGCACTTGCCTGTAAACACAGCAGTGAAGGGAAGGGGAGGGGATTTGTGGAAAAAAAGTACTTTTCCTCCCTGCTGTGCTTTCCCACCGCAGCCTTTGCTGGCCCCTGCTGCTAGGGCCAGCTGTTGGGGATGGGCTCAAGACTTGAATTTTGGATCTGGGCATCAAGGTGAGAGGGCTTTGTGGCTGTGCCAACCTCCCATTTCCCTCAGCCTGGGAGCAGGTGGGTGTGCTGGCAGCGGGGATGGGAGTGACGGGAAGGTGGCTCCTACCTCTGCAACGACATACACCTCGTGGCTGAGCCACGTGTCCTGAGAGTAGGTGGCTTTGGATGCCAGGGCTCCAATTCTCCTTTGCTCCTTGAAGCTGTGAGTTGTTTTCAGAGGGATGGCAGCTTTGCGGGCTGGCAGTGGAGGAGGAGGAGGACTCCTGTCCGTGCTGCCCAAATGGCTTTCCCACCACAGGCACTCATCTTGCCAATGTCCAACCTGGGGACAAGTCATCCTTGCGCTGGTGTATGTGAGGGGGACTGCCGGTAGTACAACCTGGCAAAGATGATGGGTGGCCTCCTGTCTGACTTCTGTAGTTAAAGGGGGACAGGGAGTGAAAAGGAGTTTGTACTTTTGGAGTACATACATGCTACGCGTAGCTCTATACTGTCAACAGATGATAAAATAGGATGCAAAGAACTGCAGAAGCCTTTTCTCTTTTATTTCATTTTTTTTCCATGCTGGTTCTGTCTAAGCATGACTTTCTGACAATATAGCTGTAGATTCATAGCTTAACAGGCGTTAGGACCAGATGGACCTGTTAGATCAGCCATTCTGCTCACCCGTCCTACCTCGCCAGCTAGGATTTCATCCAGCTCCCTGCCAAGAGCCCCGTAACTTCTGGTGTCAACTGTGCCACAGGCTCGTTTTGCTCCAGAAGGGCCCTGTGGACCAGCCAGAGAGCAGCTTGGGGCAACTGGGAGACATTTGCCATATTGACAGCTTATCCAGATTTTTAGGGGATAATCCCTCCCACCACTGACCTTTGCTTGTGTTAAGGTGTGTGCCTTGTTGGACCACAACGTTGGCACTCACGGCCCGGAGTACATGCCACACAGGGTAAGCTCCTGTCCATTTTGGGGCAGATGATGGATGCACAGCTCTCTGTTCATTTTGCAGAATCAGTGGTGGATTCATAAAGATAATGACCATTGTAGTCATTAATGGTGAATTCATGGCGTCTCCTGGTGAACTTGACAGCCCTTTGGAGGGAAGTGACTCTGAAATAGGCAGTGCAGAAGTAATTACAGGAGCACAAAACTGGCAAGATGATTCTGCGATGTAAGCGGGGCTGCATGAAAAGGGACCTACTTACCGTCTCACTCTTGCCATTGTGATAGCACCTGCTGTGCTATAAGCAGGTTTCAAGTGCACTGACTTCAAACAGATCGCAAGAAGCTTTGAAATGCGCTTTTAAGGCATTTGTGCCTAGGAAAGGCCCTCTGGTAATTGATTTACCCCAGTTTAATGTGGCAGAGGATGAAGTGAGAGGTAACACCGGGATCCAGTCTGCTGTAGGACAGAAAGACAAAATGCTGAAGCTGCTTCTCTTGTAGAAATCTCTTTCCGTGTGTGGATGTGTGGAGGGAGCCTGGAAATCATCCCCTGCAGCCGCGTTGGACATGTCTTCCGGAAGAAACATCCGTACGTCTTTCCAGAGGGAAATGCCAATACATACATTAAGTAAGTGTTTTGTGCTTGCTTTGTTTTTTTTGTAAAACAGAATCAGGTGCTGCTTTGTGGGGAGGGGGGAGCAGAGAAGACAGGGAGGAGAGTTTGTTTGGAAAACTTTGAAATATCCCTGGGCAGGAGTCTCCTGAGCCGAAGAAAATGCAAGTCAGTACAACTCTCCCTTAGGCTTTCTACAGTGCCGAGAATATGACAGAAATAGGACACTTATATGGTACCTTTCATCAGCACAGAAATAGAGGGACAGCTCCAGCATATCCCTGAGCACTAGCTACCGTAACAGCAAATGGTTTAGACCCTAAGGTCATCAGAACGCATTTATAACGACCTGAAATCAGGCTGACAGCAATGCCTGTCAGTACCCAATGACCTTAGCTGAGGGCTGAGCGTGGCTCAGCTGAACCAGAAAATTTGGGTCCCAATGCCTCTCCAAGAGGGGAGCCCAGCAGCATGCCAGAGGGGGTGGCTTCACCTCTGGGATGGTGCTGTCTCTTGAGCAGAGGCAGAAATGGGCTGCACCTCGCTGGTGGGGATACCGAAGGAACTGCCAGGGCATCCCAGCTGAAGGGGACCTGTCCTCACACACAGGAACATAGACTGAATCAGGTACTGAAAAGAGCAGCTGAAGTGGGCTAAGATCCTGGAAATAGCAGGCAAGGAAGGAGGTGGTCCAGAAGTGGGAATGGGCATGGGAAAGGTGATGGGAGCAGCTAGTGAAGTCAGGAGGAATTTCTTCCTTTTTTAGAGCATGAGGCTGAAGGTTGTCTGTTGTTAACTAAATGACAGAGAAAAACACTGGGGGTGCTTATACTTAATGCAGGGTTGTTTCTCAGCTAAACTGCATTCGTGTGTGTTTACACACCAGGCATTCCTTTTAGTGTGGGTTTCCCAGTGTTATAAAGAGCCAACAGTATTTGTGAAGACCCAGCTGCCTGCAGCAGGGTTACCACTGGCCCAGGGGCTCTGCAGCTTCCCCACGCTTTGCATGAGGCAATAAGCTGGGGGAGTGCAAATTACACTTCTCAGTTATACCTAATATGTGATTTCCAGCCACGCAGTGTGTGGGGCAGGAAGGAGACCTTGTCACCTTGCTTCAGGAAGACAGCAGTGAGGGGCACAGGGCATTGCTGGCATCAAGGAGGAGAGCACAAATTTGAGAGTTGTGAGGAGGGCTCTTGCTTTTAGTAGTGAAATAAGACTGCTACAGAAGAGGCTGGGATGTGGCAAAATCTCCACTGTTGGAGTCGCTGCAAACCTGAGTGAAAAGGCAGGGTCTGTGTCACATCACCTGCAGGAGGACCAAGGGGAGCTTGAATGGGTATGGCTCTTCTGGCTGCACCCCAGGCACAGGCACACGGGGACTTTGGGGAGGTCTGAATCAATGCCAAGGTGCGAGCCTTGGCATTTATCCCCATGTTTCTTATAAACCCAAACGAGATGAGGAAGCCAAGACAAAAAAAACCCTGAACTTTGGGGAAGGCTAGATACAGATGTAGACACTGTGTCTTCGGCATCTCTTGAGCAAGAGCACTTAGACTATTGCAGTGGCCTTAGTGAGAGGAAGAAGCAACATGAATCAGCAGGGGACTGAAGTGATCTGGAGAAACACATCTGTAGGCATTAGGAGCTGGGATTTTATTAACCTTACGGTAGCTATCAGCCTTAAACTTAATGTTGTAGTATATAGATCGAGAGGAGAAGCAGCTTCTGGCAACCTGATGCTATGTGGTACCTCTGTTTAAACAAAGATGTTAGCAAAAAATATCTCCACCTTTCTCCCAGATATTGATTTTTTTTTTTTCCACACAGCCTTTTCTTCAGTATGAGAGACAGCTCAGGCTCCAGTGTTGTGCTGGGTTCATGTGCAGACTATCTCCTGTTCTGGCTATGTGGGACATGTGGCCCCACAGTGCCCACAGCCCAGTGGGATGATAGCAATAGCTTGGAGGCACTGGTCTGCCTTGGAGCAGGAGTTTGGAGGACTCCCCTGACCCAGACTGGGATGGGTGGATAGGCATGGAGCAACAAAGCCATTTGCAAGGAGAGTTAGAGTCATGTGAAGTCAACAGAAGATTTTCTGAGGTTCATAAACCTTCTGCAGATGCCTGGTTGATGTGGAAGACTGACATTCATGCTACAACACTATGGCCGGGGTGGTTTCTCTTGAATACTGTGATTTGCCTCAGTGAAATCCAGGAGGGCAAAGCAAAAGAGTCAATATGGGATTGACACAAAGGAAATATTTGCTTTCAGTCTTTGGCACATTATGCACCACTTTTCAGAGCTCCATCCCAGCCACTAAATAAAACCCAGGCACGCCTGCCTGGGAGATGACGCTTAAGAGAAGCTTCAGTTCTGAGTCCGGTGGATGCAAAGCATCCAACTGAGTTTGAAATGGTGAATTCTTCACCCAAGCTTTGGCCTGTTGTGTCTGGTCCTTGGAGTAACGGGGAGGAGGAGTACCTTCTCTAATAGCAAGGGGTGGGCTGGCTCAAAGGTGGTTTTGGTGAAGCCAAAGACCAAGTTCAGGATGGGAGGACAGCAGGATGAATTAGTCGATGCATTTTAGAAAATGTCATCTTGGAAGCTTCTTTGGTTTCACCTGTCTTCCATTGCCTCCTTCAGAAACACCAAGCGCACAGCGGAGGTGTGGATGGACGAATTCAAGCAGTACTACTACGCGGCTCGTCCCGCAGCCCAAGGGAGGCCTTATGGAAAGTAAGTGTCTTTCTCTGCTGCCTGTGCCCTGCCTGTGCCCTGCCTGCTGCAGTGGGTGTTCACGGTGACATCGCCCTGCTGCAGAAACCCACCTGCACTGTTTCTGTAGTAACGTTCAATTAAATGCTAATGGTAGGCAGATGCTATGAGCACAGCAGTGAAACACGTAAGCAGCTAGTTTATATGCTGTGCTAGTTTATCCCAGTGAGTGAACTGAATCCAGGTGGGGGAACACTCCCTCTGCCCATGTCCTGCCCTTGGCGTTAGGTACAAGTACTTCTGGTCTCAGAGCGGAGTTTGGCAGGGAGAGTCCAGAAGTCTCACTGGCAGCTGAGGGGCAGGAAAATCATCAAATTTTGGGCCCGCTGAGGCTTTATTGGAAAGGAGCAAGTGCTTTGTATGCAGGGAGTTTGCCACTCATTCTGTGAACAGTTGGAAACACCTCCCTGTCAGGAGGACTGTAAGTATTTGTGTTAATTTCTCATTTTCATATGCTCTTCCTTCCCTTAGAAAGTTTCCTTTGGAGCACAGGGGGTTCCAAATAAAACTCAAATTCCTTGTGGCTACTCTTCAATCTCCAGGATAAATAAATTGAAGTCCTGGTGACTAACCTATTTCCACTGAATTCATATCCTCTTCTCATCCATCAGCACTGAATGAAGTAACAGCTCTGTCTTGCTAAATGTATGAGGGTGTAGAGAAGATAGCCCATGCGAAGGGAAGGTACTGGAGGCTTCCTACTGCTCTGTAAATGCCAGCTCCTAACAGCTCCATGGGTAGAGGCTGGCCCAGGGAGGAGCTGGAGCTTGGAAAATGTCACTATACAGCATGATCCCTCAGCAGAAATTTTGCCCTGGTTAATGAAAGAAAGAAGTATTTCACCGTATGATTAACTTCTGCTGACTTAAAGGCATATTTAGTTGCTCTTGGAAATCAAGGCCTTCTGTAGTCCTGTAAACTAAGAGTAACTGATAATAGCATATATTAATTTCCTAGTACATTAATATATTAAATTAATGCTTATTGCAAATGGTAGATAGCATACATTATTTTAGTAACCATTTTTAAATGACTGTACTTTTCCACGAACAATTTCATCCACCAAACTCCAGGCTTCTTGTTAAAATGGCAATATGTCATCACGCCATTTTACCAAGTGAGACTTCCCAAGAGACAGAGATCCAAACGACCACCCAAGCTTGTGCTGAAGAGAGCAGAAAATATTGCTGCTGGTTCTCTTGTGTTTGCCATCTGTGCATATCTGTTAGGTTTCTCTGAGCCTCCCTTTTTGGTGCGTTGGGTCTCACCTTCATGATTTCCATTGTATCCCTACAATATTTTCTTCCCACAGCATCCAGAGCAGAGTGGAGCTGCGGAAGAGGTTGAAATGCCACAGCTTCAAGTGGTACCTCGAAAACGTTTATCCTGAACTTCGGTATGGATGTGCGATCTTCACCTGTCCCTAGCAGGCCAGCGGGATGCCCCGTCCCTCCTGCCCCACAGAGCTTTCCTCCGCACCTCCAGTCCCCACACTTCCCCCTGCCCCAGCAACACGGGCATCCCCTCCCTTGGGCTTCACAGAAGGGTATAGTGAATTTTGTGCTGGCTTTAAACACAGCTTGCTCACAGTGTGACATGGTTCATTTGTGATCCTGCTTTCTCTAAGCAGTCTTAAAGACTCTGTGGCTCTTTGCTGCAGGGCTGGTGAGGGGCAAAGTACCAGTTATTTCTCTTAGGGCTTCCTCAGGTATCCTCCTGCCCATGCTGTGGGACAGGTGGTATAGGGAAATAGCCAGTTTTCCTGACAAAAGTATGGTGAAAAATCCACTGTAGCCTCTGGTGGGTTGTTTCAGTACTTAATGACTCTTGCTTAAAAGACAAGCACCTCATTTCCAGTCCTTTCACACTGTTCTGTGATACTTAAGACTTCTTTGTTGTGAAACCATCTACTCTAGGTGTTTATGACCTGTGTTTAGGTGGCTCCGCCTTACTCCTAGCCTAATGCTTTGCTTAATATGCACTTCCAGAGTTGCTTTTATACAGATACCTTTTAGTCACCAAAATTACTCCGGAAACCATTGCATCCATTCCCTTGGTCACTATCAGGAGCCATCCTCAGAAAGGATGCAGAAGTTTTGAAGATACCTCCAGGGACCTGCTGGTGCAATGTGCAGAATCACAGGGTGAAAATGATTTATAGCTGTTTTCTTGCTTTTTTGCCATGTGTGGCATTGCACAGCAGCATTCACAGGGAATGCCAGGGCTCTGTGGAGGTTTGTTATAAAGTTCCCCACTCCTGTAAGCTGAAGGCTGACCTTCAGCCTGCTCACAGTCTATTCTTTGCTCCTCTGTTTGCCTTGTGCAGCGTTATTTATTTTTTCCTCTTATAAAGGCCAGCAATCCATCTCTGAGTGCTGCTTCTGCAGCGTCCCTGTCCATGTACTGCTCTCAGTGATTCAGTATTGTGTAATAGATCTTGCCACTCTCATCTTCTGAAGGTGAAATGGTGCGACTGCACCCTCCTTACCCCACACTAAGCCTCCCTCCGAGTGCTCTGTGTGCCTGCAGGAGTAGGGATGTTGTTTTCATGCTGTTCCCACAGGATTCCTGAGGAATTGCTCTATCAGACGGGGATGATCAGGCAAAGGCAGAGCTGCCTGGAGTCGCACAAGTCTGAAGCCCAAGAGTTCCCCGTCCTCAGCTTAAGTCCTTGCATCAGCAGCAAAGGCACGGCAGCAACAGCACAGGTAAGATGTGTTGCCTATCCCCGTGATGCCGGCTGAAGAGCCAGCGCCGGGGAAGCTCCAAGGTGATTTCCTAAGTTTGCTAAAGCTCTGTTGGAGGATTACCCGTTCTGCCAGCCCCTTTCCTAAGGCAGCACGTAGTTAGATCCTGGTAAGTCCTCCTTACCTCCGGGGAGGCCCTGGGCAGCAGCAGGGACTGGTGCAGGAGCCACAGTCCAGGGCAGAGCGCTTCTCTCTGTGCTAGCCTGCGCTGAGCACTTGCTGCTGCTCAGGAACGCCACGCGCCGTTCATCTGCAGAGATCAGAGAAAGACAGAGAACTATAATTTCCTCTCATCTTCCAGCATTTCTTTCAAAATGCACTGAATCGCAATGGTATTTATAACTTCATAGTCTGCATTCTCTCAGTATTAGATTCTCCATTAAACTAGTGAGAATTTAATGAGGATGATCTCATTTTTTTCAATCTCACTGAGACGAGAAAAAGCCATATGAATCAGTGTTCTCAAAAGCATATTCTATGAAATGTTAGAGCCAAGAGCAGCCACGTGTGCCTTGCAGTGGAGTCGCTGGAGCAAGACCCTGAAGACACGGCTTCAAAACCTGCCTTTGCTTCAGGCTCCCTTTGTGATTTTGGGCATGTCAGGAAGTTCTGTCACTATTCCCATCTATGAAACAGGGAGGATAACAATCACTCGCTTCTTTGGGGTGCCGTGAAATAATTTAATAGGCAATGGCGTGCTTGCTTCCACTTGACTGTACATCCTTAACCCTCACGGTTACATATTCAAACCAGGTAGCTATGCATATAAAAGGCCCAGCCTGGAGATGCTGCTGAAAACATCCCTAGTTTGTATGTGCAAATGAAGCATGTCATTATGTGCATCTCTTTCGCATGCAGTTGCATGCCTGCCTTTAGTCAGGAAAATAATATCTGCTTCACGGTCTGGTAAAATCAGCAATGACTACTTGAATTCTAGTCAGTTCAGAAAATACAGCGAATATAACTGCAAGTACCACATAGTTACAGTTCTTATGGTTTAATTGGTTTCCAGGTTTTAGAGTTCTTTTTCTTTCTTCCACTGCTACATGGACTTTTTACACAAACAGCAAGAGAAGTGAGATGATGAGAGCAGATCATAATGTTTTGCAGGGTCAAGTCTGCTGAAGGAAAAAAAATGCTTTAGTGGCAATTGCAATTTTCAATTAATTGGATGTTTTTAAAAAAACTGGGAAAATCAGAATGGAAAATGCTGCTGCAAGCTAGCATTTCAAAATGAAATGGCATCGGTCTTTCTGAAATATCAATTTGATGTGATATTTTAAAATGAGAAATGTCATGCCAACAAGTTGGATTGTTTCATTCCCATCAAACACATTTTGTTTTGACATTTCTGTGGAGTAAATTTGGGGAATTTTTCGTGCCACAAACTTTTCATCTTCCTATTCTGATTCTGCAGCAGTTTGCAATGGGTCAGCACTTCCCACTGGATGGCAACTCCATTTCTTGTGCACATCCAGGACTAACTCTGCAGGGGAACAGAAAAATGCACTACAAACGGATTGCGGAATAGCTACACTCAATACACAGGCAGGAATAGAGAAAAACCTTTTCCTTTTATCTTTATCTGTCTTTCTAGGATAGTTCTCTGTTACTTGTACCCATGGAGAATATTTCAGATGAAAGCAGGCTATTTAAATTTTCATTGTGAATAGAAACTTGTATTTTAATTACACAATTGTTACAAGACCACCTGAACTTGTGGATGATGTGGGGGTTATAGTCACCAGGCTGTGTAGGATAGATTATGCAGCAGTCCTGAATGCTATGTAGCTTCGTATTTAGTATACCAGAATAGAGCAATAATCTTCACTTTTAATGTACTGAAGTCACATCTTGTTTACCCTAAGCTTCATTATTTGAAAAACAGGCTTAGCTAAATCAAAGCTGTGCTTTTCTGGCATTCAATAAATACTATGGAAATATCCTGACTATCCAGATCCTTTATGATCCAGTGTTAGTAGCATTAATTTGGTTGCTTGATTGCCCTTCTGTAGGTGTCTCCCTGCTAGACTCCCCAAGCCCAACATTACATGCATGAAGTCCTGGGACCAAGTGTGAGAAGATCCGAGCTGTCATACATCACCATGGTTTGAGGAGAGAGGAACAGGAGCTGTCAGGTGGCAATCAATTGCTCTTTAGTTTTTTCTGTCTGTAGTGCAGGGGAAGGCTATTGTGAGCTCTCTGGCCGCATCCATAGTTTGGGTAAATAGAGAAGAATACTCTGACTGCGGTGAAATCAGATTTACACCCCTAGCAGATCTCACAAACCCTCCCTCCTGGTGTCTGGTGTTAGTCCTGAATTACCAAAAGGGGCACTGAGGCGCAAGATGACCCCTCATCTTTGTGTAGGAGAGCTCTGTCTTCTCATCCCTGGGATCCACTTGGCCCTTCCCTCTCCAAAAGGTCTGGTAGCAGTCAGAACAGGCTCTGTCTCCGGGGGTGGCTTTCAGAGGGACCTGCTCTTGAGACAGTGACTGGCAGAGATCTTTATGCAGTGCTGCCCATCCCCAGGGCACAGCGGACTCTGTGGGCACTCCTGCCCACTGGAGCCTTGGTACTCTAGGTCTTGTTGTGTCTCATTTGCTGAATGAACTGATTGATTTAATTTTTCACAAGGGAAATGCATCTGAGAGAAGATAATTGATCATAATTTTGCCCTGGTCTATCTGATGAAGATGTGAGTGATTGCTTTCTTTTCAAACTAAGTGTCAGTTGATATTAGTACATACATCTTTGGAATAGACATCTGACTCTGGGATTTATTTAATAAACCATTAATCATTAGCAGTTCCATGAAACCTGACATATTCAGATAAAAAAGCAGAAGGCGCTTTGGCCCAGTATTCACATATGTAAGCAGTAGCTGCAAGATGAGTGTAAAGTTAGTCATCTCCTAGACAGGTGAGGAAATACTGGGAAAGTTGCAGCATCCGTTTCCCTGGCCTGCATCCCAAAATATCTGGCCTGCACCCCAAAATATCTAGGCTTTGGAGCTGAATGGCTGCCATTGCATTTGGGTGGCGTGTCCTTGACTCTCATTGTGAAGGAAATGCAATGTGATAATCTGCCTGTTGTGACATTGAAGCCTACCCCAGTTGGCTGGAGGACCTCTGTGGGCTGACTAGATCTGCGCTTTCTTTGGAGAACATTTAGCATCTATCCAAACTAACCTGACAGTGTCCCTCCTGAGATACCTCGACCACAAAAATTCACTTCTGACCTTCCTCCCCTCCAAAGTCTTCGTTCTCCTCCTCCATGGGCACGTGCTGCCCCAGCTGTAGCCTGACTGGAGCTGCGGGAGCTGGGCTGAGCTGGCAGAGCAGAGGGGCTGGCTGGCAGCAGTGTCACCTCTGCACCTGGGCTGCCATGGGCATCTTCTGTACTTTGCTTTCCCTCTCCTGAGATGTACGTAAGTGCTAGTTGCATCCCAGGGCCTTTTGACGAATGAAGCACTTTGATATCCTTAGGTGACCCATGCAGTTGCGTGCCTTGGGAAATCCTTCACTGTGATTTTAAAATGATAATTGAGGGCTGAGGTTGTTCCCGGCTTCTTCAGAAATATTTTTCTCTAGCTGCTACCCCAGCTTTAGGGTATGGCGGACCTCTTGCTCGACAGCAGAGCACATACAGCTCTGTCACGTAATGCTGGGCTCCCATGGGGCTGCTCCTTGCTAGGCTGAGGGGCTCCTTTCTCCTTCTGCCAGCCAGGCTATGCCAAGCCAAAGGTCACATTTTAAAATAATTTCCTCAGTTCACAATGATGCTGAGTAACAGTGACAGGTGCCTGCTCAAATGATGCTAAAGCCTTGAAAAATAGTCGCAAGCCTCAGATGGGGGTTAGTGTTATCCGAGGCTTTGGAGGCAGGGGATTGCTGGTTGTGGTGTGCAACTGGTAGCTCTGGTCTCCCAGTCCACCCACTTCTTCCTTGCTCCGCCACCACTTCATCTTTGTCTTTGGAAAGGCAGGAAGTCTTGATCTCTGTTTCACCTCATATGTCTGTTTTTCCTTGGTGCCAGGGTCACCTCTAAACTGCCAGTCTGCAGCCCTGAAGCCATGTGTAGCTTCTTGAAGGTCTCTCTTTTTAGGAGTACCCTGGGCTTCCCCGTCCACCACAACCTCTGGGGTGCGAAGCTCTGCTGTTGTTACTGCTGTGCTGGCCACGTGAGTGCTCAGTGTGCCAGGGTTTAGAAGATAAAGTAGTTTCTCATGGGAAAAAAAAGCAGGAATTTTCATCCCACCTGATACAAATAAGGGAAGAGATGGGGTAAGATAAAAATTTGCATGGCCATTTGCCTGTATTTTAACTCAAAGGTTTTCATGGATTCTGTGGTGTTCAAGTGACTTTCCCACCCCCCAGAATTTCTTCATTTTCTGCGTCATTTTCTCTGGCTTTCATCTGGGGCTGAGAAGAGACAAGACATGATTAGAACTGGATAAAACATTTCAACAGGACTAGCTTCCATAAAAAGCCATTCTGCCAAAATAGAAGAGCCATGTGAAAATCTGTCAGTTTAGATAAAGACAGCAGCAGGACAGCCTGGGGGCAGGAGGGGAGGATTCAATGTCAACTATCGAACTGACGCATATATCTAGCTCTGAAGGCCTCACTTCTTATGATGAACAACAGCTTAGCAGAGATGTTTACCACCACCCAGTCTATCCAATGGCACTTTGCTGAATGAGAGGATGGTCCTGCCTTGAGAAGATGTGAATATCGGGAAGGCTTGAACAGAGCCTGGCCTGGAAGAAAAGCATGGAGAACCTCTGGGAGGAGCACTCCTCCATGAGGTGCCTCAGTGAAGCAAGGAGGTTAAGAGGTCAAAACAAACAAACAAAAAGTCCCATGGCCTGAGTTAGTTGGGGGATTCAACATACACACGAGTTACAGGATTAACTTGCTGCTGCTGAAGAGCCTCATAGGTGCAGCTCCAGCACCCTGTCCTGAGCTAAAACGATGAACAATTGGTTAAAAATGTAAAGCAGGTTTTCAAAGCAGCTTGTAGCAGCGTGGGCACCAAGAACAGGTGTTGGAGCTTGCCCCGTAGGGCTTGATTCTTCACAGATGCAGGACTAATTTGGCACCTGATTTCCCAGGCTGGTGGTTTACACGGCAGCTGACAGCATGCATGGTTCGGATGTCTGGAACGTGTTCACTGTAGGATCAGGTAAACTCTGCTCCATCTGACAAAGAAGAAGTAGTTGCCAGAAGGCCCTTTGGGTGCAGACTACAGCTTTGAAAATGAATGCTTGTTATGTGCCGAAATACTGGGCAGCTCTCGCTGAGAAGCCTGTGGGCAAGCTGTTCAGAAAGCCAGGTTTGCTTTCCATTAGCTGGTGGGGAGTAGTAAGCTAAGAAGTACAGGGTGTGAGGATCACAGTGTGAAGTCCTTGTGGATCTGGGTCTGCTGTGCAAAAGCCTGTTTTCCCTTCCAGGTGGCTAAGAACCTGAGTGAAGTGGGATTTATATTCCCAGGAACTAAATGCCTGTAGCTGTCTGTTTTGAAGCCGGGGAGAGGAGTTAGAGCTGCTGATGGTGACAAATACCAAAGGGGGGGAAGCGTTTCCCTGCTCTAATAACTCATGCTAATGCAACCCAAAGCCTCCACCATTCAAAGTCAGGGGGAGCTGCAGGCATCCCAGCTCTGAGATCAGGGCAGCCATTCTTCACTTCCCCCTCTGGCACTCAGAAAGGGTTGCAGTCTCCCAGGAGCACCTTTTACCCTTCATTTTTCCAGACCCAGCTTTACTGCCGTATGTTTGAGCACTGCCTTCCCCTCCGCTGCCAACACTCCTGCTCTCTTCACTCCTCCCGGAGCTCTGACTCCTCCATATCTGAGCTCTCAACTGTTTTGCTTTCTCTCTGCACCTTTTCTTTCACAGCAGCTTTCCCAGTTCTCATAGCCTGTACCCCGTCAAAGCATTTGCCTTCACCTTTGGGCCCTATTGCGGAAACCCTCTTGCTCCCTGGCCCTGCTCTCTCCGGCGTGGTTATCGCCTTCTGCTAGTGAAACCAGCCTGCTGTTTGTCGTCCAGTCCCGCTGACGTGCCCTGCCGTGGCTCAGCAACCTGCTTTCCATTTGCTCCCACTGCTGCTCAGAGCGATCAGACTGCTATCTCAGAGCGATTTACACAGCAGGAGCTGATCCTGCTTTGCTCCCTGGCTAGAGGGCCTCAGAAACCCCTTCCAGCCCTAATTTTAAAGTTAATACTTGCACAAAGTTATCAGCAAAAAACTTGTTCCCGAAGTCAGCCTCTGGAGTAATGTAAAAGCGTGGTTTGCGGTTTCCTGTAAGCCAAAGCACCTCTTGTCTGCTTGTGTACACACAGAAATAGCAGGAGACATCCCTGCCTGGACAATCTCAGACCCACAGGAGGTACTCTTCGGTAGTATGAACGCAGGTGAATGATAGAATATGTTCAACTGGAGGAAACATTGGAGTAAACTTCTGTGAAATACTCCTGGGCTAAGCAGTGTATCTGACATGCATGATGCTTTGTCTAGCACATTCTGAAATCCTGGTTAAACTATCAGCTACTTCTCTTTTTCTCCCAAGAAAAACATCCATGGGTGACAAAGAGGATGATACCAGAGAGCCCCTGTTTTATGGTAACCTTTACACAGGACAAAGAGTCTCTGCCCCCCAAAGATTGTTTCTGGGGCTGAGGAGCTGATAAAAAGCAGGTGAACATTAAAAGCAGCATGAGAAAAATCCTTCCAAGCCCAGGGGAGCAGGAATAGCAGTGGTCATAGTAAACCAGTACAGCAAATGTTTGGAGTTTGGTCCCACTCCTTTGATATAAAGGGGAGCTTTATCCCTGATTTTTGTTGTATTTGGGAACAGAATCCTGGGAATTGCAAATATTTGCTATGTATCACCTTCTCTCTCCCGCTGCCAGCTGCAAAGCATTTCTGCTGTTCTTCCTCTCAAAAAGAGGAATGCACATTGTGTGTAGTATTTCTGCCTCTCTTTTGCCATTTTTCCATCCCCCTGTTCCCCAACCACAGCCCAGTTCAGGCTAGGAAATCCTTTGCCTCATGAACCGTTTTCTTCCAGCAGCTTTTGTAGATGTTTTCTTTGGTACATGCAGTCCCCCAATGACAGCTGCAGTTTTGGGGAGGCTTGAAACATCCTAGTGACCTGTCCTGGAGCCTCTTGAAGTCAGTGAGGTTTGTGCTTGGTTTCAGAGGGGGCAGGATCCAAGCCAAAGTGTTTGCTTTCCAGGTGGAATACCAAGAATCAACCCTGATCTCTCGCCTCCCTTGTTTTTCTTCCTCTTTGCAGGAATGGACATACACATACAACCACCAAGTCCGCCAGCAGCAGCTGTGCTTGTCTGTGTACACCCTCTTTCCTGGTTCCCAGGTGCTGCTGTCACCTTGCAAAGAAGGTGATAACAAGCAGGTGAGCCCTGTGATTGATCCCCCGTTTTCTTTGAAGTTCTCTTTCTTTCAGCATAGTATTACTGCGCATCAAATTGCCCATGTGCTCTGACTTCCTCTGGGAAGCACAGTCTATCTGGGAGTACAGACTCTGGCCTGTTCAGCCCTTTGCCTCTTAAATGAGTGTGTTGATAAGGATGTCTATTAGTGCGGGTGGTGATCTGGATACTTATCTGCAGAAGTCAAACCAAAACTGGCAATTTAGTTCACACGGGCTGCCAGTCAGCCAGCAGATGTTAACATTTCTCTGCAGTTAATCATCGAGCTGGCATTTGAACCAGTGACCTGGGGAAAAAGCTGTTAGTAATATATTATCTTCCTGAAGCCAGGCAGAGGCTGAGCTTAAATGAGTGTGCTTCTGATGGGAGAAATGCTCAGCGTGTGCTCCCCTCGGAGTGGGTTTGGGGACCCTGTACTTCCCAGCATCAGGCCACAAAGGCTTAGTGACCGCTGTCCTCTTGATGCTGGAACAGTATAGTAAAAGCATAATGAGGAGGAAGCTTGTTCACCCCTGTTTCTCCTCTTGTGTGTGTCTCTCCTCAGCGATGGGGTAAAGTTGGGTCACACATTGAACACATAGCTTCACGCTTCTGTTTGGACACTGAGACGATTGGGGACACGAATGAGAGTACCAAAGAGCTTGTCATCAACCCTTGTGAGAGCACAGCCATGAGCCAGCGCTGGGACATGGTGATGTCTTGACCTGCTGGAGGACTTACACAGCGGGGATGGGCACTGAGACCTTGCTACATGCAGCCAAGATGCACCAGATGGAGCTCAAATGCAAAACCTTTGGGGGTCCTTGTGTACTATGGGAAAGAAGAATCATTCAAATAAAAATAAGGACATGGCGCTCCAGGTTGAACAATGGGTGTTGTCTGCAAGACATGCAGCTGGTATTAGCCTGTTGGCACTCATACATTCAAAGAGAAGGGATGGCAAAACACCAAACTTGAAATGTTTTAGAGGGATAATGGGGTTCCTGTGATGGGCCCTACAGAAGTTCAGTGTGCACAGTATTGATTAATCTCTCTGGAAGAGCCTTGGAGACCAAAAGGAGACTTGGACTCAGCAAAACAAACATCTCAATAGCTTCTGGGGGGTGAGGCAGGTGCGCAAGGAGGGATGTGCCAAGGGATGCTAAGAAACTTCGCCTGGGATCAAGTGGAAAACACTGAATTATCTTTGCACTTTTCATTGCTGTGGATGAATTTGTCTTCTGCAGACAGCATGGGTAGAGCTGTGTTGCACGTTCGAATTTGTATCTGATCCACGTACATGTTGTGTATACAGAGGCAGGGCAGTCATTTCTGGCTGTGGCCAGGGTCAAACCAGCAAGTAATGGGGGAATCCTGCTCTGTGCTAACTGCACACAGGGGTTGTTGAATCCCCAAAGCCCAAGCAAACAGAGGATTCAGTGTGTGAGATTAAAGGATATAAAGTGCTGTGAAGCTGGGAGGAAAGGCAGTAACATGATCATTTTTCCTCTCTGAAGGTCATGGGTGAGCCTTGGTGACTGAAAACTCCCCTATAATCTCACTGTGTGTCTCTCACTGCTTCAGATCTGGAATAAGTCAAATTTTCACTTTTCTTCCATAAAAGTAATATTTTTGGTAATTGAAGTTAATTGTGTCATATTTCTGTTTCCCAATTTCCCAACTACAGAAGAGGGGACTCCCATGAAGTGCTGCTACTGAAGGAACAGAGGAGGTAATTAAAACTAGAGACTACTCTGAGAAAGGAAAAGGGATATTACCTGGGTTTGATTCCCAGGTATCTTGTAGCCCAAGATGCGGAGTACTGAAGAAAAGGTTTGGGATTCCCCTAGTCACACCTGTGAGCAGGGAACCCTGGGTCACAAAGTACCTCTCTCCCGAAGTCATTTAGCATAGACAGACTTGAGAGAAATTATTTCTTCAGCTTTTGGAGATAAGTCATTAACGAGGGATCATGTCAGGTGATATCACTATGTGGGAGTGAGGTGACTGCCAAAGGAGAATAGGACAGAAGACCTCAGAAGGGATCTTAGGAAGAGAAGACTGGAAGGTCCTTCCCAGCCTGTCCTTCAGAGCAGCTCCCGCTACAGCAGCAGGTAACAGGCAGTGAATCACTCAGAGCTGTGCACACAGCTCTTGTGTAGTAACAACTCTCAAAGAGAACTTTTGCAGGACTGTCAATGTGACTTGGAAAAAAAATACAGTTTGTGTCTCTAAAAATGCTAGGGTTTAATGAAAATCCTATCCTTTGTTTCCTGTGCTGCAAACTATAGGTAAAATACCATAAGCTTTGAGCCTTCAAGTGCTCTCAGCATCCCTTCTTGAATAAATTGCTGGCTTTCAGGATTTTACTGCCTCAGTTTCTCCTCCCTCAGTGCTGGGAGAAAGCCATACGTGTAAATCTCCCTTGGCTTTAGAGGCAGGACCAGTATAACTCTTTATGTACAAAAGATCACAGGGTATAAATGCTTTCTGTGTGCTACAGTGATTACTAACCTCATCAAGCTCCCTTGGTGCAAACCTCAAGGGCTTCTGTTATGAAAGGGCTGGAGCAAGCTGTCATTTCATGGTGGGAGATGGCATTGTTTCTGTGTCACCCCTTTGCAAAGGAAACAAAGGGAACCACTTAAAATGGAATGGACCCATTTCACAAAGAAGGGTAGTGACCTTGGGCTCCTTCTATCACACCTGCTTTTCACACCAGTGATGATAGGCAAGTGGTAGTAATGCCCTGTCTAGTGCTTACAAGGGAAAGCAGCTCCCAAGAGCTTGAAGCTTAACGTGTTCACAACTGTACTGTGCCTACAGCCTGGGACTGCCCAGCTGCTGGCACTTCAATTCTGAAAAATCAGAGGGACAAACAACTTGGCATCTGTTTTGAAGTCCAGCAACTGGCAGGTACACTCTGAGCAGGACCTCAGACCTATCTAGCTTTATTATTTTCCACCAAAGCTGAAAATATCCATTCTGCTAACAGCCGAAACTCTCTAAACAGGTAATGCTCTTCTTTGCCTTAGCAGAAACAGCTATCTCGCTATACATGTGTGTGCTTGAGCACGTGGACCCATGGGACCTGCAGGGATGTATTCCAGGAAGAAGTTGTTTGACCAGCTTTTCAGTTCTCTTGCCTTTTGTGAAAACCAAATGCTGTATCAAGCCCCTTGATTCCAAAGCAAGGGCTAAGATGATCACTGTAAACTTGTTTGGGGGCTGTGGAAGGCAGGCAGTGGGGAAGGTGACATCAGGCATGGTGTCCCCTACCAGAGAGTAGCATCATTCAGCTAAGTCTCTTGCAGGCCCAAAAGCCACCAAGTACCTAACAGACCTGGGGAGCAGCAGCCACTTGGCAAACTGGTGGTTGTGTCTGACGCATCCATTGGCTGTAACCGTGAGACTACAGCTTGTTTCATGGTCCAAGAAATTAGATTAGACCTATGGATCAGCAGTGTTTTCAGAGAAGCCTGAAGTTATCAGCCTGACTCCTTGGAAGCTTCATATAAGCAGGCAACGGACTGGCAGTCTCTAGAATTAGCCCCAATATGGCATTTAGCAAATCTTCTGCTTACCGTCCCTGCAAAGAGACCTTGCGTTGTGTCAGGGGAAAGGTTAACTGCTGCTGAAATCCAGCTCATACCTTTAGGTTTATTTCACTTATTAAAATACACTGGAGACAGATGAACCTTTTTTGCTTTGTTTTTGTTACTTGCCTAGACTTTTTTTATCATGCTGTGAACAGAGATACACATGACATTGGTAGGTGTCTCTAGATGGGCTCCTATGCCTTTACCTCTTAAGTTCCTAAAGTCACTTGGTAGTAATGCTTTTTGGTAACATTTTGCACTGACTTGAAAGAACAGAAGATAAAGTAGAAAATATGGTTCTAATCCTGGCTGTTGAGCTTTGTGACAGCCTTTATGGTCTCCAGGTAAGTCACTTCTTGTGCCTTGGGAAAATTAGATTCAGAGCAGGAAACTCAGGGCTAGAACTACTACTGCCTTTTAAAGAGCCAACCAAGGCTATGCAAAAAAAACCCCAAACAAACCCAAAAGCATCTTAGCCTTCCCCTTCCCTCCCAAAGGAGAGCAGTGTTCCAGTGAGAACAAATCTATCTGGTTTTAGTTGGACTGGGGAAGCCTTACAGTCCCTACCTTGCTGCTTACATGATTTCCAGGTTATTTTGTGCTCCTCCTCTCTCTGTACCAGCACAGTACCATAAGATAACACAAAGCATCAATGCTTGGAACCTCAGTTTACAATATGCCAATGTAGTAATTTAGTAGTAAAGAGATGGAAACTGAATTCAAAGATCTTTGATTATCCAGTGATGCAATAGGAAAATGGGGCTGGTGGATGAAGACTGGAGGACTGTGGTTCAACACAGGCACCAGCCCTGAGTGCTAATCCCTTCTGCTTCTAGGAGTGACTTGGGATAGCTTACTTCATTTCCCTGCCTCAGTTTCCCAAGCTTTTAGTGAAGACTGAGTATTTTGAACAGAGAGAAAGCCAAGTATTAGTTTTTGTTGCATGCAATACCAGCAGTGTTGGACTGGCAATGGACTGGCAGTCTCTGGAGTTAGGTCCGTGGACCCTTATTATCTGTCTGTACAGGGTCTGGTTCGGATAGAGTTAAATTTCCTCATAGCAGCCTGTATGGTGCTGTGTTTTAGACTGGTGACCAAAATGGCAATAACACACACAAATGTTTTAGTTACTGCTGTGCTTGCACAGTGTCAAGGCCTTCTTCACCTCTTACTCTGCTGCCCCAGCAAGTAGGCCAGGGTTGGGCAAGAGATTGGGAGGGAACACAGCTGGGACAGCTGACCCAAACTGACCAAAGAGATATCTCATACCATATAATGTCACACTCAACAGTAAAACTTGGGGGGGAGTTTTTCCACAGTAGTTGTTGCTCAGAGGCTGGCTGGGCATCAGTCTGCAGGTGGTGACTGACTGCCTTTACATCACTTTGTGGGTTTTTTTTTTCCTTTCCTTTTCCTTCACTTATTAAACTGTCTTTATCTTGACCCACAAGTTTTTCTCACTTTTGCCCTTCTGATTCTTTCCCCCATCCTGTTTGGTGGGGAGTGAATGAGTGACTGGGTAGGGGCTTAGCTGCCAACCAGGGTCAACCCACCACACTGCCCTAAGCAAACCAGGGTCCGTAGTGTAACAGGCTGGTATTCTTCATGGCTTGGACTCTGATCACAACTGTGCAATAGGATCTGTGCTGCTCATATTTCAGATCTTAAAAGCTTTAGTGAAAAGCTATGGGCTAGAATTGTTTGTAGAAATGGTAAAGGAAGCAAAATCAAGCAGATTACACGCAAGCAGCAGAAGAAACTGTAGCTCGTTAATGTTCTGGCTAAATTAATTTTGAATGATCAGTCCAGCTCCAGCTTTAATATTATGCATCTGCTTTAGATGGCTGAAGAGTTTAAGGAAGCCTGGTATGGCTGTCCAGCTTACATTGAGACAAGGGCTGAAATCCAGTGGAATTATTCCGGATTTATAGATGTTTTCCATATGTCCACTGTTCTGTTACTCACTGGAAGTGCCTTCAGAACCCTGTAAGAATAAAAACCTGTTACAAGCCACTACCTCTCCAATGAGTCTAATTAAGTTTTGAGTTGAGCTGCATTTTAGCTTAGAGCTGACGAAAAGCAACATATAAATTTGCAGGTAAGAATGCTGCTTTTGTGGTGTAGGGGGCTGTTTTGTTTTCTCTGGTATTACTTGGGCACTAAGGAAATCCAATCTGATTGTGTGTGATGTACAAAAGAAAACATGACGGAGTTTCAAGGTTGGATTTTGCATAAGCGCTTGTCTAATAATTATCTATCAGCTGTCCATCACAATAAGTGATGTCTCTCATTTTCCTGTGATTTATGTGAAAGAATTGTCCAGACAAGACATTGCTACTGCACAGGGTTAAATTCAGTTGTAAACCCAACCAACCAACCAACCAAGGAGGAAAGAAAGGAAAAGGAGCGTTGAAAGCTTGTATGTAACCTGATAAATGAAATAAAAGAAAGATATTGCAAATCAGGACTGTTCCCAGGCTGAAAGGTTTTGGAGTCTGCAAGTCAGTAGGAATGTGTTTAGGGTTATTTTTAGGAGAAGGGTGGAAAAAAGATCTTAAGTGTGAACAAATTTACTGATTGTAAACCTACTTTTTCCTGCAGTCCCTGTGATCCAAGCTTTCTTACCTTGGGCTGTGAGCTGATTGCAGACAGAAGTGTCCTGGCTAGCCTCTTCCCACCACTCAAACTGAGAGAGAAGTGGGAAGAAGCAAACTCCCATCTAAAGGTCAAGTTGATACAAGTCTTGTAGTTTTAAAATTTCTTAGTTTTACCCTGTGTGAGGGAGAGCCGATTTCCCTGTAGGATAGCAGCTGTCTCTGCTGCAGCAGGGAGTCCTTTGCCAGGAAGCTCAGAGCACACGAGGCACCTTAATGCTGCGGCAGGACCTTCTGCAAACAGGCACCGTGACCTCCTGGCCATGGGCTGGAGTGGCTGTGCTTTGTCCGAGTGAGCTGTAAATTCAGCCCCAGCAACTCAGAACTACACTATGGGGTCAGGTTTGTAACACAGCACCAGAGCAAAGTCCCCCCGATCCTCGGTTTTCTTACTGAAAAGAGCATGCGAGTCTGCAGTGGTCCTTCACAGCAGCTGTGTTTGTGTCAGATATTAAATATGCACTACATGGTCCCAACTAACTCAGACCATGGAGACACATAATGATCCACACACGTGTTTCTGTGTCTCTGCAGCAGACGGATCCAATGCCATGCGTCCTCCTCTCAGCTTTGGAGAAGTTGCCTGAGCCTATTTTAGTGGAGGTTGGCATCCTGGTACTGTAATGCTGTTCTTGCATTTTGAATGTTTTTAGATGAATCAGTGTTAGAAGCACTTTGAGCAGTTTTCATGAATTCTGATCCTACTGACAAGTCCTGAATCACCCCCATGGACACCCAGCCTGTTTCCTCTAGCAGAGATTATTGTTTTCTCTAAACGCAGAGTGACACCCAAAGTCTACATGCAGTCACAACCTGATCCAAGGGTATTACTAACATTAACTCTGCCCCTCTTGGGCTAAGCCAACACAGTTTCGATACCTATTACAAGTTTTACTGGACTTTAGCTACCCGAGGCCACTGACAACAAGGACACGAGCAGCAATGATGATTTCACAAGAAGCAAAAGAGCATACGGTGTTGGGAGAGAGTGCCCCTGATCCTCATCCTGAGGGTTGCTTTCACCCCCTTACTAATCCTTGAGAAGTTGACCTGGGGAGGTTTGTGCACAAGCTAAGGTGAAAGGGAGTTTTCCTGGAGGTTTGGCAGTGGTGGGAAGCACTGGCAGGTAGTCTGACTGACACAAGACCTAACGGAGGGCAAGGCAGATGGGTTCACAAGATGCACAGTAAGTTGTGGTGTGAGGCTGTCAGGTGAGACTGGGGAGTAACCAAGGATGTTATAAATCATCTGAGCATGAAAACACCTGCTCCCAGGGTAACAAAGCCTGGGTGGATCTCAGGTCAGCACCCCGCACTTCCAGGGTTTTTTATTTTGACTGGTAACTGATCCAGTGGCTTGAAATGGCTGCCCCAGAATGCTGTAGGGGTTAAAAGAAATTTGCTTATCTGGTCACAACATATTTTTGCTTCTGTTAGTGAAACTCTGTTGTTAGAGTGGCAATGGATTATTCAGTGCCTTGGAAATGAAGCCTTGATTTGGACACGGCACATATGTTGATAATGTGCATTACTTGTCCTGTCCCTCCAGCTTTGCGTTACCAAACACATAGTATGTTTGCAATGGATCCTTAGCTTGAAAGATCACAGCCATTACATCTTGAAATTGATTTTCTTCTGTGGAGAGATGTTTGAAGCAAAAACCAATTTGGTATGTATAAACTACATTAGATATAAGAAGATATCCCTCAGAGTGCACAGGATCACCTTTGAAGCCATTTTTACCCTACCATGAATAACAAGTTGCACAAAAAGGAATTTCTTACAGCTGATCTGATCTCTACCCATCCGTGAGTTGGCTCTGAAATGAGATAAACCTATCTACTCTAATTCAGGACAGGTGTAACATATTTCCCAATCATATTACAGAGGCTCATGAGGCCCGGTGGTGTAATCAGAGCATATTACCAGGGCAAGTGAGGTAGCTCTATCTGCTTTGAAGGACTTGCCTTGCAAATAAGATGCTAGGCTGCTGCCACTGCCTTCAGGAGGTAACAGGCTGGTCTGTGGGGTTCTACCTGGGCTGCCAGTAAGTAAGCAGTGGCTCTGGAGGGTCATGCATGCGGCTTGCTTTTTCTCTTTGGATAGATTGTCTTGTATCTTTCTTCTCCCGTCCTCTGGCTGATTCTGTCCTTACAGTCTGGTCCTCAGCTGGTGCCTGTCTGTTTAGGTACTCTGGCAGCCAACCTACAGAAAACAGCAAAACAGAGAGCATGCTTTAAAGGGAAAAGCAGTGAGGGGGGGAAAAAAAAAACCCAACAAAACCACTGTGTTTCCCTCCCTCCCTTCTCCCCATCTGTCTTGGCCTTCTGTAATAAGTTTTCCTGATGTGTGCTAACATCTAACTTTTAGGGTATCTAAGAGGTATCAGGGCTTGGGACACTACTTTGATAGTGGAGATATAGGTGCATTTGCAGTGCAACTGCTGTCTGGAGCTATCCCCTCTTTTCCCTCAGCACAAGGCTGCCAGCTCCAGTTGTGCCAAGACTGGGTATGTTTTGTGGGTTCTGCATTGCTGTTTTCCCTTGGCAGGAGTGCCAGGTTGGCTCATGAACACTGAGAAGTTATCCCCAAACAGCAGCAGATGGATTCCTAGCAATAGATGCCAACTCACGTTGTCCCTGAGACAACGAGGAAAAAGACCCTGGCTGACCAGACCTGGGGTGGGCACTGGTCGTTCTGCAGGGGACAGGGTGACATTCACAGCTGAGCTTGTTGCCTTCGGTGGCAGAAAGCAAATCTTCTGTTGGTTTCCCTGTATGCAGCTGTGGAAATGAAAGGTCTCATATTCGTGTATCACGATAATTGATGGTAGTTGTCAAAAGGTGCCTGAGAGCATAACCATGCAGAAGGGGAAGGAAAAATCCATGGTGCCTCAACTGATTTTGTAAAAAGTAACTAGATTGGGAGAAGAAAAAGAACATGTCCTTAACCTGATTTCAACTTTTTGTGGCAGCTGTGAGTGGGTGGATAAGTGCGAAGGGACTGCGTGCTATCCAGTCTGTGATTTAAAAGGTCAGCCCTGAGCTGTTTTAATGTGAGGCAATGGGGAGTTAAAAGCTCTGCTTTCTAAATCGTGTGTCCTGTGTGATCAAGTGTGCAGGGCTGTGCTGGGGCCTGGGGAGCCCTGTCTCACCTGGCTTGCAGTGATAGCTTGTGTCGGATGCCCTTGGTGTGCTATACCTTCCTAGTATGACACGCCTGCTCCCGGAGGGGACCGATGCCAACCTCAGCAGAGCCCATTTACCTTTGGTGAGACCCGGATGGAGCGAGAAGCCGGGTCTGTTCGGGCCGTTGCAAGTTGTTCTTGGAGGGTGCTCTTGCTAGGGCACTTGGCTGTCTGGTGCATCCTGCAGCCTACTTGTAGGCATATTATCAGCTAATTTAAAATGACTCGAACAAGCCCTTATCAGTGCATGAGAGCAAAGGGTATTAGTGGGCATGATGACAAGAAAGGCTTTTATGAGCCACTTCATAAAGCCAAATCCTCAGGAGCTATTGAGGCCATAATTAGATTTGAGGATAATATGATTTTTTTTTTTCCTTCTCTTTTTTCCCCCCCTCTTTCTTCCTTTCTGGTAGCAAATCAAGGAAAAAATTGGAGCGCCTGGTTCATTCTTGTGGAGTCAAAGTGTGGCTGCAGGCTCTTTACTCAGTAACACAAAGGGATTACAACTTGATAGCAAGTAGCCTGGGAGAAATGTGAGCATGAAAGTATAGTGGTCTTTTGCTGTAGACAGTGTGGATCCATTATGTACATGCCTTGAAAAGGCTTCCCAAGCCTTAGGAGTGATTAATAATGAAATCAACTAATAACAAGATCCGCAATGCGAAGAGAAAACTAGCCAGTATTTTGTTATGGGGAGAAAATGAGCAAACCAGCAGGGGACATGCTGATCGTGTCTGATTCATGTTGTCTCTATAATCCCAGCTAAAGTTTTAACAGCCCAGGAAGATGAATTACCCACTCTAACCAACACCCGGATCAGCATGGGGTTTATTAGAAGCAGGCTATCATTTAACAATGTCAGGAGTGTATTTATTATTAAGCAGTAGACTCCACAGTCTAAATGGAAAACGATTACTCCTCCTTAGACACCAAACAAGGTATGTTCATAAAGCCAAATGGCCAATATATTGTATGCTTGCATGAACACAAATACTAGGTCCACTTTACTGGAGACCTCAGGGCTTTCTATGTTTAGCTAAAGACAAATAAACCAAAATATTTTAAGCTACTGGAGGACAAAGCTGTACACTAATTTTGACTCTCAAAACTCCCTAGTGACTTCATCCCAGTGACTTGGTAAGAAACCAGAGAGAGGATTCTGGGTTCAGCACAGAGGGATTGGTTAAAAGTGATTGCATGTGGGCCATGGTACAAAAAACATGCAAGAAAACTGTGCGCTAGCAACTAGACTGCTTTCTAATATGCACTGTGTATTTTCAGCCTAGAGATTGCTCAGAGTCCTTCCCTTTTCCTGGAGACTTCTATCCTTGTCCATAGGGAGACCAATCAGTAAAATATATGGTAACACACAGCAAACATTTGGTTTTATTTATCACTATGTTAAGGTACCCAATATGGAAGCATAAATAATATAGTTCCAGTAAACTACCACTTAATGTAGTAATATTTCAGGCTGGATTTGTGGGAAAGGTTTGGGACTGGCCACATTTTCACTCCAGCTTTGCAAATCTAAAGCATTTCTGTAGGACCAACAAATGTACAATGCTCTCAACCTGTAGCACTGCCAACCAACTCTAAGCATTTTGCAGTTCTGCTATTGCTGCACAATCAAATGGCAATCGCAGCAATAGTCTTTTGGTCTAAATGTGGGAAAGAGTTACTGGGCACCGCCATCTGACTGATGTGACTGTCTACATTTGTGGGCTGCCACAATTGGCTTTGAACATCACAAAAAATCTTTTCTTTGCAATTTATGAGGCCTTCTCAGCCATATTTTTAATATGTCCTCCTAATGGCCATGATGGGAGATACCTTGAAATATGACATGGTGGATTTTCAAGATTTAGAAGCCAAGCTGCAGAATGAACTGAGAGCTGGGGCAGGCATGGAACAAACAAGACAGACTACTTTTAACATGTACCCTTTTTTATCAGCTATCTGGGAATACCTGATTTCTGAAGTTTAAGCAGTATTATAAAAATTTCTTAAAATTTCATAGTGTCACTTTCAATTCATTTCCTTCATTTCGCAAATTTGGGATTTGTGAACATACTAGACTGGAAATGCAGGATGTGGGTTATGCAGAGTCAATGCTGGTCTTTAAACCTGCTCTTCACCAAAGGTTGCTTTGTAAAAAGTAAAATGAACCAGTTGACTTTTCTGGTCCTGCTTCTTATCATGCATTTGGAAGGGGACATACCAAATGTCCATTTGAATGTATTGGCAACTGAAGCCAGTCTTTGCATCTGGCTATGTGGGGCATAATATCTGCTGTTGGACTGGGGCATGGATCTGAAGGGCCTTGCTATAGCAAGACTTTTTCAGTTCTTCTCACCTTCAGTGCTCAATTTGTCCAATCAAATTTAAAGTCCTTTTGTGTTTCATTGCCATTCCCATCAGCTAGTTCTACTGCTGAACATGGTCTGTTACTGTTCTCTGAATTCTCCATAACCATTATCCACGATCAAGTCATAAAAGCAGATTTGATATCATCTCAACAGGAATGATTTTCATCTAGGCGTGATGAATACCTCTTGCACTCCAATAGCTTGGATTTGAGCCATACATAATTTTTGCATTAATTATATCATTACTGTTTAATTGCTGCAATTAGCAGCATCACTTTCTCTAAGCCATCACTGTCATCATATGGCCTCCACATTATAGCAGCCTCTCACTTCTGCAGGTTGCCACCTGAGCTGCTACCCTGTCTTTGTGAAGGCACCTAAACCCCTGCAAGGTGTGTGCAAAATGGTGCCTCTCTGAAATGGTCATTTTTCATGTCCTCTTTGTGTAGCTTCAGATGGCTACACAAAGTACAGGGAAGCTGGAATCAGGTCTCAGCCTGAATTTTAAGGAGCTTCATAAACTCAATTTGTATGTCACCATGACAGTAAGTGCCGCCTGGAAGTGATATGCATGTTGTTTAGGCTAGGAAGTGAAGACCAGGCTGGGAGTGTGTATCAGGAGGCAGACTGATGCTTAGTTAAGAGTGTGACCACACTCTTCAAAAGCACTATAGCTGGTCACATAATGCAGAAAGAGGTTCAGTTCATAGCTATTAGGATGATGCTTCTGGAAGACCTAAGTGCTTCCTACTGTCTGGTGAAAATGTCAAATAGTGGACTAGTGAAAGGAGCGTCATCTTATAAGTAGCTAGCAATGCTTCTGGTGTCATCTGTGAGTGCTTTAGGAATCTAACCTCATTTAATCCACTGCTGCATCTGCAGTGGGGAGGCTCTATGCAGAGCCAGTTATGGGTTTGCAAGATGTGGGGGAACCCTATCACAATGAGCTGAATGGAAGCATCTTGTGGGCAGGCACAAGACCCTCTGCTTTCATCTTGCAGCAGGGCTGGGTGAAGCCCTAACTGTTACAGCTGCAGGCTACATCTTCACTGTTTCTGACTTTTTGAGCTAAAATTTTCAGCATTACCTCTTGTCAGTCTTCTGCACTAAATTAAAATCCACTTTAGATAATGTCAGAAGGATGCCAGTACAACAGGTTATTAATCCTACATCTATAACTTCTTGAGAAAGCTACTGGGACTAGAGTACGCTCATGATATTAGCCAAGTACCAAAGTACATGCTTCCATTCTGTAGAGGAAAGGGCTTGTTCCTCTGAAGTAATCACTCTTCCAGTAATCTGACTAGCCCTCAAGAGATTATACAAATTAAAACTACACTCTGTTATTCAGAAACAAGCTTAGCTCTTTAAAAAGAGTCATACTCTTTACTGTGGTTGTTGGGCTCAGGAGTCTTCTGACTGTCTGAATCTCGAGTCTCCCACTAGCATTAAGCTATCTGCTAACAGCACCATCAGCCATCATTACTTTACTGCACAATATCCATCAAGCAACAAACCCTGGTATTCATTTAGCAGCAGGAGATCATTATCCAGGGGAAGTGTTCTTCGTGCCTTTAGACGCTCTGCCTTAAATAAGGGTCAGCCATCCTGCCAGCTGCATAAAACTCACTTCACCCTGAGTATGAACTCGCAATTTGAGTAAAACAGAAAGGATTGCAACTTCATGAACTGCTTTTAATTCTCAGTGATTTTTTTTTTATTTTTTTTTTTTTGGTGTGTGTGTGCGTGATGAGGAGGCTCTCTGTGTGCTTCAGGAGACTTTCCGTGATGGCAATGGCTCTGCTGGGAGTTCTTATTATTGTTGCATTCGTGTGAGTTTGCTTACACAGACAAAAATCACTCAAGCAAAATCACTGCTGATCGCTCTGCAAGTGGGAATGATGTTGAGGTTACAGTTATATGGGCTCAGTTGCGTGGACAGAAACCATCTTCATTGGTTGGAAAAGCCGCCTTAGGAGGAGCTTAATCATTTCATGTTTGCTTTCAAATGCTTAGGAAGAAAGGCAGCAATTACAGAATGCAGCTGTGGGTCACTTTAAGTCACCCAGTGATGAAAATTTATGCCACATATTACCAGCTTTTTAAAAGGCACTGTTCTGTGCCAGTGGTTACCTCCTGTATAGATAATTGTAAAACAAACTCCATATTCCAGTTGACACCCTTTCTAATTACATCTCACCTTCATTAGGCTATTAAAGTGATAAATACTAGCAATTACATTGAACTCCAGTGAAAACCCTCTGTCTGTGGCATGCACGGACTGCGGTGTGAGTGATTTGCCCAGGAGCCTGGCAGAACTCTGCCAGTGCAGCGAAGCCCTGAACAAGACAACCACAAAAAGGAGGGGGGGGCAAAAAAAAAAAAAAAAAAGTCCTGTAAAACAGCTCAGCTGATTAGAGAGTATCTGACAGTAAAGTCTATACCCGGCATCGAACCGCACGGCTGGCTCGAGCTGATCCGCCGGCCGTGAGTGGCGGCTTCTTTTCATTTTAATTAGATCTGTGCAGGAGGGGAAATTGTGAGCGGATCTGGCGCGTGCTTTGCCATGGAATAAGGTGTTCGGACCCAGCACTGGTGGCTGTGCCGTGGCCCCTGTGCGCTCGCGAGTTTTGGCTCTCCCGTGTTCTTGCACGTGCAATGTCCCTCGCGCAAAGAGGCAGGTTTCCCCGGACATGTCTTTGCTCCGTGCGCCTGTAGGATTTAAACGTGCGCAGTTACCTGTACTCTGGCTCGTGTGTGGTCTCTCACGGGTGACACGGACATGGGTGCTGCTTTCCATCACCAGAAAGGGATACGGTGTGTGGCGGTTTGGAAGGGCTGTCAGGAGCTGCCCTGGGCTCCTCATGGAGGATTCCCAGGTGTTGAGCTGCCCCGTGGCGAGGATGCCCTGGCCTCCCTTCCTCCCAGGCAATCCCAGGGAAAGAGCTGGCGAGATTTGGATTTTGGCTGCTAAAAGACTTTCTCCCTGTTGAGTGATTTGGGGGAGGCGGGGAAGGGAAAGGGCATCTTTGCCCCCGCGCCTGCAGCACCTCCTCCCCTCCTCCCTTCTCTGACCGTCTTCTGCAGGGCCGTTTCTCTCACTTTTTTTTTCCTCGCTCTGTGGCATTTCATCCTTCCTTAAGCGTGTTTTCCCTGGGGTGCCACAATCTTGTCCGAGGGGCTGGGCTGGGCCCTGCTGCGGGCCTGGCCCTGACTGGCATGGGGCAGCCCCGGCCTCTCTCCTCACGGCTCATGGCCGCCAGCCACCAGCGCCTTGCCCCGGGCACACGCTACGTGGGGCGACACGGGGGCAGAGAGTGATCTTCCCCAATTCAGAGGGAGCCGAGAGCTGTAACTCCTCCCTCGGCTGCCCACGGGTCTCCCGGGGAAGCGGGCAGACGAGCTGGAGTGTTCGGAGCGGTGTTATTCAGCACGCGGGCGGCTGGCGTCCATCAGAGCTGCGCTGTCATCCGAAGGTGAAATCCTCTAGTTGATCCCCTGAGCCTGGGTGCCTTGGGATGGCTCCTGCCCTGAACCCAGCCCCAGCCTGGACTAGGGGAAGAGTGGAGGGGAGACCCAAAAGGGGGCTCTCCTGCAGCCAGGGAACGGGCCTGAGGCTTTGGAGTCAGCTTGTGGTGCTGGTGCTGTGGCTGCCCGATGGCTGGCTGTTAATTGGGCGTATGAGGCTTTACAGCAACTGCTGCAGAACTGCCTGATTTGAATCTCATAGCAAATTTAATTTTAAAACCTCGCAGTGCTTTGTTATTGCCACGCGTGCGGTTCAGCGGAGAGATCAGCCAGCCACTGCAGGAGCAGATGTTTCTTTTCCTGATGGATTGAGCCAACAGAGAAGATGGAGTGATAGAGTTGGTTTGTTGGTTTTTTTTTTAAATAAACATGGTAGCTTCTGCAAACTTTTTCCTGAGGGCTTCTGCAGGGCAACTGCTATTACTGCCAATAGCATGCCCTGAGCTGGACCCAGGCTTGCCCAGCTCCTTAGGGCCGTTGTCCTGGGAGCCAAACAACTGGGGTTTCCTATGAGTAAATCACTTCCCACAGAAGGACAGCCAAAGTCACCTCTTCTTATCGTTTCTGATCTTCCTATGGACAGATTGAGGGCTTCTCAAATGCGTTGGCTGTCTGAAATTATTTGCTGAATACAGCCATTAGTCATTTCTGATTTATGAATATTTCTCACTGTGAGCAGCTCAAAGTAAGGTATTGGAGATTCAAAATCCTGGCTGTGCTGATGTGTTGATTAGCTGGTCTGAATGCATTAAGGTACTTGATGTGTTTCTATTTTCTGTCTAAAATGAGTGTGACCTTTAACTGTTTTGTATTACTAAAAATAATAAGTCATTAGAATCCTTAGTGGTTGGCCTATGCCTTAAGAATATGATCCAGAGGTAGGAAGAAACAGCTGTGGGCTGCTTATTGACAAATGATAGCAGTGGACTTCCCTCAAGCTTCTTTCACCAGGGATAAATTTTTGATCCGTGCATTGCCTTGCCATATCTGAGTATCTTGCAGGAGCACCCTGAGCAAAGTTATCAGCATCTGTCACATTATTTCTTCCCTTTTACCAGAAAAAGAACCGGGTGGAAGGGGACGATTTGTTTTGGTATGAATGCCTTCTCTAATAAGGCCTGTTCCTAGCAAAGCTCTCTGCATCTCATTAGCTACAGACTAGACACTATACTAGTCTGTTGATGTAGAAATTCTGTGCTGTGTGTTTTCACCCATATGACAGAAACAGTCTATTTTCAGTGACTCGGTCTACACAATGGTCAATCTATTTTCTGTGACTGAAAGGTTTGCTTAGAATACTATTTTTGAATATATTCTTGCCAGTACAATTACTTAGAAGCACATTTGTAGAAAAGTAACATGAAAGTAGCAGGAACCTGGGAAAAAACAAAGCCTTTGAAAAAGAGGAAAGATAATTCCTCAGAAAAACAACAGGGGGATTATAAGCCACTTTCACTGAACGCCAGCCCATTGACCCACCTTTCAAATGGGGACATCCACAGCCTTGCTGAACTACCCTGCTGTTGCCATTATGAAAGGCACTCTCAGACTGCCATGACACAGTCATCTTCTGGCAATATGTCATCTTGGTCACGGGGGGAAGAGATAGAGAAATCAGTGGGAGATGCCTGGTTATGTGCAAGGGTGGAGTTTAGACCTGGTGTAACTTTCTGTGAAATCAAAGGTGCTGGTGTGACTTTGGGGCAGAACACCCTGTGGCCTGGCCCTGCCCTGCTCTACTGTCTAGGCTATAGGGCTGGTTGGAGGTGTTTGTAAGTGGTTTATTCAGTCAAGAGTAAACAGATCGATGTGTGAGTCAAATCCAAGCTCTGGCTGAAGCCCAGTGTTTGGTTTGGTGCTAATGAGGCTTTCTGGGTGTTGCGTTAGCTATAATTCTTCTTTGGGCACCACAGTTTGGGCTCTAATACCTACTGCAGATGCTGACAGCAACACAAGTCAACTTTCCTATGCTTTGGTGACACCCAATTTGCTGTCCGTGAGGAATGCAACCCTAGGTAATAGTCAGCAGGAAAAGTCAGTGGACCCAGTCCTTGCAAATATTTATATTTCAAGCACTCTTGACACAAGCTTTAATAAATGGCTTTGCACAGATGTAGGTGTGAGGGCAGGCATTAAGGAAAGGCTGGAGGGGAATAGTGAAAATAAAGAGCAAGGTCAGGCTGACAGGGGGATGCAGCATCTTGTCTTAGAGCTATTGATATAGATGCAGATGAAAGGAAATTGGGAAACGTTCAGGCATATGGGCTTTTCTTCAGGACTGAAACTAACCCAAAAAGGTTGTTTTTGCTGGCTAGCAAAGAAGCACTATTATTTACCAGATGGCAGTTTGCATATGCCGATCCCCTGCCAGCCTGGATCAGATTGCCTTCTTTTGGGGAGAAAGTAAGTTTGTGGTATGGACACATACCACTTGACCTTAGGGCCAGACTCAAGTCATTGATGTCTTCCGTTGTATTTAACGGTAGGGATGAAGCCTTGGTGTCCATGGCTCATTCGTCATATGGCCATTGACCCCAGGCAGGGCTAGGGTGCTGCTGCCTTGTCCCAAAAGATGCGCTCCAAGGTATGCTGAAGTTGTAGAATCGTTCTGTCAGTCAGTGACCTTTGGGTTAGATTCTGAAGCCAGTTGGCAGTTGTGCGTGACTTTATTTGGAAACCCAGGCAGCCCCAGCCACTGACTTTAGGGTTGTCCATTGTGAGTAGTGATGAGGAACTATTGAACTCTGCTCCTCACTTATTGCTCATTGATGAATGAGATAACAGGGTCTAACCTGCCTCTAAACTGCCACCAGTGGTAGTGGCAAAAAGGGCAAAGGGTGCGTACTTGAAAGGTGGGTGAGTTTAAAAAGTGACTGTATATCCACACTGTAGCTCTGTGGCCTGTGTTGCAGGCCTGGTAACACAGCAAGTAAAACAAAGGCATAGAAATCTTCATAAAACATAATTTTTATGATAATCACTTGGCTTTTCCACAGCACATAACTGTGCTCATTAACGAAATGCCCAGAGATTTATTAAGCCAGTTTGGTTAATAAAAAAAAACAATTAAAGATTAACTGTTCTGAAACTTCCCTGTGCTTTTTATATACCCAATTGTTAAAACACAATAAAATGTTTTTAATCATTCATCATTCTGACATGGAGTAATTGTTTGTTTTTACTGTTTGGATTACAGAGGTCCTAGAAGCTCCAGTCAGGGATCAAAGTTTTATTGTATGAGACTGTACACACATAATAAATTGCAGCCTGCAGCCCCAAAGAAGCTGCAGGATGGGGTATCTGTACTATGTAATTTTCAGTTTTTGTCTGCCAGCAATGCATTGTCCTCTTCTCTCTGTCTCTCTCTGACAGTCCAGTTATTTAGTATGAAACCTGTCTTTGTGACTTCCTTGCAAGATGCTGCAATACTCTCTGTAGCCCATAGTTAATAGGATCATCCCCGGTGCTCTGGCAGGAGGATATAAAGGGGGTGGAGAAGAGGAAGGTAATTCTTTGTTCCAGGAATCTGATCCATCACAGCCCTCAGTATTTCCTCCTCAATACCATTCTCTGTCACTCACTAGGACATATATTGGGTCAAACACATTATAGTTTTATTCTCCAGCTAATGGCTACCGAAGCCTGGTCTCAGTACGCTGCAACAAGCGCAGTAATTGAAATTCAGACTGCAGGAGAGAAATAGCTTAGTCTTCATTTCAGCACATCACACACATGCTTATACAGAGTTTTCTCTTGGATGCAGTAAACACAGGGCTTGATTCAGTATTGCCTCAGAGTCTTATCCGACATTAGTGAACAAAATGTGACAGTACAGAGAGGTCCCAGCATTCATTGTTTTTAAGTTCAAAGCGTCTCCTCTTCTTGCTCCAGAGAACAAACTTTTGATGGTTGCCTGTGGCAGAGTCAAGGTCCCTGATTTGTTCTTGGATGCTGCTAGGATGGTGTTGCCTTTTCTTTTCCATTAGTGAGTCAGGAGAGCTGCTTCGCTGAGCTCTGCTCCATACTCACTCTCTTTCTGCGTCTCCATGGCTTACCAGTATCAGAGTAGCTGAGGAAATTAGATGAGTGGGAGAAGGATGAGACCTTTCTCATCGGATGGGCTGGGGGGGGAGGGTGTGTGACAGCTTCTCATCCACCTCTTGCTCCATCTTAAACCCTCTTTTATATTAGTGCTGTTATAGTCATATTAGTGATTTGGTCTGAGAGTTTCTAATAAGCTCACCAAATTTAAAAATTAACATGTTCTGTTCCAGAAAATGTTGAAACTAAAAATGCAGTAGGAATTGAGGCACTATTGTGTTGCTTTCCAGTCTATTTTCAGACTCTCCTGGGTGCTTCCCAGCATGGAATTGTACCAGTTTTACTCACCTCGATGGGGAGCAACCATTTCCAAGACTGTCTCACTCTGGGGCCAGTCTGCTGAGCCTTGTCCACTCCAGCAGTGTCCTTCTTCCCTTTAAGGCACTGCTTTGCGTTTTACACTTTTTTACTGGATGGAATAATTTTCACAGAAGTGATCCTCTGTAAAATACCTGAGATTTTGCCCTTCTATTTACATTCTTGTTTTGTATTTTGGCCCTGTTTCTATCCTGGTTTGTGACCGTTACCCATAGCCTCCTGTGTTTGAGCACAGAAGTTTTCTAGGGTTCAGTCCTCCCCTTCCTCCTCCCCCAAGAAGAAGCAGGTGTTTAGAAATATAGTGCAGTTTGGCTGGAAAAGTTAAATGCAATCTATGATACACTTCCTTAATACGTTGTAGAATACAGGTAACCAGGGAAGAACATTAGTTGAAATGTTAATGAAAAGTGTCAGAGTTGTTCACTAGGGACCATATGCTGTTCTCTGTACTGGTATCTTGCTCTCCCTGTGTGCACTGAGCCCTAGCTAAATGCCTTATCTATCTATTTAAGGTATTTAATTAATACCTCAGATATAGTACCAATCCTCATTGCTCTGTGTACTGATAGAGCAGAGCCAAGAGAGCAGTCCTGCGTTATCAAAGCATGTTGTGCAGCTCTGAGAGGAGACTTTCATCCTGACAAAAGAGCTCAGGGCTGGAGCTGCTCTGAAGCTGCTCATGCACGTAATGGGAGCCTGCTGCCAGCACAGCACGGGGAAAGAGGTTACAGTAAAGGGCCAGCGTGGGAAATGACGTGCCAGCCCTGATGCGCCACAGGCATGTGGCAACAGTCTGGAAAATGAGAGCAAACACATAAACTCTTTCTTTTTGAGGGTGCTGCGGTGGCATGTGCTGATATATTTGTTCATGCAGGTCACAGCTGGCCCCTCACAGTTCTTGGAAAGCAGAATTTGGGGTGGACAGTTTTCTCCATCAGGCATTTAGCCATTTGTATGTCTGAACCCAGGTTGAGCCCTCATGCCATGCTGCTCAGGATGACTGCCCCAGGGAGGGCACCACTGGGCTCTGTGCCTTAAATTCTCCACTTGCTTTCTAGACCTTCACCACATGGTTTTTGCTTCTTTTTCGGCTTGGATGGGCTTGAGTCTTTTCATGTGTCCTAGGCACTAGAGCACCCACCAGAGCCATACTGCAAAAGAACAAATGCTCTTTCCTCCCAAGTCTCTACTGGTATTAAAAGTTCATCTAGGTAAATCCCTAAAGTCTTTCTATACAAAATCTTGTTGCTTTTTTCCCTCTTCCCTTGACTGCAGCCTTCAGCAGCAAAGCTGCCTCAGTTACTGGTGGAGTCCACTTCTGTCTGGAGCTTTTCTCCATGGCTTTGCCAGCCTTCCTATGCCTTTCAAATAAGGGGTCATATTCTCCTTTGGTTTGAACTGAAGCAACACTGCTGAACAGTGTTGCACAGGTACAGCCTCAAGAATAAGCTGAGCTGCTTTCCTTATGGGTGGTGGTTTGTTTTTTTATTTGCTGCCAGTCAGATGAGCAAGCTCAGAGGCATCTGGCTACAAAGTCATCAGGATCAGAAAATATGACTGTACTCAGGCTATTAATATTTTAGTGGTTTGTTTTTGTTTTTTTTTTTTAACTACCCAGCCCTGTGATACTGGCAAGTGTTGATGCTATTACGAAAGCTGTGAGATGACTCTTTTGGCCAAAACCGTTCTTAGAGACCAAATGGGTCTCTAGTGACAGGGGGTGCAGAGCATGGACTGCTTTTTTCACAGAAAGCTCTAGCAGCAACTGAATGCAGGGCAATGACAGAAGCTGCACTCCACCTTGTGCTGCGGTTCATCTTCTGCCAAGCAGGAGATGCTCTGGGATGGGAGTGAGTTTGGCCTCAGTGTATGTGAGAGGAACTGTGGAATGTCAGTTATCGAGAGCAATGGGTGGTAACTCCTAGGTGCAGTGGGGCACATTCAGAATTTATCCAAATGCTACAAACACCTGGTTTAGGTACCCTGTGTATTCCAGGGAAACAGCATGATCCTGGGGCCCTTGTGCCTGTGCTCACTGGGGCTGCAAGGAGAACTGCCTGCTGCCCTGTCTTACCTAACATGGGAACTGAGATAAACATGCTTTTTCCAGACATTACCAGCAAGTTTCTGTATCCTGGCTTGCTCTCTATCCTCTTTCAAGACAGTCTTGCTTTTTAAACTGCTAGGTACCTTGCAGGTATGTATTTTTGGGTATTATCTCTTTGGATGAGGTCACTTCTTGTTGGATCAAGAGAAGATGAAGCCAGAGTCCTCAAAAACATCTGCCTGCTGTTTTTTTAACTTTTAAATTTCCAGGAATTTGCTGATGGGAGTGTCAGTCTGAGAAATTAATTCAGTTTCTCCTTCTCATTTGTATTTCACAGAACCAATATATTCGAACAATAACCAACACTGTCAGCATACAACACGCTTACTGTGTGATGGAGAAGCTCCACAAGGGCTTCTTACAGGACATGGCTAGGTTGCTATGTCTGTATCTTCCAGCCACCTCATGGTCTTAATTCCACTGTGACAGTATTAGGGTTTGCCATAATTAGCTTCAGATGCCTCTTCTCCCCCTGCTCTGATTTGGATAGTAACCCCATTTTCAGGTTTTGAGTATATGCTGAAGAACATGGAATACTAGAGCAGCTATCTGGCTTGTTTCAAATTGCAGCCTTTACTGTTGGATGTCTTGTGGGAGCAAGGAGGAAAAGTGGACAGCAAATTGTCTATCTGACTGGAATACCGGCAGCGCATCCTTGTTGGCACCTTACAAATGACAAGATGTCAAGGAAGAAGAAGCTGTGCTGTGCAATATATGCCACTAGTCAGCAAAGACTGAGGCGAGAACTGTGCACTGCAAATGTTTCTAGTAAACTGTCTGTGAATGATCTGCAGGCCAAGGATTCTTCATTAGAGGATGGCAGGAATGTTTCTGAAAAACAAACAAATGTGAGACTGTTGCAATCTGTTCACACCAAGACAAAAACAAAACAAAAACGCGTGAAAAAAATTATCTCGTGCCTACCGGGCTTTAACAAGGGCTGGATGCAGAAATGCCAAACAAGGGCTAATATGCTGATGAAAACAAGAACTTCATTTTGACATGCCCGCCACAAAGGTCTGGCTCTAACGGAGTCCCTGCTGTTTCATGAAACCAAATACCCATTTATGAAGAGGTAGATAAGGGACACCATGGTGAGAAGGGCAAAAGTGTTCCTTTACTTACTCAGTGCACTTATTTAACCTTACTAAGCAGTTACTAGCAAAGTTTGGTAAAGCAAAACAGCAGTGGTATGACCAGATGAAAGGGTATCCATGTCACTTGCAAAGGTAATGTCATGACAGCTTAGTTTAAAAAAAATCCTTTGATATTACTCATGATGATGGGATGGGCTCATTCTCATGGAGAGTTTCAGTGCTAGCTGCTGAGGGGCCAAACTGGGCTTTCAGTTTTGTAGAGGTTCAGGACTTTCAAAGTGGTTTCATATTCTGTTCCTCAATCAAATGAAAAAAAAAGTCCGAAATTCCCTGGGAAACCATGTTAGGAAAAATAATGTCAGACTGAATGTAGTGAGCTATTGCAATAACACTTGGAATCTTTTTTACATTGCAATGTTAAACCTTTTGGATAATACAGAGAGGATCCTGAAGTGATGGGTTTTTCATAAGCAAAAAATGAGACTATTCCAAAATCAAAATGGAGCCTAGTGGCATTATTGAAATGTATTGTGTCTTTCTCATGGTGAAAATTCATTGCTAGTGGCTTTCATGTTTGACAGATTGGCATTTTTCTGAAGGAGAACTATTCCGCTGGGAAATTCTAGTGCTAATATGGGTGTCAGTAGCAGGCTGCTTGTTTTTTTTTTTATTCTTTTTATTTTTATTCTTGAAGAATTGCCGCTGTAGTTCTGAAGTCGGTGGATATTTCTTCTGAAAATAGGGCTCCAGAGAGATATATTTTTCACACCAAATCCCCCCTCCCTCAAGTGGCAGTAGGATCTAGCTGTGCGGATTCATTATGTACTGTTAAGCAGCTGCCACATTTCACTCCAGCAGCAGTTGTACTTCATTTATGAGCAGAATGATTCATATGTGAATATGGCAAAGTGCTGCAGCTCATAGTGAATTTGCACTGAGGGGCAGCTTGTGGGTGAGGAGTGGGTAAAACCAGATGTTGAAGTAGGACTTTGCTATTTGCCTGATAGTTTATACAGTCATAAAAGTGTGTGCTTTAGAAGGGCAGGTCCTGCCAGAAATATGAGTGCATAAACACAGAGCAAAGGAGATTGTCTGTGAATAATATTATTCATAGCCTCCCTGCATCTTGTCTAAGAGAAGCAAATAAATGGTAACACTTGACCTATATACAAAATTATGAATGAGGAAATGAAACGGATTGATAGCGTTCTTCCATTAGCCCTGTAATGCAAATGCAGTGGGACACCCAATCTCTGCAGCACATGTAAAGGTGACTGAAGGAAGATTCCAGCTTTGCACAAAACGTAGTTGAGTTCACCACCCTGGAAATATTCTAAGCCTATTTATTCTATTTACCATGGTGTAAATTAGGAGTATTTCTGCTAAAAAGAGTGTGATCTTCACAGGGGTAAAAGCAGCGGAAGTAAGAAATAAAGACATATGTTTGGAATGTTGCAAAAGATAGCAGTCTTAATACTTCAGCACATAAGCTCTGTGGGTGGAGTGAGGAGTGTTGCCTTTCTTAATGCCAAAACCTCCACCAGTACTTGGGCAAAATTGTGCTGTTCCCCCCCCCGCCCCGCTGAAAGATGATGCAAAACTGTGCTTCAGAGAGGCTGCTGGCTATGCAGAGCAGCAGTCTGCCCTCAGGAAAGCTGGGCAACAGCAGGGAGAAGATAAATATATTTAGTTTAAAATCTCCTTTAAAAGAAACCCTGGGTTTGTGCATTTTTTTATCCCAGGGCAGAGAGGAATGAAGGTTTGTTAAATCCCCAAATACGTGAAATTCTGTGGTGCCAGCTGAGACCTCGCAAGCCATGCTAACGTTACAGAAAATGTGGGTTCAACACCGCTTCTGGTATTTGGTCTTTGGTGCCAGTGCCCGCTGGACCAGAGGAAGGCATGCACGGCAGCTGTTGGTCCTAAGCGTAGGGGCCTTCCTTTATTTGTGCTTTTAACAGCCCTGAGGTGGTAACTGACAGCGTAGAAGCAGTTTTGAGTTTCCAGCGATCCCTCAGCATCTTTTGCTCATGAGTGGATTAAACTGCGTAGCTACCCTGAGGTGGATTAATGTCCCTGCTCTGCAAAAGCAAACCTCAAGTCAGGGCAATGTTGCATCTGTCACAATCTTACAGGGTGCCACTAGCAGAAAACACCCTTGATCTCCCAATGTACAGCCCTGTGCTTTTCACTCAAATGTCTCTTTTTTTTTTTTCTTCTTCTTTTTCCCCCCTTGCAGGATTCCACAAACATTTAGGAGAGCAAATAATCCAAAGGCTCATTACTGCACATAAATCCCTCAGCCTTCTGGGTTTCCTTCTCTGGAGCCACTGTGAAAATGGACACATCAATAGAGCCTTCTGCAGAAAAGCTGACAATCTCAAAATGGTGTCATGCTGCAATAACTGAAATCTCCTGCCAGGTTGGTGATGGTGCTTTCTAATCAACTTTGCAATGAATATTTCTTAAATCATGTTAATCCACCATTTAAGCAGAGATATCAGTTCCAGACAATGAATCACCATACCTGGAGGGGAATATACCTGTCGTTTCCCCAGAGAGGAGGCGATTAACAGCACGTGTGCTGTCAGATGAGCTAGCAGCACTGGCATTTATCACCCCAGAGCTCCTTTCCTGCAATGAGGAAATCTTTGCTCCCTGCTTCTGGTGCAATCAGCTTTTATTTATGTAGCGGTTGTGGAAAACAGCTCTTAAAGGAAAACTGCACCTGTTTTGCTCTCTGGGGCAGGTTTTGCTCTAATTTACACTGATGCATTTCCTATTAGAGTTTGCTAAATGTTGAGATCTTACGAGGAAATGAAAGCCCTAAAATGTGAGCAGGCAGGATGCAGTACACAGCTTTTAGACCCACAGAACTAAACCAACTATTGATGAAGAAGCTGAACTGTCTTTTTCATGGGCACTTCTATGTTCTCATCTCCCTTAGCTCCTAGGGAGCAGCTGCTATGGGAGCTGCTAGCATCCCACTGCAGTCCAAGTAGAAAGTCTTGTTCTCAAGAAATTTCTGAGCCCAGGTGATTCTGTTACTTTAGGTAAGGAAAAGAGCTATGCATTGGTAAGTTTTTCTGTTAATCCCCAAGCTAAATTTCATGAGCATTCACTGCAGAGTAACTTTTCTTTTGATGAATAAGCTGTGGTAGCTTGAAAAAGAGAGGATGATTTCTTGGGCTAAGTACCTAACCTGCTGTGTACGTGCAGCCATAACCTGAGCTGGTTTTCCTTTTGTATTGACAGCAGTGAGGCCTTAGCACAGTGCTTGAAGTGCACTAAGCATGCAGGTCTTCAGGTGACCTTTGCAAGCACTGTGGACTTCTGTGCTGCCACTGCTGCATCCCACCTGCACACGTCCCAACCGGCCTGAAGCCAGCCTGGATGCTGCCCCATGAGCTGCAGCTCCAGAAACAGTGAAGCATAGAGATAGTTCTCTGAGAAGGGACCTCAGAAGGTCTTTGAGTCCTGCTCCAGCTCAAAGCAGGGTTGACTTCCAAGTTAGGTGGTATTGCTTATGGCCTCGTCCAGCTGAATGTCTCCAAGGGTGGAGATGCTCCAGTCTCTTCAGGCATCTGTTCCTGGGCTGAACCACCCTAAAGAATTTTTTTTCTCTCCAACCACGTCCAATTCTCCTTGCTGCTACTTGTGCTTATTGCCTCTGCCAGTGTGCTGTGCACTTTCAAGAAGAGTCTGGCTCCAGCTTCTCTGTAACTGCCTTTTGAATAGTGGGAGACCGCAGTCAGGTCTCTTTCTCCTGGCTGACCAGGCAAGCTCTCTCAGCCTCTTCTCTCACGCTGTGTACTCCAGCCTCCTGACCATCCTGTTGGGTTTCTGCTGGACTTGCTGCACTTTCAGTGCCCCTCTTACACTGGGCAGCCCAAAACTGGATACAGTACTGCAGACACGGTCTCAAAAGCACTGCGCAAAGGGGAAGCATCCCCTGCCTTGACCTGCTGGCTATGCTGCAGCTCATGCGGCCCAGGATGCTGTTGGTTTTGCTTTATTGCAAGGGTGCCTTGTTGGCTCTTGTTCAGCTTGCTGCCCACCAGGACAACAAGGGCCTTTTCTTCAAAAACATGTTTGTAGGCTGTAGGAATACACTTAGGATTGCTGCTAGGGAATGTGTCCCTGAGAATGTGCTGCACCCATTCTCTTGAATTTTGGGCTGCTTTAGGCTATCTCAGTTTGGCCTCCCCAAAATGAAATAACCTCCTCCTTCCCATATTTTTGCTAGACACTCTTTAATCCTTTGGCTTTGGGCTTTAGGATAACCGAAGCCAGTCCCCTAGGTCTCCTAAATATATAGATAACTGTTACTTCCTTAGGCAGTCCCAGAGGAAATGAACTGCCCAAGTGATTGAACCGATGTGGAATTTTAAGTAAGAGCCCAGTGTAAATGCGAACAGGCATTGGCCTAAAAGTATCCGCTGCTTTTACTGCTGCAGAAAGAATGACACACAGCTCTGATAACTTCTCTCGTGGTGAGTCCTGCCAGTCCAGCATGATTGCTGCATTTCCTGGTGGTGTGAGGAGGAAAACAGATAATGTGAAAGTGTGGGAGGTGCAAACTAATCCTGTTTTCTTATAAGAATAACGGCGACTGAAGCCACAGTTAGCCACAGGAAACTATCAACTGACATAGGTTGATAGACAATTCATTGTTGATGGCTAATAGAAGTATATATATATCTATCTCCACGGTATGGTATCTGTATGAAACTATTACACCTGAGTCAGATTGCTTGCTTTTGGCCTTGAACTTGACTTCAACTTGGTTACGTTTACTTAAGGCGTGGCAAAAGCTGCCCTATAAAGGAGAATGGGGATAGTGCCAGCCTGTCTGTCTTTCTGTTGGTGTTGGCTGGAGAGTTACACCGGAGGCATTGCAGGTAAAACATGACTTTGCTGTTTTACTTAGTACAAGATCAAGCAGGTGAAATACAAGTAGTAGTGCTGGAAGAGCACCTCAGACACACTGAGAGGGATTTTTCTGGGAGAGACAGAATAAATTAGAGTCCCTGTCCTTAATGTTACCTGGAGGGAAAGAAAAGATGAGTTTGCCATCCTGGAAAGAGCCTCATAGTAAAACGGTAAGTTGTCAGAAGTAATTGGATCAAGTGGGAGTGGAGATTCTAAGATGAGGAGGACTCTATAGTTACTGTATGCTGCTGTTAAATGAGGTAGAAAAAAGGTATCTGGAACTGTCCTATGCTATGTATGCAAAATGATGAGAAAATTGACTTAATAAATAGCCAAAAGGGAGTACTTCACTGACTGTTTGGAGCAGAAGGTCATGCAAGATGCCACTGGGAAAGCAATCTCCTGGAGGGTTGCCAGAGTGCTGGCTTTGGTTTTGATTTTCTGAGATACTCAAGGCTTTCACACATTGTATGTACAAGGAGCTGTTGTCCATCTGGGGTTCAGGATGCCCAAGTTCAGGTCCCTCCGCTGTACAGAAACGCAGCTGAGCCAACATGTAATGGAAATGTTTTGAGAAAATCGGTGGAGAGGAGAAGGTGGATAGTTCAGCTATGAAGTAGACACGGTTCTAATTGCCTATTTCCACTTTCTACTCAGTGAAAAATATCAGAAGCCATTGAAAGAAATTATGTCTGTACTCTGACATAAATCTTTATGCAAAGTGTAATTAGCTGTCAGTAGCATTTGCCACCATTGAGTACCTGATTATAATAGTTGCTTGACAGCTTTCATGAATGAGTGCTGGAGGGAGATGAGACACACCCTTTGCTGCTGGCTTTTAAGCTGTTTAATGCAGAATATGGTGGGTGCTTGGGGTTCCCAGGTTTGTTTCTGCAGGGGTCATCACCATTTTTGCTCTGATATCCTCAGAGACTCCCCTTTCCTTCCCATCCCTTCCAACTGTCACACCCAGTCTCTTTTTCTCCTTGCCTCTGTAGCTTTTCCACTGTTCCCCTTCCCTCCCTCACACTTTGTCATTTGACCCTCTCTCTGAGACAGAGAGCAGGATGGATCTCTCTCTGCTGAGAAGGAAGAGGGACCAAAAAAGAGCAGTAGATGCAAAGTTGGGCGTGATTCCTTTCTCCATTTCAGATAAGTAATTGTGTTGGAGGAGGTCCCAGGACTAAGTAAATGTGTGTTTAATCCCTTCTGAATAATAATTTCCTTCCCTAGTTAAGAGTCAGTCTCTTGTTTTTCTCCAGTGTTTCACAACATGTCTGAACCAGCTTTTGTGAGTGTTTGAAATCCCTTCTCTTTCCCCACATCACACGGCAGGGAGCAGTCCAAGGGCAATGCCTCTGAGACCCATTGCGTTATAACTTTGTCCCTTTAAAATCTTTCTGCCTCAGAGTTCAGCAAGGGTAAGAAGCTCCCCAATCAGGCAGGCAATATTGTGCTTTAAAAGCTGTTGTCGTCTTTGCTGATGCTTCCGTGAGAGCCAACCTGTGGCCAGCCCTCAGGACGCTGCTCTGAAAGAGGTGGCCGGCCGAGCGTGCCGGTGTGGACAGGACGGTGCTAGCCGGGTGCGTGTCACCCCATGGGCTGCCTGCGCAGCGGCGTGGACGGATGTAGAGCTCATGTATCTGTGCATGTGTGCCACCAGAGCCAATGCTGGTGAAGTTATTCCTGCAAGGGAAAAGTAGTTAAGTGTATTATTTTCTTCAGTCTCGTTTCTAATTTATTCCGGATATGTTAAACAACATAATTAAACACACACACACATGCTAAAAACTCTTGTTCTCTGTCAGAAGAGAGGGAACGCGTGTCAGACCCAGCCTTCAAGCTCTGTTAGTTTTAATTTGAGTTTTGGAATTAGTAATCAGTTTTGCTGGAACACTGTTGCAAGAAATAGATCTTAGCATGCATGGGGCCTGGGCACTGTTTCAAATGAGTATTTGTTAAGAAGAAGCCATTCCCTTGTCGTGTTATGGTACATTACATGAGATTTATTTCCATTGTATTAAAAAATGCAAGCCCAAGGGGAATGTTCTCTCTTCTTGTTGGCTGAGGGTGTTTTCTGAATTCCATCTGATTTTTTTTTTTTTTTGGTGGGGCTTTTAATTAAAATGAGATGTAAAACTCCTTATTTTTCCAGGTTGTTGTTACAATGCCAGAAGGCCAAGTGACTTGAAGCACTGAGAAAGGTGATGACGCTAAGTAAAAAGTGGTGGGGGGGGAGGCGGGGCTGTATCACACCCTCAGTGTGACTGGTCTATGTTTTTCACATGTGTGAGTGACTCACAATAAAAATCTGAGGCTTTTCTCTTACTGGAGCCATCTGCTCTCTTTGTACCGAACCAGGAACGTATCAGATCTACAGATAAGTTTGGTAGGAAAAAGCACTTTCATCTACTTAAAAAATTAAAAAAAAAAAAAAAAAAAAAAGCTATGGCATCCGGTGGCTTGAAAGTGAAACGAAGTGACTTCAGGCTAGAAATTAGCACAGCAAAGCTAATTAACTGTAGGAGTGGCTTGCCCAGGCTTGTGGTGGATTTTTCTAGTGCTAATTTATGAGAAGGTACATCTTAAGTGGAGGTACATCTTAAGTGAAAGACAGGAGCTAGGGGCAGGAATCGCTGGATCCAGTGCAGTGGCATCTGTCATGCAAAAAGCCAGAGGAGGTGATCACAGTGATCCTTCGTGCCCTTAGAAGTCTGCTAATGCAGGGCTTCACCAGGGGCTTCTTGTTTCATAAGGAAAGGAACAAAAGGGGAATTATAGCTCAGGACAGTTAAAATTTTGTTTTTGTGAGGGCAAGTGTGAATGAAGGGTGAAAACTGGCATGGACCTTGAGTTATATTTCGATCCAGCAATATGTAATTTTGCATGACAAAAGGTGCTGGAGGAGCCAGGAGGCAAGGCAGGCTCCACAAACGTCCTGCTATGTCTCTGAACTCTGAAATCCACAACAGAGCTTTTAAGCTGAAGGAAGATCCCCAGGGGATGGTGCACACGTGTGTGTCTGTGTACATCCACGTGGCTCTGGGGAGTGCACCTGAAAGCCCCTACTCCGGTTAGACAGAACAAATTGCTCTTTTAAAGCTCTGGTGCCACTACCTGTCTAAACATGCAAGTTTTCCACCTTCCTGTGCCCTTCTCCCGCTCATGTCCCAAAAGTCCACCCCACAATCCAGCATCTCCATGGATGATGCACTGACTCCCTTTGGAGAAAAAGCAGATCTTTGGTGGCAAGAGTCCTGCTGTGCTCTTTGATGACTGTAAAGGGGACAGAGTCCACAACAGGAGATTTTCTCTCCTGCGTCCTTCCCTAGCTGTGCCAGCAGATGGGCTAGCAGGTCTGTCCATTCTGCAGTTTCACTGCATGTGTGAAATGTTCATTTTTCCTAAGTGAATTGCCCCTTTCCTTTAGACATATTAACAAAGAGGGGTTCAAACATGCTCCAGACTGGCATAGGTACAGGTGGCACACAGTGACTGCCCAGTTTAAATATGAATCTACTGTTCAGATCTGCTTAAACACTGGCCTCCAAATGAACGACTGAGTCCAAAAACCCCAGACTTTGGTGCACACTCACGTGAGCAAGTAGTGCAGGTGGGATCCAGGTCTGGATGTTGTAGCTTGGTCCCATCTCAGCACTGTAGCTTTAGGGAGTCTGGTGGAGCGTCTGTGTAAGCTGGTAGGAAGCCACCCCCCTAATCTGTCTGGGGTCTTTGGAGCAGGTCCCAAGGAAAGGCAAGCCTCTGCCTTCTTTAGGTCTCGCAGGGAGTGACTGTCAAGCGCTCACTTGTGGAAATGAAATAACTTGAGAAGTGCCCTGGGCACAGTTGTGACCCAGGACTCTTCTGGCCATGGATATTCTGAGCAGTCTCCCTGCTCACACCACCTCCCTCCTCCCCTGGGTCTGCTGCTCCTGCTCCATCCCCTACGCTCACTTATGTTGCAGATGTACCTCAATGCTAACACAGCGGCTCGCTAACAGCTTTGCTCTCTGTCCTCAGGGAAGACTCAAAATTGAATCTGTAGCAGTGACAGCACTGGTTTAAGATAAACCAGTTGGGATTTGACGACTACCCTTTCCCCAGGCATTTCCAGCTAATAAGGATTTTGTCACTGTGACTGCCCTCAGCTTTGCAAGCTGCTGGTCCACAGTCCTCTTGGGGCAGGGGAGAGGTGTTTGCTTTCCCACACACTCCTAAGGCACCCCTTCAGATCGAGAAACTAATGGCAGTCCATGTCTCTCCTTCACAGGAAAGGGACACAATGCTCGCCCCCAGCTCTGCTCTGATGTTGGAGCAGGGCTGGCAAACAAGAGGGGCAAGAGGAAGCCTCCAGAACCTGAAGAAATTTAATAACCAGGACTTCAACCAGCTGCGAGCCTTGTGCCTGAGCCAAGGACTGCTTTTTGAGGATGCCACCTTCCCCGCTCACGTCAGTTCCATTGGTCCCAACCTGCTCCCAGCGGATAAACTGTGGCAAATACAATGGAAGAGGCCAACTGTGAGTTACTCCAACTGGGGTTGTTTTGTAGTCCTGCTGCTGAATGGGAGTGCGGATGGCCAGGGGCTAAAGGCCTTCACCTTGGGGAAGGCAATCTGCTAAGCAGGGAAGTAGACCCCAAGGGGAACACTGGGAGCACAACACTGTAAGGAGGGATCCTTGCTGTGGGATGTGTGGAGGGAAGATAACCTCTATAACATTAATAATTTCACTGGGTACGTTTTTGTAGGAAGTTTGTTTCCACCTGTGAACCTGACTAGAACTAGTGTTCCCACTTTGATCTGCTTCTAGAGGTCTTTGTGCAAACCTGAAAAGCTGCCAAATTCTATTAAAGATCTCTGATTTCTGTAATCTAAGCTACTGACTCAGCAATACCTTTTTTAAAGTAATCGGGACAAGGCATTAGATGAAATACATTTGTCTGCTGATTCCCAGTTGCAGTTTAATAGGCAGTTGTCATCATCTGGTATATGGATGTTTAAATTGGGAGGTGGAATCACATACTCAGCTCTTTTATCCTAGGACCTAATTTAGGTAATCTTTCTATGGTCCTACTGTGCTGAATAGCACTGCTGTGTACCATTTGCTGCTGGTGCAGCTACTGGATTAGCCACGTGCTGCCCTTTTGCTGGGTTTTGCTGAGGGTACCACTAGTGCCTGGGGCCTTTGGCTTCCCTGGGCTGGAGCAAACCAGTTCATCTCCCTGCAGGCAACACCCCGGGGTGTAGAGACAGTAACTGTGAAACTGTACAAACAGGACAAGACAACTAGAAAAGATTTATTTGGACAGCAGATGTAAGCAGGTCTATGAGGGCATGCTGGAGCTTGGCAGTGTGGCGGCCTTGGCATAGCAGCAGCAGCGGCTGCTGCCAGCATGGACGTTGAAAGCCATGGGTCCCAGAAGGGAAGCAGGCTAGCCCAGGGAGCCTGTGTAGCTGCTGAATATGGATGCCCAAATGGAAAGGTGGGAAGCCCCAGCCCCGGTGTAAAAGGGATGTGATGTGGTAAGGTATCACACGGAGCAGAAGCTGCAGCCTGGACACCAACAGGGCGGTGGCTGCAGTGTTGTGGTGATAGGGATAGAGCCTGAGGCTTCAACTTTTCACTACCCACTGCTGCAGCAGGGCCTGAAAGCATCCGAATAATTGTGTATGCAGAGGTACAGGCACTTCCAATCTGGGTCGATGCTTTATCACATGATTTGGTAGGTGTGGAGGCGCTGGGTGCAGATGTCTGAGTGTCCTCTGTGGAGCTGCTACGAAGGGGTCATTCTTCTCTGCAGAAGCAGCTCGTACTGCTGGCTGAACATCTGGGCTTCTCCTCAGGCAGCCTTTCTTCAAATCCGGGTCCAGTGAGAATGCAGCTGGTGCTGTGTTTTTTACACCAGCACTCTGCTTACAGGTTTGTAGCAGGTGGGGATAATCTCTCTTGAAACAGGGGTTATAGTAGAATAGCAACTAAAAAATGCAAAGGAGACGAGTTAGTTGCCACCATTTCCAGACTGAGAAAGACAAATATATGATAACTAAGCATTAGACTTACAAAAGACAAACATGGATATTAGAAAGGACTCTCAGGGGCATTTTAAAGATGAATAAACTGGAATAAAATGTTATGATACAGTTCTGTTAAGTACTAACCACCCTGGTGTTTTTGCCATTTGGGAGCAGCAGAGAAGCGTAGGATTTCAAAAGCATACAAACAGACTTAAACACCCAAATGCCACCAATTTTGAGGCACCACAGTGTGGGAAGAACATCTATCCTACTCTAATATCCTGAGAGTTATTTCATGTGTGTCCTGGTTTCAGCCGGGATGGAGTTAACTGTCTTCCTAGTAGCTGGTACAGTGCTATGTTTTGAGTTCAGTATGTGAAGAATGTTGATAACACTGATGTTTTCAGTTGTTGCTCAGTAGTGTTTAGACTATGGTCGGGGATTTTTCAGCTTCTCATGCCCAGCCAGGGCACCTGACCCAAACTGGCCAACGGTGTATTCCATACCATGTGACGTCCCATCTAGTTTAGGAACTGGGAAGGGGGGGGGGCCAGTGATTTTGGCCGCTCGGGGACTGGCTGGGTGTCGGTCGGCGGGTGGTGAGCAATTGCCCTGTGCATAATTTGTACAGTTCAATCCTTTTATTACTTACTGTTGTCATTTTATTAGTGTCATCATTATCATTATTAGTTTCTTCTTTTCTGTTCTATTAAACCGTTCTTATCTCAACCCAGGAGTTTTACTTCTTTTCCTGATTTTCTCCCCCATCCCACTGGATGAGGGGGGAGTGAGTGAGCGGCTGCGTGGTGCTTAGTTGCTGGCTGGGGTTAAACCACGACAATGTGCAAAGGAACTGACGTACCTTGCCAAAAGCAGAACCTGCTGCTAGTGCTTGAAGTTTGTCAGGTGAGGCAGGTGTTGGAGAATCCCCTTCCATTTTGCTGAATCCATGAAAGTTCTTGTGGAATCGGTTTCAAAAATTTGCAGAGGTCCTCTCCTTCCCAGTGGTCCCATTTTGTCAGCAATCACTACACAGTTTCCACCATCACCCCACCAAACTGACTGAAACCAATTGCTTCCAAAAATTTTCATTTTTTTTTCAGGAAAGAGCAGGATGAAAAGTCATTGGCTTTGCCAGAGCTCTCCTCTGAAAAATTAAACCATATGCTTATGGTCCAGGGTTCACAACATGAACATTGAAAAGCCATTTCTTCTATTGTAGAGGTTAAGGCAGCATCACTAGCTAATCTTCAACGTTGTACTCAGGGGACAGAAGTTGAGACTGCTGACTCAACTGGCTCATCTGGAACAGAAACGTAGGATGCCAGTGCTGAAGAAGGCACCATTCTAATTTTTTTTTCCAGTTTGACCAAAATTTCCTCCTGTAGCCATTTCCCAACCAGCCAGGATTCATCCTGCTATACAAGATGCAAGATGAAGGGCAATGGCATCAACTGCTTGGGGACCCCAACCAGAAGTTCTCAAACGTCACCAAAACACCCATGCTCTGTCACGGTGACATCAAAGTGTGGCCTCTGTCTCCTGGCAGAACAAAGCAGGGGCAGAAGAAGTTGCTAAAGCAGTCATTGCTTTTCATTTATAGAGCTGCAGATGTTTTGAGCCAAGGGTCAGGAAGTAAATAAAATAGTATTTGCATTTCAAATGTCCTGAAAGGCCAGTGCTGCATCCAGTTGCCTCTGAGTTGGTCCCGGGGGAGAAGAGGGAAGGCTGCAGTTTTAGGAGTCGAAGTGCCCCATTCCTGAAGTTTTTCAGTTGGGCACCTTTCACTCATGCAGAAATGTTCATTCTTTGTTCTTAGGTCATTGCAATGCTAACTTAAGGATACATGATCCCAGGTGTTTAAGCTACCTAAACTACTTGGCAGAGATACCTATAATTTCCCCAAGGGAGACTGTTTCCTACCTGAATACATCTCCCAGAGAGTGTAGTTGCATCCTGCCGACAGAGCATAGCCAATTTAACCTATATCTATATTTTTCTCAGCCTCCACCGTTAGCTCCCTCTGACATTAAAAAAAATTTGGCTGGAAAGGTACCTATGACAAAATTTGGCATCTTGGTCCTAATAATCTCTTAGCCTCCATTTTCTGAGTCATATGGTATCTGGTTATTTAAGTGGTAGATAGCAATTATAACTGCTGTCATTGTTCCAGATCCAAGCAGTTGAGCAACATGCTGCTTCTAGTTTACCTGGTACGTTGTCAAGAGAATTGCCAATTGTGTTCAGAGTTTGGGGTCTTCATATCTGAGGGTGATGTATAAAGTAGAGAAAACAGCTTGATTTTCAGACAGCAATAGTCAGTCAGTGGTGACAGTCAGAAACAACTTATTTAGACTCAAGTGAGCTGATTTAATATGGGAATCCCTCAGGGGGCAGCTGGATCAGGAGCACCAAGACAACATTTGAAATGTCACTTTCCCTAACTCTGCAGTAGTTGCAGTTTCCCATCAGATAGGGACTGCTCCAGGCTGTGTTTTCATCCCCAGGCCCTTAGTCTATGTCCACTGAAATGAGTGCAATTTGTAACAGAGATTTTGCCTGTGGAACTTCAAGCATTACTAGAGGTGGGGCTTGGAGGTACCAGACACAACAGGAGCTCTGCAATGAAATGGTCTTTTGCTTCACCCACACTTTGGAGAAATGGAAAAGAAGTTCTGTTTTGGACTGAACAAGGTATTTGCTGTAGCTGGGCTTTTCTAAAGAACAGTCAAAGGGAAATTCTCCTTGAAGAGTTATGTCAGATTTTAAAAACTGAGATGCTCCTTTAAAAAAATGTTCAGAACAAATTCTTTCCTTGTTTAGTGCTTTTCCTTCACACAAGCAATTGAGTGGAACAGAAGAAGTCACAAAATGAATTGCTGTTGTTGAATACGTGTTTTTCATCAATTAGTGTTCAGGCTAAAGATTTTACTCTGTTCTGAGCATAATGCATGATACTATACAGATGCAAAAAGAAACTTCACTGTTGCTAACATTGGTTATATTTTCAAACATGGTATATGTGAGGGGAGAGAGATTACCATGTGTGCAGCAGTGCCTTGGCCCTGCACCAGGGTTAGCCCACCATTGCACTTGATATGGTGCCCATTATAAATGTTAAGGATAGTCCCTGATCTTCAGTGCTTATGCTTTAAAAAGAAGGCTAAAATGGGCAGAGGGTGAAGTTGCTGAAAATTTTTCTGAATGTCTTCAATGTCACCGACTGCTGTTCCTGCAGCTGCTCACCCTTCATCTCTTGGGGACCCTGGGGCTACCTTATGGAGTGAGGGATTGCTGAGCAAGAGCCTGTCCTAGGAGGGTCCATCCCCTGTTTAACATGGGCTATGACATCCACGTGAGGCAACCAGAAGAGGGGGAAAAGCTGCAAGGTGGCCAGTGGACCTCTGAGTGTCATCATGAGAGAAATCCCTGAGTGCCTCTACTGCGACTAGTAGGAGGGCGCATGGTGAAAGGACTGTCTGAAATAGCCGACATGGGTTTCCTCTGCATATTCACAGTCTGTTTGTAGCATCAGGGCATGGACTCCTGGGTATTTGCCTCGTGTCCGGTGTCGGGGGAAGGGAAGAGTAGGGTCTAAAAGAAGTCCTTGGATAGAAGCCACAGAAAGCGGCCGCTTTAATGTAAACTTGAGTGAGAAAAATGCCTTGTTCCCTTAGCAGAGACTCAGGGAACTGTGCTATTGCACTTAGTATCTAAAAAGCATTGGCGAAAATTATAGAGTTTAAGTCAAGGCTTGTTTGCTGGGAAAAGTGATTCATCATTTGATTCAGTAATTTTGCAAAGGGGCTTGCTTGCATTTTTGCCTCTCTTCCTCTGTCCCTTCCCAAAGCAAATGTCACCTTCTTTCAGCGACAGAGTGCCTGTCATGATTCTGCACTGGTTTTGGTGATTATTTGTTTATTGGCATTTTATTTGATTTCCAGGAATTAAATCAATGTTAAGGAATTTTGGACCCAAGAACCGACTAAACCAAAATGGATCCTTTAAAAAAATAATTTTGAAATTAGGATCTTTCCAGACAAATAACCTGAGCTGGAGTTCCTGCTGCATCAGCCTTGGCTTGTCTGTAGCTTGAGGGGTGAAAAAGACAGAATTTATTCAGGCAAGAAATCAGACAACAGTTTGAAGTTAACCTAAAAACTTAGCTCTAACAGCACAGGGGAAAAATGAAGACAAACCTAAAAAAAAACCCAACAAAAAAAAACCCCCAAAAACCCCAGGAAAAAGAAATGTGGATTGTCACATGAGCTGTTTTAATAAAGTAAGTTATGGGAAATGTGTGGCGATGAGGGATAGTGCTGTCCTGCACTACCTGCAGGTCTGTCGCCGTGGGGCTGTTCTCCGGCATGAGCCAAAGCTGCTTGCCAGCTGTTCGTGGCGGAGTTCACAGCTTCAGTATTTCCCAGGGGCCACAAGGCCCTTGGATCCTGTTCAGTATTTCTCCTTGATGAAAATCAAAATCAATTCACCTTATTTTCGAGTGTGCGCATGCAATCAGTGTAATTGAACGGGAGCAGCGTTTCCAGGCTGCCATTGTCTCAGCCCTTGCCTACTCAGCTGATTGCATCTAACCTCAACTTCAGAGTTCATCTCTCCGGGCCGAGGAAGCTGCAGTGCGTCACCATTTATTACATCTGTCTTTCTGCACAGGCTGTAGATGAGGAGGGTTTATTTGCATACTGTCTCTGAACTCTGTTGCTTTTGGAAAGGGCTGATTGTTGTGGGGGTATGCACACATCCCGGGTTAAGGGGAAAGCACTGCTCCTATGATGGTTTGCTGACTCACCTGCTTCCCTGTTTCTTAGGCTGGGGAGTCAGCTAGCAGGATTATATGGCTGTGGTGGTCACGGGGAAATAGTGGGTAATAGCGTGGCACTTTGAAAACTTCAGCTTGTACTGTATGGTCCAAGCGGGAGGTTGCAAGACCTCTAAGGAAACCGCCTCTCAAAGGCTTGGGGTAGACAGGGCTACCGCCCTTGTTTACCTCCTTTGTATTTACCTCGTTTGTTTGTAATTGTCACTGGTTTTTAACACTGAGCCACACAAAGCGAATAGGTTGCAGGTAAAATCTGAGCTGGTTTCTGTTTCTGCTGGTTGTTGGACACCAGTCCATCCTCCAACAGGACTTTGCTCTCACATTTGTGGGCTCCCCACCTGTGTGGAGTCTGAGGACCTCACTCCTCCTTTGTGAGAGAGCGCTGGGGCAGAGCAGGGGTTTTTAAGCAACTAAGGCATTTGTATTGAAAAAAGGCAATTAGGAATTGAGCTATTCTGCTGTAAAGCAGGGAACTGAGTTCTGATGGTGCAAGCAAACCCCTTGAGATTAGCCTGGGTTTTCCCATCCAAGAGAACGTCAAAGAAAAGCAGAATGAGAGTTTTAAAAAAAAGTAAAAATTAGGCAGATTGAAGGAAACAGATTCCCAGTTCCCTTGAGGTCTAATAAACATGAAACTGTGGATAGAGCCTCCAGCCTGGGAAATCCTTTAGCCTCCAAGTGATGGAGAGTGGGAGGATGTATGCAGAGGAGTGTTAGTTTCAGCTTGCTCGGTTATCCTCTCCCTCTCCAAGCTGTCGGAGACAAGTCATGGCAACAGACAGACCTTCGGTGTGTCCCAGCACATCTTATTCTTTGTCCTGCCCTCCCTTGTTACTCCAACTGCCTTATTTCTGTGTTAGCTATTCTGTGGAGGTTTTCTGTGGGTTTGGGATGTATGACAGTGGCGTGCCTGACCCCTCCTCAGCGCACGTCTAGGCAGTGCCCTCAGCCCAGGGAATTGCAATACCATGTTTGCTTCTTAATTCAGAAGGCACAGCAGTGATGCTGAATTAAGATTTGTCCAGCTGAGAACAGTTTGGTTTTCAATCAGTAGCAGCCTTTTTATTTTTCTTAATTGGTGCCTGTTAAACAGGGAACGCTATGGCTTACGATGGCAGGACGTGTCAGGAAGGTGGAGCTGGTGCAGGGGAGAGCAACACAAGTGCAGCCAAAGGGAAAGATGCGGTGCTGTGGCAGGAACAGAAGCAGGGCTGGGATTTTACTCTAGGATTAAGGTGAACTGATTGGGAGGAAGCACTGCAAAGAGTGCCACTTAGCCCTTAGTGGCCTTGTACCTGCACTCAGGATCATGCTGGGCCAGTGGGGAAATCTGTGGGAAAGTGGCCACGGCCAGACCACCGTACTGAGAAGCAGCCTGCAGTCAGACTGGCTTATGCTGCCTATGAAACCCCACCTCAGGCTTCCAATTTTCCACAGAAATGTCTGACTGTGTCCTTTGCGTATGTCTGCACATGGCCTGCATCTACACTACTCACCTCCAGCTTCTTCTGGGGACTTGTTCTTCCTTTTAAAATTTTGAGCAATTATAAAAAGAAACTTAGTGTCAGATGCGTGTTCAGGGTGCTTTCCTTCCACCTCTCAAATTAGTTCTCCATCTTGCCCTTTGGATAAGCAGTACTTCAGTGGTAAGACCATTCTCTAGAGGATGAACTGGTTTGACCTTGAACTTCTCTTTTATTTTGAATACATAATGAAGTCTTCAGCAGGCCAGGGAAAGCAAGTGATGATAGCTTTGTCCTGGGGCGATGAGTTCAGGCAGAGCGGTTGACTTGCAGCCCATATGGTTGCCTTCACTGCTGGACTTGTAGATACTCTGTGAAGAGACCACGTGCCTCCATATGCTCCCTCTTCTTTCCCCCTCCAGCTAAAACTGAAAAGTCTCGGGGAAAATGCCACAAAGCCTCATCATAATTTCTCAGTGAAACAGGCTGGACAGACTTACAGTTAAATCTGTGGTTTCTCTATTTGTCATGCAATTTGAGCACTAGCATATAGTGAGACTTGCACATTTTGTGTAGCGGTAACTGTGCATAGCTGTGTTTTGCAATAATAGATGATAGTTTCTGGTGTTTTATGACTGCTGTATTCTTGCCTTTGAAGGAATAGGAGCTAATTGGAGAATTCCTTTCCTTCCAGTTGAGATGGCCCAGATTTCCAAAGCACTGCACCCATCGCAATTATGTCCTCTCTAAGCTCTGTGCTTAGTTCAGGCTGCACACAGCATCCTTCAAGGGAACAGCCATTCCACCACTGATTTCAGGGGTCACGCTCTTCCAGAGCTCTTCGGAGTATTTGGTCTTGCAATTCCCTGCCACTGCCCCCTCCCGCCTTTGCTTCAGCTTCTGCTTGTCCCCTGACCTTCCTTGGCTCACACCCAAGGCTCTGCAAAGACCCCATGCTCTGTGCAGTGCATCCCTTTGAAGTGTGCCTATGCTGCCTCTTCTTCTCAAGCCTACAGAGAGGTGGCTACACTCAAAAGCACAAACCTGACGTTAAAACCTGCCCCGCTATTTCTGACCGCAGTGCACACAGCAAGGAGGACTGCTGCCATTTCAGGCAGCGGCACTGGTGTCAGCTCCGTCGGAATTCACCTTCTATTTGTTGCGTGGTTTCTGCAGAGGGACAGCTGCTGAGCAGCCCCTTTTCCATGGCTAGTCGCATGCTCTGTGTTGCTTTCCAGTTATTGCCCCCTAAGTCTGTGGGGAGTACACCCCACTGGAAGCAGAGCTTAGTGTGTTGTGGGTGGGAATTATAGTGAGAGTGTTTGACTTCAGCTTTTGTTCTCTCTGAGCACCACAAAATTGTCTGTATGCACAATCAAGGCATGTTGGCTGGGGCTGACTTCAGATCATGTCTTTTCTGTTAGTTTAGTTTAGTTTCTGTTAATTTAGACAAAATTGCTGGTTTCTCTTAGCAAGAAACCCGCTTAATGACTCAGCTCATCCCCGTTTGCTTACTGAGGAGTTGAACATCTTGGTGGGCAATAGGGTATCTGCTGAGGCATCTAATGGGCTGACTTTTCAGCTGGTCTCTGTAACAGGCTAGCAGGATCCACAGTGCACTTAAGAGCTTTATCATCCCAGCACAGAGCAGAGCATCAGCCCCTTCCTCGTGAATCCCATAAGAGAGACAGCTGCCTTCCCAATAGTTTCAGACTCTTGTTTGTATATGGTGGTTACCCCCGTGGCAGCTCTGCACTGTAGCACGTCCATCAGAGCCCAGCCACCCTGCCTGGGGCAACTAAGATTTCAACAGTCTCAGAAATAATGGGGGGAAAAAAAAAATAAAATACGCATTCCTTTATGCTGTTAGTTTTCTGGGATGACTATTGGCAAGTCAGACACACACAAAGGCATAAGCCAAGGTCAGAGCCTTGTCATGCAAGTTACTCTTTCCTGCTTGTGGGAGGTTTTGAATTCACCCAGGTGAGGGAGGCAAACTGCTGTCAGAGAAATAGAGGCAGGGAGAAGATAAAGCTGGGACACATGTAGAGGAGAAGGGAGAAGGGCTGATCGCTGCTGCTTCCCTGTATGATGACCAACTGCTGCTGATGGTGACCACCACTTCTTAGGCCTGCTCCCATACTATGAGTAAATCTCTTATCGCAAATCCCTGAAGTCCTGCGATAGGTGTGGATGGCTGCGTGAAAGCATCTGTCAAGGAAGATACCTGCCTCGGCTGCTTTCCCCAGTGTCAGCAGTGCTGCGGGAGCACGATCTGTCTGCCAGCCTGGAGCAGTAACGTTGTGTTGCGTCTTCTACTGACAGGGAAACTTCTTAGAGGGGTTTGATCACCGTGAAGCCATTTCAGAGAACTGACAGCATTTGCTAATGCTGAGCTCACACAACTGTGTGAGTCACGAGTCGCATTGTGCACTGGTCTCATTTTTGTGCAGCATGTCAAATCAATTGGGGAGAAGAAATGCCAGGGCCTGCTTAAGGAAGAGCTGCTGTATTATTTTTCTTACTCAGATGTTTTTTCTCCCTTTTATCTCTTCATTTTCTTAGGTGCACGATGACTTTCCTATTTAAGGCTGATTGCTCTTTCAAAACAGAGCCTTATCCAGTTGGGGTGTGCCAAGGGTTACTCACAGGGGATGCTCAGGCCATTCCTACCTGAGCACTCAGATATCCCAGACCAATAGCTGACGCAGGTGGGAGAATGGTTCACATTTCTGTGTGCAAATCCAAGCTCTGAAGTGTTTCCCCCTTCACTGCCCAAGCAAGACTCTCAAGGAATGCAAGAAAAATTCTCCCTGAATTAAAAATAAGTCAGCCAGGCATATGGGATTTTGCAGTGAAAGATTAAGCTCTCTTTCTATAGCTTCCTCACCAGAGTGATGAAAAGGAGCCCAGGCTGATCTGTATTAGTCCTGCATGGAAACACAAAAGGCTCAGAGAGTAAAACATTCCCAGACCCAGTGGTGAGCTGAAGTACAGACCCTGATCCTCTTTGCTTGGAAACCTCTGTGTCTCTGCCCTACTGTCCCCCGGGAAACTCCACGATTTTGCAGCCAGGCTCAGAGGCCTCTCTGAAAGGTGTTGGTAGCATTAGAGAAACCCACATGAAAACTCGGTGAGCGCCCAGCCACAAGTCCCCATCCCTAGGAACAGAGCAGACTAAAGAAGAGATGCCTGAGTAGCTCCTCTGGTTTTGTTGGTGGCAGGCAACAAAACGTCAGGGCTCAGGAGAAATACTTTTCAGCTGTGGAAAAGGTAGGCAAGCAAGGGTCTTCAAGGGGCAGGAGCACACTGCTGGCAAAGGCTGGGTACTCACAATGATCTTTGCATTTTCTTTCCTCCAGGAATTTCAGAGAAATCCTTATTTGATCACAGATGGAGTTAGCAGATTTGATATCAAGCAAGGAGAAATAGGTAAGGTCATATTCCTGTTTTGGAAAAGATTGGCACAAAGCAATAACCTGTGATTGCTTTGCTATGTTCTGAGTGCTTGGTGGGAAGACATGGACCACGGTAGGTACCGTAAACAATCAGTGCAAGTCAATCCAGACTCACACAAGTCCACACACAATTCATTGCAGTTATTTAACAGGATTCCCAAATGCAGCAGCTCGAATCCCTGTTACTTATGTACGGAACCTGCCCTCTACATATATAAGGATAAGCATAGAAAGGGAGGTCCAACTGAGATCAGGCAGATGCTTCAAGTACAATGATCACAGTTCAGGGGTAAGTAGGCACAGCTCCAACATGTGTAGGACTGAGTTTTCTTTTCATCCTAATGTATTCCTCTGACTCTCAGTGTTTTCTTCCCTGTGGATATTTCTTTCCATCTTCTCTCATCCTTACCCAGACATGTGTCTGCACCCTGTATAGGTTCCATCTTTCTCTCCTGGCCCATAACCATGTTTGTCTTTGGGAGCAGCTCTGCTCTGATATAGAAAGAAATATCTTCATATTTCTCACCCCACTGAGAGGTCTGAAGATTTCCTAAAGAATGTTCTAGACTGCAAGTCTCAACATGACCACAAAAGATAGGAGGAGCATGAAAGTAGAAAAGGATGGCTGGGTAGCATCAGGGTTCCCAAAGGACATTGCTGGTGAATACTGCATAGTGGTTCAGCATTTTTCAGGAGGAAAGGGAGAGAGAATAATGTTGGTTTGTCTTAACAAGCTGGTTCTTAGATGTTGAAGTGTACTCACCTAAAGAGTTAGTTATGGTCCACGACAGTGAGTAACTGACTGAATGCACTGGATTTTTCCCTCCCTTGAGGTGACTGCTGGATGCTGGCTGCCCTGGGCTCCCTGACACTGCAGAAGCAATTTTTGGAAAATGTTTTACCAAAGGACCAAGGATTCCAGGATGGTTATGCTGGGATTTTTCATTTCAGGGTATGTATTCTCTGCTGTATTGATACTGCTTGGGCTTGGCTGGTTGGATTATATAGGGGTCCAAACTGCAGTCCCAGACCTCGACATCCTTGAATGCTTTGGTTCTTCAGTACTGACTCCCAGTTCAGAATTTTGCAGAAAATCCCAGATTTTCTAATGATTCCCTGTGCTCCAGGTGGTGCAATCACACTTCAGGGAATTTGAAGCCCTTTTCTGAAAGTTATGAGTCCAGAGGTACAGATACTAGCTATTCAGATAGATTTGTGTACATATATGTTTTAGATGGCATTTTGGTGTCCGCTTTGATTTGGACAGTTTGTTATGGCTGTCAGCACAACTGTGCTCTGTATCTATTTGGACTCATTTTCTGTTTCCCCATATACTTCACCTTGCCTTTCTAGCTCGTGGAAATGGCTTGAAATTACAAATCCTTGGAGACAGATCAGAGGAACAGGCTTTTGATATTTTGAAAAGAAGTTTCTTTCAGAGACAAGAGCAAGGCTTTTTAGTAAATCTCACTTTCTACCAACTCTTGAAATTCTCTGAATCTCCCAGGAGGGTGACTGGGATAGTAACTGGCAGGCCCTGCTTGCTTGTATCTGAATCTACCAAATAACTTGGGGGATTAGAAGCACTTGCAGTACCATTAAGCTCCAGAAACTAAACTGGTTGTAGAAAGAATCAGTATATACTCGGCCATTCATCATCCCCTGTTTTTTCACAACTTTGTTTTGTTACATGCAGTTCAGTACCAAGCAAAGAGCTCTGGCAGTGGGACTTCTTTGACCCCCTGGAGCTCTCATGGAGCAGCACCAGGAGGATTATCTTGTGGCCAGTCTAAATTTTGCTCCATTCCTTTGCCCCTTGGAATACCAGATGTTTCTGTCTTGGCCCATTTCCAGCATGCAGAGGTGCACTGTATAAGATAAACCAGCTGAATGGACACCACTCCGCTTAAAACACATTAAAAGGATGCAAGCTAGATTGTCTTTCATGAGAGCTTTGAAAAGATTAGTTAGGAGCAATCCTTAAATCTTAAGCAGTATAAATACCTTACAGTATTTGAAAATGTTTTCCCTGTCATCTCATCTGCAAATCAATGCAACTGTTTCTGGCTTTCCTTGAGCAATAAACCCCTGAGAAAGCTACTCTGAATGGAAATGCTTCTCGGCAATGCCTTTCAATTATTCCATCAAAGATATTTTACTGCCATCCACAGGCTAAGCCACCAGTCCTCAGTTCAGTGAAAAATCACAAACAAGGCATATCATATGCTAATATAAAAATTTTAGCTTATAACTTTTTTTCACCCTTTTGGATCTGGAGCACGTTGCGTCTCAGGAATACAAAAGGCTGCTCCAGTCTTCCTGCACAACACTAGCTGTTTGGCTGCAAGAATTAAGGGTGTTAAGCACTTCATCAGCTGTAGTTAAGAGGGGTAACGTTTTTATCTAGGCAATAATTACAATGATGTTATTTTACCAGGAATTAAGTCAGTCTTGTGTTTGTATAGGAATCACTTTCTCTGCCATAGAAGCTCTGATGCTTGTGAGGCAGGGTGTGCCACGCGTTGTGACAGTAAGCAGCGGCAGCTCAGCCTGGGAAAAAACCAGAAATGTTCTGCAGGGACTACAGGGGGTTATGGCACAGTGCATCCACTCAAAACAGGGAGGATCCACCCTGGGTGTTAATGCCCCTGCTCTCAGGAAGAAATTGATGAAATCTTTAAAGGCCATAAGTGGTCAAGACCTCAGTTTCAGGATACATGCAAAAGGTGCCTTCTAATAGCATGGAAAAGAGAGTGGTTGAAAGGCATGGGATTTCTCCTTGCTCAATCCCAGAACTAGATTTCTCTAAGGTCCCTGGTGAGGAAGGGGAAAAAGGAAGTAAAATAACTACACAGTATTCCCCCTCCGACCAGCACCACCCTAGGTGTGGTGTTGTCATCTTGCAACTGTCCATTTCTTTTTCCTCCTCTTCTAAGCTAAGGAAAACAAAGTCCTGATTTAAAAGGCTCACCACTAATGTGGAAATGAAGAGCTTCCCTCTTTGAAGCCTGCCTACATAGGGATTCTTTGTTTCACTTGCTATCACGTTCCAATCTGCAGTACTTTAAATCCTGAGGGTATAAAGACATTTCATGAAGCTGAACTCTCAAGCCAGAAAGTGAAGGCATAGGGCCTCTCTGAAGGCATAGGGAGGAGAATGGCTTCTCCTGTACCACTCTTGCACTCCCAGAGCATCCTAGGACTTTCCATGAGGTTTCTCATTCCCACTGTAGCTTTTCCTGTCCTTGTGAGCTCAGATGAGACCATGATCTTTAAGTCTGTGGCAGTCAGGACAAAGCAGCTCTCTTTACCCAGCTGAAGAAAAATACAGTGCTGCATTCAGAAGGCCTCCAAGCTTGAGCTCCCTACCGAAGATGGCCAAGGAACTTGGCTTTTAGAAAAATGTCACTCAGTGTGTTTGGACTGCATTAATCCCCACAGCCAGTTCCGTGTTGTTATCCTTGTTTACCTGTTGTGTTTGCACATGAAGCACCATGGGGAGGTGTGGCTGGACATCACGCCTTTTCTCCATACAGACCTGCTGCCAGGTGTTGACTGGTGACAGGAGGGCATGTTAGGTGACTTAAAGGACACCTCCTTTTGGACTGTCCTTTTGCCTGTCTCTTTTTTGGGCAGAGGAGAGCCATCGGCAGGCTTTTCCTCAAACCTCATCCTGCCAAAATCAAGCAGAAGGCTCAAACCGCTCCTGGAGCTCAAGTTCAGAGAGTCCAACCCTGCCACCTCCTGCCGCCACTAATGTAGGGAGTGAAAGGCTGGGGTGAGGCAGAACTTAAGTAGGATCAAACCTGCTTTCGGCTTAGCAGACTGTAAGCTGCTTTGCTGCTGGGGAGATCTGGTCTTGTGCTTTTCTAACAGAACAGCTCATTTCAGGGTTTTTCATTGACCAAAGCTGTTGAAATAAAATCATGCTAGACTAAATCTATTGCTGGCATACTTCCACTGGAGTCCTTAGCATTACTGCAAATAAGAGCTTGGCCTCTTATGATTGCGAATCATGCTAAGCTACATTAATCTGCTAATGACTCTGGAAATGGCTGCTTTAGTTCTTCCCCACAGATCTCTTTCCCTATCTTCTCCCTTGAAAGGTTTCATCAGCTGGATCAGCTGGAGAAACACCTGCTCTGTCCACATGCTGGAGAGACCGCCTGCGTCCTCCTCATCTATCAAGGAGATGGATAACACCTCAAAACAGTCTTTAGTCACTACACGGTCCCTGTCCATGACAGCATGTCAGAGTCTTAATTGAAACACAGAGGAAAGAAAATCTAGAGACTGGATCATGACAGAGGCCCTCTGGCCAAGAGCTGTGCTGCAGGGGAAAATCCAAGTGCAGCTGAGGAGTGAGGCTCACTGAACCATCTGCATGATTGTTCTTCATCATCTTGAATGCTTGCCTATCGCCCAAGAATATTAGCATATTTTCCATGTTGAATCTTTCTTCCCACTGATTGCAGGACTATTTATATTCCCAAATGACTTCCCCTGCCACTGGGAAATCCAGCCACTTGGTAGCTTGTTTAACAATGTGGACCATTAGCCTGAAGCAGTTCAGGAGACAACTTGCACATATCCATGCTTTAGATTAATTCCTGTGCTATTTCAGGAGGCTGTTGCTTGGCGTGAATATTAGCTCTTAAAAGAGACTCATTCTTTTCTCTCTCTTCTTTTCTTTTTTCTTTTTTTTTTAAATTTTATTTCCAGTTCTGGCAATATGGAGACTGGGTGGATGTAGTGATAGATGACCGACTGCCATTCCTAAATGGAAGATACCTGTCTGTACACCCTCGAACGTCAAATGAATTCTGGCCATCCTTGCTGGAAAAAGCATATGCCAAGTAAATATACCTGTTCTATTCTTCCACCCAGTGCCGAATGCTTTCTATGGGTAGTTTCACCCTCTGCTTTATGCAAAGCACACAGGGAGGAGTTCAGGCTAACAGCGGTGTATGTTGTGCTGTGCTTATGCAAGGAACTGTGGCTGCATGCAAACACAGGGCCAACAGAACCTGGAGATGTTGGTCTCAGGCTGAAGACCTAAACGTACTCAGTCCAAGTCTGGGACGTTAACGCCTGAGGAGTAAAATGAACGGGGCAATGGCTGGTGACACAAAAGGGGCTGGGCATCTCCTCCTTACTTTAAGCAGACTTCTTTTGCCTCTGTTTTCCTTTCCATATTTTCCTCTGTTTAAAGGTGCAGACTCTAAGCAGGGATTACCTCTGTTTACAATCACTAATCAGAGATCATGTAGATATTTGGAGCCAGCAATGAGAGGAAGCATGGCTGAAGAACATGCTCAGGCACAACACATGCACTCCTGTGAGTCTCTGGTCAGCTCTCACTTCACACAGAGAGGTCTGACTCTTGGCTGAGGTCCCCAGAGTACTGAAGGGTTAATAAGGATTAATAAAGAGATAATAATTTAAAAAAAATCCTCTGAGGACTGAAGGGATCAGAGTGTGGTCCCTTAGCATCCGTAAGATTGCCCATTATTAAATATGCTGAAGAGAAATTCCAGTGTGAGGGGTAGTATGAAGGGCTGGAACTTGGTACACATGCCCTACGTGAAGCAGGTGTAACATTTGCAATGCAGTGAAGAGGAGCTGGAGAAGAGAGCTAATTATTTTGGCAGATTTGGTCAGGAATAAACAAATGTTAAAGCACCATCTGAATGACTCAGGAGTAGGATGCATTTTGCCCTGAGTTATCTCAGAAAAGTTGACTCAGGATTCAGTATCAATTTGCTGCATAAGATTTTAATTACAAAGCAAACCAAACCTCTATTAAATTAAAGTTGCAAGCGATGCTGTTTATGAGATTCCCGTTTGAGAAGTTTTTCCCCGGTGCCCATGACAAATTCTTTTCATCAGTGTAGGACAAGGACAACCCTTCAAAATACAATTAGCCGCAGACTTCATTTGATTACATTCATTAAATACAGCGTGTATGGTAGGGTTTAACAGCATGCTCTACCTGCTCTAAGTACGGCATGTTCCAGCTTATTTGCTGTCTCAATAAAAAGCACACGATAAAAGCAACAAGGACTGTGTTGGCAATATTAAATTATTATCCTATTATTGCACTCCAGCAGAGTGAACTGGGAACAGTGCTGAAAACTTATTTTTGTCTTGCCTTGGGAGCATGGGCAAATACCTTCACCTCTCTCTTCTTCCTATTTCTCATTTGCAAAAGGGACACTGGCCTTTTTTTTTTTTTGAAGAGTCATGACAAAATACGATGTAGAAACTAACAGTTCAGCTCTATTTGATCCAAAACATACATTTGAACTAGTCACCCTTCGCCCCCTGTTCAGAAGAAGGAAACTGGATACTTCAAGATGAGATGCAGCTCATCTCCCTAAAACATCTGTGTTGACATGAGATGCACCTTATTATTTTTCACTGTCTGTAAATGTCTCTAGACAGCTGCCTCAGATGTGGGTGAATATATAGGAAAAAGTCCCTCTTTGCCTCATTCATTCCACAGGGCACGTGTTGTGTCTGGCCACGTATTTCAATCACGTTTCCTTTCACTACCTGGCCCCATCATCTACACACCCCAGGCTCCTCCCATGCTCAGTGCCTCGATGCACATGTCCATTTTGGAAGCCATCGCTGTACATTGCTTGTTAAAACACAGTGTAAGGACTAATTAACTTTTTTTTTCCTCCCCTCCCCTCAACAAGGTTTCGGGGCTCCTACGAGAACTTGCATGGAGGTTACCTTTCTGATGCTTTAGTAGACCTCACAGGTGGCATCCAAATGCAGTTTTCATTGAAGGATCCCCCTCCTGATCTGGAGGAGATACTGAAAGCAGCTGACAAATCTCAGTGTCTGATGGGGTGTAGCACCTCAGGCCAGGTGAGTCACAGGGCCAGTAGCATGCCTTTGTTGGTTTACCATGTTTATGTAAAGGTTGCTCTTTTCAGTGAAAAAGGAAGTCCATAATCATTCCATGCAATAGTTACAGTTTATGGATGCCTGAAGAGATGTTGGCAGCAAAAAGTAGGTAAGGTTATGCAGTAAGGAATGTAGATGGATTGGTCTGTCAGAGAGGGGTCTGTGGCTTATCTCCTGGCTAAATCCACTACGATAGAATGGTATCCCTCTTGCAGCAGGGCTGATTTTGGCCTCATAGCTTTGTGATCGATTCTAGCAAGGCCAAAATGCACCTCTCTTCTGCAAGAAGGTGCTATTATCGCATTGTGATTTGCAGGCTACCGGTATTAATGCTGGGAAGTTGCAAAAGGCTTTGTGATGCTCAGCAAGTATCTTGCTAAAAGGTTGCTAGGGCTTCCCTTACAACATGTAAGGGAAGACTGCAAAGCGTGTGACATTGCTCCTGTAGTGCCTGGTTCACTGGGACTCGAAGCTCGGCTGTTGCAAACAAGCCAGGGACTAGCCCCTCAGCTCAGGTGGCTGATACTGGGCTGTGGGTGGCAGGGAAATTCTGCCAGTGACACAGTCCAGATCATTCTGCAGTTGCAGCAGCTCTGGACCATTGAAGAACTAGCAAATATGCAAAGACCTGTAGTTTTGTTACATTTACTGGCCTGCTTATGGCTGCAGTGGAAACAATAGTCACATTCCTCTGGAGCCAGTGTATTTGAGATACTGCTGTAGTCAAAACCAAGTTGCTTTTTCTGCCGTGCCAAATGGCAGTTCTGATTGCTGATGGCCATACCTTTGTAGTGTGGCAGAGAGCTAAAAGCTGTGCTTTTTCCCTTCGGCAGCCGAGGAGGAACATAAAGTTGAGGAATGGGATTGTACAGGGTCACGCCTACACTGTCACAGGAGCTGTGAAGGTAAGATCAAGGACTTGTTCCTGTCTGGTGGTTTTGCATGGGTGATCCACTACAGGGCAGTCATGCTGCTGTTCCATTCAGAGTAATTTTAATTAGCTTCACCCTTAGGAGGGATTGTTGAAAGCACATAGTTCAAATTCCAGGAGATGGAAGGATTCTGCCACAATGGGAAGAGGGAGGATATCTGAATCCTATAATTTTTTCTAACGGAAAAATGCAACTTAAATTCACTTTTGTGTTGGGACACTTCAACAGCAAATACAGCATTTCTGGGGATATTAATTCCATGCCGACTCTTAAAAAATTCATTTTTCTGTTTCAAATGGGAATAGAAGCACTGGCTGAAATTGTGGGATTTGTCATATGCAAATCTACATTTGTTCAGCTCAATCCCAAGCTGCCAAAAATCACTGTGTGAAAAGTAAATAACTCTCTGGTTCAAGAACAGTATTTCTCCATCTTTTAAAGCTGTTCTACTCACGCAGAACTTCTCCTAGCTAGATATTAATATTGCTGATCTGCAAACGGGACTGATTTATCACACAAATCAAAAGAAATGAAGGATTTTTTACAGCCAGAAGTCAGAACATGGCTTACCTCACTAAGCTGCAGTGCACACAGGGAGAGTTAACAGTGAGCAAGGCCAAGAAGGAAACCAAACAATGGCTATGCTATCAAGCAAGATAGCTAGAACACATTTTAATCTCAGAACCTAAAGTACTTTGGAAAGGGGATGTGTTTTCCCTAAGCTATTTTCTTCCTTCTCCCCCCTCTCTTTAACGGTTTCGCGTATGAGCTTGGCTTTGGTTCATAGCCCCTCATGCCATGGCATGCTTGGTGCTGTTCTCATAGTCTCTGTGCTTCTTCTCGGAGGATACTTGCTCATAGCCAAGAGGCTCCAAAATGGAAGGATGGAGGTTGCCAGGCTCCAGAGAAGGCTCCAGCTGGCTCTCTCCAAGACAGGGGTGGAAGGATCCCGAATCCTATTGGAGAGAAAGCAGGCTGTTTCAGCTTGCTGCCGCTCGTGATTAGTGCAGGGAGGCGAAACAGTCTTCGCCTCACCTTACAGGAGTGCCGAGGCATCCGGGGGGGTGTCCTGTGGGGAAATGATTTGAGGCTGGCCAGGGACTGGGACTTTGCCTGGGAAGAGGCTGCCATGGCCTTTGTTTCCAACACTGCCTGTGTGCATAAGGAGAGCCAGAAACAAAACATTTGCTTCTCCTTTCCACTTCCACCATTTTGGCTTCACTGGCGAAAGTGAGCTGCTTCTGGCTCAAACCAGTGGCAGCAAGAGCAGAAAAGCACCAGAAACTCCAGCTGTTGGAAACTGCAGTACTGTAGATATAGAGCCACAGATTCTGTTTATCATCATCTCTCCGTGCTGACTGTCGACATTCGCTCCAGGCAGTCTGGTGACCTCGTTCCTCAAAGTCTCTGCCTTTGCTGACTCACAGAATCAGATGTGCAGAATTGGGCACTGGAGCTTCCCAAGGCTGTTGAAGTCATGCAGTGTGGCAGGAATGCTGCTCCTTCTCTCTGTGTCAGCTATTCACTGTCCTCGGAAAAGCAAAATGGGCACAGTTTTCTCCCACACCTCATTCCTTTACAATGTAGCAAAAGGCACTGATTTTTAGCTGCAGTCAAATGAGATCAGAAGTTAAACCAGGTCTCCAGGGTATAGAAGAAGATCCATTTTATTACCCATCTCTTCACTGAGTATCACAATTGTAAAAAGCAGTGACTGAGTTTATTTTACTTTCCTCTTTACAGATACGCTACAAGAATGGGTGGAAACATATCATCAGGATCTGGAATCCATGGGGCCATGGGGAGTGGAAGGGGGCCTGGAGTGATGAGTATGATCTTAAAGTTTTAATCTTATAAGGAGAATCACTCTTTTATAGGCATATTGTAAAGGATCTCTGCCTTGCATCCATTATAATGAAGCAGACGTTTCTAAATCAATTCATTATAAGCGTTATTTCCATCTGCAAAGCAACTGCCTGCAGAAATCCAATCCAGGGAAAACTAATGCAGCATTGGTTTTATATGCGCTCCTCACTAGGTCTAGCTCAGGCATCTTTTTGCCTATGTGTACATTTTTCCCAGTGGGTAATTCCAGACAAGTCACGGATGAAAGAGTTATTGCCCGGAGTAAGCTCTGGCCATGCCCCTAGGTGCTGGCTGGCTGCTTCTATAGAATTCTGCAGCAATCGTGCATCCACCTTCCTGCTCCTTCTTCCCCTCCCATGAGTCCAAATCTGGGAAGAGGATGGTTAGCAGAGTCCATGAGACTAGGGCAATATTTTTATGCAGTATTTAACACAGAGAGACAAAAAGGGCCCTTGGTTATTGCAAAGGTGAAGTGCCACTGGGTGACTTGAACTGATCTTTTGGATCCTGCATGCAGCTTTGGGATGCAAGGACCACTTTGCTGCTGTGAGTATAAGCTAACTTCTCTTTTCTGAGGAAAGGAATGATACAGAGGAAGACTGCAACAGTGTTTTGTAAATAAATAGATGTTAGTTTTCCTGGTGGAATTGCATCAGTGTTATCCTGACTAGAGAGATGTTCATGTGTCACTTGTACATGATTTAATAGCATCCCACCTCTCCCTGTTGCTAGGAACACTCACAACTTCACTGCTGAGAAAAGTCAGGCTAGCGTGTTGTGTCTGGATGGGTTGGCGGGTGGTGCAGACACGCTTAAGGCTGGGATAATAGCTATCTGCTCAGACAGCATCCTTCCATTTTTTGGAAGGGTGAACTATAATCCTAACTGTAATTGAAACGTCAGTAGAGCGCATTCACAGGTAAGCTGCATAAATCAATAAATTATAGATTCATGCTCTGTTTATTTATCTTAAACTCTGCAGAAAGTACAATTATCACTTAATTATAAACATGCTGCTTGGAAGCGACACATTTGACTGGCTAATGTGCCCTCTACATGTCAGTGTAATATCAGCACTATGCCTTGGTACCTCACTAACCTCTCCAGCATGGGGACAGGTGACTGGGGCTTGCAGGGCAGAGGCAGGATTCGCCATCCCAGGGTGGGCAACCTGGGCACAGCAAAGGTGCGGAGCTCTGTTTGCTGGCCTTGGCTATGAAGGTATTGAGCACAGTCCTGTTCCCAACATGCGGTTTACTCGCCCCTCCTGATCCCTCATAGCTTAACGGGCTGGTTAGAGGAATGGGCTGGCCGGAGAGATGGAAAATTGTGCCTCACATCTGCTTGTTGCTTTGTTCCTGTTTACAGCTCTCCTCAGTGGGACCATGTTGAGCCTAAATGGAGGGAAGCCCTCCTCAGAGAAAAGGATGATGGAGAATTCTGGTATTTCCCTATCAATCCTCCTGTCTACCAGGTTTTCTGTTCATGCTCATTATGAAAAAGAGTCATTTAGGCAGTTCTCTGCTCTTAGGAATGGCTCAAGGCACCGTGTGCTAGCTGTGTGCAAACAGCAAATTGGAGGTTGTCCTGATCCCATGGTTTCAGAGGAAACAAGACCTGGAGAAATGGAGCTGCCCAATATTAAGTAACAAGCTGGTGAAAAAAATGAAAAGTGAGAGAAGTAGAAATCCAGCTGGCTGAGGCCTAGTCATTTTGTCACACTGCCTCTCCCCTAAAAGTGCCCAGCTTGAACCTTGGACTGGCTGGTGCTCGGAGGGGACCGGTGGCTGAGCAGGTCATAGAGCTTGTGCACTTGACCGCTCTGCAGGTGCTTGTGGTTTTTCACTGCCTCTGATTACTCTCGGATCCAGTTTAGCCATGTATGAGCAGTCCTTTAGAAAAGGTATTATTATTCACAGAGTGCACACTTGCCCCACAAGGCTCTGAGGAAAGCAAGGGAACAGCAGGCTGGTGTGAGATAGACACTGCAGGCTTGAGAAAAGCATGAGTGTGGGGCAAGACGCTGCAGAGGGACAAAGCAAGGTAGAGTGGCAGAGATGTGCTGGAGATAGCAGGACTCCACCTAGGTACTATTGAACAGGTCCTGTAATTTCCCTGGGGCTTTAGGTACAGTTAGGGCAGCCCAAATGCATTGAGAGCTGATGACTTCTGCACGGTATCAGCCAGCTCAGCTACAGCCTGCAGTGCTCCTTGTAATCCCCCTTTAAAGACATGGGGAGTGAACGTGAGTACCTGGCTGGTGTCTCAAACTGAAAGGTGAGATTTTCTCCTTCTCTGCAGGATGTCCTGTGAAAACTTCCGGGAGCAGTTTTCCTGGCTGTATATATGTAACAGTACCCCAACGTTTCTGGACTTTGGAGATCAGCACTGCACAACGTGGTCTGTGGAAAGGCACGTCAGCCTGTGGAGTCCAGTCCTTGCCACAGGCAGGAACAACTATTCCCCAGGTAATGAACACTCATTGCAGTCACTGAATCCTCTCCTCCTCTCCACTGGTGCTTACAGTCAAACATTCACTCTGAGCACTGAAATGCAGAAATATTGATTGCCAGTTGTTAATGCCTGCCCTTTCCCATTACAGCACCTATCAGCTGGAGAAGCAGAAACAAAGCAGCAGCACTGGCTGCTGAGTTAAAGCAGGAGACTTATGATTTAGAAACCCTGAACTCTTTAAATCAAAATCTGCTTGTCTCTCTTCTTTCAGTCAGTTGCAGTAAGTGTTACTGGGGACCTCATCAGAAAGTCTGGTTTGGCAAATATGTAGCCGACTTTACAGAGTGAGAAATACTCGCAAATTAAATGGATATGAAATTAAATAATTGAGCTACAGAGCTCTATTTTCAAAGGTAGAAATGCCTTTGAGTAGTTAAGACCGTTGGTTTTACTGCCTGTGCAAGGACTTTTCTGGCATTGCAAGCTCCGATTATTATTAGTATTTTTTTTAAAAAAAATTTGTCTTTTTTACCTTATCTTAATTTATCTTACTTTTTTACAGATGCATCACTATTTGGGTTTTGTGTTTTTAACCTAAGATGGTAGCATGTGGTCAGTGAAGGAGCTTCTTTTTTCTGCAACGCTGACTTAGCAGCAAGCAGGTTTCAGCTTACAGGTTTCAGCCTCCTCCTCATATCCTTCATCACCGTGTCTCAATGGGTGATAACAAAGCAACGCCTGTGCTGCTGCGCACCACGGGCACTGGGACCGAGCGAGGAGGTGCAGGGGCTGAACTGAGAGCGTGTGGGCAGAGCCAATTTCCTTGGAGCCGTGTTTTCTACCAGCCCTCTAGTAAAGTTCCTCTCCAAGTACAATTGGGCTAAATTGCAGCTTTCGAGGCCACCCAACACAGCTACATGGCTTAAAGTCTAGACTGGTTTAAGCAGATTCTGCCATCTCAGTCCTTTTTCCCCAGTTTGGGCATTTTACTTCTTTCTTATCAGGGATGCTTCCTGTTAATCAAAACCTTGGCCAAGAAGAAATCTTTTCCCTCTTCTGCTCAACACTCTGTCTTGTCCACCACAAACATTAACAGGAAGGAAGGGGAGGATAGCTTTGGACTTTTTCTGACTTTTTTTTTTTGTAATTTTCTTTTATGTGTTTGCGCTCTCCAAGCTACAATCCTTTTCAGCTCAGCCACTGGGTCAGGTGGCTGATTAAGAATCACTGTTTTCTGCCTCGGGGCAAGTGTGCCATGTAGGTGAAGCAGATGTAGGGGGGGTGAGAAATCTACATGACTTTGCCAGAGATTTCTAGAATGTGCAATCAGTTTAACTCCAGATGCCTCAACTCCTACTGGCAATGTAGGGACTACAGTGCTCTATTGTGTTGAAAGGATCTTGGAGCAGTAACTACCTATTCCTCTGGGTCCATACAAGCAAGATCTTACACAATAGGCTACTACTGGGACATCTGTGTGGCTACTATTAATCTATTAACACTTTCTCAGCAGGTGCAGTTTCAACGAACCCTCAGTATTTTTTCAAAGTGCCGGATTATGCCCCAAAAACCTATAATGTGGTCATTTCACTCATGCAAAAACATGCTAAGGATATGCAGGATGCAAAAAACCTGAAGATTGGTTTTTTTATCACCCTGGTAAGCACAATCAGGTATCATGTTGGCACTGTTGTTTTCTGTGTGGCTTATTATATCTGTACATGGAAGTGAAAGGCTGAATTGTCTTTTAGGCTGTAAAAAGAGAGCAGTCAGTATTTGGAGTGAATTTCTGGATGCCTTCTATTGTAGAATATCACAGGAAAAGTAGAGTTAGGCAGGCTTAGTTTGCTTTATTCATGTCTTAAGAGAGGAAAGGTTGAACTTTTAGCTCTGTAGCATCCCAAAATAGCCCTGGGAAACTCAGGGAGTCCCGAGGTTACAAGATGTGCCAGGAAAATATCCTCTGTGCCCAGCGGTACTTGTGACATGCCTTGCTGGCCTGGCACAAGGCATGACAGCCAGTCCTAACCACAGCGCTTGAATGGTACTCCAGGTCTAGTAGGGAAGCGAATGGCCTCTTGTTCCCCAAAATGGGCTTGTCTTGCTCATCACCCATTTTCTACCACAGAAATGCCATGCAAAACACATTTACAAATACATGGAAGGCTTTGCTCAAGACCGGTGCAGAGGTAATCCGCTCAGATACCTGGGACCACCATTACAATTTCCCTGTTTTTTGTTTTTCTTGGTGACTGTCCAGGGAGCTACCATTTCAAGGGCAGTTGTTGTCAGAGCATTACCAGACTTACTAAAAGCACAATTGCTAGTGCGGATGGATGCTAGCCTTTTCCAAAGTGTTTTTACTGTTGGCTGAGGAGGGTGGGAGGGGGTTGTTCTTAACCTGAAGAAGAAAAGGAAGCAAAGATTGCTATGACCCTAACTTCACATTCTCCTGATCACTGGAGAGGTTTGCCCTAGTCCCAGACTTTGAATAATTGATAACAGCTCCTCATAAAGGAAGAGCATGGCTTTGTAGCTCATAAAAAAACAGTGTCTGAAAAATAAAAGATGTAATAAAAAAAGCATTTCTCCAGCAAGAACTCACTATCCCTATGCAAGGAGATCCTCTGCCTGGTGCAGATATCAGGCCTGCAGGACTCCATGGGGCCAGGTGTGCCACTCGGAAAGATCTGCTGCTCCTGGAAAATGGGGAACTTGCTCCTTCCAGCATCCTCATGAGCTGTCCCCCAACAGTCACCAGACATGGAGGTCCCTGCATGCTCTTCCATGATGCGTGTCCACCTTGATTGGTTACCCATTTTAACAGAAGTGACCCTCACTGGGGGGTGATGGCATAGGTGTTGGGTCCCTTGAAAAGAGGTTGTTTAATCAGGAAGTAGACTAGGGGACAGATTTGCTCTATTCTTGCTTTATATTTAAAATTTCATTCTTCCCCTCCAGTTGATGCTCAGGTGCATTCATTTAGTTTTTCTCTCTCTTGGTATGTTCCCAGAGAACAGAGAAAATAGTTTTTCCTTTATTTCCCAGAGAAAATATTCTCCCATGGACACAGCTGGTATTTTAACATGAGAGCTGGTCTACCAGCTCCTCACAGCCAGCCCAGTGTCCTGCCCTGGTAGCAGCAAAAACCAAGTCCAGGCTCTAAAACCAGGGTAGGTGTACAGTGCTATTCCCTGGGTTTATTTCTCAGTGTCTAGCCTCAGTGCCTGAGGGCAGTCAGAGGTGGCATCTTTGCATAAAAGTTTATGAGGGGTATTCTCTGCACAAAGAGAGTGCAATTGTGAAGATTCATGTGGCTTCACTTTTCCTCCCAGAACTGCTTTCACTGCCATTACTCATTAGCAGTGTCATTCATTGTTCAGTACCTTTTGAGATGCATCAAATTGTTGCTGTGAAGTAAAAAGAGTGTTCTCCCTTGGCAGGATGAGAGGGGAATGCAGTGCAGGCAAGGATGCAAACCACAATGGACATATCTGATAGCTCTAGGAAGCCTTTGATTAAATATAGACGTGGAACACTAATACGTGGCTGTGAGGGAAGTTTAATGTTGTGTGATAGAGCTGAGCAATTCATAGAGGCTGATTCTTATCTCACACCGGTTTTGACTCCATTGAGATATTAATCTGCTGCTGCTTTTTACCAGAAGGAATGTGGAATGAGACCCCAAAGTAAAAAACAGGATTACACCATTTATTTCTTTGCAGCACTGCCCATTTCTATCTGCTCAAGATCCGACCCATAATACTTGGCAGTCTACATACCTCCCAGCTGTCTGTAACAGTAGTCATCTTTTTTTTTTTTTCTCTCCCAAAATAGCAGTTTTATGTTATTGTCTCCCAAAGGCATGGCTCTTAAATAACTCTGCCATGCTGTATAACCATTCTAAATGGAATTTATACATGCTGATGTATTTTGGGGAATATGTTTAGTAAGGGGTTTTTATTATGCTATCTTTACATGTCATCATAGTAATAGCTGTTGCATTATATTTGTTTCGTCTCAGCAAAAATAATGGAAGAAAGATCAGAATATTCTGTTTTCTTGTGACGCTTGCTGGAAGGTTTGGGTTGTGATTCTTGAAGCATTGTCATCTGGGTGAGATGCCTAGTGAGCTTTCTGACCTCTCTGAGTCACACTAGATGTCAGGGAAGTTTTAGTAGGAGTATTCATCCTTGATTCCTTCATGAAGTCCAGTCTGCTTAATGTTAATTGAAGTTCTCTTCAAAGCCACTTACATTAATTTTGCCTTCTGTTTCTTTCAGTTTTTCCACCCTTGTGCATTTTTGATGTGTCCTTGAAGAAAGTCTGTCACCTGGATGGACTTCTCATGCCTTTGGGGAGGTTAAGGCATGTTAGATGCAGTGTATGTTTAGAGAGCTGTGGGAATGTAAGGCTGCTGTGGGTGCACTTGCTGATTTACTTTGGTTCCTGACATGAAGGGGAGATAGCCGGCTATATTTTTCTTTCAGGAGAACTCTGAAGTTCTGAAACAAAATTTTTCCCTGACTCGAGATGTGACCAACTACTTTATCTTGAGCCCAGGAACATATGGTGTCGTTCCTGCTACAACAGAGGACCAAGAATTTGAATTTCTCTTACGAATTTTCATGAAGAATCAAGACCACAACAAGTAAGATGATAAGTACTCCTTAAATGCCCCAGACTTAGAGTGTGCCAGGATTTAACAATTTAATGTCAAGATAACTAATGTGGCAATTTGCTTTTGACGTACTCTAGAAGCGTGTTGGGAAGATGCAGATGAATGCTAAGCACCATGTTAAGGGGGATCAGACGTATAGTCAGATGCATAGGGATGGCCACTGCAGAACAGGGCAATAGCTCCTCTGCAGCCACCAAGGGTCTCAGCTTTGGTACAAAGAGCCACACAAGCGAGCAATAATTGCGAGATATGCCCCCTGCCCCGATTGTGGGGAAATCTCTCTTAACCGAAAGGAGGACTGAGAGCTTGTTTTTCTTAACAGCTATTATGCAGTTTCTTAGGTTATGCCAGCTGGACGCCAGATGGATCAGGTCCCACTCTGCTCAGAGCAGGACCTAGAAAAACAAAAAGCAATAAAAGGCCTTAATCCTTTTACCCAGCCATCTCATAGACAGGCTGGTAGGGCTCCCTGTAGGTATGAGAGGGGCCCTGAAGATAAGTTTAGTGGAAAAATGGTATCTTAGTTCATGCAAAGGCAGCTGTTATCACATTTTCACAAAAATACCTCGGTGTGCTTTACATAAAGAACAAGCCCCAGCATTCAGCCTTACCAGATGACCTTCAAGCATCAGATGTGCAGTGGCTTTCCTTCAGCAAGCTTTATACTGGAAGCGATTGCAGCTCTTACCTCATAGGCCCATATCTTAATAATGAGATTGCTTTCTAGGCTTTGGCCTCTGGCAAAAATAGCCCAGCACCAACTAAGGCAACCCCTTAGTTATGGAAAGCACACACGAGGAGTCTGTGCTTTGGGTTGGACTGCCTTCGGCATGATGAGTCCTGCACAAGATGGCTCAGCCTTGGGAGGCAGCACTTTCCAGGAGAGCCTCCGACCCTCACAGACCTTCCTGAGCTAGGCCAAGCATGGGGATCCCCTTCCCATGGGTCTCTGCAGCACTCACCTGTGTAATAGTGCAGATGCTATAAAAATAGCATCTGGCTTGCCTAATTTCTCTACCAAAAGCAAAACTCAAATATTGAATGTTGCTACTAAGTAAGTCTCAGAAGGAACGGTGACCCTGACTCAATTTCAGGCAGCCTGCAGACATTTAAAAGATGTTGCCTTTTAATAGCCCAGATGCTATTTTTATTCCTGACTATTAAACTAGGCAAAGAGAAAGCAGGTGAAAATTTTATATGGCTCAAGGCAGGGCGGCCCTGTCTTTTGTGTGATGAGGTTAATCCTGCCATGCTCAGAGTGAGACAAGTTACCCTTCCTCTGCTGCTGGTGCCAGCAGGGCCAGCTTGGGGAAAGCAGTGGCCCCAGAGCAGCCAGAGACTCAGACCTGCTCATGTCTGGTTGCACAGAGGGACCCAGGACTGGTGCAACAGGCTTGACTGGACTGGGACAGGCTGGGCAGTGTGGGTGCTGAGCATCTTGTGGGGCCGTGGGCTGGGTGAGCATTCCTGTTGGTGGCTGCCTTCTGCCACATCTCCAAATCAGTGCTCTGAAAAGGCCCATTCTCTCCCAGTTTGACTCTTGTAACTCTTTTCTAGGAACCCAAACTCCCCGCCCAGCCCAGTGCTGCCGATGGTAAGAGTCTGTGAAAACTGATGTAGATACTGGTGGTGGTGAATGGTTCCCAGAGACCTGACCATTCGGTAGCCATCTCTACTGACTCCTCTTCTTCCTTCCCTACGTACCAGACACCGCTCTGCTCTTCTCTTCTTTCACGACCCACTACCCGTCCCAGAGTTCGACTCTGGCACCCTGCGACCTTGCTGGGAGAGCAGGTCACCAACCTGGGGTACCTCTCTGGAGAGATGGGAGTGACAACGAAGCCCTTCCTCTTCACATATGTCTCTTTCAGAGCCTGGTTTTTGAAGGAAACGTATCTTATACAGTCCCTCTGTCAGCCTGTCCATCTGTCCTTTTCACCTTGCTACCTTTAACACTTTGACCACCAAATATAGCGGGGGGAGAGCATTTCAAAGATACTAAATTCTTGCAATGTCTGTAAAATGGCTATGTATCAAAGGAAGCGAGAGGGGGAAGCTTTGATGAAGAAGTCACAGCTTGAGTTTGACCTCTTTTGAAAAGACCTCACACCTGAGAGTGGGGTCATACATGCCTTTCCCATGGGAATGGCTTCATTTAAGTGCTTGCACCCTATAAAGCACAGGAGTCCATAGAGGTGAGGCTCAAAGTGGAGAGGTTGTGATTTTCATCAGCATATCTTCACAGACGTAAGGGAAATTACACTTCAAAACTAGTTGCACCTCTGGTTTAACCCACATTTCAGCCTGTCTAGCCCAGCTATCATCTGTTGCTGGACTTCCTCGCTGTGAACTGTGCAAATCGCCAGAGCTGGTCCAGTCCACGCTGCTGTCTCAATGGGTGCTTGCAAAATCCTGCCACTGAGAGGCTGTTATTTATAGCAGTGCAAACTCAGTGCAGGTCTTTGAAGCAAAAGGTGTAAAGCTGCTTCAGGAGAACATAAAACAGAGTCCTTTCCTTGTGATTAATTTTCCAGCCCGCAATTAAGCCCCATTAGAGGGGTAGTGTAAATGGTGGCTTATTATCTCTTTCCACTGACAAGCTGTCAGTTTACTCAGCTGTTTTCGTTAGCCAATGTTTTGACTTTGATGAATTATGGCACCCATACTTTCTGCTCTTGTTCAGGTATTTGGGCTTCACTGGTGTGAATTATCTCACACAGAGCTGAACACATTGGCGCTTAGGCTTAGATTTTTGGGGGAAACTTTATAATGTTGAGGGGTAGTTCTTAGTGCCTGGTAGATCTCCGCACCGGAGGGTTGAAAAAAATCACTTAACCATTGAATTGCAATTGCTTAGGTACAGTCAAGCCTGCCTTGGGGCTGAGAAGGTATACGAGAAATGAAAGGTCAACTCCTGCTCTATTTTCGTGGTTCACATGACTCTTCACATGCCCTAAGCCAGTGATTTCACTCGGGGGCCATCAATAAGGATCAGGCTTTGTATCTCTATACTTATGTATTGACTTGCTGAAGTCCACCCTGGATGTGTTCTGTTGTCCTCCTCAGGCCCTGAGCTGCTCCTTCCTGGTTGTGCTAAGTGCTAACATCCAAACTATGCTGCTTCCTTTACTGCAGTAGCTGTTCCTCACTCCTAGTCTACTTTACTTTTGGGGTGTTAAATCTCCAGCCTGTTCTGTACATTCCCTGCCCTCTCTAATGTGCTGTTTGGATCTGCAGGCTTCTGCCTCCAGTTGTTTTGTAACTGAATTATTTATGTGCGTACTTTGTCTTTGATTCAGGATGGATCAGGACAGAACCAGGACAGCTCCTATAAGGCTGTCTTCCTAAGATACGCTAAGCAGGTATCCTATCTAAAACATCTTGCTGAAAAATAAAAATAAAAAAGGCATATGGATTTGCAAAAAGAAAAACTGATCTATGATGTTGATACAAACCCATTTAGAAAAATGTTTTTTGGAAATATAGCTCCATCCTCAAGCGGATACCCTGAAAACAGTATTGATTGAACTGCCAAAACCCCCAGAAAAATGGGACATTCAGCTAGGATAGATTGGCTAGCCCCATATATCAGCAGAGGATTGGAGATTTATGGTTGTGCTGGTGATGGGCTTGCATGTGTACTTTTTTTTTTGGCTTTGGTTTGTTTATTTACTGAAAGCAATTATAAAGACTTGGGTATTCCCCCCTCTCATCAGCATATTTTCCATTTGCCTTCACGGCATTTGGAAACCAGACATCAGTCAGCATTTGAGTAATTGATTCCTGCTCTATCATAGCCAAACTCTGTGTGTTCACCGGAGATGCTTTTAATGGTTTAATAAACTGTTATAAAGAACTCCTCGACTTAGTCAAGAGGAAAAAAAAAAAAAAATCACTGCCAAGTATTTGCACAATGGACTTCTTGCAGTTGGTAGTTATACTGATGCATGAAGGTGAAAATGAACACGAGCTGCCATGCTGAGTGCCCTGGGGGTGTCTCGGGAGGGGTGCAGTCAGTCAGCTTCACCGATGGACAGTTCAGAGGGAAGTCCGTGGTGACAGGAGTGCCTGTAACTCCCCTGCAAACTCTTGTGGGGAAGGACAAAGAGTGGCCCAGCAGCACGGAGGGCTTTGTTATGCTCCCCGGGGGGTGTTGGTGCTCCTCTGATATAAACAGAGGTTCTTGGTTGCCACAGTGCATGAGTAAAGCAGTTTCGGGCAAAAGTGACAACACGAGAAAACCTTATGCTCACAGACCTCTCTTTGCATTTTATTCTGCATTAGGGCTCAGCTATTGATGCCTCGCAGCTGCAACAACTCCTTAATGAAGTGATCCTGCAAGGTAAAGCTTTTACAACTCAGCTAATGTCGTTGGTGCTTCTCTATCCTTAGTCTAGTGTAAATTAGACAGGATTTAGTGGTGTCCTGATGGTCCTCAAAAAATCCTCAGTGTGGCTTACTGCACTGTTGGCTCTTGAAGAATGAGAAGTGCCTCCACCAGGGTACCTTTACATGCACAACAGTTTGGCTTTATTTTTTAAAGAAAATCAAAGCAATATTCACATGAAAAAGGCAACGCAATCCAGACCAGGTGCTAACAGACTTTTCAAGGGATGTCTGTCAGCAAAGCTGTGCATCTGCTTGACAGCCAAATTTCCCCCTCCCCCTCCCAGTTCTGCCAAGGGATAGCCCCTGCTTTGCAGACCTACCCTACCCCCTGTTGCCCTTCTCCTGGATGTCCCCGCAGCCCCCATGAACACCCCTTCCCGCTCCATGCCCCACCAATTGCAGGAGGAACCCAGTCCCTGGCTGGGCTGCACCAGTGAGCGCCCCAGGGAGCTGTGCCTCCCACTCTTCTCATTGTCACCCAGTTTCTCCCAGTTCAGCCCTGGCCTGCATCGCCCCTCTGTAGAGGCCTCAAGCTGGCTTTCAGCATTTCCCAGCCTTCCTAACCTGCCCACCTCGAAAATAGCATGAGACAGGGGCACAGCCAGAGGGCACGAACCAACTCAGTCACGCACAAGCCTCAAAGCGCTCTTGGGACTCGTTAATTAAGCATAAATGGCCTTTCTTGTCACTGTCATTTCCCTTACCCTTATTTCAAGAGGGAAAAGTTTCCATCGGGGCAGGTAGGTGGGCAGAGACTGTGCAGAGTAGCTACCTGTGAGCCCAAACAGGGCACCTGTCCTCGGGGAAGGGAGCAGCAGAGATGTCTGAGACACATCCCACTCCCTCAGTGGACCTCAGCCTGGCATGTAGCCCTTGCTGCTGTTTGAGAACCCGAGCCAGAGCTGGGGCTTTTTAGCTATGTGAGCTTTCCGACTGGTGTCCTCCTTCCCTCCAAATGGTGACCTGATGCCTCTGTCACCCCCCTTGCTCTCACTAACTCCATCTGTTTTGTCAATCCTTGCAGATGAAATGACCAGCCTGGGAGGAAGATTCAGCTTCGATTCATGCAGAGGCATTTTAGCTCTGATGGATGTATCCTTTCAGCAGAAGCAATAAATTTCCCTGGTGCTGCCCATCCTTGTCTTGAGTTACGGCTGAGCTGAGCATCCCAGTGTGAGAACCCGCAAGTAAATATTAGCCACGGTCCTCAATAAATAACTGTACCAGAATCTGTGCAGGACTTTGCCCTGCATGCCCTGGCTGTGGTGTGTCTGTTGAAAGGTGAGGGTCAACCTTCTGCTACCAGCTAACTCTTGGCTCTCATTTTCCCCTCTGCAGGGCCCAGGGTTGGCTAAGCTTCACCCTTGGGTGCAGGTCCCAAGCAGAACCTGAGGCAAGGAGGCAGCCCAGAGCTGAGGCATAGCTCAGCATTTCCACCACAGCTGCAACCACGCTGGCCTGTGAGGGTAGCTCGAGCAGGCTGCTAGCACTGCCAGCAAAGCTGGCGTTAGGGGGAGAAGCACTGTCACCACCAAATCACAGGCGCTTGCCTGGCAGGCCATTCATCCTTTCCAGTGTGCATTCCCCATTTAGATGTATCACGCAGTCTTTTTACTGTTAACAAGACAACACTGGAAATACACTGCTGGCCGTTGTAGAACAAGGAGGCTCCTTGATGAAAGCATAAATTCTGCACTGTGTGTTTTCTCCCCCTTGCTCACTCACAGTCTCTTTTCTTCCATGCCTTGAAATAACTTTGTGACATTTTCAGACATTTACAAACTGCCAGGGAATGAATAAAAATGACCAGAAGTCCCTCTCTCTTTCCAGCTTTCTGCATATAGCAAGTGAAAGAGACTTTTCCCCCTTTCCAAAGCCCCTCCTGGGCTAAGTGGGTGCTGTGAATGCATGGCACGTGCAAAGATCTGACAAAGCCACTGCTCTGCTTTAATTCAAGATGGATTTTTCATTCTCTGGGCTGCATAGAATCCATGTACAGTGTGACCTATCCTGGCCTGCAAAGACAGGATCAGCTTTTTTCACTCAGGTTTCATGGCAGTGGCACTTGTCTGCTTATATTTCACTGGCGACGAGTTTTGCTTTCAGGGAGTTTTTGCCATCCCAGCTGCCTTAGGTGAGGTGCTGCATGTCTGCCCAGGACTCCTAGATGATGGATGGAAGGGAGCAGGTCCACTGACACAGTCCTTCGAGCATCCCTGGGGGATGTCTGCTGACACCCCCGGGCTCCTGCAGCTAGCTCACGGTGGGGAAGTGTTTTCTCACGTGCGGCATGTGCGTGGCTCCAAGGCTGCTGCTGCCTTCTGACAGCAGCCATCAGGACTGGCTCCTCACGCTCTCGGCTCCTTCAGCGCCTGTTCCTCCAGGAGGATCCAGCCAGAGCTAATAGCGTGCTGCCACACACGCAGAGGCAAGGCAATGTGCAGACGTGACCTGGAGCACGGGGTCACGTTCATCCACGGGGGCCTCTGCTCGGAGGCTAAATGTCAACTGAAGCGATCGCTGCGGGTTCCATTGTGGTTAAATGCACTGTATAAATAGAAACCTTTTGTTGTTTGTGAGCACAGGTATGAGCAGCTGAACAATGTGCCAAAGAAGTTGAATTTAAGCATAATTGAGAGCAGAAAAACTCTTGGCTTTCTCAGCAAAGTAACAGACAGAAGAGACTGAATCTTATGTCTGTCTTTATGTGAAGGCAGGATCCTCAGGAATGAAGACAGCCAGGTTTAGTTCTCATTAACTGTTCAGTTCTTAACTATATGCACAGCTCAACTCGAACGGACAGCTCACACTGCAGGAGTTCGGGAGCCTCTGGCGAAGTCTCACTAAGTACATGGTACACGGGGGCTGCTCTCTTCTCTGCTTATACTTTACTCTTGGGCTTTTCATCAGCGGGGTTGCAGATGCTCTGTGATATCAAAGCACTGGGGGGAAAAACATTGCAAAGGTTGCTTGCTTAGTGGGTCAGATTTCCATCCTCTCATGCAAAGGTTGAGAGCTCAGGAAGCCGTGGTGTGTGTAAAGTGCTCCGAACGAGCAGCCGAGGCTTTTTGAGTGCAGGAAATATTGAGGAAAAAGTGGGAAAAGGTAGGAAGGCCAATTAGGCTCAGAATTCAATGGAAATCTCTGTGTGCTACCACTGGCAATTTTTTTAAAAGCTTTCTAAACTGAAACGAGTTCTTGAACAGTCATCTGAAAAATATCACTTCCTCATTGCTGCAGTTTGTAGTGGAAATGTGTAGGATCCGATGAAAGCTTAACTGGGAGAAATGTCTCTGCTCCAGGATAAGCATTAGGTCTGGAAGCAGTGAGGACAGCAGCTTGGTATTTAGGGTCCCACCTAAATTCAGAGCCAGAGCATGCATGGCAGCTTCTCTGTGTCAGGTCCTTCTCCCTTAGTCTTGGTGCAGGACAGGAAGGTTTCCTGAAGCCTCAGGGTTGGGTGGGCTCTACTGTGTTTCATCCCTCTTGAGATGGTCTGAGGCCACCTAAGACATGGGGTGTTAGTTCCCCATCTAGCAATGGGGCTCTTCCTACTGACAGCACCTCAAGTGTGGCTTGTGGGGTTTCAACCATGCGTTGGGAAAGATGACCCCACACCATTCTGGGACTCAGGGACTCCTGGCTTATTTCACATGTTATAGACAATGTCTTTTTGTCAGTAGAGGTGTGAATATTCCCATTGCTGCCTGCACACTTAAACCAGGGAGACTGAGCAAAAAGGCTTTCATCCACCCAAAACTGTGGGATTTCTTACACAGTAACATACTGTCTGAGCCTTCTGGAAACGGGTCTCCCTTGTCACGGTCACCCCATCTCATCTGTTGAACTTCCTTGCAGCCTGTTTATTAAGGAGGGAAAGCATCCTACATAATTAGATGTAGTAGTAAATTTGGCAATGCTGATATGAGCTTGAAATCTGCCTTTAAACTGTTTTTTAGGATATCTTCAGCAAGGAAGACAGAAATCATTCTGGATTTCTTGATGTGTCTGAACTGAAAAGCGCAATACAGAGAGCAGGTACGTCCATAGGCGCTGAGCAGCTCCCTTTCTTGTCCCTGTGGCAGTGAAGGAAAGGGTGAAAAAGAGAGAGGAAAATAAAAAGACCTTCAGGGACAAAGCAGTTTGGACTGCACAGAGGTGCCGGTTAGATCACAGCTCTGCTCAGAGGTCTGCATTGTTTTAGGGCATTGAGACAAAAAGCTCGTTTCAGGGAGAAACCCTTTGCACTGCAGCTGGGGAGCCAGCGGAGAGATGCAGAGAAGCCCAGCACTGGCCAGAGCCTGCAGACTAGCTTATCCATAGTTTCTCTAGGTCATGGACAAAACATCCAGCAGAGGAAAGGAGCAAGCAACAGTCGATGCTTGCACTTGCCCCAATTCCTGCAGTTTCTCTCCAGGGCAGTGACTAAGTCCGTAAGTGAAAGGCTCAGTGACAGACGTTTATTTAGTTTGCACTGACCTCTGTTGGCTACACGAATACTGAAACTTGCAGCGAGTGCATGGGACCCCTTCATGTGAGTGAAGTATTTTAGCTGGGTCAGCTCTCTAGAGACTTTGTGCATGAAATACAGCTCTGAGACAGCAATCCTCTTATCATCGTACAGTAAAGAAGCTCCCATTTGGCTACCTGGAGCTTGGAGGGGTGTTGTCCCCAGGAGGAACCTGCTGCAGAATTGCTATCCATGGAAGCCATCAGCTCAGGGGATGTACGTGTAATTTTTTTGTTGCTGAGAGGTGGGCAGAGCATTAGCATCTGCCTGAGGAGCACAGTGCTAATGTGCCAAATGTCAAAGGAGAAGCTGCCAGGTCCATTCTGTAAGAAAGGTGCTAAAGTGTAAAACCAGGAGGAAAATTTTACATTGAGAGTTCCTGGCAGCCAAGACAGTGCAGCTATTTGAAGGGAGAAAAAAGCACTGTTACATGGCAAATTCAGTACTTGTTGGGCTATAAGCAGTTCTGAGCGGGGGTAGAAATGAAAATTTTAAGCTCATTTTTGCCACCTTCTGAGCCAGACAGCTGCATTTGAATCTGGCTTTGCATTAGGATGATCCCCATCGTGGCTTTTAGGCAAGAAGGAGCGGACAGCCCCAGAAAGCATTTGGGAGGTTGGTGCTACCTCTGGGAATGGCACTAATGTATCTAAATACAACTCCTAGCTGGTTGTTCCCTGAAGCGTTCAGTGCTTTCCCCAGCAAAACACTGAAGTGTGTGCTTAATTTTCACTGTTGTCCTAATGCTTCAAAGCATAATAATCATGGGTCACATTTTCTGCCAAAGCAGGCTAGCTGCATTAACAACAGTGCTGCCCTGAAATGCAGGAGCATTGGCCTGCATTTACAAACTCCTCACTGGCCATATTAAGTGCATCAAAATAATTTAAAAAAATAGGAAAACATAAAGTCTGTATTTGAAAGCTTGACTAAAACCAGAGCGAGGAATCCAGCAGACAAAAGGTGTGGGGAGTAACCTTACAAATAAGCAACAGCACATAACTGAAATGCTGTGGGAGCAGAGAAGGCTGACACTTCAGTCTTGTTGATGAGGTTAGTTGAGAGACATTGCCAGGTGAGCAGATTTCAGAGCAAGTATATCCCAGACTGGCCATGCAAATTGTCGTTGTTTTACTAGTGTAAGACATGATTATAGCATATCGTAAGCAGCACTGCAATGCTTGCTGGAATCTGCTCTCCAGAGAGCTTGATTGAATTCCCACTGCCTTCAGAAGGTTAAAAATGAGATAGAATTCATTGCTTACTACTACAGTGGTTCTTGGCAGTGGTTTAAAACCAGAATCAAAGAAGAAATTTCATTAATTAGATTTTTTTAATTACTAGTTGTCCTCCTAGGAAAAAGGTTTAAATCAGGTTTATCTTAATTTCAAATGTATCTTAAGCCCAAATGTATTTCCATTATTTAAATAGTCAGCATTGTGTGTCTGCTTCCTGCTGGAGACCTTCTCCAACTAAGCTCATGCAACCAGAGTTTGTTGACGTACTAACCCACCTCCATTGGCTGTATCTCCCCCTGCACAGGTATAGAGAAACCATTTCTTGTTCAACTAATTTAGCTCCGTGATGAGTTCATCTAAAACTGAAAAGTTTAGAGCTACTTGAAAAAGCAGGAAAGTTGCTTCTCTTCCAGCTGAGCCACTAAAAACTCAGGGTGAGCAAATGAGACTTCTCTGAAGTCTCAGAGAGTGCCTTAAACCAAAGCTATCAGTCCAGCTCCATGCAGAAAATTTCTCTTTTGTTTAGCAAATCAGCTTTTAGTGCAAAACATATATAAATCATTCTTTTTATATAGCTAGCACATTTAGGATAGTTTTATTTAACTAATAATAGAATAATTCTAAAATGCATTTTTTGTTCATTCAATTGAATACCAATTTCCACCCGAACAGACTGTGACACAAATACTGAATAATCAGCTAATAAAAAAGAAATGCACCCTTCACCATTTCCTAATAGAAGAGAAAATGTAAAAATTAAGAATCCCAGGCATGCTATACTGCATAATAGCGTGAGCGTGTGGTCTCTCCCTGTTTAGCAGAAAGCACCAGTGGTACTATAAATGCTACGTTCAGGCTTTAACAGTTATGAGCCAAAGAAAATCACCCTTTCTTATAGAAAATAAAAGCTAAAAAGGGAAAGCAAGATAACACTAAATTAGTTAGCTCAGTGTTTCCTGCTTGCTGACCCAAGCCACAATTTGAGTAAGTGACTAGAAGGACTTGGATTTTCCGTCACCCTACCCCAACTCTTATGCACAAACGTGGGGAAAGGCAAGCTGCTGGCATGACGGGGTGGGGGGGCTGAGGGAGGGCCCCAGCTTCTTTGCAGGGTGCACAAGGCCATCGGAGCCAGTCCGTCATCCCGTAGTGCCTCCTCAGTGATGTCGTTCCTCTTCCCTCCGCAGGTCTGGCCGCTAACGAGCAGCTCCTGCGCCTGGTGACCTTGCGGTACGGCGATGCTGGCAGGAGAATCGGCTTCTCTGACTTTGTGTACTGCATGCTGCGCCTTGAAACCGTGACCCGTGAGTCTCAGCGCCAGGGCCTGGGGACGTGGCAGCAGGGGAGCTTGCAAAGTCAGACTGGGGGCAGCGGCAGGAGGCAACGGACGCGATGCTTGACTCGATGATACGTGTCTAACAGCGTAGCTTGGCTATAACAAACCTGCCCAAAGTCCAGGCATGGTCCAGGCGTCCCTTTGAGCAGCCTGTTTGCCAGAAGCCAGATTTGTCTCCTGCCCATAGGAGCGGTTTAGTGCTGAGAGAAAGCAGCAGCTGGGAATACAGTGATGCCCTTGCTGAAAGGGGCCAGAAGGAAGGTTGGCTCGCAGTTCCCATCAGAGCTCATCAGAGTGCCTGTGGGCTGCAGCGTTACCACGCTGCCCTGTGTTTTTCCCTGCTGAGGAGCGATGGTAACGTATATCTAGAGCTTCTTCAGCTGCCAGTCCTTTTTTGCTGTATGAATTTAGCCTGGCCTCTGCCAGCTTGTCCTTAGAGCCCTTATGCCCTAAGACTCATTTTCTAGAAACAAGACGTGTCCTTGTGCTGGTGCCTTTCCACACAAGCTTGAGCATCCTGGTCCCCAGCAGAGCTTCCTCCAGGGTGGTGCGGAGCATTGCTGGTACCACTGAGGGGAGACTGCATGCACTCATACCCAGTAAAGAGGAAGGAGGTAACACATCTCCAGTGGAAGGCTTTCTCTTTTGGTTAAAAGTCAGAGAAGTCTGAATCACAGTAAGGGAGGTGCTTTTTTTTTTTTTTTTTTTTTTTTTTTAACCAGAGAGATGTTTTTCCCACCAACTTCAGTAAAATCCTCTCTGGTTTTTGGTAAGGAGAAGAGCTGAGATCCTTCTCAGTGGATAAACAAACCCATGCCCTGCGTTACATCCAGCTATTGTCTGGCAATTGCAAGGAGGGAGTGTCTGTAAATAAGCCTTTGCCTGAAAGTAAATGGAATTCGGTTTTACAAAAGTGTAATTTTTATTACTCTAATAATAAGCATTTTGACTGGAAATACCGGTAGTTAAACAAGCCCAGCAATTGTGACCCATGTGCTAGAACATGGCTACAGCAATTTAGTTAATCTTTGGAATGAGTTGGGTTTTAATGGCACGTGGAAATGAGTGTTCATTTTTTTCCTGTGTGTTTCTACCACTGATGTTTTATGGGCCAGTAGTGGTCAGCGGATCCGCCTGGATGACACTGCCTAAAATCCCATTTCAAGGGAGTACAGCAGAAGCAGCTCAGAAAGACACAGCGTGTCCTGATTTTAATGCTTTCATTAAAAAATAGATAACTTGTAAACACCCATTTTTTGTGATTATACATGTCACTTGCTGTAGATGAAAATTCTTATGCCTAAATTAGTACCATGGCATTTTTTTTTCATCTTGAAAGAGATCCTCTTACATTTTAAGTGCCAGTGTAAAGACAACTCCTTTGCATCCATGTGGAAAGGAATCTCTAAAAGTTTCATTGCTGTCTGTAATGAGTATCTTGAAGCGCTCTCAACTCTTTCAGTTATCACTTTGCAGAGGGTTTAATGTGGAATACATTTCTCAAACTTTTCAAATCATTGTGAATAAGATTGTTACAGGAGAGGATAAGGGTGCCAAGTGGGAATAGAAGCCAGTGCGCCTTTATGGTGATGTGAATGCAGCAAGGAAGATAAAATCTGTCCCATTAAATCATTACTCATCTTTTCAAGATAGCCAGAGATGAGACCCAAACCAAAAGCAGCAGCTTCTTTGCAAACTCTATTTAACTGGAGTTAATGAAGCAGTAAAGAGGCACTTACCTCTGCCCAGAGGAGGTAACTTCAGTGCTGCCATTTGTTCCTGAAAAGATTGCTGGGCGCAAGCCCAGCCCTGCAAATACAACCTTGTCAAGGGGCTGCTCGCAACATGGGGACTTCCTGGGTCTACGCGTTCTTCAGAGCGGTATAGGCTGGATGTGCTTCACCGTTAGCTTTCCTCTCTTCTTTCTCTCTGCTCTGGATCATATAGGTAGCTCTGGTTGCCTCCTAAGGGGCAGATGAGCAATGCGCCCTTGTGCCCTGTTCCTGCACTCTCCCAACAGCCTTGCACTTTTGTCTGAAGCCAGGCAGGTTTCAAAACATTCATGATCTTACAATGCTTATTCCATTCAGGGTGGGAAACGGGCTCCTGGAGAAATGTGTCATTCAAGGATAGACAGACTTAAATCTGTTTCAACTTTTTATTACTGTTTATAACAGCACATTTCTAGGAGAAAAGTAATTTCAAAATGAATATAAAGAGCTCAAAATACTGTGTTTTGACTTCATCGAAACACTTGGGTTTGAACCTTTCTCCTAGACAAACTGCAATATAAATGTGCACATAGAATATCAATATTTGAATGGATTTAAATTTTCTGATAGCAAAGTGTTCTGTCAGAAAACTTTCAGCAATGTTAATTTCAAACTCTAGCTGAATAACAGCAGCATCTGCATTTATATTCCCTGGAAAAAGCTTGCAAGGCATACTAATGACTTCAAGAGAATCACTTTCTTCAGGGAACACTGTGATCACTCACTGCCAGGGAGGATGGAAAAGGACCAACAGAAAGTTTCCCTGTGGGAAGATGTGTTTCATTAGTTCACCGTTCTCCTGTCAGTCTTCAGGCGGGAGGTACAAGTGAAACAAATGATGAGAGGAGACGAAAGCAGTCACGCTGAGCATTCCTTGTCCCTACGCTTTTGCCAAATTCTGGCCCTGCAAATGGGATGCCTTCCCGGGCTGTGACCCAAGGGCCAGGGCAGAGTGGGGTACCCAGCACCGAAATGAGATGTGGCTGGGCAGGACGGTGCGGGGGGACACCTGAGCCAGGCAGAGCATCCCAGCACACGGATTGCAGCTCTGCTCCTCAGCTGCCTTGTGTCTGCGTTGCATTCTTGCCTCCTCCTCATGAAATAAGATTTTCTTTGTTCTACCCCTAGATGCGTTTCAAAACTTAGCAGAGGGAGGATCACAAATTTCGATGACGGCAATGGAGGTAAGAATGCTCCTTCCTTCTCTTCTCTCCAGGTCCAAAGTGGGACCACTGAGTAAGTTAGCAGGAGGGTGAAGTTAAAGATGATGTGTGGTGTTTGTTGCTAGGGGTTTTGCCTCTGACGCCAACAGTGGTGAGGGTTTTGCCTGGCTGGATGTGCGTAATGGGTGGGAGGTATTTCCCTGGGGTTCCCTGGCTCCAGTCACGCAGCCTCGCTAGGGCGAGCACAGCTCAGTGGTGGCCATCCGTGTCCAAAGCACAGTCTTCCCTTACTGATGCCAGCCTGTCATTGCTGGAAACATTGCTCAAAGTGACTCTGAGGAAGTAACAACAAAAAAAAATTCCACGCCCTCATTTCTTACTGCCCCATCTGTTAATTCTGAATTGCAAAACAACTTGGTTTTAAGAAAGAAATAGCAGACAAATGTTTGCTGCTGCTGTTTGTCTTAAAAGCACAGCCTGAAGGATAGCTAGCTGAATGGGAATACATCAAGCTTTTTATCAGCTAGTCTGAAGCAAAAATCCTACTGTGCGCCATAGTGATATGCCTGAGTGCTGCATTTTATCAGTCTGGGGACTGTTATTTGACAACACAGTGTTTAAAAAGATTTTTTTAAAAAACCTTTTACAATCTTGCCGGCTCCTATTTACACTCTGTGGTTAGTTCAGTGGCTCATAGTTCATTAAATCTGTTTTGCACCAAAAGCTGAGAAGAGCTTCCAAGCAGAGGCCCTGAACCTGTCTTACAGGGTAGTCTGTAGGATAATCACATTCCCAGAGCCTCCTATCCCTTCCACTTGCAATCGCGCAGGTGCCATCCTTTCCCAGCAATTGGTCCTGCTGCAGCTGCTGCAATAATTTATCATGGAAAGCAACATATGGAAAGTGTTTCTGGGTCTGAATTGCAATAAAGGAAAAAGGCAGTTCCAAAACCCCTTAACTACCCTGTGCAGGACAAAAGGACCATAGTCATTGGGTCACGGCCTGAAGGTACCGAGACACGTGTCTGAAGACTTAGTGTAACATCACTATCTAAATGCACCTTTTCTTCTTTTTTCCAGTGGCTGACTCTTGTCATGTACACTTAAACAGATGTGAGAGCAAAATGTGGCTGGTAAGAAATCTGCTTAATACTATACATACTGAGAAGAAAGGTGTGGGTGCCCTTACAGCAGTCACAGTGAATATGAGTGGGGAACTTACAGAAAGCTCACCCTGGGGTTATGGTGGGTTTCGAGAGAAAGAGAAAGGTGAGAGCTGCAGCATGAGTGGGGCTGGAGAGGGGCTGCAAAGGGAATTGGACTTTGGGCTATTTTTTCCAGGGACTTGCTGATGGCCTTATCAGTTTCTCAGGCCACCAAAGGCTCAGTCAGCCACTAGCCCTCTGTTCCCACCTGCGGTAACAAATTTTCAATAGATCAACTAGCAGAACTTGTCTTTTTCATCTTCTGAGGGTTGCAATTACTCTTGCACATCTTACATAGCTGCAGCAGATGTAAAGCCAAGTAGAGGGTGGGCATATAAGGTCACTTAGATTTCTTGGTCAGTCTGATTTCACATTTTTAACTAATTATGTGATTTAGTTTACTTTTGAAAAACAGTCCCTACCTTGTGCTTCGTTTGATGTCTGCTCCCTCCATGTCAGGCCTGGAGAGGGGCTTTTTTGCCTTGAAGTTTACC